>NC_141696.1:16430152-17030152 GCF_964263255.1 Lissotriton vulgaris
AGCCAGAATAGAAGAGCTGCTCAGACGGTGTCCTTAGGATGCCTCGCGGCAGGGACATGTGGGCAGGTGACAGCACAGAATGACACCAGAATAGAAGAGCTGCTCAGACGGTGTCCTTGGGAAGCCTCGCGGTAGGGACATGGTGGCAGGTGACAGCACACAATGACAGCCAGAATAGAAGTGCTGCTCAAACGGTGTCCTTGGGATGTCTCACGGCAGGGACATGGGGAAGGTGACAGCACAGAATGACAGCCAGAATAGAAGAGCTGCTCAAAGGGTGTCCTTGGGATGCCTCACGGCATGGACATGGGCGCTGGTGACAGCACAGAATGACAGCCAGAATAGAAGCCCTGCTCAAACGGTGTCCTTGGGATGCCTCAAGGCAGGGACCTCGGGGCAGGTGACTGCACACTATGACAGCCAGAATAGAAGAGCTGCTCACAGTATCCTTGGGATGCCACATGCCAGGGACACAGGGGCAGGTGACAGCACACAATGACAGACAGAATACAAGAGTTGCTCACAGTGTCCCTGGGAAGCCTCATGGCAGGGACATGGGGCAGGTGACAGCACACAATGACAGCCAGAACAGAAGAGCTGATCAGACCGTGTCCTTGGGATGTCTCGCGGCAGGGACATGGGGCAGGTGACAGCACTCAATGACAGCGAGAATATAAGAGCTGCTCAGATGGTGTCCTTGGGATGTCTCGCGACAGGGACATGGGGAAGGTGACAGCACACAATGACAGCCAGAATACAAGAGCTGCTCAGACAGTGTCCTTGGGATGCCTCAAGGCAGGGACATGGGGGCAGGTGACAGCACACAATGACAGCCAGAATAGAAGAACAGCTCAGACGGTGTCCTTGGGATGCATCGCAGCAGGGACATGAGGCAGGTGACAGCACACAATGACAGCCAGAACAGAAGAGCTGCTCAGACTGTGTCCTTGGGATGCCTCGCGGCAGGGACATGGGGCAGGTGACAGCACACAATGACAGCCAGAATAGAAAAGCTGTTCAGACGGTGTCCTTGGGATGTCTCGCAGCAGGGACATGCAGCAGGTGACAGCACAGAATGAAAGCCAGAATAGAAGAACTGCTCAGACGGTGTCCTTGGATGCCTGGCAACAGGTATCTGGGGGCATGTGACAACACAGAATGACAGCCAGAATAGAAGAGCTGCTCAGACGGTGTCCTTGGGATGCCTCGCGGCAGGGACATGGTGGCAGGTGACAGCACACAATGACAGCCAGAATAGAAGAGCTGCTCAAACGGTGTGCTTGGGATGCCTCACGGCAGGGACATGGGGGCTGGTGACAGCACAGAATGACAGCCAGATTAGAAGAGCTGCTCACAGTGTCCTTGGGATGCCTCACGGCAGAGATTTGGGGGCAGGTGACAGCACACAATGACAGCCAGAATGGAAGAGCTGCTCAGACAGTGTCCTTGGGATGCCTCGAGGCAGGGACATGGGGGCAGGTGACAGCACACAATAACAGCCTGAACAGAAGAGCTGCTCAGACTGTGTCCTTGGGATGCCTTGTGGCAGGGACATTGGGCAGGTGACAGCACACAATGACAACCAGAATAGAAGAGCTGCTCAGAAATTGTCCTTGGGATGCCTCACGCCAGGGACATGGGGGCAGGTGACAGCACACAATGACAGCCAGAATAGAAGAGCTGCTCACAGTGTCCCTGGGATGCCTCACGGCAGGGACATGGGGCAGGTGACAGCACACAATGACAGCCAGAATAGAAGAGCTGCTCAGAACGTGTCCCTGGGATGCCTCACTGCAGGGACATGGGGCAGGTGACAGCACACAATGACAGCCAGAACAGAAGAGCTGATCAGACCGTGTCCTTGGTATGTCAAGCGGCAGGGACATGGGGCAGGTGACAGCACTCAATGACAGCGAGAATATAAGAGCTGCTCAGATGGTGTCCTTGGGATTTCTCGAGACTGGGACATGGGGAAGGTGACAGCACACAATAACAGCCAGAATACAAGAGCTGCTCAGACAGTGTCCTTGGGATGCCTCAAGGCAGGGACATGGGGGCAGGTGACAGCACACAATGACAGCCAGAATAGAAGAACAGCTCAGACGGTGTCCTTGGGATGCATCGCAGCAGGGACATGGGGCAGGTGACAGCACACAATGACAGCCAGAACAGAAGAGCTGCTCAGACTGTGTCCTTGGGATGCCTCACGGCAGGGACATGGGGCAGGTGACAGCACACAATGACAGCCAGAATAGAAAAGCTGCTCAGACGGTGTCCTTGGGATGTCTCGCAGCAGGGACATGCGGCAGGTGACAGCACAGAATGAAAGCCAGAATAGAAGAACTGCTCAGACGGTGTCCTTGGATGCCTGGCAACAGGTATCTGGGGGCATGTGACAACAAAGAATGACAGCCAGAATAGAAGAGCTGCTCAGACGGTGTCCTTAGGATGCCTCGCGGCAGGGACATGTGGGCAGGTGACAGCACAGAATGACACCAGAATAGAAGAGCTGCTCAGACGGTGTCCTTGGGAAGCCTCGCGGTAGGGACATGGTGGCAGGTGACAGCACACAATGACAGCCAGAATAGAAGTGCTGCTCAAACAGTGTCCTTGGGATGTCTCACGGCAGGGACATGGGGAAGGTGACAGCACAGAATGACAGCCAGAATAGAAGAGCTGCTCAAAGGGTGTCCTTGGGATGCCTCACGGCATGGACATGGGCGCTGGTGACAGCACAGAATGACAGCCAGAATAGAAGCCCTGCTCAAACGGTGTCCTTGGGATGCCTCAAGGCAGGGACCTCGGGGCAGGTGACTGCACACTATGACAGCCAGAATAGAAGAGCTGCTCACAGTATCCTTGGGATGCCACATGCCAGGGACACAGGGGGAGGTGACAGCACACAATGACAGACAGAATACAAGAGTTGCTCACAGTGTCCCTGGGAAGCCTCATGGCAGGGACATGGGGCAGGTGACAGCACACAATGACAGCCAGAACAGAAGAGCTGATCAGACCGTGTCCTTGGGATGTCTCGCGGCAGGGACATGGGGCAGGTGACAGCACTCAATGACAGCGAGAATATAAGAGCTGCTCAGATGGTGTCCTTGGGATGTCCCGCGACAGGGACATGGGGAAGGTGACAGCACACAATGACAGCCAGAATACAAGAGCTGCTCAGACAGTGTCCTTGGGATGCCTCAAGGCAGGGACATGGGGGCAGGTGACAGCACACAATGACAGCCAGAATAGAAGAACAGCTCAGACGGTGTCCTTGGGATGCATCGCAGCAGGGACATGAGGCAGGTGACAGCACACAATGACAGCCAGAACAGAAGAGCTGCTCAGACTGTGTCCTTGGGATGCCTCGCGGCAGGGACATGGGGCAGGTGACAACACACAATGACAGCCAGAATAGAAAAGCTGTTCAGACGGTGTCCTTGGGATGTCTCGCAGCAGGGACATGCAGCAGGTGACAGCACAGAATGAAAGCCAGAATAGAAGAACTGCTCAGACGGTGTCCTTGGATGCCTGGCAACAGGTATCTGGGGGCATGTGACAACACAGAATGACAGCCAGAATAGAAGAGCTGCTCAGACGGTGTCCTTGGGATGCCTCGCGGCAGGGACATGGTGGCAGGTGACAGCACACAATGACAGCCAGAATAGAAGAGCTGCTCAAACGGTGTGCTTGGGATGCCTCACGGCAGGGACATGGGGGCTGGTGACAGCACAGAATGAAAGCCAGAATAGAAGAGCTGCTCAGACGCTGTCATTGGGATGCCTCGCGGCAGGGAAATGGGGGCAGGTGACAGCACAGAATGACAGCCAGAATAGAAGAGCTGCTCAGACGCTGTCATTGGGATGCCTAGCGGGAGGGACATAGGGAAAGGTGACAGCAATAAATGACAGCCAGAATAGAAGACCTGCTCAGACGGTGTCCTTGGGATGCCTCTAGGCAGGGACCTGGGGGCAGGTGACTGCACACAATGACAGCCAGAATAGAAGAGCTGCTCACAGTATCCTTGGGATGCCACATGGCAGGGACACAGGGGCAGGTGACAGCACACAATGACAGCCAGGATAGAAGAGTTGCTCAGACGGTGTCCTTGGGATGCCTCACGGCAGGGACATGGGGCAGGTGACAGCACACAATGAGAGCCAGAATAGAAGAGCTGCTCAGACAGTGTCCCTGGGGGGGAACATCACTTACAACGCATTTTTTACAACGCACTACCATTACATCGCAACCATTACAACACAAACCATTACAACGCATTGCGCTGGGGGGCGCTCTAGGATAGGGAATATATTTAATTTACTATCCAACACCTTCCCTGCTATCCACGGGGACTGGAGTTGGAATAGTAAATTAAATAATTCACTATCCAGTGCCTAAAAGCATTATGCGTTGTAATGGACTGCGTGGTAAAAACCGCGTTGTAAAGGCATGCGATGTAAAAGCATGCGTTGTAGTGACACCAATCCGTCCCTGGGATACCTCACAGCAGGGACATGGGGCAGGTGACAGCACACAATGAGAGCCAGAATAGAAGAGCTGCTCAGACTGTGTCCTTGGGATGCCGCACAGGAGGGGTATGGGGCAGGTGACAGCACACAATGACCCATAGAATCAAAGAGCTGCTCAGACGGTGTCCTTGAGATGTCTCGTGGCAGGATCATGGGGCAGGTGACAGCACACAATGACTGCTAGAATAGAAGAGCTGCTCAGACGGTGTTCTTGGGATGCCACAAGGCAGGGATACTGACTGTATCTAATGATCTAAGGGCATGTAATGGCCGCCTTAATCCAGATAAACCAGCAAACTTTACGTATAACAAGGGGACCTCTAAATCACTGATCGATTTTATGCTGATTACAACCAACTTGTGTGGCACTTATTGCTGGCCTTTGAAGTTGTGAACAGACCAGAAAGCGACCACTTCCCTCTACAACTGGGGTTACTTTCTCACCCATTTTTGACATCAGATGACGAAATAGAATCTACCAGGGAGGTGGGAGAGGTCGAAGTTTCCAATAATAGAAGAGCTATAAAGTGGCCACATATATTAGCAAAAAAAGATACACTCGTGGGTATTTATAACACCTTTTCAGACATTATCCCCTTATACGACAACTTGAGTTTGGGTTCCCAGGAAGTCCTTAAAATGCACCAACATTTAGTAGAATCACTAATCCCCCTTCTGAGCAAAACATGTTCTATTGATAAAGGCACCACAAGAAAGCAACTTGAACTAGAGACACCGTGGTACAACAAACAGTGTCGCCTAGCAAAAAGTAACCTAATCAATGCTGTGAAGTCCAAAGATCAGATGAGGGTAAGAGAATGTAGATACGAATATAAAAGACTCCTCTCTAGTGCAAAAAAGGAATGGGATAATTCGATCTGGGAAGATCTCCTAAATGCTGCTAGGAAGCACGATCAAAGCACCTTCTGGAGCTTGATGTCAAAAAACAATAAAACGGGTCGCTCCAATAGGGACTTTTTTCTGGATGAGAAAATTGGGTTTAATCATTTTGTAAAGTTATATGATTTGGTAAATGTGTCCCCAGACCAAAATAACCGAGGAACTGTTCTACCCCCGTATACCAGCTTCCCCCAATTTAGCGCTGAAGAGACTCTTTGTGCAATAAAGGCAATTAAGGCTGGCAAGGCACCAGGCCCGGACAAACTACCTGGGGATCTATTTACACACAACATTGAATTATGGTGCCCTTATATAAATTTCTTGTGTAACTCTATATTGGCAGGGACCCCGATTCCTGAAACGTGGAAGGGGGCGGAAATAGTTACCATTTACAAAAAAGGGGATCGCTATAACCCAGCCAATTACAGACCGATTAGTTTAATCTACATTTTACATAAAAATTTTGCCAGGCATATTTTAAACCGACTTTTAGATTGGATAGAGGAATCCAAAATCCTCTCAAAATATCAAGCAGGATTCAGAATTAAGACAAGTACTGTGGACCAGGTGTATAGCTTTATGTGTATTTGTTGGAAATATGTCCAATTAAAAAAGAGTAGCCTATACGTAGCATTTATGGACCTACGCTCAGCGTTTGATCTTGTCCCACGTTCCCTACTATGGGATACTTTGAGGAATATGGGTGTCCCGGGTGAATTGCTGATTAACCTTATAAAGCTTCACACTGATAATTTTGCAAAAGTAAGGTGGGGAAGAAATGGTGAACTTACCCAGGCTATACCAGTAAAAAGGGGGGTACGACAAGGGTGCGTGTTGGCCCCCACCCTTTTTTCTTTATTTGTAAATGACATCCCCCCTATCTGGCACAATACAACCACGATTCCCCGAAACTATGCAATGAGGCAATCACAGCATTGTTATTTGCGGATGACACCATTCTAATATCACAAACTCCCAAAGGACTACAAAACTTAATAAACCAGTTCAATAGTTACTGTGAACTACAGGGGCTAGAAATCAATTCATCAAAAACTAAGTACATGGCCATTAATCCCCCAAAAACTTTTAAGAAGAACTTGCCCTTAAAAAGTACTAAATTAGAGTACGTGGAATTCTTCGATTACCTGGGTATCAGGCTAGATAGCAAAATGTCTTGGAAAAAACAACTAGAAAAAAGTAGGATGACACTTAAACACAGCTCACTCCCTATTTTAAAAATTCATGGAGGGAGTACTTCAAAAGCTATAACTCCTGCGATAGAAGTATTTAAAGCTAAAGCGCAATCTGCAGCCCTATATGGGGCCGAGATTTGGGGGCCCTACTCAAACAAGACATTTGACATTGATGAGAACGCGTTCTTTAGGCGACTACTAAGATTACCATCAAGAACGCCTTTAGTGCCTGTCTATCTAGATATTAATGTAAAACGTACAGACTTTTTATGCTGGTTGAGGCCACTTCTTTATTGGGTAAGACTATGGTCTACCCCGGAACTCACTGACTATAGAACTGGCTTATTGGAAATTAGGGAACTGGACACATTTAACTCAATCAAGTGGCTGAGACATATATCCACTTGGTTCACAAAAATAGGTCTTTCTCACTTTTGGACAAACCCAGCTGCTTTGCCAATTAATTGTAAAGAACAGGTAAAAGTTGCTTTTTGGTCCTATGTGATTAATAATGCATATTTACATGAACGTGGCACTGGCTCCTTAGCCCAGAAGTTTCTGCAATTTAAGGACATTCCCATGTTTGAACAGTTCATGGACGAAGTTGAGCCACCCTTGGCCAAAACTGTATACCTACAATATAGATACGGCATTTTACAAATAAATGCAAACACCTGCCGGTGGGGAAATTCCAAGGGGAATGATTTATACAACTGTAAATTGTGCGAACTTAATCAAAAAGAAGATGAGGCCCATATCCTTTTCTTTTGTCCGTTATATATATTTCAACGTATGAAATGGATTAAACCTCTTTGCAAAAATTTGGGCATAAGATCCTTCAAAGAGGCAGAAAGGATACTGAAATCCTCGACCTCTCAGTTGGTAACCTTTGGAGTCAGTAGGTACCTCCATAGTGTCTGCTTGATTAGAAAGAAACTTGGGCTTAAAACATAGAATTATAAGTCTCTTTTAATCACTGGCATTTTAATTATTTATATAATGTATATCGACTTCTTTTAATACCCGGTCTTGTAATTATTCCCAAATTGGTAGAACACTATACTCTGTATGTTAAATCCAAAATAATGAAATAGTAATGTATCCCCATATAAATTGCATATATCCTGTGATGTTGTCTTGGAGCATTAATTATGTACATATTGCATTTTTTCTGTAATGATGTTATTCGTTTTTTTAAAATTATGAATATGAATTTATTTTAACTGTTATGGCTTTATGACAAATATGTCGAATAAAAGCTTTACAACAAATAACAGGTAACCCCCAGCTGCTGTGTGACAGAAAACAATTTAAAAGCTTTGAATTGTAAAAACAACATTTTCCTTTTTGGCAAATAACAGGTAACCCCCAGCTGCTGTGTTCAATTCAATTCCCCTGCTAAAACAAGCATTTGCTAGTGCTGAGCGGTCACGAGAGCATTTGCTTTTATAGGCTGAGGTGGAGGGAAAGTGCTCAGCGACTAGAGTGCTGACCTCCCAAAGATGGTGGCTCGCACACAAAATGCGGGACCGTCAGGAAGTGAGTATTTAGTTTGGACGTGTGCTCAAGAAAGACCTCCTCCTCTGACTCCCTCACTGCCACCCCCCACCAGTGCCCCTCATCTCTCTGCAGCCCCTCCCCCTCATGACCTCCTCCTCTGACTCTCTCACTACCACCCTCCACCAGTGCCCCTAACCTCTCCATAGCCCCCCATTTACCTCCTCATCGGATTCCCTCGCTGCCACCCTCCACCAGTCCCCCTCATCTCTCTGTAGCCCCTCCCCCTCATGACCTCTTTCTCTGATTCTCCCACTGCCACCTTCCACCAGTGCCCCTCATCGCTCCATAGCCCCTCCCACTACCTCCTTCTCAGATTCCCTCACTTCCACCCTCCACCAGCGCTGCTCATCTTTACATAGCCCCTCTCTCAGTGGAGAAGTGTGGCTCAATGGTTAGAGCGGCAGACCCTGATGCAGAGGTCTGGCCCGGTACCAGGGTTCAATTCCCCGCCTCGGCGGGTCTTGGGCTAAAAAAAAAAATCCACTGACCTGATAATTCTCGCCTCAGTGCCTATTCCAATCATGGAGTCCCACTCTGCAACTCTGGGCAATAGCTTGCTTAATCTCCACAACGGCCCCCACAACGCTAAGGATGCCTGGCCTCCACCTTGGGGGTGCCCAGTAGTGGACTCCTCACAGGGAAAGCCAGGATGGGTTCCACAGTGGTATTCATACAAGCGCCTTGAGACCCTTGTGGGTGAGTAGTGCGCTATACAAGTATCAATTTATATTACATTTACATCTCATATGCATTTCCTTTGTTGTATAGCTCTATTCATATCGGTGTAGTGTGTGTCAGTACTTTACACCACGCAAACATTATACAGAGACAATGAATCATACAAGTATGTAAATCAGTCTACATGGAATGTCACATAAGCCAATGAGGATTGCAAGGTGTAGGATTCACATGTTATCAATACTGGTAGGCAGGATATTTTAAGAGGGTTTGGTCTGGGTAAACACAACCTTAGGATTTAAAGAGTATTCCATGGGGGTCAGCTTTACTGATAAAAATGTATATCTGCCCAAACATACTAATTTTAGCAACATTAGAATAATGAAAGACTGGGGCAGTTCTAACTATATCACAAAACAAAAAAAGTGAAGTTCTAACTATACCATTCATGTTTGTATGCAGCTCTTTGGTTACAATTCACTGGTCACTGTCCTATGTTAGGATTGTAACTTCTGAACTCCAAGTAACACAAGGATCTCTGTGACAGAGGCAGTATTCCACTGAGCTTCCAAATAAAATACATTTCATATGCATTAAAAAGCTACTAACAGACAAATGATTGCTCTCCAGCAGGATCATTAATCACCAGCGGTATCTGGACACTTTGTTGTTTTTTTAAACAGTTCTTTATTGAAATTATTACAGTTTAATCCGCCCACCCCCCACCCCTAGGATACCCCCCCATATAGGCAACATTAGATACAAATGCATACATAATGTTATCCAAAACAAAAATATTTTACCTAAAGCGATACAAATTAAAGAAAAAAAACAAGAAACAAGAAAAAGAGCAAAAGAAAATCCAAGAACGTTTCTGTTACAATAATTAAACAACATTACTCATCCTGTCTCCCAATCCAGTGCGAGAGAGGATTCCATAATTCTAATCCTTTTCTTTTCTTCTTCATACCCTTCCAGCTATAAATAGCTATTTCCAGGCTGTATGTAGCTAAAAATCGTGCCCGCCCTTGCTGAAATGTAGGTGGATATGCATCTAGCCAAGCAGATGCCAGACAAATTCTTAGTACAGCCATTGAAATAAACAAAAGTCCCTGCAGGGTATCGGGTCTAGTATCCCTATCTATTTCAGCTGTTGTGATCTCAATACTAGTCTAAAAAATTCCAGATAGAAAAGTAGAAATTTCTCGTCTGATGGTGCTTAGAGTTTGACATGTGGCCAGCATATGTATCAGATCGGCTTCGGGCATCGCACATCGAGGGCATAATGTACCTTTACCTGTGCTCCATTTAGATATCCTATCTGGGGTTTAGTATAATCAAAACAATGTCTTGTAAAATTGGGATTGTAATTTGGTGGACATTAATAAAGAGTTTGAAAATTCCAATGCTTTATACGTTCGAGTCTCTAAGATGCCTAGTTTGTTCTGCCAGTTAAGGGTATGTTTATCTAAGTCATCAGGAAGGCCTGAAACTAACTCCTTATAGATTTCTCTAATCTTAACCCTGTCCGTTTGGACCACTGTTTTAATAGCTAAAGTTTTCTCGAAGGCCGCGCTGCCACCCCCCTTTTTTAAGATAAAATCCCTAACTTGTAGATATTTATAAAAATCGCGAGATTCTAACCCAAATTTAATTTTTAAGGATTCAAATGAGCGGAGGCCCATTGAATATTACAGCGAGCCAAATTGTGAAATTCCCGATCTGACCCATCGCATCATACAGGGATCCGTGAAAATCTCCGGTATTAATATTTCTATCTAGGGTAGTATAATAGGAAAACCTAACGATCCCCAAGAGTTTTCGCACATAGTTCCAGACGGTATAAATACCTTTGAGTGTTTTAAAGCGCACTTTTTTAAAATGACAATCGTATGTTAATCTCCACAAATGGTCACTTGCCTCATTGCCAAGAATAAGTTCCTGTGGAGTTGGGACTGCCCAATCTGGATTAGAATCCTGCTTGGGGGTTAAGAGCAATCTACTATATTTGAGGATAGTAGCCCACCAATAAATTTAAAGTTAGGCAACGCCAGACCGCCTCTTTCCCCTGGTACGGTGATGAATCTGTGGGCTCTACATGTTCTTCCTTATCCCCAGATAAAACGAGAACAAATATTGTCTATTTTTTTAAATATCAATGGGTCAAAGTTTAAACAAATTGTTCGAAAAAAGTACAAAAAATTAGGAAAAAATAACATTTTAATAAGGTTGCATCTTCCGATAATTGTTAAATGTAAATTATGCAAACTAGTTAAGCTTTTTTCTGTCTGTTTCAAAAGAGGATTCAAATTAAGGTTCACTAGATTATTTAAATTTGAGGTGATATTAACGCCGAGATATAGTGCATTATCCACAACCCTTTCATCCGAATAGTTCATTTCACTATTAATTATATTCTGGGTTTGAGTTTGGTTCAGTTTATACCCTGAAATCTCACCGAACCTTTTTGCTTCTTCTTCCTTTAGCTTAACTTCCTCCCTTGGATTGGCTGTAACAATTGCAATATCGTCTGCAAATGCCAAGATCTTAGTTTCACCATTGGTGGTCTTCATAGGTTGTTGTGGGCCTTCGAGTGGGGAATCGAACAGACTCACAGACAACGGGGTTTTGGGTAAAGATGGCTTTATTGTTTTATATAACCGTTTCTTCTGGACAGGCGCTCGGTAGTATGGGAGGGGGTTTTCTGTGTCCTCAGTCTGGTGCTTTGCAACTCCTAGCCGCCGGGAGGCCCGATACCTTCTCAGATTTGTAGGCCGCTCCTCTGCCGTTTCGACTTGTTGTCCGGTTCACAGCACCAGGAAAGAAAGAAACCAGTGTAAGTCTGGTACTTTTGCAAGCTTATGGGGTAGGGAGTGAGGATACACACGTGCAGTTACTCAACCCAGGGACAAGTGTTGGTTTAGTGAGAGGGGAGGGGGAGTTCACGGTATGCCGAGTGGTTCTCAGGGTGGTTTGGCCCACCTACGTCCCGCCCAACCCGTAAAGCGTGACCGTACCTGCTCTAGCCACACTTCCCGGGAAGTGTGGCTGGGCGATGCTCCTTCCCGTTGGCCTCCTGGCTTGTCGCTGAAGTCTCGGCTCCTTCTCCGTTCTCGTCCGATGGTATGGGCTCCTCTGTCTGCTCCTTCAGCCTCCTCCGTCCTCCGCTGTTCCTCTCTCGCCTCCTCCGATCTCCGCTGTTCCTCTCTCTCCTCCTCCGACCTCCGCTGTTCCTCTCTTGCCTCCTCTGACCTCCGCTGTTCCTCTCTCGCCTCCTCTGACCTCCGCTGTTCCTCTCTCGCCTCCTCCGACCTCCGCTGTTCCTCTCTCGCTTCCTCTGACCTCCGCTGTTCCTCTCTCGCCTCCTCTCGCTCTGCTCCATCCTCTCGCCACTCTCCTTCTGTACCTCCGGGTGAAAAACACACCTGTGTGATTTCTGGGCTGGGTTTTGCCAGTGGTAGGTGGGCGGGTTCAGGGTCAACCTCCGCCCAGTTAAAGAAACACTGGTCCTCGGTATCTCGCGCGGGGTTGTATACCATGTCCGTCCTCTTCCAGGAGTCGGTTTGTGGTTCAGAAAGAGGGGACATAGGAACAGGTAGGCATGGAGGGTCTGTGTCCATGTCCCCCTCGTTACAGTTGTATAGATTGGTTTGTTTCCAGCCTCAAAATAAATGGATCTATAAATATACCGAAAAGTAGAGGGGAGCAAGGACAGCCCTGCCTTGTACCTCTAGTCACTTTGATGGTATCAGATATGTCCCCATTACCCATGACCACTGCTTCAGAAGTGACATACCTCATCCGAACAGCTTTGATTAATTGATCCCCAATCCCACTTTTTGACATGGCAGTCAATATATACTGCCAGGATACCCTATTGAATGCTTTTTCTGAGTCTAGCAGTATAAGGGCCATGGGGTCTCTTGCTACTTCTGCCTTGTCAAAAAACGTGATCACCCTCTGAATATGGTCGGTGGTTGATCTCCCTGGGACGAATCCATGTTGCCTAACTGATATAAGTTTGTGGATTATTGGTGAGAGTCTACTAGCTAACAGTTTAGAATATATTTTAGAATCATTGTTTACTAATGTGATTGGGCGATATGCTCCTAATTCTGTAGGATCTTTATTTTTTTTAGGGAAAAGATTCCGGAGGCTGTCCACCCTGAAAACCATTAATCATCAAATTTGTTAGGATGTCTTTCAGTGTACTGCTAAATCTGGCATAAAATTCCACGGGAATTCCATCTAGGTCTGTTGCTTTTCCAGAGGGAAGGATACTCATTGAAAGTAGTATTTCTACCCAATCTGGAGTATCTGCGAGACTATCTTGATCTAATTGGGGTAAGAGGGGCCTTGTAGCTATTATCATCAATTTTACCCTGGCTATTACCTGTCTTGGTATATAGATCCGAATAATACCTCTTGAAAGCATCCCTGATCTCTTTAGGGTCATGAGTTAATCAATGGATAGGGTCTCTAAGTGTTTTAATCATATTTTCTGTGTTCTGCTGTCTTGTGCGGATAGCCAGTTGATGACCCACCTGCTCACTCAATTTGTAGATTTTCTCCTTGTTCATTGTGGCCTTACCGATTGCTTTGGTAGTAAATATTTCAGATATAAAATTCCTTGCTATAGCTACACCCCTTACAACCCCTTCTATTTTATTTCCACCTTGAACTGCTCTGACTAGGTCTTCTTCCTTTCTTGCTAGATTCTCCTGTAGATTTTTTAACTTTTGTTTTGCCTCTTTATTATTTTTTATTGAAAATCTAAGAGTTTCACCCCTTATTCCTGCTTTCAGTGAGTCCCAGACCACCTCCAAGGGGGCGCTACCCATATTAAACTTTAAAAATTCTGGGATCCAATTTTCCATATGCTTACAGTACTTTTCGTTAATCAATAAAGCTCTTTCAAAGTTCCAAATACTACGATCAGATTGTATCGTCCCAATATCCAAACTTATACTTAGAGGATTATGATCAGATAGAACCCTCGGTAACCGATCTATAGAGCAACTGGAAACAATGCTATGTGATACAAATATATAGTCCAATCTGGCAAGTTTTTGATGGGGATGGGAAAAGAAAGTGTAGCCGGGGTTGTATGGGTGTTTCATCTCCCAACAATCTACTAACCCATGAGTATAGCAAAGCTCTTCCAGGGCTTTAAAGGTTTTTGGTTATCTGCCTTGATAATTAAAGTTGTGTCCAGAAAACCAATTTGGTGGAAGGTTAAGATTAAAATCACCGCAGATAATCATGGGTACCGGCCATTGTGCTAGTTCATTAGATAAGAACAGCAAGAGTTCAGGATCATCACTAACACACCCATACACTGAGGAGATCGTGAAATTTTTCCCCATAGCATATTGGCACTCCGTGATTGTCCATCTACCACATGAGTCTGTAGCTGATCTTGTAAATCGAAGTCCCCCACCCCGTGCCAGAATAGCCACCCCACATGTTTTATTTGCCTGTGTAGTAGCAACAACTAATCTATATCCCAGGTTTTTCAGTAGTGTCTTTGGGACCCCTCGACAAGGGTCTCCTGGAGACAGACAATTTCGGCCCCAATTGACTGGAGACCTATTGCTATTTTTTGTCTTTTTTTGAGATCATTAAGTCCACATATGTTGATGGTCAATATTTTTAGTTTAGCCATTCATAAATGTAGATTTTCTTTTGTATATTTTTGAACATGCTCTTATTAATCGTGAACAGTGCCAGTTTTCTATCTTAATTATACGCCAAGTCATAAATTCTGACCTGCTTTTTTGCGAGTGTGGTCGCCCCCTCCCCCCTCCAACTAAAACCCCTCTATTGAGCCACATCCCCCCACCCAAAAGCCCCCCCCCCCCTCCTCCACCATCTAGTGAGGCTACCTGGTTCCCAAGGATCCAGGTTGTGGGCATCTTGGTGATCCGTAGGCAGCTGGCATCTCCGCTTCCTAACCCCTGTAGCTATTGGGAGTAGAGGTATAATTATTCTCTGCAATATATTTTCCTATATTCCCTGAGCACAAACATTATATCTGTCTATGCTACCCCCCTTTTCTCTAGATGTCCTTCTTGTCATGACACTGATGACATAGTTTACTTAACTTATAAATGCAATCTATTTCTTTTGCTTTTTTCCTTTTTTAAGTTTATCTTTGTCTTTGCTGTGTTCTGTAATCTCCTCTAGATATGTTTGCGCCGGGATTTCACTGATGAAACTTCTAGTGACGCCATTAAAGATGATCTTTAATCTGGCAGGATTCTGTAAAAATACAGTAGCTCCCATCTGTTCAAAAGGGGTAACAAAATTGCCGGAGCCTCCATCTTCTTTCCACCGTCGCGTGGGCAAAGTCGGGTCTACTAAAAAACATATACCCTTTGTATTCTCTTTTGCGGGTTGGTCGTGCCAGGTCAAAGATTGCTTCCGTAGGAGAAAATTGCTAAAATACACCAACATTGCTCTAGGGTATTTCTCTGATGAGTGCGACCGTTTGTTGAGGGTAAGAGGAAAACAATGAGCCTGCTGGACCTCTTTGTCCCAATCCCAAGTGGTTAGTTCGGGGAATGATTCTTTAAATAGGGATATTATATAACCCCTTGAGTCGTTCCCCTCAACTCCCTCTGGGATTCCCAGAAGGCGTAGGTTATTTTACCGGGCCCTGTTTTCCTGGTCCTCCACTTTCATCATCTAGTCTCGCACAATTCCCTCGTGTTCTTTTCCTTGTTTCTTAAGAACGGAAACATCCTTTTCCAGGTTCTCGGTCCGTAACTCAACCAAAGCCATTCTATCCGAAATTTCTAGACAAGTTTGGCCCACTTTATTAATTGCTCCTTGGAGTTTCTTATTGTCAAGTTTCACGTCTTCTTGGAATTTCCTAATTGAGTTAAATACATCCCCCAAGGAGGGTTCTGATTGACCTCCCCCTTCGCCAGATTGTTTATGCTTGGTCTTTTTTACATCTCTTAACAGACAAGAATTTAGATCAGACAGTGAGGTGACTTGTGAAGATGGATTCCTATGTCTATGATCAATCCGATCTGTATTGCTTCCTTGATCAGTGGTGTCTTCGTCAATTAATTTATTTTGTCTCCTTTGCCTTCTTTTCTTTTTATCTTGCTTTTTCCTCGCACTGTTTTCCTTAGGATAATCATTCGTCTTTTTAGAGTTAAAGTTAGAGTTAGAGTCTGAGGGTTCTGAGGATTCAGTATTTATCTGCTCGTATCTTAATCTCTGAGGTTCGCTCGAAGTGGACATCCCAGTCTCATATATTTCAGACTCTGATTCTGATCCAGGCCTGTCTGAAAACGGAGCTATACTGCCTGGGTTTACATCCAGGTATCGTGCTTGATCAGTATTTTCAATCTCTGCACTAGTCGAGCTTAGAGGTAGAGGGGAGGTTGGAGCAACTTGACCAGCTGTCTGTACAGATTCTTCAATTGCTGCTGCTGTCAGATCTTTTGTAGGTTTTGTAGGTTCAACAGTTGTAGAACTACTCAAACCAGTTGCTAGTACGGTCGTGAATTTCCCACTTATGGCTACCGGGTGCTTGCTCTGATTACCTGGTATTTTTGACAGGTTGCTTGGGTTGCTGTCAGTTTCTGTTAGCCTCCCCTGGTCGAATTGCTCTTTAATTACTGGGGTTAAGATAGTTGAGATCCAGGGTTGAGCATCATTAGACAGACCGCTAGTTTTAGCAGCAGACTTTAGATTTTTAATGGCCTGTAGCCGCCTGGCTTTTTTGCCAATATTTCCATTTTTGCTGATGCCTGCCTATTATCGGGACCCACTTCTATATCGTGATCCTTGTCTTTGTTTTTATCTTTTGCCTTGTCTCTCTCTTTATCCTTCTGTTTCTCTCTCTCCTTATCCTTATCCTTATCCTTGTCAATGTTTTTATACTTTTCATCCTTATTTTTTGCCCCCCTTGTCTCGGGCCGCCTCGTTGGGTTTACCGGGCCTTGTATGACTAAATCATCCAGACGGTTTCCTGCCCCCTGTGTGCCGATCGTGGCTATCTTGCTCTGATTGCTCTGAATGCTTTGTTCGCTCGGCACATACCCGGGACTGGACCCCTTCACTCCAGTCATGCTGACCACCTTATTATGGACAGGTCTACATTTCTGCTGCCGTTTCTCCTGGCCGACCATACACTGACAGGAGCAGACAGTTTCCCCCACAACTCCCGAAGTCTGCCGGCACTTCTTAGACCTCTTAGACCTCAGCCAAATGTGTCCGTCGATCCGCCTCGAGGTTTACCAGATCGCAATCAGTAATCACAGACAGGATCCTCCATGGCCCTTCAGGACAACATTGGAGCATCAGAGTTTCAAACAGCGGCACTCCTACCCGACAGAGACAGAGACAGAGACACCTGGAGCGGACCCAGAAGCAGTGGAGCCGTAAAGTGAAAAAACGCTGCAGAGCCCCCGCTTTAATCCAGGACAGTACTTCAAAGGCGTCCGAAGCATCTGTGGCATCTGTGGCCCCCATGTACCCGTACAAGCATCGAGCACAGGCATGGGTAGAGTTCCGTAGGACTCTGTATCCGACCACACGCTGTAATGGGGCTTTCTTGCTTGCCTGCTTGTTTAGCCTTGTTTAGCCTAATTTAGCCTGTCCGTCCGACTCTATCAGGGAATCACCGCCCCTATCGCCAATATTTCTGTGATCACCATAATCGGGGATTGTTATAAATTTTACAAAAAAACACAGTAGATGACACCAGATGACACCAGAGAGTCGATTCTTCAGTATCAATCGAAATCCATTGCAATGCTCAGCAGAAGGTCGACAGAGTACAGGGGTCAGAGCCTCTGGAGCTCAGCTTACTGCTCCCGATCACACCGACGCCATCTTGCCTCTCTCTGCGGTATCTGGACACTTTGTATTGTCTTATTGTTGTCCTGCATCCGCCATGATAATGATAAATACTGTTTAAATGAAGCGCATGAAGTATGTGTCTGTGTGTGCGCCGGGATGTTTTCTCAGCACGGGCGCACACACACAGACAGCCCTTTGAGCCCAATGCCGTTGCACGCCTGCCTTCAAGCCCTCACTGCGAGGGCCAAGTCTCCTGGGGCCAAGTCTCCTGTTTGGGGGGCACCGCTAGAACCGGGCCTTCCTGACTGACATAGAGGGCGCATTCTCCCTGCACCTCGGGGCCCCTTGTTAGCCCCTCTGCCCCCTGGCATGGCAGCTCCGAGAAGAGGCATCCGTGAGGCCGCCCTGATATAGAGGGTGGTAGAGGGGCGTTCTCCCAGCACCTCGGGGTCCCTTGTTAACCTCTCTGCCTGGGACCGACATTCCAGACTCCCTGAGGTAGAGGGTGCGGTCTACCAGCACCTCGGGGGTCCCTTGTTAGCTCCCTTGTTAGTCCCTCTGCCTCGGGCCGTCATCCTTGACATAGCAGCTCCAAGAAGAGACATCTGGTGACCTCTCCCTGAGGTAGAGGGTGCGGTCTACCAGCACCTCGTGCTCCCTTGTTAACCTCTCTGCTTGGGGCCGTCATCCCTGACTTGGCAGCTCCGAGAAGAGGCATCCAGTGACCCCCCATGACATAGAGGTCGATAGAGGGCGCGCTCTCCCAGCATCTCGGGGTCCCTTGTTAGCCTCTCTGCCTGGGACCGTCATCCCTGACATTCCAGCTTCTAGAAGAGACATCTGGGGACCTCTCCCTGGGGTAGAGCATGCTCTCTACCAGCACCTCGGGCTCCCTTGTTAACCTCTCTGCTTGGGACCGTCATCCCTGACTTGGCAGCTCCGAGACGAGGCCTCTATCTCCGCCGCTCCGCCCGGGGCCGCACCTCGTGTTTCTCATGAGGCAGCGCCGAGGCCTCGGGTGCCCGGGCCCGGAGGCGGCTCCGGTTCCGGATGGGATGCTTCTCGCCTGCACAGTTAAATCCGGCGTGGATGAATGCATGGATGACATTCGGGAGAAGCCGCGCCGCCGCGGAGGCTGCAGAGACCTTCCGGAGGGCGGAGGATGCTGAACAGAAGGGAGAACGAGGGTCCACCTGTCCCCTGTCTCCAAGGACAGACGGCAGAGATTCATTCAAGCACGCATCCTTAGGAAGCACCGGCCCCCGCAGCACACACCCAGGTGAGTCAACACAGCAGCTCCACGAGGACGGGGGAGCTAGGCGCCTGCCTTCGAAGCGCCTCCGCTGAACGAGGGGATACTCGAGGACATGACGAAGCGGGGAAGGGATAGTAAAGGCAAGGTAGGAGGATGCAAGGGAGGGAAAGAACAGAAAGGAAGAGGGGAGGAGCACGAGGAAAGGAGGAGGAGAGAGAGAGAGGAGCAGAGGCTGAAAGGGAGAGCAGGAAACAAGATTATGAATGAAGATGAAAGGAGTGAAGGTGAGACTGGATCAGGCTAGAGATTAGGAAAGACCCCACTGGAAGGATTGACATAGAGCAAGCAACGTCACAGGGAGATGTGCTCATCGCAAGGGCTATTATGAGCTAAGAAGAAGGGATACAGGAGAAAAGATGATGGGGAGCTGCAGGAGGAGGGAGCAGGGGCTGAAAGGAGTGAAGAGAGGCGACCTCGCTGAAATGGCACCACCCTTGCCCTACATTAGAACTTTACTCAAAGTTTGTGCTTTTGTTTGTTTGGTGTAAAGTTGTTTCATTGTTTTAAAGAAATTAGCATTTTAATGAGGTTTGGGCAGAGACTATCACTCCGCTCACAGAGTTTGCCGAACTCTGGAACTCCGCGTTCCATGTGGAATATCGAGCTTCCTATAAATTCTGCCTTCTGATGGGTATGTGTACTGTTTTTCTGTTCGTGCAACACTTGTTTTGGCGCACTGGTGAACGTGACAATTCTTGCAGGCTGCAAGCGAGCGTGCGCGAGACTCAGTGGCTGCTAGCGTGGCTTCCGGGACGGTTTCAGGACATTGGCGAGCACGAGCGACCATGGCTGCACATCGAGCAGATTAGTATCCTCAAAACAGCGTTTTAGCTGCTACTATTCTCCTCCAATGTACTGTTGGAGTTGTTTTTAGTATTTTTAACTTTTTACAACAAGAAGGGAGGGCCCCAGAGACCAACTTCTTGTTGCTGTCCAGCAGGCTCCTCCCATTGCTTTGTCCATCTCCTGGTCACTTTTCATTTGGATTTGACGCTGGAAGGATCACTCACCTTGTCTGCTGCATATATACCATTGGATTTAAGGATATTGTTTATGAGATTTCAAGTTCAAAAACTCTTGTATGTGGGTGTTGTTTTGTTTGATGGAGGGCATGCACGTGGATTTATTTGTGCTTTTATTTAATTTTTAAAATTTATTGTGGTAGGTGGCCTACAGTTTCGGTAGGGGCCAATTTATGTTTTTGCATCTAATTTTGTATCTTTTGTAAAGGAACAATCTTGCACAGTTCAGCACATTTACTTTCATGTTTGTTAAATTTGCAATATTTTATTTATTTTACTATGTGGCCTAGTCTGCCAATGAGCCATCCAGTTAGTAGGCCCAGTACTAGTAATTACTGCATGAAACAACTGTTTCTGTGGGATATGTTGTTTTTAAACCTCATTTAGGGCTGACTTGGGACTGGATTACATTAAAAATGTGTTTTTTTTGTATTTCAGGGTTTTTGTGTGTCTGTCTTGGGAGGATGTGTGATGAAATTGTAACATTTTATAGCTCAGATAATGTTTGTTTTTGGCATTGCTGAATTACTGGTAGTGTTTTCTTCAGTGTTACCAATGACTCCATTTTCTGTCCAGTGTATGTGTTTGTTTTACCATAGGCCACCATTTATCTTTGTTCTCCATGCCATGTGGCCAGGGGCATTTTGTGTAGTCAGTGTCCATAGGCCTGCATGTGTTCTTTATTGCGGCCATGCCTCCTTTCTTGCTGTTTGACCATGTGATCGGTTGCCATTTTGTGTAGGCAGCCAGTGTGCATTTGCCATAGGTCAATATGTGTTCTTTATTGTGGCCATACCTCCTTGCTTGCTACTTTACCATGTGATCAGTTGACATTTTGAGCAGCCACCCTTTATTTCCAGTTTTCAAAGGGAGATTGATAGGAGATGGCTATGACTTTTTGTATTTGTTAATTTTTTAACCTTTACCTGATATCAGTTTAATGTAATGCTTGAGGATCATTGTAGTACTTGTATATTCACAACACCCAATGGGTCATACTCCCTTAGTATCCCGATAGTACACCAGAAATTACTTGTTGTTGGGATTTATTTCTTTACATTTATTTCTTTTAATTTTATTATATATTTTATAGTTTTCCTTAAATGTTTCTATATTTTTTCAAATTGATTTTTTTTCTCAATTTTTCCACCATCTATTCAACATCTGCCTGCCATAGGCACACAGCCGCAGAACAGCATTCGTTTTTTAAGTATTATTATTCAGCTTTCCCCTGGACCCCCTGCCTGCTATAGGTGCACAATACATACCAGCATTCATTTTTTAAGGAGTATTACATTTCCCACTGGATCCTCTTGCCTGCCATAGATGCACACCAGCATTTCTTTTTTAAGCACTATTCAATTTTCTGCTGCACCTTCCTGTCTGTCACAGATGTCTACCTAAGATACAGACAAAGGAAACAGTTACATCTGTATGTTGCAAATTCCACCGTGGCACCCTTTCTTCAAGTCCCCACTTCAGAGCAGGATCTTTACACCGAGGCTTACAACCCTGTTTACATCGATCTACAGATGAGTCCCTTTCGTACCATATACCTATTGCCAGGACTGCCCCATATGGGCCTGACCCTGGCAATGGGTAAATGGTACATTTCCACATATGTCATGCATACGTGTGCATCCAAAACATACTCTGTCATAATGCACACGAGCATCAATATATTAGGTAAAAGTACTCCTCACCACCTCAATAGCTCTGCATCTGCACAGCCCACACCACAGTCAACTCGTAATACGGCAGCCTTAAGACCGCCAGCGCTGTGGTCTTCTGGCAGATGCAGTACTCAGGCACTCGGTCCGCCAAACTTGGGATGTATGACAGAGGCATGCATGGGTAAACCACACATGCCTCAACAAAGCTGCCCGAACAGAATGTGTCGGAACAATGCATTCTTTCACCACACATGCCTTTACCAAACAGTCTCATGGTAAAGGTGTGACTGGTAGAGGGATATGTGTGGTAAAGATAACACCTGGACCCCCTGTCCTGAGCCCTAAAAACAACTTTGACCCCCCTGAGCTCTAAAAACAAACCCAACCCCCACTCTGATCCCTAAAAACCACCCCAACACCAAGCCCTAAAAACCACCCCAATACCCCACACTGAGCCCTTAAAACAACCCGACTCCCACAAGCCCTAAAAACCACCCAACCCCGATCCTTAAAAACTACCCTGACTACCCTCTGAGCTCTAAAACCAACCCCAACTTCCCCCTGAGTCCTAAAAAGAACCTCTACCCCGTCTTGAGCACCAAAAACACCTCTGCACCACCCTGAGCCCTAAAAATAACCGGACCCTCCTAGGCCTGAAAACAGCCCAAACACCGCCTGATCCCTAAAAGCTATCCCCCTACCCTTACAAACTATCTCCTACCCCCATAAATCTGGCCTCAGCCTCACTTACCAGACCAAGTCCACATCTGATCCTTCCTCTTCCTGTGCCCCCTCTTCCGCGTATCTAGAACGTGCAGTGCCTTACCAGGCATATGCGTTGTTTAGACAAGCTTGGTTCTGCTTGCGGGGAAACAGCATGCGTGGCTTAACCTACATTGTAAAGGCCGTTTCCACCAAACTCGTAATAAGGATCTAAATGTTTTTCTTGCTTGCTTGCTTTTAAGTGCACAAGAGACATCACCCAAAGTACTACCAGACAGCTGTGTGAGTCCTCCAATCTCATCTGCTTGTGCAGGTAAGTGCCACTGCCAACTGGCAGCTTCAAGATGTCCCCCCAAAAAAGGTGCTCCCAAGAAAGTGGTCAGTGGGGAGGAGAAAAAGCAGATTTCCCTCACTCCCGCACCAGCCTTTGGGTAGCTAGCTGGGAACAGCACTCCCACATCAACTGCACCACCCCAACCTAAGGCCAAGGCCATGTCCCCCAGCAAGACAGCCCCTGCAATCATGTATACTTTGACAAGAAGTGATATTGAATTGGATTTGTCTATTTCGCAAAGTAGTATCCAATCATTGCAGGAAAATGGACCACAGCCGCAGCCAGCAATGGATCTTCCTGAAGTAGGAACAGAACAGGAGGTTGAGCTTCCTGCTGGGCAAGAACCTCCTCTATTACAACTATTATCTTCCAGATTCACAGCAGGAAAATGGAAGGGTACTCCACCAGCTTCTACAAGCCCTCCTTCCGATGATCTGGACATGGATTGGACTCCTGCTGAGTCCAAAACACACCATGAGAGACTCAGGAAATGGAAAATTCAATTATGGGAGAGGATGAGGATGATGAGTCAGTCATTGTGAAAGCTGTCCAAGAGAAAACTGACATTACCCATCATAGTATTCAACCTGCTGTTTGGGATGTGGCACCAGCATTAGCCCCACCACCCATACTTGCTATCTCAAAGAGACCTGCCTTTAGCACTAGCTCAGTAGAAGTACACACAGCAGAGAGCCAGTCGTCAACACACCCGCCTACCTCCAGTTCTTCAGACTTTGGCTGCGGCATCAGTGACCCATCGAAAATGAACACCTCCCCAGTTTTGGACTTCTTTACAGCAAGGAAGCAGGAGGACAACATAGCAATATGCTCCATTTGAAACACTAGTGTTCATCAAGGTAAGTTCGGTACATACTACACTATGGTACTAAAGTCCAAGTGACCCATTTGAAAAAAACATCACACAGTCCGATGGGAGGCGCACCTTAATCAACTTTCTGCACATGGTGGATTATGGTAATGTGAGAAGGGAATCGACTCCAGAGCCTCTGATCACAGTGGGATGTCTAGGTGATGAGGAAGAACAGTGTGACATCTTTATGCAAAGCAGCCATGTCCCCAGGTATGCACCAGTAATACTGCATTAGCAACCTTGCAATGACACAAGAGTCAGATGGAGGTGCCACAGTAACAGCCTACAGTGCCTGCCCCAAGATGCACCTTGAGCCTACTACCTCCTGGTTCTCTCTAGAAGTTGCCTGCGTCAGTGGTACCACAAATGAACAAAATCCAGGCTACTAACACAAGCATGGTTAGGCAGGAGGGGCCCTACAAATGCAACTTCCCAATGGCACGTTTCTACAATGGGAAGCTGGCGAAAATGTTAGTGCTTTATCTCCTTACTCATTCGTTTGTGGAAGGAGTGGGTTTTCTAGAGGTTGTCGCGGCCATCTGCTTGAAATGGAAGATTCCCTACAGGACCTACTGTTGACAGAGTGGCTGTTCCAGCGCTCCATTAGGATGTGCTGGAATTGGTTGGAAAAGCTTTGCAGCAGATTGCTGTTTAGACTTTCCACCTGACGATAGAGATGTATACAAGTTGCCAAGCCACTAATTAGACATGTATCACTGCACACTGCATCTCTTTTGTGGGGGTTAAGCAAAAGATATATGGTCTCAGCTCAGAAAATACTTTTAAGGTTGATCGGTGGCATGCAACAGTAGCCATGTTTGCCATGGAGAAACCCTATACAGCTACAAACATCTTGAAAGACTTTAACAGCAAGGTGTTTGAATGACTGCGACCAAAAGGGCTTAACATTGGATTTGTTGCCTCAGACAATAGCAGTAATATATCTAAGGCCATGGCAGATGGTTGCCATTTCAAGTCCTGTGTTTGTGCAGGACTTTCTCAAAAAAGAAGACTTAGCAACTTAGTGATCTTCTGCAGAAGAATCTGCACTAATTTCAGACATTCTTTAAAAAAACAGAAGTAATTGAAGATCATTCAGTGTGCTAATAGTGTATCAGGAAAAGTCCTAATACAGGAGATGCCAACCCATTGGAATTCAGCCTATTACATGTTGCAACATCTGTTTGAGCAGTACAAACTGATCAATTATTGGTTCATGCAAAGAGGAGGGGATGTAACTAAAAGCATAACCATTCAGATGGACACATGGAAATTAGTCAAGTGCCTGGCATAAATGCAACTTTTTTTGAGGTTTTCACATGGGAAGTCAGCAAAGAGGACTGCATGATGGGCCAAACTATTCCATTGTTGTACATGCTAAAGGACCCAATAACAAAATGTCTAACATGGTCAGAGCATGCAAAGATGCATATACCTTGGTTCAGAGCGAATTCTTTCATATGTCTTTTTTAGGACCCATGTAGAAATGATGCCTTCTTTCACCATGAAGACACTTCTTAAATTGCCTTCCCTTTCACACAATATTCTTTTGTACACTTTTGCTTGCATGACAATGCTGGATGCGTTTCTCTTAAACTGCTTTGCTTATAGATTCCACTTTACGAGACCATTACCAGGACTTCTTGAATGCCATGTAAAAGGCCTCAATACGCATTGTGCAAATGTTGTTCTATTTTTCATGAGGGAGGCAACAAGGTTATCTACAGATTATAACAATGCTGGCTTGTCCAGGACTCACAAGGATCCTTTCTATTATAAATAACAACACATTTCTAGGTTTAGTTAAAGGAGCCCTCTGCTGACCTTGGCGAGGACCCTCGATGCTGAAGCTTTATCCCAGCAGCTTGCTGCTATCTCTGCAAAGGGGTGTTCAACTTGTGAACAAGATGGAGGCTTACATTCTTTCCCTTCGGGTAACTGGGGATGGATCATCCAGTACGCCGATTCATGGCAGAACACACCCACATGCCCGAGACATGTAGGTTATAGACTGCCAAGTTGGAGTATACCAGATTTCTATATTGTGTTATATGCCTGCATATATATATTGCCTTTGCATGAAGTTGGAAGTGCTTAGTCTATTCACAGTCCTGAACCTTTTAAAAACGTTCATCTACTCCTGTCTTTTGAGCATTGCAGCACATATATTTTATACAAGAATCATGTTGGTTCAATAAACATTGAAAATGTCCGACTGTGTATCCCTTGTATATTTCTCTGAGAGTACAAGAGCAAGAGAGACTGGGCAAAAGAGTTCTAGATCATTTTCCACGATCCCTGGGGTTACTAAAACCATATGTTACCCTGTTTATGGGTACTCATGGTGGTACTGTGAGCTAGCTGGCCTACAGGATAACATATCCTGAGGGGTTGCATAGAATCAGTCTGTTACGATCCCAACCGATACGCTGTCCACAAAGTGCAGTTCCTACAATAAGGTGGAAAATGAATGACAAATCATCCGCTTGGCTGAGAATACAAGGCTGCAAAGTGACATTGTATCATTCAAAGAGTACATGTGTGCGACAATACTGGATCCATGTTACAAAAAAATACTGCCACTTTCATTCCTTTTACAGAAAGAGATCTTTTCAGAATAAAAAACATGGATTATTATGCGAGCCAGAGTCCTGGAAGAAGAAAGGATGGAACAATGAGTCCCACTCACGGAAAGACGTTCTGGTGTTAAGCATTCAAATTCCAGAGAGGGCCGTCCTGTTGTCTCGCAGCAGCCAACACCAGCAATAAGAACATCTGTGGCAACAACAACAGGAACATAAGAATTGCCCACAAACTCTGCATTGGCATGGTATCAAGGGGGAGGGCTTAAGTCCAGTGCGGAGACAAAGGCAAAAGAGTTCAAGCAAGTGGCAGCACTAATGACCAGAGGATGTTTCATTAGTATCTGAATGACCCAAGAGAGGTCTATTTGGATCAAAACGTATTTGTGTTTAGGTATGCAAAGATGCATCAATGGCCACAGCTCAGCAGGTTGACAATAATGTATCTGGCATGTCCCATAGCCAGTGTGTCTGCTGATCATGTGTCCAGTGCAACTGGCACAGTAGTCACAGTGAGAAGAACCAGTCTCTTGCTTCAAAACATGAAGTGATTGACCATGATGAAAAGGAGCCTACACTTTATACCAAAACATTATAACATTCCTGAAATAAAACAGGAGGAGTAGGAGGGTGATTAGTCAGAATCAGATTAGAGTGTGTTGGCTGTACAACTTCTTGACAAAGTCTGGGGACAAACTCTACTTCTCTGACTGACTAGGCCACCATAGAACATTTTATCACCAACATTCTGTGCCCCCAAACAAATTTGATATAGCTAAGGAAACATTATATATTTTGTTTGCTTGTGTCTGACTGAGGTATTCAGCGCGACTGTTTTAGGCACATTTATAGCTTGACTGGAGTTGGACCAGTGTGCATTGAAGAACCTCCCCATTCCCTTCTAGGACATTGGAGAGACAATGACTGCTTCCTTCCCTATCCTTTTTTCATTTCCTTACAGGACTGCCCCAGAACCTTTGATTTACAAGACTGCCCAATGTGTGTTGTGTGTATCAAAGAGGATCAACAATTGTGTACCATCGTACTTGGATTGGAACAGGTGAATAATGTATATTGCACCAATGAGTGAATATATTATCGAGTGATTGTGAGTGATGATCCATGTTGGCAGACAGTGAGTGTAGGGTAGTTAACTATAATTTATCAGCTTGACTTTGATGATTTACAATGTTTGAGGCCGGAGGGATGAACATTTTTCAAGAAGGTATTTTGCCCTCCCTCTTTGACACTCTGCGAGATTTGTTTGCCAGGTCCACTACCTTTTTCTGGCTCACAATCTTTAAACACAAGACCAGTCCATTTAGCTAACAAACTCAAATCTACATTAAAAAATACTCAATGTTTTTCATCATCAAGAGTAGTGCACTACAGGTCCATCCCTCTTGTTTGGATTGGGAGTCGGGATGGAGTTGGACATGTTCATTACTTGGAGTCAGGATGATGGATGGACTCGAGGTGGGACTACCTCAAAACTAGTCAGTAGAAGGAAGTTATCAACTTCAGGGAAATCAACTTGATAATGACTCTAAGAAGCCTACTCAGCTCTGTGGACTGGTGAAAGGTGGTTTGGGAAATGCAATGTTGCTTATTTTATGTGCTGGCTCAAATTTGAATTCCCTCTATTATGTGGTTGTATGGCTGACTGGGGGGCCTGTTGTAAGTAGCTTGAGACAGACATGTAATGTCACATCATCACATTATGCAGATGCTTGGATCGCATGTTGTAATTTGCTTTCACTACTTAGTTAATTGATCACACATACATCATTAAATGAACTATTGCAGCAGACTATGCTCTTGCTCTGCCTCTGAGTCATCTTGGTACACTCCTCATGAAGCTTACCTTCTGTCATGCTCCTTGATTCTGCAATATAATTTCAGTTTTACAATCTGAAGGTCTGCACTAAAGGCAAAAGCTGCATTACACTCCTGCTTACAGGACAGATGTGGTGAAGGGGACACCAAATCTCTAATGGATCATCTGTTACCTGATCAATAGATCGCACTGGCTCCATTTACCAACCCATGCATAAAAATGATCCACATTTTAAATATAGAATAATATCATTTGTCAACATCATCATTCAGGCCTTGTGTTGTGTTGGGTAAACGCGTAACGTTATCCACTCCTGACTCTGATTCTACTCCTCCTGGCCAGAAGATTTCATAAATTTTGTTTTAAATATTAGCTCCCCGTTGCTCAGAAGAAGTTACTATTGCTAGTTTTTGTTATCATATCAGGTCCTCTTTGTTACAACCTGGATCTACCCAATTAGTATAGTACCCAGGCTTCAACAGTACCCGGTGGCTCACGACCTGCCCTCTCCACTGGGTCCGGTGGAGAGGGCAGGTCGTGGACTAAGCATAATGTGCTAAAACCTCCATCACACACATCGGAGCAAAGCCTTATGCGTGAGCCACCGGGTACTGTTGAAGCCTGGGTACTATACTAATTGGGTAGATCCAGGTTGTAGCAGGTACATTTAGTAGTAGACACTTTTAATGTGAGTAATATTATATACCACTAACTCTAGGTGTAGATAGTTCAATCATCTTGGTCCTGAAGAATCGCTAGTACAATTAACTTAAAGTGAGAAACATGTTGACCCACACATTCTAACAAGAACACCACTATACTAAATATTTTACTCGGGTGAGTTCCTTGTTCTTTGTTTTTATTTAGGGTAAGAGACCCCCAGAATAAAGTCTGTCTTTCTAGGTACTCCCAACCCTATTTTAAATCACCTCACTACATCTACATATTTCTGGCCCACACCTGCACTTCACCACACGGCTTTTGGATAAAAGATCTCCGATAAAGTGCCCCTACTTGAGCGAGAGCAGCCCAAATGATGAAGCATGACACCTGAAATGGTGTGTGAGGGCATTACAATCCAACATATGGATTCCCAACACTGACCCTTTCAGACCACGGTTGGGTCCAGTCTCTCGGGACTCTGCAAAACCTGACTACAGAGGAACAGCATAAATCCGCTTTTTGAATACTTCCATTGGGGCCACCCCTTTATGCTGGACCTTCCCACTCCTGCCTGAGTGGAAAAAGGCCCTACCATGAGTCCCCCTGTTTTGTATACAACATAACCTTCTCACTCTCATAACTTAGTGGGCCCAAGAGTTTCCTTAATCGAGTTATTAACTAAGACAGAGGCCGTTTTAACTTCATCACGCTCGCTACTTTTTCATCTTTTAAACGCCATGAACACAAGGATTTCTCTAACTGTGTTATCAACTGAGAAACTGGCCATATAAATCTCATCAGGCTCGCAAAGATATGCACATTACTAACACAATACCCTCTATTTACTTGGACCTTCACACATGAATTATCTTTCCTGCATGGTTAGTGGATACACCACTAACAGCGTTTCTCTTGCTGTTACCTTTATTCTTTCACATTCCGCTTTGGGATTTTGAACTGGTCACCATAACTACTGCCTGCTTGTTTTCACCTATGATTATTAAGCATTTATATATTGCCTATTGGATGACAACCTCATATCACCTTACTCTGTTTATATTATAGAGTTGTCCCCTGATGAAGGGCCAAGAGCCCAAAATGCATTGGGAATCTGAAATTCCACAAAGGACGTAATAATACATTTCGGATGATTCTATAATAAATTTAAATCTTTGGCTTGATATTGTCATTCATATCTTGTCTGAAGTAAAGATGAGAAACATAAAAGACAATCAAGTATGACATTTGGAGTAATCTGGTTATTTTGGAGAAATTGAATAACCATACACAGGATTAAGCCAAAGGTGACACACCCACGTATGGGTGTGCAACTGTTTTCATTTAGCCTTATGTTCCAGACTGGAAAACGCTGCGCAGTGAGCACATCACAAACTAAATAATTACTACAAGATTTATTCAAACTTGGAGATTGTGCGCGTAACATACATATTCTTATTATAGCTCTGTCTTAACCAGTCGCTGTAGTTGACAAATGTTGAAAGGCCACTGACTCATTGTCAGTGAAATTGCTCTCCCTCCCTCGCAGCTCCACCATTAAGTGAGGCCTTCCCCCGAGCCCCTGCACTCTTGGGTGTTGGTGTTCAAGGCCCTCCTCCACCCTCCTCCTCATCCCTGGTGGTCCAGTGTACCTCTGTCTCCGTTCTCTTGCTCCGCTTTTTCTCTCCCTTTTCACTTGTTTTTTCCCCTCACTTCTATCCCCCCCACTCTCCTTCGGGGTCTTTCCTCCATTTTCTGTCATTTTGCCCTCGTTTCAAGCTCCCCCTTCACTTTCCTTCTGTGTATTTTCTCAGTTTTTCACTTGCTTTTTACCCTCATCTCAATCTTCCCCTTTCACTCTCCTTCTGTGTCTTTCCTCTACTCTTTTTGCACTTTTGCTGCCTTATTTGCACTTTTCTTTTTCCTTTTGCCTTTTCAGCCTGTTTTTCCCCACCGCTGCTACCCTGCAGCCTTCCCTACCAGCATGACCAGTGCGACCGGGCCAATCCTGCTCCCCTCCCCGCTCATGCATCCCAGCTGTCCAGCCCTCCTCAACCCCTACCTAATGGTGGCAACTCCAAATGCAAGCCCATCTGCGGCTTCCGTGACCCGACTGCGACAAGCGCCAGGAACCCTGGATCTCTGCACCGCCAACGCTACGACCCAGCGGCACTCCACGCTCTCAACCCAGGCCGCAACAACAAATGCAAGCTAGCATCACCAGCCGACACCCACAGACTCATCAGCTGTCAACGCAGGCGGCACACCCCTCAGCACCAAGACCACAGACCCAGCACAACCCGCCCACAGGAACACAACCGAACCGAAGACCCTGCTATGCATCCTCCTCAACGTCCGATCCCTCCACAAACACACCACCGAAATCTGGGATCTCCTTGACAGCACCACCCCGGACGTAGCGTTCTTTACCGAAACATGAACCAACACCACCTAGGGACTGGACATCACCATCACCATTCCCTAAGGTTACAAGATCTCCAGGAAGGACCACCACAACTGCCCGGGAGGAATAATCGCCATTGTCCACAAATCCACCCACCGCCTGAGCACACTCCCCGACGAGCCCACAGACCTGATGGAACACCTTCACTTCAAGATATTGGCCAGCCCTACATCCACCCTCCGAAGAACCCTCATCTACCGACCCCCTGGACCCGGTGGACTTTTTGCCAACTCCATCACAGACATCATCTCCCGCATGCCATTGCATCCAACAACTACACCCTACTGAGAGACCTCAACTTCCACCTCGACAACCAACTGGACTCCAGCACCACATCCCTCCTGGACAACCTCCGCAAAATTGGCTAGATCGTGACTGAACCCATGTTGTGAAGAGACACCCCCTCCTCAAACTAGGAAACTCCATCACCTTCAGACACACCACTGAACTTCCATGCACTGACCATCGATGCGTCCCCTTCACCTTCAGAATGCCCACCATCCACAGACACCAGCACCTGCTCCCACGAATAAACTGGACCAGAATCACCGACGACCAGCTCACCTTGTCACTCAGGAACTCCACCCCACCCATCGTGGAAAATGACGACCCCAACACCGCAGCTCGAACCCTGCAGAGATGGATCTCCAACAGCACCATCACCATATCCCCCCTCAAGAAAAACAACAACACCCACTCCAAGAAAGCTAGATGGTTTACCACCGAACTTCAAGAGTCCACACGCACTTGCCACCACCTCGAAAAGGCCTGGAAGTACACCAGATCCACAGAAGCCCACAACAACTTCAGAGCTGCCACCAGCGCCCACCACCAACTCATCAGAAAAATGAGGAAAAGGGCACTTGAAGACAGAATCTCCACTCATGCACACAACGGCAAATAACTCTTCAACATCATCAAGGAGATTGCCCAACCCAGCAGCGAGTCCACCGACATCCCTACCTCACAAGACATCTGCTACAAACTCAGCACCTTTTTCAACCACAAAAGGAAGAGCATCTACGACAACTTTGACAAAGACAACCAGCTTACTGAACACTCACCAACCACAGCGACACCCTGAAGTCAGCAATCGACAACTGGACAGCCCTCACCACCGAAGACACGCTGAAGACAATGAAGTCAATCCACTCAGGGCACCCACGGACCCTTGCCCCCACCACATTTTCAATAGAGCCGCCAATTCCATGCTCTGCCACACCATCAACCGCTCCCTGGCAACCGCCTCATTCCCCGACGACTGAAAACACACTGAGATCAACCCCCTCCTGAAGAAACCCTCAGCGCACCCCACTGACCTCAAAAACTGCAGACCCATCTCCGTGCTCCCGTTTCCTGCTAAAGTCATTGAGAAAGACATCAACACCAACCCGCCACATTCATCGAAGAGCACAACATCCTCGACTCCTCCCAATCTGGCTTCAGAAAAAAACACAGTATGGAAACCGCCCTCCTCGTCACAACAGATGACATCCGCACCTTACTGGACTTTGGAGAAACAGCAGCCCTCAGTCTCCTTGACCTTTCAGCGGCATTCGACAGTCTCTCACCGCACCCTAATACGCAGACTCCATGAAGCAAGGATCCAAGACAAGGCCCTCGACTGGATCCGCTCCTTCCTCTCCGGTGGAACGCAGCAAGTCAGACTCCCCCCTTTCCTCCTGGACCCTACACTTACCACCTGCGGAGCCCCCCAGGGGTACTTCCTCAGCCCTATGCTCTTCAATGTCTACACGGCTCCGCTCACCTGCATCGTCCGAACCTATGGACTCAACATTGTGTCATACGCAGACGACACCCAACTCATCCTCTCACTATCTAATGAACCCAACACCACCAGACACAACTTTCGAGAAGCCATGGAAGCCGTCACCAAATGGATGAAAAACAGCTGCCTACAACTAAACACCAAAAAAATGGAAGTACTCATCATGGCCCAAACCCTGATGCCTGGAATGACACCTGGTGCCCCCCCCCAGCCCTCGGAAGCCCACCCACCCCCACGGGCCATGCACGCAACCCGGGAATCATCCTGGACTTAGAGCTCAAAATGTACTGCCAGATCAATTCCGTCTCATCCTCCTGCTTCCACACCCTCCGCCTCCTAAGTAAGACCTTCAAATGGATTCCCCTCGAACACAGAAAGACTGTCACTCACACCCTGGTCACCAGCAGGCTTGACTATGATTACGCACTCTTTGCCGGAATAAACAAAAACCTCACCGCAAGCAACAGAACATCCAAAACACCGCCGCAAGACTGGTCCTCAACCTGCCAAGAAACTGCCACATCTCCAAGCACCTGCGCACACTCCACTGGCTCCCCATCGAAGCTAGAGTCACCTTCAAGAGGCTAACCCACACTCACAAGGCCCTCCACGACACTGGACCAGCATACCTGATCAGCCGACTCAAATTCCATGCACCCCAAAGGACCCTACGATCAGCCCAGCTCTACCACGCTGTGGTCCCTAGCATGAGAAAGACCAGATCGGGAGGCCGCTCCTTCCGATTCCTCACGGCCAGAGCCTAGAACGATCTTCCGCTCCACCTCAGACAGAAAATATAGCTCCCTATCTTCGCAAAAAACCTCAAAACCTGGCTCTTCTACAGACCCCCTACTTGATGGACTGCAACCTGCAACCCCTCCCCCCCCCCCAGCACCTTAGTAGTCGCGCTTAACAAACAAACACCTGAAAGGGAAACATTTGAACAGGCATACATCTGTTTTGGAAGCCATAAACTATATGTCAATTGGCCGGAAAAATTAGACAAATACCAAGAATGAAGTTTACAATTTTTTTGGGTAGGATGGGCAGCGATAGAACCTAGGAAAAAATAATGGAGTGAAGTAATAGGAGATGCCTTATTGGGCACTAAGAGGTGAAGGAAACACACCTTGTTTTCTCATTGCCATGCATTGAAAACTTTGTAAATGTCACATAAACTGAAACAGATGCACATTGCACAGCCGAAGCTGCAGTGCCAAATTTAATCATGCAACTGTTAGGTTATGGGTGGCACTGGGGAAATGCCTTTGGCAGGGAGGTGATGATTGATGAAGGGTGGGATAGATATCTGCCTTGCTTAGGAAATACTGAGAGTCAAGGCAGTAGACATAAATAATTCCCAACTGTGAACCAAAGCTTTGATAAAACCATTCCAAGCAAGTGAAGTTTTCTGAGCATGCCCCCCTCCAGAGAGCTTCCTTGTTTCTTCAGCTAAACAATTATTCATTCATCACTTCATTGTTCTAGTATTTTTTACCCTTTGATCTTCACCACTTAAGCTTTACCTTCTTTGACCCAGTCTTCACCATTGAAAGCCATTCATCCATATAGCCGCTGAATGGCTGTGTTAGCAAGACCACTGACCTCCTGTTCAGAGACCTGCTCTCTCCCCCAGCAGCTACACTGTAGTACCGCTGAACCCCATTCACCTTTCCTGGTAGATGTTCGAGGCCCTCCTCCACCCGCAGGCTGCTGCCTGTGCCTCATCTCAGCCTCATTCCTGGTGGTCCAGTGGGAGAGCCTTGCTCTTCTGCTGGTGTTAGACGGGACCTGGAGGGTCGGCCGAGGACAAGGGGAGAGGTCTCCGGGGAGAGCCGTCTCCAGCGATCGTACAGACAAGTAACTTCCCCCCCACAGAATAGGCACCACACAAGGATAAGATTTAACGTCTTTATAAGTAAACTTGAAGTACGGTAGGATGGTACAAGGAGGTCTGGACTCAGGGGTCCCCTCGATTCTAGTCTCTTGGATAGGAAAGGGGTAGCGGGACAGTCTTATTACCAATCTGGTAGGTACAATGAGATGGTGGATAACTCTCAATCCTCGAGCTCGGCGTTCTTGAAGGACGGGTTGCGGCAGCGCCAGCAGATCCCGAAGTGGTCGAAGGTGGCAACGGGCCGCGGCAGCGCCAGCAGGTCCCGGCGAAGATGGTAGTTACAACGGATCGCGGCAGCGCCAGCGGGTCCCAACGACGATGGTAGTTACAACGGATCGCGGCAGCGCCAGCGGGTCCCAAGGAAGACGGTAGATTGCAGAGGGCCGTGGCAGCGCCAGCGGCAGGACGATAGTTCACAAGGAAGGGCTACGGCAGCGCCAGTAGTCCGTCAAGGATGAATTCTTCTCGGTGTCTCTCGACTCCAGGATACAACTGCCTTCCTGCTCTGGAGCTGCCCCAGTTATAGGTCTGGCGCCCTTTGATGTCCGGACCCTCGCACTTGGAGGTCGGGAGGTCCGGGATGAGGGAGTCCAGACACCCAGCAGGGGGGTGGAGCCAGCGCCCGGGGAGGCTGGGGCGATCGGCACCTGGCGGGGGAGAGCCATCGACACTTCTTTCTCCCATTGACCTGCCAAGTGGTCCGTTCACCTCCTGGGTGGATGGTGGTGCCGGGCTGTCGGGGCCTGGCCAGGCCCAGGGTTGGGGTCAAGCTGAGGCCACGCGGCCTCGTGGTGCAGTGTCTAAGATGGCGGCCGGGCTGGGCCATGGTGCTGGTGGGGGCCCGGGCCGGTAATACAGAGATGTCCGGGAGCAGGGGTCCCGTAGGGGACGGTTTGTGAGTCGCTTCTGTGAGTAGCACCTGGATAGCTGGTGTCCGGGCCCTGTCGTGCGGGGAGGGAGCGAGCCCTTCATGTGGCCTGTCCAACATGCGTCCCCCCCAGCTGAAGGCGAGGAGAGTCACCCATCTTCTTGGGGACTTTCCTCGTCGAGGCGGAAAAAGCGTGACAGGCCATCCGCGTTGGCGTGGTCTTGGCCAGGGCGGTGCTCAACAGTGAAGTCCATCCCCTGCAGGGAGATGGACCATCGCAACAGCTTGGGATTCTCCCCCCGCATTTGCATTAACCATTGCAGGGGGCGATGATCTGTCTGCACCTGGAAGTGGGTACCGAAGAGGTAGGGCCGGAGCTTCTTGAGGGCCCACACTACTGCGAAGGCCTCCCTCTCGATGGTGCTCCAGCGCTGTTCCCGGTCCAGTAGGCGTCTGCTGATGAAGGCTACTGGTTGGTCGACTCCCTCGGGATTCAGTTGGGAGAGGACGGCCCCAATGCCATGGTTGGAGGCATCAGTCTGGACGATGAACTCTCGGCTGTAGTCGGGAGCCTGGAGCACAGGGGCGGTGCACATGGCGGCCTTCAGCTTCTCGAAGGCCGCTTGACAGTCAGGAGTCCAGTTGACTCTTTTTGGCTGGTTCTTGGATGTAAGTGCCGTGAGGGGCCCTACAATGCTGCCATAGTCCTTCACAAACCGCCGGTAGTATCCGGTGAGCCCCAGGAAGGCTCGGACCTCGGTTTGGGTGATGGGTGGCTGCCAGGACTGGATGGCAGCGATCTTGAGCTGGAGGGGGGCCACCAGACCGCTCCCCACTTGGTGTCCGAGGTCGGTCACGGACCCCTGGCCAATCTGGCATTTGCTGGCCTTGATTGTGAGGCCGGCCTGTTGGAGGGCCTGCAGGACCTCTCGGAGGTGGTTGAGGTGGTCTGACCAGTGGCGGCTGTACACTGCGATATCGTCCAGGTAGGCGACGCTGAAGTCTCCGAGGCCCGCCAATACCTGGTTCACCAGTCGCTGGAAAGTGGCGGGAGCATTTTTCATGCCGAATGGCATCACTTTGAACTGGTAGTGGCCATCCGGGGTGGAGAAAGCGGATCGTTCTTGGGCCCTGGGGGTGAGGCCGATCTGCCAGTACCCCGCTGTCAGGTCGAAGATGCTGAGGTAGCGGGCAGCCCCCATGCGGTCAATCAGCTCATCTGCTCGGGGAATGGGGTGAGCGTCGGTTCGGGTGACAGCGTTCAGCCCCCGATAGTCAACACAGAATCGGAGCTCAGGGGTGGTGCCGGGGGTAGCAGCTTTGGGGACCAGTACGACTGGGCTGGCCCAGGGGCTGTCCGAGGGTTCGATGACTCCGAGGGTGAGCATCTTGGAGACTTCGGCTTGGATGCAGGCACGTACCCGATCTGGCACGCGGTACGCCTGATGTTTGATGGGGGGACTGTCCCCCGTGTCCACGTCGTGTAGGCACCAGGGGGTGACCCCTGGGGTGAGGGAAAAGAGAGCCGCGAACTGCAGCAGGAGCGCCCGACAGTCTTGGCGCTGCTCTGAGGTCAGGGCATCTGACAGCCGGACCCCGTCTACTGAACCATCCTTTTCACGTGTCCTCAGTAGGTCAGGGAGGGGCTCGGAGTCTTCTTCTGTCCCACTGCCGGTAGCCATCAATAGGCTGAGCTCCGAGCGCACAAAGTGAGGCTTGAGTCTGTTAGCATGGAGGACCCGGAGGGGGTTCCGGGAAGATTCCATGTCGATGAGATAGGTGACGGGGCTCTTGCGTTCGACCACCTTGAAGGGCCCCGTCCACTTATCCTGCAGAGCACAAGGTTCGGTGGGGGACATCACCCAGACTTGCTGGCCAGGTACGAACTCTATGGAGGAGGCGTTCTGATCGTACCATTTTTTCATGTCCTCCTGACTGGCTTCAAGATTGACTTTGGCGATTTCTCGGAACCGCCTGGTCTGATTGCGGAGGGTCAGGAGGTACTTGTAGACGTCTGGAGGGGTTTTCAGGGGGGCCATCTCCCAACCTTCTTTGACTAGGCTGAGGGGCCCTCGAACAGGGTGCCCGTACAAGAGTTCGAAGGGGCTGAAGCCGAGGGACTTCTGAGGGACTTCTCGGTAGGCGAAGAGGAGGCACGGGAGAAGCACATCCCACTGGCGGCGGAGGGGCTCTTCTAACCCCATAATCATTCCCTTGAGTGTACGGTTGAACCGCTCAACCAGTCCGTTCCCCTGTGGGTGATAGGGGGTTGTGAATCGGTAGGTGACCCCGCACTGCTGCCAGAGGGATTTCATGTATTTCGAAATGAAGTTCGTGCCTCTGTCGCTGACGAGTTCCCGGGGGAAGCCCACTCGAGAGAAGATCCCCATTAAGGCTCGGCCGACCACCGGTGCGGTTACAGTTCGAAGGGGGATGGCCTCGGGATAGCGGGTGGCATGGTCCACCAGTACCAGGATAAAACGATGTCCTTGTGCTGTTCGGGGGTCCAGGGGCCCCACAATGTCTATTCCCACTTTTTCGAACGGGGTGGTAACCACGGGAAAGGGCTGCAGGGGTGCCTTGAGTTTGCGGCCGCTCTTCCCGCTGGCCTGACAAGTGGGACAAGACCAGCAGTGGTTGAGCACGTCATTTCTCATTTTGGGCCAGTAAAAGTGGGTCACCAGGCGGTTGTAGGTTTTGTCCTGACCCAAGTGTCCGGCCAGGGGGACATCGTGGGCCAAGTTCAGCAGGAAGTCTCTAAAACGGAGGGGCACCACTAATACTCGACTGGCCCCCAACTCGGCGATTCTCTGTTCACTGTACAAGAGATCATTGTCCCAATAGATCCAGTGGGCCCCAGCGGTATCTCCCGCGCTCTGGGCGAGGGCTTGTTGTTGCAGTCCCTCGAGGGAGGGACATGTCTTCTGTTCTTGACGGAATTGCTCCTGTGTGGGTCCCCCTTCTTGACGCCACTGGGCCAGTTCTGGGAGGTCCTGGGGCTGAATAAGTTCTTCTGGGGTTTGTTCTGGGGGGTCGACGGTGGCGGCGTCCCCCACTGGAGCGATCGGGGGAGGAGGTGCTGGCCATTCGGGTTCTTCTGGTCGGGGGATGGTGCGGGCCGCCATGGACCGGGTGGTTACGCACGCCCAGTCCGGAAGGCCCAACATCCCCAGGTGCTCTCTTCTTTCTACAGCGGCCCACGGGGAACTCTCGAGATCGTTCCCCAGGAGACAGTCCACGGGGGCATCATCGCGGACCGTCACTTTCAGCATGCCGGATACTCCTCCCCACTCGAAGGGGACGCAAGCCATCCGTCACATGCTCTCTGAATTGTCGGCTGACCGGACGGGGCAGAGAATGTTCGGTATTATTTGCTCGGGGGTCACCAGGTGACAGCGGACGGCCGTCACACTGGCCCCGGTGTCACGTAGGGCTTCGGCCTTGCGCCCATTGATGCTCACCCACTGACTATACTTTCTGGTGTTGGCGGGTAGGAGAGCCCGCGGGACCATGTCTCTCCCCCCTAGGCACGCCAGGACCATGGCGGCCGGCTCCCACTCTTGTTGCTCGTGTCCGTACTCTTCCTGGTCCTCGGAGACTTGCTCTTCACCGAGGGCGGCGGCTGCTACCTGGCGGGGCCTCGGAGTCTGGTTCTGTGGACAGTTCGGGTCATTGGCGTAGTGACCGACTCGCTGGCATCGGTGACACGTGACATTGGCTCTGAACCCCGGGCGCATCGGGGGGTTGCCCCTGTTGGCCGGGGGTGGGGTGCTGGTGGCGGGAGCGGCCGGGACGGTGTCTTTCCCCCGGCCCTGGCCTCCTCCTCCTCCTCGGGGGCGGTGGTGGCCTTGGTTGTTCCGGTTCTGCTCGTTCGGGCCACCCCGGCCCACTCGGGTGCTCTCCCATCGGTCAGCCTCGGCGGCGAGCTGCCGTGGATCAGTCATTTTACTGTCGAGGAGGTGCTGCCTGAGCTCGACAAAGCAGTTATTGGAGAGGTGCTCCCACACAACAAGGTTAAAAAGCTGCTCGTAGGTCGTTACGTTGCTCCCCTTGATCCACCCCTCGAGGGCTCGGCTGAAATAGTTCACATATTCCACCCAAGTGGTACCCGGGATTCGGGTGCAGTTGCGGAACCTCTGGCGGTACATTTCGGGTGTCAGCCCATATCGAGTGAGGAGGGCGGCCTTCATGTGGTCATAGGACATCATTTGGTGATCCGGGAGCTGTAACAGGGCATCACGGCCTTCGTTGACGAACCTCCCCCACAGACCGGCTCCCCAGTCACTTCGATCGATCCGGTGGGAGGACATGGCGATCTCATAGGCCTTGAACCACTGTTGTATGTCGTCGTTTCGGTAGAACTCTCGGACGACATCTTTGGGAATGTGGACCTTTGATTCTGAAGTTCCTGGGGTGCGTGGTTGCTTGATCACCCCCAGGTCCTTGCCTTGCTTACGTAGTTCTATTTCGGCTAGTTTGCGCTCGTGTTCATATGCCAGTCTTTTCTCCTCAAGCTCTCTTTGTCTTTGTTTTTCCTCTCGCTCTTCTCGGAGCCGTAAGTGTTCTAGGTTCAGTTTTTGTTCCGCTAGTTTTAGTTCTCCATCCATTTTGAGCCGTGCCAACTCTAATTCATGCAGTCTGGATTTCTCTCGCTCTTGGATCTCTTCCCGGGAGAGACCTGCCCTCCTTTCCTCGGGAGGAGCGGGGTCAGTTTCCGGGGCTTCGCTGTGTTGGTCCCGGGGACCAGCGGGGTTTAGCTCCGCCCATGCTTCTAGGGCGTGTTTAAAGTCATCTTTTGTGCTCAGACCGGTGGTAGCAATGCCCAGTTCTATACAAAATTGTTTTAATTCTCGATGGTTGTATTCCTCCAGCTTGTCCATTTGGAATTTCTCTGCAGACCCGCTCTCTTGGGCCGGCATTGTGGTTTAGTCGTTGGGTGAGTTGCTTTCTGTACGATTACGCGTTGGTTCGGATCGCGCCGCTGGCCACCAATGTTAGACGGGGCCTGGAGGGTCGGCCGAGGACAAGGGGAGAGGTCTCCGGGGAGAGCCGTCTCCAGCGATCATACAGACAAGTAACTTCCCCCCCACAGGATAGGCACCACACAAGGATAAGATTTAACGTCTTTATAAGTAAACTTGAAGTACGGTAGGATGGTACAAGGAGGTCTGGACTCAGGGGTCCCCTCGATTCTAGTCTCTTGGATAGGAAAGGGGTAGCGGGACAGTCTTATTACCAATCTGGTAGGTACAATGAGATGGTGGATAACTCTCAATCCTCGAGCTCGGCGTTCTTGAAGGACGGGTTGCGGCAGCGCCAGCAGATCCCGGAGTGGTCGAAGGTGGCAACGGGCCGCGGCAGCGCCAGCAGGTCCCGGCGAAGATGGTAGTTACAACGGATCGCGGCAGCGCCAGCGGGTCCCAAGGAAGACGGTAGATTGCAGAGGGCCGTGGCAGCGCCAGCGGCAGGACGATAGTTCACAAGGAAGGGCTACGGCAGCGCCAGTAGTCCGTCAAGGATGAGTTCTTCTCGGTGTCTCTCGACTCCAGGATACAACTGCCTTCCTGCTCTGGAGCTGCCCCAGTTATAGGTCTGGCGCCCTTTGATGTCCGGACCCTCGCACTTGGAGGTCGGGAGGTCCGGGATGAGGGAGTCCAGACACCCAGCAGGGGGGTGGAGCCAGCGCCCGGGGAGGCTGGGGCGATCGGCACCTGGCGGGGGAGAGCCATCAACACTTCTTTCTCCCATTGACCTGCCAAGTGGTCCGTTCACCTCCTGGGTGGATGGTGGTGCCGGGCTGTCGGGGCCTGGCCAGGCCCAGGGTTGGGGTCGAGCTGAGGCCACGCGGCCTCGTGGTGCAGTGTCTAAGATGGCGGCCGGGCTGGGCCATGGTGCTGGTGGGGGCCCGGGCCGGTAATACAGAGATGTCCGGGAGCAGGGGTCCCGTAGGGGACGGTTTGTGAGTCGCTTCTGTGAGTAGCACCTGGATAGCTGGTGTCCGGGCCCTGTCGTGCGGGGAGGGAGCGAGCCCTTCATGTGGCCTGTCCAACAGCTGGTCCGCTGCTGTCTGTCTTGTGTTTGTGCAATTTTCTGTCTTTTCTGCTACTGTGTCTTTTCTGTTATTGTGTCTTTTCTGTTATTGTGGCTTTTCTGTTATCTGTTTCTTTTATTTTGCCAGTTTTCTGTCTTATTTGTTTTGCTGTGTGATTTTCCACCCGTTCCCTTCCTGCTGCTGCTGCCTCCACGGTCCCTCCTACCTGCAGGTTTCTGCTCTCATCTCCCAGCTGTGCTTTGCTCCCCCTTACCTATTTAATGGTGCCCGTCTGCGACCCGACTGCAGTCAGTGTCAGAGACCCAGGTTCTATGACCTCCCACCACTATGACTCTGATGCCCTCCTCGCACTCAACACTGGAAGGAACAACTGCCAACTGTCGATGCTGAACACCACCCACAGCCAGTTCTCCTGCTGACACTGCCGACAATCCTTCACCATCATCTGTACCCCCACGGCCACCACAACCACACGCCAGAGGCCATCACCACCAAAGCCCTAAAGTGCATCCTCCTCAATTTGCGCTCCCTGCATAGACATGCTGTAGAGATTTGGGACATCCTTAACACCCTCTTGCCAAACGTTGCCTTCTTCACGGAAACCTGGAGCAATGCCCCACTCCTGCAGACATCTACAAAAAAGATGGAGGAACTGCAAAACCACTGAAGACCAGACCACCTATGAGAACGCCCTTATGGAATACCACCAACTCATCAGATCCATCAAAAGGACCTTCATCCGGAACAAAATCCTCACTAACTCTAGCAACTCAAAGGAACTCCTCAGCACCATCCAGCAGTTCAACAAACCCCCCCAGTGAAGCCATGGAAGTCACACCCTCCCAGGACCTCTGCAACAATCTCCACACCTATTTCCACCTGAAAATCAAGGCCCTCCATGACATCTTCAGCGAACAGACTCCAGAAACCACCCTTCCATCCAGCCATGACAGCCAGCCCACCATCACTGCCTGAACCCGGTGACCACCAAAGATACCACCATGACCATGAAGAGCACTCACTCAGGACCCCCCACAGATGCCTGCCTGCTGCATATCTTCCACAGAGTCATCACGCTGGGAAAGCCTGAGCTATGACGCACCATCAGCGTCACCTTTGAATCTGACACTTTCCCCGATGACTGGAAATGCGCAGAAGTCAAGACACTCCTCAAGAAACCCTCTGCAGACCCGATGAACCTAAAAAACTACCGACCCATCTTTCTCCTTTCCTATGCAGCCAAGGTCACTGAGAAGATCATCAACGTCCAGCTGACCAACTTCATCTAAGAGAATGCCATCCTCGACACTTCCCAATCTGGATTCTGCAGTAACCACAGCTCTGAGACTGCCCTGCTCGCTGCCACAGATGACAAACACAGGCTCCTCAACCAAGGCCACCCTGCAGACCTCACCCTGCAAGACCTCTCTGCAGCCTTCAACATCGTCTTCCACCGCACTCTCACAGCCAGACTTCAACATACCGGCATACAGGGAACCGCTCTCGGCTGGCTCCGCTCCTTCCTCGCCGGCAGAACCCAAAGAATCAGACTCCCGTATTTCCTCTCCAAACCCACCAAGATCAACTGCAGAGTACCCCAAGGATCATTGCTCAGCCCCACACTTTTCAACATATACATGACCCCTTCGCCGCCATCATCAGACAGCATGGACTCAGCATAGTATCCTACACTGACGACACCCAGCTTATTCTCTCCCTTACGAAAGACTCTGAAACCACCAGACTCAGCTTCAAGGATGGCATGAAATACAATGCAGCTTGGATGAGCAGCAGCTGCCTGAAGCTCAACTTTGAAAAGACAGAAGTCCTCATCCTTGGACTCAACCCCTCAGCTTGGGACAACACCGGATGGCCCATTATCCTTGGCAACGCCCCCTCCCCAACAGACCACGTCCGGAACCTCAGCATGGTACTCGACCCCTCCCTCACCATGACTCACTAGGTCAATGCTGTCACCTCCACCTGCTTCAACACCCTCCGCATCCTCCATAAGACCTTCAAGTGGATCCCCCCTGAAGCCAGAAAGACCATCACCCAGGCACTCATAACAAGTATACTGGACTACGGAAACACCCTCTACGCTAGAATCAACAAATCCCAGCTACACAAACTCCAGACCATCCAGAACACCGCAGCCAGGTCCATCCTCAGCATCCCATGACATGAGCACATCACCCAACACCTGCGAGACCTCCACTGGCTCCCTGTTGAGAAGAGCTTAACCTTCAAGCTACTCACCCATGCCTGACTTCCTGTTGGCGGTGCGGGACGCGGCTGTGATTTCTCTCGGGTTGCAGTGGTGATGAGGGTTAGGCTCCCTCTTATTTTTTAAAAATAAAGCAGGGTGGGCTGCCACTACCAGATGCACCTTAATGTGGGGTGGGCCCCCACAACTAAGATCAATAAGCGGGGTGGGCACCCGCTCCCTGCAGCACAATGGGGGAATCCCTCTGGTGGGGATTCTCTCCAAAGGGACGGGCAGCGCCACGCTGCGCAGCCCACGCTCCTCCTCTTCCTTCAGAGGCAGGCGCTCACAAGGCACTAGAAGTAGGCAGTAAAAATCATAAGTCCAGCAAAAAGTTCCTCTAGGACTCAAGGGCAATTCTGGGCCCAGGGAGGCAAGCCCTCATGGCAGTCCCCCCTGGGCCCCAGCAGCAGCACCCCAGAACTGAACATTTTCCTGGGGTCACAGCCTCTATATTTATATCACACAATCCTGTGTCTAAAAGAGCAGAGCATGGGGGAACCAGATGCAACTGGTTCAGGGGGGATTTGGAGCACTTAGTGCCAACAAGTACGATTAGGTTTGCGCCAAGCACCTGGCAAAATCGCCTAGTATTTGTAACATAAATTTAACTTAGCTGTGAGAGTGAGCAGCATGCTATTTGAAAAAATATATTAGCATAGAAAGAACACAAGTAAATAATTACTCACTTAGCTATGCAAACTTGACATTCAACAGGTTGAGCAGGTCCTGCTCCCTGTCAAGGATATTGGCCCAGCAGTGCGTCAACTGCTGTTGGGTGCTCTAGACCTCAGAGTTCCAGTGCACACACCATTGCACCCTACCCCACAGCACCGCATGCCACCAGCATAAAAGCAAGGGAAGCCACCCCGAGAAAATAGGGTTGGGCTGCACCCTTTGGAGTCGCCGATGACCGCAAGGTGTGCTGTGGCATTAGCACTGCTATTCCCTCTCTCACCCTCGCTCTGCTCTACAATGGGGCAGGGTGGTTAAAGAAACAAAATAAGAGAAGGAAGAAAGGAAAAACTAAAAACTTAAAGGAGAAACCGAAAAAGTACAAAAAGTCTCAAAAAAGCAAACAAATTGTCAAAAAAGCAAAATACACAAACTGATACACTAATGGGAAAGGTGGGGTGGATGAGTCAGACAGGGAGAGGATTGAAAAGATTAAGGATGGATTAAAAAACAGGCCCCAGCACCATGCACAGAACACAAAATAAAAAGGTCGCGCCCATGTAAATCTCGTAGTACCGTCTGCATTATTTTCTTACACCCAGGATAAGTCTTGATAAAACCACCTGACCAACCATTTTTACTATTGAGTCCATCGGCGAGATGGGCCTATAACATCATAAATCCCTTTTGTCTCTTTTTAAAAACAGGTACGGTGTAGGAACTGGGTAGACAGTCTCCAACTGATGCGTTGAGAACCTGGGTGAGTAGAGGGGTTCAAAGATTAGGTACGATCAGATACGAGTTAGCCAGGAACCCTGTCCGGGGTGTTAGCTTTGCTCATTGTCTCCATCTGAACAGAAGATAGTGATTGAGACACCCTCCAATAAAACAAACTCATACTCTGGGGCAATGATATTACCAGATATGTACACCTATTCGAAGTGTTCGACCCTGATATCAGGATAAAAGTGGGTGAACAGAATATGCCCATCATCTCGTGAAAACATTAGCGATTCATGATTTCCCAAATATGGGTATTCTGGGAGAGCCTGCAAACCTTTAAAAGGTGATACCATGTTTCCTCTTTCAGGTGTCTTCTCCTTAATAACCTTTTTCTAGTTCAGTCTACAGTCTGCAACTAGGCTTCTATCTCTAGGGTTCACTCTTAACACTTTCTCTAGCTCCATGTTTAGCCTGGACACTTGCTATCAAACCTTTTGGGATGAGGGGATGATGACCCAGAACCTTTGACACTTAATGCACAGTGAACCTTACTGCAGATACTACAGTAAGCAGCTAAAAATCCAGCATCAGTTGACCCCTCCAGGAGGTACTCTTCAAACTATTCAAAACAAAAGGCAATAACACCCTGTCGTTGGGAACTAGACTCAGGTAACAAACTTTCAGTAGGGGAGGACATAAGAAGATCCTCAGTTACCATATCAGAAGGTGACGCAGATACATTTTCATCACTTTGACTAGAGGGTACATTATCTAAAAACGAAACAATGGGGGCTATGATCTCATATCAGTAAATTTGTCCTCTGAAAATACAGAGTCCACATCAGATGGTAACACTCGTCCACAATCCTGAATCGACTTAGGAGCTCGATATAATTTAAAAAAAGATACATTTCGTGAAATATTTACACCACCCCTCATAGCAGTGATCTTTGTCCCATGAACTGATTGCACAACCCAAGGCTCAGGCTTGAAGGGTAAACTAAATTTCCCTCTCCGATGCCGGGTTTTCACCATTACAAGATCACCACCTACATATGTCCGGGGCTTAGCCCCACGTCGGAATGCCACTTTATCGTTCTTCACTTGCCGATTCCTCAGTTCTTTGGCAGCACACGCATAGTTTTCCGGAATCGCCTCCATTCGGGGTACAAAATCATTAATAGGACGATTCATACAGAGGGACATCGGAATGACTTTTGTGGTGGAATGAGGCGTCATCCGATATTCCTTCAAGAACAGAAATATTGCACAATCCAAATCCGGGCAATCCGTAAGGGCAATTCTAATGGCTTTATTAAGTGTCCACATGAAGAGCTCCGCTTCCCTATTAGCCTGAGGCCATAAAGGAGTAACCCTCGGGTGTACAATACCTCTAGACTGCAAATATGATGAAAAGTCATGACTGGAAAAAGGTGGTCCATTATCAGTTCGCAATTCGGAAATCAAGCCATGAGTCGCCATTATTTTATCAAACAGCGGGATTGTGCGACATGCGGTGGTGTTATCCATTGTTTCCACCTCTGGATATTTAGAAAAATCGTCAATCACCACCAACATATGCCGGCCATCAGGTAGGCATCCAAAATCAGGACTGGCCCTCTGCCAAGGGAAGGAAGGAATTCCCTCTGTAATGATGGGAGCTGGCGCATCTCCTCCCCCAGCAGCCTGACACAGAGCACATCCCAAAACTGTATCTTCCATCAAAGAGTCCATTCCAGGAAACCACACATTTGATCTTAAACAGGATTTTGTCTTCACAACCCCTTGATGAACCACATGAGCCAGATCCACCACCTGCTGCTGGAGACATGCAGGAATCACCAATCGTGGACCTCTCATAAGACAGCCCTCCGGGGAACAAGCCAACTCACCCCTCACCTGATACAGAGACGCCAAGGTGGTTCTGGCATCCATTGTACGATATTTAGTGGAAGACATCAGTTAATTCCATTTCCCAATGCCAATAACGGACAGGCAAAGTTGAAGACACCCATCCAAAGCTGTGGAACGCACAATGCCCTCAATAGAAATAGGTAGAGGCCAAGAACGTTCCTCCACCAAACGCACATACTCCTCTATTTCATCAGCATCCCGTTTCTCGGCAAGGGTGGCAGGACGGAAATGCCGGGAAAGATAGTCAGCGGGATTCATAACCCCAGGACGAAAGACAACTGTAAAACAGTAGTCCTGTACTGCAATTTTTCAATACGGGGAGGAGGTTTTAAAGAGAAACCCGTAAACAAAGGAATAAGGGGCTTATGGTTGGTGTAAACAACAAAAGGATGGTCGTACAAATATAAATGAAAATGGCGACATCCCAATGCACTGCAATGGCTTCCTTTTCAATGTGAGAATATCACTGTTCAGTGGCAGTCAAAGCACGACTAGCATAGGCCACTGGAGCCAACTTACCATCCATCTGCCGCTGGGAAAGCACAGCCCCCAATCCCACTGGACTTGCATCCACAGAAAGCTCAGAGTCCAGTAGAGGATTGAAATACACTAACGTAGTATCAGCAGATAGGGCCTGCTTAGTGGCTTGAAAAACAGATTCCTGCTCCGGTCCCCAGTCCCAGGCAACGTTATTCTTAGTGAGGTCTCGCGAAGGAGCCGTTTATTCTGACATCCCACAAATAAAGCATCCACAATAATTAACCATCCCCCTGAAGCTTCTGACACCAGACACATTCACAGGAGCTGAGGCGGACCGAATGTCACACACCTTCAAAGGATCAGGAGACACACTATCTTGTAAAAAGCGATAACCAAAAAATGAAATATCACTCCTCAGAAACTCACATTTTCCTTTATGCAGGGTGAGTCCATGGTCTAACAACCTTTGAAACACTTTGGTAAGGCGGCTAAGATGTCCATCCAATGTCGGGGCATGTACCAAGATGTCATCACTGACATTTATTACGCCATCCAGCCCAGACAAAACCCCACGAATAGTGTCCTGGAACATCTCCTCTGTGCTGGAAATACCAAAGCTAAGGCGTTTGTACCGCCGTAAACCCACATGCATAGTAAATGTTGGTATTGCTCTGGAAGCAGGGTCAAGCAGCAACTGGCTCTTAGGTCCATTTTCGAAAACCATCGAGACCCACTAACCTCCACCACAATGTCATCAATATTTGGGGTAAGGTGTCGTTCGCTCTTAATTCGGACCTCCCCAGGGCGCTTAGGCTTGCGTGCAACCACAATAGGAGATACCCATGGAGTTGGGCCCTCCATCTTCTCGATGATATCAGCCTCTCCCAATTTGGCCAACTCAGCCTCCACTTTTGGCCAAAGATGAAAAGCCACCCTCCGATGACGTAACGCCACAGGCCGTATCGACTCATCTATATGCAGTTTAATCATCCGGTCTTTCAGGCAGCCAATACCATCAAACAATGGAGAGAACCGGGCCAGCAAGTCATCAACAGTCCTCTGATGTATGGCCAATGCAAAGACAACCAGATGCAAATTTTCGGCTTTCTGGCAACTCAACAGCATGCCCTGACCAGTCTTGGTAACATACACCAACGTGTTCTCAACATGAGAATCATGTGAAATCTCAGCGGAAAAACACCAGCCAATGGAAGTGGTTCATGAGCTCCAAAGGCAAACACCTTGGTCAATGTTCTATTCAGAACAGGTATTAATGGCAGTCCCATCATCATAGATTCAGCCATCACATTAATAGTTGCACCAGTATCGATCAAGGCGGGCACAGAGTGACCATTCACTAGTGCACAGCATTTGGGCAAACCTCTCCTCACAACACCTCCAGGTTACAATGCATGTAAAATATGTACAGTCTCATTGTCATCATCCATATCGCCCTACATCATATTCAAAGCAGTTGAATACACCTGGGCAGAGGAGGAAGGAACAGAACTTCGGGCAGGCGCAGAACGACATACTTTTGCAAAATGATTCACTTTATTGCAATTGGAACACCGCTTCCCAGCCGCAGGATAAGTCCCTTTATGAGGATATGAACCCACCAACCATAGCAAGTCTGGGGTCGCTCCATTTTGCCTTGAGACATCATCTTAGGTCTATCAAACACCCTGGTTGACACAGCATTTACTGGTTCTGTCTTCACCGCTTGAAGGGCAGCATCCATATGGGCGGCCCTAACCTACGAAAATTCTTTAGACCTTCCACGGGTTAACATGTCAACCATAGGCATATTGGGCACTTGCAATATCGCTTCACGAGGTTTGCTGGAGTGGAGTAACATCCCTGTATGAATTGGGCCCTAATTTCGTCCGCAGCATCTGGCAAACGACAAGTACTAGCCAAAGTGCGTAGACGAGCAAAGAATATGTCCACAGACTCGTCAGGTAACTGCAGAGCCTGGCATAACAGGAACCTTTCATAATCAGGGTTTGCCAGGGGTTCAAAATGGGCCGTCAGGGCTTGTTTCAATGTATCATATGTTTGTGGAGTACCTTCCACTACTGATCGTCCCAAACGATGAATCGACGCCCCTCCAAGATGCGGCAACATCAGACGCCTTCTGTCCTCCACCAAATCAATGGCATCAAAATAATTCTCCAAGCGGTCCACCCACTCCTTCCAGCGGGCAGCCTGGGCAGATGGTGGACCATCTAGTAGGAAATTCTCCACTGGGTGTATAGTCGTCATGATGCACCCCGACTAAGCGTATCATATGCATCCTGTGCCAAGGTAGGCAGTCTGAGTAAAATGTTAGTGCCAGCAGTATCTGGGCAAAATGTGACTGCCAGCAGTTTTTCAGCAATATTAGGCACAGGGTTAATGCCGGCAGCCAATGCACCGCAATAGTCTTTTCCTGACGATCAAAGGCGCTCCTGCCACGAGACGCCTTTTCTCCGTACTCAAAATCGTGTTGAAAACGACCCCACTGCTCCGTAACCAGGACTGAAACAAATGACAGCCAACGCGCTGTCACCGCCGTGAGCCAGCCAGCCCACCGCAGCAGCCAGTCACGAAAGGCCAGCCATGCCCCCAAACACCGTCGAAGGAACAAACAGACAGCAGACAGGATCACCGGTCTGGGAGGCACCGCCCTTCCCCAACACTGGAAACCGGCAGGACAAAATGGCAAGCTGGAGAAAATAGCTGGAAGGAGGACCCGATTCCACACCAACACCGGTTGCACCGCGGAAGAACAGCCACAAAATCCCACCTTCGTCGCCAAGCTGTAACGTCGGAGGAAGTAAACACAAGACACCAGATAGACTGTTCATTGACCTGTACACACCAGGACCCTTTTATTTACATACAAAGCACACCTCTTAATTAACCAATTAACGTCATTAGGTTTATAAGGATCAGGTGAAAGCGCGCGATCCCCTTTTGGAAACTCCATTCATGTAAGGTGAGTGAAACACACCACAAAAATCCTGCACCCCATGCACCTGTACCCTCACTCCCTGCACATTACAGTACCAACACTCTCTGCACATGCCCAACTCAATACCTGCATCTCTCATCCGATGCACACCAGAGCAGCTGTACCCTAAGTACCTGTGCTCTCTGCAGCAGCACCCCGGGAACATGCACTATCTCCAGCAATAGCTTCAGCACCTAAACCCTCTGAATCTGTACCCTCAGTACCTACACCCTCTGCAGCTGTACCCTCAGCACCTGTGTCCTCTCCAGTATCACCCTTAGAACCTGCAACCTCTTCAGCCATACCCTCAGCACCTAAACCCTCTGTATTTGTACACTCAGTACCTACCTCCTATGCAGCTGTACCCTCAGCATTTCCAATCTCTGCAGCTGTACGTCAGCACCTGCAACCTCAACACCATCAGCCTCTGCAGTTGCACCCTAAGTCTCTGCACCCTCATCAGCTTTACCCTCAGCAGTTGTACCCTCACCACCTGAACCCTAAATAGGTGCACCCTCAAGACCTGCACACTCAGCAACTGCACCCTCTGCTGCTGTGCCCTCAGCACCTGAACCCTCAGCAGCTGCAACCTCAACACCTGCACACTCAGCACCCTCAGCAATTGCACGACCTGCTGCTGTGCCCTCAGCACCTGCACCATCAGCAGCTGCACCTTCAACACCTGCACACTCAACACCCGCAGCAACTGCACCGTCTGCTGCTGTGCCCTCAGCACCTGCACCCTCTGCAGCTGCACCTTCAACACCTGCACACTCAGCACCCTCAGCAACTGCACCGTCTGCTGCTGTGCCCTCAGCACCTGCACCCTCTGCAGATTCACCTTTAACACCTGCACACTCAGCACACTCAGCAACTGCACCCTCTGCTGTTGTGCCCTCAGGATCTGCACCCTCTGCAGCTGTACCCTCTACATCTGCACCTCTGAAGCTGTACCTTCAGCACCCTGAGCAGCTGTGCCCTGCGCACCCCCACCCACAGTAGCTGTACTCCCAGATGCACCCTAAACACCTGTACCCTGAGCGGCTGTACCCTTGGCACCTGCACCCTCTGCAGCTGCACCCTCAACATCTGCACACTCAGCACCTGCACTCTCTGCAACTGTACGTTCAGCACTTCCACCCTCTGCAGCAGCACCCTCTGCATCTGTGTCCTCAGCACCTTCACCCTCTGCAGCAGTACCCTCCGAACCCACATCATCAGCTGCTATACCCTTAGCACCTCCACCCTCTGTAGCAGTACTCTCAGTACCGCACCCTCAGCACCTTCACCTTCTACAGCTGCACACTCACCACCTGCACACTCAGCACCTGCACCCTCAGCAACTGCTCCCTTTCCAGATATGCCCTCAGCCCCCGTACCCTCTACATCTGTACCTCTGCAGCTGTGACTTCAGCATCCTCAGCAGCCCCACCCTCTGTAGCTGTACTCTCAGTACCTGCACCCTCATCACCTTCAACTTCTGCAGTTGTACCATAAGCACCAATACCCTCAGCAGCTGTAACTTCAGCACTTGCACCCTCTTCACCCTCTGCATCCATACCCTCCGCACCTGCACCCTCTGCAGCAGCATCCTCAGAACCCGCATCATCAGCTGCTATACCCTTAGCACCTCCGCCCTCTGTAGCTGTACTCTCAGTACTAGCACCCTCAGCACCTTCACCTTCTACAGCTGCACCCTCAGCAACTGCTCCCTCTCCTGATATGCCTTCAGCCCCCGTACCCTCTACATCCTTACCTCTGCAGCTGTACCCTCAGCACCTTTATCTTCTACATCTGTACCCTTCACACCAGCACCAACTAGAACTGTACCTTTCACAGCAGGTGGGTGGAAGCAGATCCCTTGAAAGACAATGTTGCATTGAGTATGGTGAAGGCGCTGGTGAAAGAATACTTTCCAAGGTTTGCATTGCTGCATTCACTTCGGAGTGATGGGGGGTGCATTTTGTTAATACTACCGTGGAGCTGGTGTGTAAAGCCCTAGGAATAAGACAGAAATGTCATGCTATCTATCACCCTGACACAGCAGGCCTTGTTTAGAGCTGCAACAGTACCCTCAAAAACAAATTAGCAAAAATATATGCAAGTTCAAACTTGAGGTGGCCCTACATTAGCACTGCTCTCATGTCCATGCACCTGGTGGATCATTCTAAAACAGGCCTTACTCCCTATGACGTCATCATGGGAAGGCCAGCACGTGAACATCCTGTACTTGCAGATCACTGCACACAATTGACTAAAGATCTTTCCTTGATCTACCGACAGGTCCAGGCCAGTCTGCCTGATCAACTCAGTGAGCCTGGACATTGTATTCATAGGGAAGAGACTTATGACCTATTAGAACACTGAACTTATTTCTGATCCAATAATGAATGAACAGTGATTTATTTGTGCTTCTCCATGCCATCCCAATTCTACATATACTGCGCAACCCTTTCCCTCTCCGCCTTCGGCTATTGTGTATTTCTTTTTTTTAAGGCTGACCATCCAAAAACAGTGAGTTATCTTATCTGTAAGTTCTGGAATAATGGCTGATCCATACGATATGTTTAGAGTGAAAGAAACAAAATGGTATTGTTCTAAAGCATGTTTTGCAGTCTCCTGTTTCTATTGTTGCTGTTTTTCATTGGTCTGCTGTACAGTTTGGATATTTAGTATTCCACACTCCAAACTCCCTCTGCTACTATTGCTTCCCCCTCATTGCCACCCGTAGAGGTAGCGCACAGAAAGAAGATGAGTCACAACACGTTTATCACGCTTCTCCACCATGCTCATCAGATTCTAAACAAGCATTGGCATAGCCAATAGGTCTCACCTTTGGGATCTTATAATTGTTTAGTTATCCAGCACAATATACCTGGTGCAACAAAATCAACTGTTGCATGGCTAAACACTTATAAGGTCCCAAAGGCGAGACCTATTGGCTATGCCAATGCTTGTTTAATTCATGCCAACAACGGTAAGGTTGCCCTGATCAAGACTTCATTTTGCAGATTAGAATGTTGCGCAAGTTCAACTTTTATCTCTTTAAAAAAGAAAAATGCATAGGTTCATAAAGGAGTTGCAAATTACATGGACAATTAATTTGCTGTGGCCGTTAATGTTAATGAAATACCTGTTTTTACATTTGTATATTTTAGATTAATGTTATTAGTGTTTACATTTTTGTTATACCTCACACTTTTATCATTCAGTTTTTTGTATTTGAATTAGTTTGATATGTTTTATTTTATGGTTGGATTTTGCAGCGCCAAGTTACCTTCCCAAACAGTTAAATATATTGTGTTCATTAACAATATTTCTTCTATCACAAGCTCAAATATACCTTAAAGGGCAATCTCTTAAACAAGGTCACACAGATGCAGGAATTCAATTGACATTTAGGGTCTGATTCTGATGTGGTTAGGAAAGCATTCCCACCTAAGGTCTGATTCTGATGTGGTTAGGAAGGCCTCCTAATGGCATTTGCTCCTTCCAAATCATATCAGGAGCATGTCTTCCTGACCTAGGCCCCAATTATAATCGGGTTAAGAACATATGTTTGCATTGAAGTCAATGGGAGTCCAACCAAATTGAATCTGGAAGCATCCGGATGCATCGTACTCCGTCGGTCGGAAAATATTTACAATACGTTTTGCCACACTTATCCGCATTTCCAAACATGCATCTCCCCAAAATGCAGTGCAAAGTTGAGCATGTATACATACACACACACACAACTGGCACACAGAATACACGCCTTGCTTGCACACAAACACACTGCAGACAGCCACTCGACCCAGACACACACTGCAGACAGGAACTGCATACACACACTGCATACACAAACACCGCAGATAGGCATCACCACACACCGCAAACAGGCACCGCATAGAGACACACACATGCAGACAGACACTGCACACACACATACAAATGATGGGCGTTTTACCGTCATCCTGCCCAGGGCGCTTGGGGTATGGCGGCATGCAGAGAGCGGATAAGTATGCAAGCAGAGATCCTGTGACTGTGAGCACCAAAAAAGTTGAGCAGCAGAGAAACATGAGGCGCCGGCAGCCAAAACAAGCATGCGAGTGGTACCTTACAAAACAGTTAAATATATGGTGTTCATTAAAAATATTTCTTCTATCACAAGCTCAAATATACCTTAAAGGTCAATCTCTAAAACATGCATTAAATATATAAGTGGTTTGTGTCTGACTTTACGTCAAACCAGGCACCTTCAATGTATAATATGCCCACACTTGCCCTAGCAAACACACAGTGGTTTGGAGCAGTTCGACTATCTACTTGCCTGGCACAGCTTGCTATAGCAAGTGCCGAAGGAAGCCAGCCCTCCAGATGACGCACTGACAGAGAGGCTGCCTTTCTCTTGCTGAGAATCCAGCTCCAGTGTTTCCAAGCGGGGTGTTTGGAAATCGAGTCCCAAGACAGAGATACCAGACCTCCTTCATTCTAAACCAAGGTATGGAGCTGATTAGACCCTAAGAGAAATCTTGGTTAGATTCTTGGCAAAGATAAACTAAACCTATGCTAAACCTCACTTACTTCTTCCCTTGTACTAGACTTAGGTTAGGTACATCGGGGTAGGCGTATTTTTGAGCTTTGTAATTTATGTATTTATTTATCTATGGCCTAGGGACAATACAATGCTTTTACAGTATTATTTTATAATACTCTTCTTACTGTTGCAATCAGTATTACAATTGTAGCAGTTCACTTTATTTGCTTGAGAAAGAAGACTGTTCAATAAACCTTTTATTGAAAACACCCGTCTCTCTATTTCTCTGCAACTCTGATGAAACGAAGCATGCATGATTGGCTGAGTGAAATATCTATCTATTGTTTCCAGGACTCTGAAGATCAGTTTTATTCTTGGGGAAACAAAGTTGTCATGTTTATGCGGTTTTCAGAAACGAATCCCTTCTTGTTTATTTGAGAAAGTTTCTAGTGACCTCTGAGCTAGCTGGCACTCACAATTAAGTCTAATATATTCGATAGAGACCTAGTCGAACTAAGTCCTACGTCACATCTATAGGATAAATTATTCCAATGCGCAGAGCCTATTGGGAATATAGGAACTACACTACATGGCGCCCAACAATTTGTAAGGCACTAATTTAACGCTAGATACTGGAGTAACTCAGTTGTGCTTTTCACAGAGACCCCCTTTTCCCGTAAAATACTCCAATAGACGTCTGGAGTGGGTAAAAGGATAAAATATCCGCCATTGCTAAGTAGGCCGAAAATCCTATGTATTAGTTTTTGGTTTGTTCAACGTTGAAGGATACAGTGTTCCAAAATATTGTGCACCTTATCTTTGTTTCCTTGAAACTTGCTCTGCAAACTTTCAACTTCCGACAACGGTGGAGACGCAGTAAATGCAAACCAACAGGTTTGGACAATACAGGTTTCCAAGAAACCGTTGCGGATGCTATAATCATCCCGGAAAGCATACGAAAAACCATTACTATGAAGCTTATAGCAAATGGCCTATCACCAAGAGGTGGTAGGGTAATTTTTGTCATAGAGGCACATGAATTTTGGCATACGGAGGTATTCTAATCATGGATTATCTTCGCTGAAGCAAATCCAAGAACACATGTGTTTCACTTCTACAAAGAAGAGGAAACTTCAATGGAATACATTCCTTTTGAGGATATTTAAATTCCATTAACATACCAAGAGCATGCACTCTGGTTCAAAGGCGCCCTACAACATCAAAATCACATTACCAGGCTCTGTCCACAAGATAGACCAGGAGCAACATGGCCGGTACTAGCCAGCTATACACCACATCCTGCCATTGAAGAAATGTCAGGTCCAGAACTATTAGTGCAACTATAACAATTAATCAAAATACATAGACAATTGGTTCAATATGTCATGCGGACTCTAACAGCCCAACCCGCTATCAGGATTCCACAGCAAACCCCTTACCAGGGGAACACAAATAAAATTACACCACAGACTATATAATCATTCATTGGTAAATTACTCACAAAACAGGAACAAATTCCATTCTGGTTGGCTCAAAAGATTACTCAATTAGAGACAGTATTTTCAGATAGTACACCTCAGGAGAAACACAGAATTCTAACAATCGGTTTACCAATGGGGATCGCACCACGCCTGGAGGACTGCGACACCTGGGGTACAGTCTTTGCTGCAATCTGCACAAAAACTCATGGGGCCTCATTTATGAAAAGTGATGCATCGCTGCGAGAAAACAACTATGCATCACTTTTCATTGCGCCCTCCTTGCGACCCCAATGATGAGTCACATTTACAATATGACGCATCATTGCGCAAGGGATTACAGATACGTCAGTATTTCTGCCTTATCTGTAAGCGCAAAAGTGATGCATTGCTGGAGTGTGTCACAAAAGTGACGCAACTCCAGCAATGTGTCCTTGCACATGGGGAAAGCCCCATGTGAAAGGGCCTGCGTCAGTCTTACGCCTGCTGTGAGGCACTGCGTCACTTCTACGACCTTTCTTGCGTCAATACGCCCCCCTTGCATACATTATACCTGGCGCAGGTATAATGTGTCGCAGGGGTTTACAAAGTGACGCATCTACCTAGATGCGTCACTTTGTAAATATGGCCCAACAAGTCGCATTTTTTACGCCACTGGTGCATCACAAAAAGTGACGCACCCGCGGCGTAAAAGTGACGCATAGCCTCATAAATGAGGCCCATGGTGTTCCGTCTATAGCGGTAATACCAGACGTTCTGAAACAAATTCAAAATGGATATGGGGCAGAGCCTGCTTTAAATCTGGGTATGAAATTACTTAAAGATTTAAAACAGGTCTCAGCTATAATGTTAGCTAATATTAAAGGTGAAGTAGCATCCGTGGCGATCCGCCAAACATTAAAAGAACTTGATGTAACAGAGCAACCATATGAATTGGCCAAAATAATAGAAAAATCCTATGAAGAACTAGGTAGAGATAGTTTGGGTGGGAAACCAGTTAAGCCGCAACTAACAGAAAATCCTGAAAAGGTCTTTATTAAAAACACTCTCACTACTCCTAAAAAAATATGGGAAAATACTACACAAACTTCTAATGAGAAGCGTTCTCAGTCCTGAGGAAGGTCTCCTCAAAAGGAGCCCTCTGAAAAGAGGTATAACCTCAGGAACAGGGATAATTTGAGAAAACCTGATAGATATCAAGATACTGGTACACGTTCCTCTTGTACCTTTCAGACTTCCTCACAGAAAGCGGAAAGAAGAGGATGGTCAGAATACAAGGAGGAAAGTGTGAAGTCCAAAGACGATCAACACGTTCCAAAAAATAAGAAAACGCAATTCACCAAGAAGAAGGGAGCAGGTCTAAAAATCAGACATGCCGAGGATCTTGAGGACACAACTCAAGAACGGGGAGTGGGCCCAGACAATGCTAGACAGCGCAGCAGAAATTACCACAGCTAGCAAGATACTGAAGCATCATCTGGAGACAGTGGACTTGAATGAGTACATTCAAGTTGAAACAGCTGAAACCAGGGTTAATGTACCCCATAATAAGTAACAGTCCGGATGGAGGGGACATAACTAGGAAAATAAGAGCACTCTTTTGGGAGAAGCTCTCTAAGTGTTATGCCATTCTTCTAGCTTAAAAAGACTGGCCACCAAAATTTGTCAGGGAGTGCCCACATGGCAAAGACATCATTATGCCAGCCTTCTCTAATCATATTCCAATACATTTAAAATACACCTATGCCAGAAAATGGGCTGTGGCCCAGGCTCCAGCATTTTATAAAAATCATGTAGAATGGGATGAGGATTCTCCTCACCATAAAATCCACTTAAAAAACCAACCAACTGCTCAGAGGCAGTATCCAGGTAAGCAAGAAGCTAAAAAACAGGGCAAGGAGATCTTAGATCAACTTGAATACCAAGGGGTAATTGAAACATGCACCTCGTCAATGAACAATCCTTTGTTTCCTGTCTCCAACTCAGACAATACATATCGTCAGTTTTGGACTACAGACATTAAAACTTGTTGCAAAACTTTAGCAGTACAAAATGCACACAGTGCAGCACTAATGAATAACAACATCTAATAAGTGTCCAACGTAGTTTAAATAATCTGCCAAGAAATTCTCTGGGTGGAATCACTCCATATGAAATTCCTTTTGGTACTTGAATGATTGTCAAAGACCTCGATCATCATACTTCAGTGGTAGAATAAAAACCCTTTGATAGCAAAGACCGTTTGGCTGTTTTACAGGACTTAAATGAAACAAGAAGAAGTCTAAGCAACAAATTACAGAAGACAACGACCACTGAAGAAAAACCACCTGTCCCTGCAAGGCCTGTCTGGATTCCAAACATTGGGGATCTAGTCAGACAAAAGATTGCGGATAAGAAGGAATTTGGGCCTTCTTACAGATAACCAGTACCTGTGCTAGCAATCCACGGATCAAGAACAGAGTTACTCCCGCCACCTGCTGGAAGAAAGGAGAACAGGTTTATATCTACCGGCCTGGTCAAACCACATCATATGGCCGATAATAAGTAGTAGACCCAGTGGCCTCCAAAGATGTAGCAGAAGATCAAATCTTGCTACTATCCTAGGATCCTAGAGGTTCAAACTGAAAGACTCATCACCTCATCACCTTTGAAGAATCTGCAGTAAGAAAAGAAGCACTAAGCAATAAAGCTATGGAACTGGTGCCTCTTGAGACCCAAATAACAATTTGTCAAGACTCTCCTGTCTACAATGATGTAGCTTCTGACTACACTAATATGACAAAAGATCCGGTAGCTCCGGTGATTTAAAAAAACCCTGATGCAATTCCAACAATTAATAGAACTGCTTCTGGCTATTTCATCAACTTTGATACGTTTTCTGAGGATCCAAGTGAGCATGTAACTACACCAGCAAAGAAAACATTTAAAAAATAAGTAACAAAACTTGTTCATCAACTTGAAAAAACATATCTAGTTTCACGATTGGTTGATCTTTGGATTGGGCTTGGCGTACTTTTTCTCCTACTTTGGCTAATCCTGGTATTAACTTTGAGGATGCTGATAAATGGAAAATATAGTAAAATGGACATAGCAAGGAAGAACATCAACTTGCTTCTGAAGCCACACAAATCATCTCATCGTGAAAAATAGACTTGACATCAGTGAACATCACAGCCGTTCCTATACCTGGCGGTATAGAATGGGACAGAACTGATTATGACATTTACGGTCCTGCAGAGCTGCTGAAGTTTCCACATTAATTCAAGGTTTCATTGAGTGACTTTGTTTCACCCAGCACTTTTTCTGATGATTGGGAATTTGAGACTGTTAATAATATGATGTCAGACTTAGAGATGTCTGCAAAATTAACAAAACATGAATACTTATCCGGTTCATCAGATTATGCACAAATGTATTGTATTAAACATTACGGTCATCATTATTTGCACAAATCTGCAAACCCTAGAAATGTTTATGCTTTCAATGAATGGGAACATTGTCCAACGCTACCAAAAGGTAGCTCGAAAATATTCTGTAACAAATGTCCATACTTCTCAGGTTTTAATGCAACAAATCCGGAAACATTTCACTTTAAAAATGCTAATAAGACAGGAAGAAAAAGTATGTTGACTAATACAAAGCAAATTTATTCTGCAGCCTTTTATGCCCAGTTGTCCTCATTAGGTTTCAACTTTTGGAGAGACAACATAGAAACTAAAACTGTCTGGAGCTCAAAGGATTGGCAGGTGCATGGAATAGAAGCTTTATTTCGAGCCTGCATTATCCCTGAAAAAAAATAGTTTTTGAATGATACTGTTAAACAGACATCCTGCCTTGGCCTTGCCAAGATAAAAGATTTAAATCAACCGTCTATACCTACACCTATACTTGATGGCATAAACACTTCACAGGGCATGGGTCGACGTAAAAAGTATTTTACTCAAAAACAGAACTGATCCTGATTGGAAAAAATGGTTAATCTGGCCCACAGACACGAATAACTGTCAAGATAGATTCCTGAACAAGACACAAGGGTTTACAGTAACTAGGCCAGACCCAAGATATGTCCAGAGACAACATCCAGGTATTGCAACAACATACAGTGTAGGAAAGTTATGCCTCGAATGGCTACAAAAATCTACACTTACAGAGGTTAAACAACACTTAACTTTACTTAAAGATGGCGTTGATTTGAGAAACTTCTTACTAGGACCTCATAAACCATGTCATAAATGTTTCATATACGTCAGTATTTATGCTGCTTATAATGAAGCATATAAAGTCACACAAATGGAAACTGCTTAACGAATACGAGAAATTGATCGTATTAATTTAGAGAAAGCTCTTGTGTAGTTGATAATGGGTTAACAACTCTGTCATCCAGAATTTATTCTTTGGACAGCATTGTATCCTCTGTCATAGACATAATGGAACAGGACTTGCTCATGTTACAACATAGACAGTCTCAATTGCGTTCTATAATGCTGCTAGGCTGGACGTTACAAAATCTTTGTTCAGGCTACATGCCTTGGCGTCTAATCATTGTTTACTGTATTTAACCTTACAGATAAACAAATCTCATTGGCACAAAGAGGAGCAGACTATACAGTGCTGAGCATAGAAAAACTTGAAAGATTACCATTGACTGTTTCTGAGAAACCAGCCATAGAATGGATAATACATGGCACCATTGACGATTTTTCAGTTTCAGTATTGCTTGAAACACTTACCAGCAGGCCTGTATGAAAGGTTGGGTAAAGAATACATAAAGTCAACCTGGGATTTACCATATACACACAAATGTTGGAGTTGGGGAAAATAAGTATTTCTTAGTGGTACACAATGTAACAGCGCACTAAGCAGTACACTTTTATGTCAGGGTATTAATTTACATGGAGCCTGTGATGGTTCTTCAACCAACTTATCCTGCCACCTGCAAGGTTCTCTGGCAGCTTTCCAATGGAAGCTACATAATGTGGAATGATGCCAAGAATAGCATGTCTCGTCATTGTGTCAGCCAGGGTCACTTGTTGTATGCAAGTATTGTTTTCTAAAGCTAAGACAGACGGAGAGTCACTGCTATGGCCTTCACTGAACATCTCTTCTATTCGAATTGATACTTTATGCAGAATGAAAGTCATTCTTTTACAAAAAACTGTACCACTGACCACGTCTAAAGAGACGTATGACCTACAAGTTGCAAGGTCTTCTGCAGAGATACATGCCCTTTTATCCACAAACTGTTCAATACATTTCATAGAAATGTTAAGTTGTATCTTAAACAAGTCTGATACCAGTGGTGTTGTACATGTATTTAATACAATTTTTTCAGGACTGTTAGCACCTTTTGAAGCAGTCCTCGCCATTTTTCCAAACTTCGTGCACTCTGTGTTTGGTGGCCTGCCTCTCATTTTGGGACTCCTAGCAGGAATACTATTCTTGTTTCTTCTGCTCTGATATGGCAAGTCTGCTCAGCAGCGATACCCAGATTACCATCGAGAAAACTCTCCTGGCAATGAAGTGTTGTGAGTGCTTAATACAGATCCTGGGCCTGGCTCGCTTAAGAGACCTGAATACTACGTGGTTCCCATCATTCCGACTGATCTGGCAAGATTGCATCTTACCTCTTCCACGATGCCTGCTATGTGGAGAAGAATGCGTGTTGGACGTCTGTCTAACGCTTCCATCAGCGCTGCCAACGGATGTTGATACCCTACTTGGTTCGGTAACAGCCCATGCATCGTATTGTCCCCAGTGGCTACCAATCCTGTTGACAGCATTCATTGAGATCTCACAGACGCAATCTGCTGACGGTGATATACGTGGATCGACAGGCACACAGGTACCACCTCTGTCTACATCTCGGACAAACATTGGTAATGCGGTTAACGCTGACAGCGCTGCCTCACATTTTTGTGCTATCAGTTTACTCAATGAAGTGATCAAACTTTCACCTACTATGGTAGACGATTTCTTTTCCAGCTTAGATGATTTAATGTTTTCTCCTAACAGCGAGAATGACTTTTGAAAGTAGCACACAGCGTTCTATCGGACTCTGTATTTAACCTTCACTTTTTCAAACAAAATTCCGATTTTAGAACTCTATTTTTCTACGATTTGACTTTTTTCCAAAATAGAACCTTTTTGGCACAAAATAATCTACCTAAAGTGGAACTATTCTTAGAAAACAAGAATTCATTGAACATTTCGAAGAGACAATATTTGACCTAGTTCACAACCAAAACAGTTTATATATTCTGTCATGGAATGGGCTTGACCTTTCTACTGTATTTCAGAGCCATTCATAAATGTTATTTAATGACTAATTCTGATAAGAATTTTTCCAATACCACACTACATGCTTTCAATGAAAATATTGCTTTTAAAAATGCGCACAGTACAAATGTCCATTTTCGTGTACAACTATTTCGAGTGCATTTTATGTATTTTGGGTGGAATTGTAAACACATGCTGATATGTTTTTGCTTAGTGTTTAGTAATATCGAACATAATAAAGTGGAGTGGGTGTTGTATAGCGTTTTAGGACCCTAGTGTAATTTACCGATTTATGCCCTTATATAGGTATAATTCACATAGGGATCACTGACAGAATTTCGACCTCAGAAATATCGACCTACAAGAATATCGAGTCAACAATATCGAGGGCAAAAATATCGACATCCTATCTACAACATGGTAAGTACAAAAATATCGAAAAAATAATATCGATGTAAAAAATATCGATGTTAAAAATATCGATTACTTTTTTTATATATATAAATGTAAAAGTAAGTATATAACACTAATAAATAAAATATACATATTTAAAAGTATCTAATAATGTTTAAAATTAATAAATAATACATATATATTAATAATACATTAATTAAATATATACAGTAAAGATATAATATATATGTACTGAACAATAAGTATTAATAATTAATTTACTAATTTATAAATTAATGAAATATATTCTAATTTACTAATACATTTACAAACATAAAACAATAACATAAATAAAATGTAAGTAATATAAAAAATAAAATAAACATGTGATATTTTATCAATTAATTATATAAAACGTTGGATAGTGTAAGGGTAAAAATTACTATTCCTACTCCAGAGAGTGGAACAGTAGGGAAAGCGTTTGATAGCGTAGGGATAAAATTACTATTCCCACTCCAGAGAGTGCAACAGTCGAGAAAACTGACCCTGAACCCAAAAAACACCCCTTTACCCACGAACTGAAAACTGACCCTGAACACTAAAAATACCCCTTTACCCAAAAACTGAAAACTGACCCTGAACCCTAAAAATACCCCTTTACCCAACAACTGAAAACTGACCCTGAACCCTAAAAATACTCCTTTACCCAAAAACTGAAAACTGACCCTGAACCCTAAAAATACCCCTTTACCCAAGAACTGAAAACTGACCCTGAACCCTAAAAATACTTCTTTACCCAATAACTGAAAACTGACCCTGAACCCTAAAAATACCCCTTTACCCATGAACTGAAAACTGACCCTGAACCCTAAAAATACCCCTTTACCCAAAAACTGAAAACTGACCCTGAACCCTAAAAATACCCCTTTACCCAACAACTGAAAACTGACCCTGAACCCTAAAAATACCCCTTTACCCAAAAACTGAAAACTGACCCTGAACCCTAAAAATACCCCTTTACCCAAGAACTGAAAACTGACCCTGAACCCTAAAAATACCCCTTTACCCATGAACTGAAAACTGACCCTAAACCCTAAAAATACCCCTTTACCCAAGAACTGAAAACTGACCCTGAACCCTAAACATACCCCTTTACCCATGAACTGAAAACTGACCCTGAACCCTAAAAATACCCCTTTATCCATGAACTGAAAACTGACCCTGAACCCTAAAAATACCCCTTTACCCAACAACTGAAAACTGACCCTGAACCCTAAAAATACCCCTTTACCCAAAAACTGAAAACTGACCCTGAACCCTAAAAATACCCCTTTACCCAAGAACTGAAAACTGACCCTGAACCCTAAAAATACCCCTTTACCCAAGAACTGAAAACTGACCCTGAACCCTAAAAATACCCCTTTACCCAAAAACCCAAAACTGACCCTGTACACTAAAAATACCCCTTTACCCAAAACCCCAAAAATGACCCTGAACCCTAAAAATACTCCTTAACCCAAAGTTAAATAATATTATTTAATTAGCAATTAATAATTAATTAACAATAACAATAAAGTAAATATATTAGCACATAAGCTGTAATTAATATAATTTAATAATAATTATCATTTTTCCCCAATTAATTAATTAACAGTAACTAAAAATTATATATATAAATAAATTACTCTAATTAATGTAATTAACTAATTAATATGATTTAATTACCAATTAATTACTAATTTAAAATATGTACAAAATTATATTAATTAATTAACTAATTAATATTAATTATTTGCCAATTAATTAGTTATAATTATTTAAAAACATATATTAATTAATTAATTATTATTAAATTACTCCCCACCCTATTCCCCTATAAACCCACATCCCGCTACAGAAAATATATATCAATTAATCAATTGATTATTTCCCAATTAATCAATATTAATTAGCAAATAATTATAATTAATTAATTAATCCTACTAATTATTAATCAACTTACCATAATTAAATTACTTCCCACCCTATTCCCCTATAAACCCACAACCCGCTCCGGTACTAAAACATCAAATTTCCTTATAAATTTATATATTATTATAGAAAATGTATACACATATAATAGTAATCATTTTAAATACTTAAACTAAACATATAACACATACATAATAAAAAACTATAAAATAATACAAATATCGATATTAGTGTCATCGAAATTATTAACATCGATATATATGCTATCGATATTACTAACTTCGATATTACTTACATCGATATTAAGTATTTCGATATTACTTACCTTGGGTCGATATTCTGTCCTACGATATTCTTGCCTTCGATATTATGCTCCTTCGATATTTCAGACTCGATATTATGGTAGGTCGATATTTCCAACTCGATATTTTGACTGTCTACCTTCACATAGCACATATAGACATACAGATCATGCCCATATTTAGACATAACCAAACCAGTCCAAATACCAGTCCAGTCCAGTCCAGACCATTCCAAATACCAGTCCAAATACAGGCATGGCTACTTCCACTAGTTCAAAAAAGCCACAACGATTTATTGGAAAACTCGGCTTCAGCAGTCAGGGACATCCCCTTTAATATTGATTTGTCCTAGAAATCATGGCGTTTTCAAAGAACTGCCATTCCCTTTGGGGTTCTTTGGTGACATTATTATGTCCGACTGTACTTTAAACCAGGCACCTTCAAGGTATAAATATGTCCACACTTCCCCTAGCAAACACACAGTGGTTTGGAGCAGTTCGACTATCTACTTGCCCGACTCAGCTCGCTACCTCAAGTGCCGAAGGAAGCCGACCCTCCAGCTGACCCACTGACTGAGAGGCTGCCATTCTCTTGCTGAGAATCCAGCTCCAGTGTTTCCAAGTTCCCCTTGCGGGTCGTTGGGAAATCGAGTCCCGAGACAGAGATACCAGACCTCCTTCATTCTAAAACAAGGTACGGAGCTGATTAGACCCTAAGAGAAATCTTGGTTAGATTCTTGCCAAAGACAAGCTAAACCTATGCTACACCTCACTTACTTCTTCCCTTGTACTAGACTTAGGTTAGGTACATCGGGATAGGCATATTTTAGAAGCACCAGCTGAGTACTTTTTAGCTTTGTTTTTTATGTATGTATTTATCTATGGTCTAGAAACCATACAATACGCTTACAGTATTATTTTACAATACTCTTCTAACTGTACGCATTATACTTTGTAACCAGTATTACAATTGTAGCAGTTCACTTTACTTGCTTGAGAAAGAAGACTGTTCAATAAACCTTTTATTGAAAACGCCCGTCTCTCTATTTCTCTGCAACTCTGATGAAACGAAGCATGCACGATTGACTTAGTGAAATATGTATCTATTGTTTCCACGACTCTGAAGATCAGTTTTATTCTTGGGGAAACAAAGTTGTCATGTTTATGCGGTTGTCAGAAACTAATCCCTTCTTGTTTATTCGAGAAAGTTTCTAGTGACCTCTGAGCTAGCTGGCACTCACAATTCAGTCTAATATATTTGATAGAGACCTAGTCGGCCTAAATCTACGTCACATCTACAGGATATATAATTCCAATGCGCAGAGCCTATTGGGAATATAGCAACTACCCTACATGACACTACTATGAAAAGCATCTGTATAGAGAGACAGAGAAATAATCCATTGGGAGATAGCTCCTCTTGTAATGTAACATTCGTACTAAGTGACACCTGTGATGCCGAGCCCCTTAACGCTGGGGACTCAATATACTTGATCTGTGGAACAGAGGCCTCCATTTGGTTACCGGCCAGTTGGGAAGATCGTTGTCACTTAGGATTTGTTACACCTGCCCTGTCTATCAAAACCGATGAATAGGGAAGACAAGGAACTGTTAAAGGTATCAATGGTAAATGCACCGTAGACCAACTGGATACTGGGTCTGAAATAGAAAGCGACATACTAAAGGGTTTCATACCCTGGTTAGACCCGGCTTCTAATTCTTATGACATCCGCCACCTGGCAAGGCTTTTGGATACCACCATTAATGAAACAATTAGTATACTGGAGAACGTAATGTTAGAGCTGCAGGTGAGGTTAGTCTCTTTGCCCAGCCGGGTAGTCCTTAACATGATGTTAGCAGAAAGAAGAGGAGGTTGTTCCCTCAAATGAATTTCCTGCTGCACATGGGTCCCAGATACCTCTTCATCAGTGAGAGTGGCTATTGGTAGATTACATGACCATGGGACCCATGCTCATAGTGAGACGGGCTCCTGGGACATAGGGGGCTCATTCTGGAATATTCTTGGCACATGGGATTGAAGATAGGCATGTTCTTTGTAATGATGTTCCTGATAATGTTGGGCTGTTGTCTCCTCATAAATAGTTTGCCTGTGTGTTGTCAGTTCTTTGGAAGGTTGATGAAACCATCTCCAGTCCCTTCTGTCGCAGTACCAAATGCTTTGATAATGTGGGATGTGCTCATTGGTCAATTTATGCAGATAGACATTTCTGATAAAGTTGCTATCACACAGTCTGATCATGATTATTTTATGGTTTAAATTTCTTTATTAGTTTACAAAACATACAAGAAGAAAGGAAAAACAAAGCATGGTTATGATAGCATTTCGGGACCCGGCTAAGCAGGGGGTCATGCTCTATATTTAACGTACTCAAAAGCCCCTCTTCCCCCACCCCCCAACCCTGGACCTGGTGACTGGAAGAGAAGAAAAATGGATGAGGTAAGACGTGAAGTGATTCTTCTAGAATATGTCATTAGTGTTGGTCAGTCTCTGAAAGCCGTGCGTCCTCGGGTAGGCACAACAAGCGGAGATATTTAGGGCAAGTTGGCTCTCGAAATTCTAATGGTCAGAACCAGGGTTTTTAGTCAGGTTTTAAAAAGGGCGCACTGCTAAGTATTAGCGCAATCTCTTTTGCCAATTCTCAGTGGGATTTGAGGTGCAAGTGGGTGAGGGGGTGAGCCCTATAATCCCTCCATGAAGTGTCAGCTAGTTTGACTCTACGTACGTACAACAGAATACCCATGCACACTCTAATGATCAATAAACAGTAATGTCAGTGTCGACACTTTAAGCACTGGAGACAAAGCCTTTCATATACAACAGAAATAACTGTATTCTAGAAACAGTCATTGGTATACGGTGTCTTTAATGTTCTTAACGAGAGAACCAGCCGACACGTGTTTCGTAGCGTATGGGACAATCTTCCCACAACTCCTCAGGGCTATAGAAAAATGGACCGGCGTAGGGAAAGTCGCTTCCTCGGTGATACTTCTGACCCGACAGGGCCCTGGACTGTTGATTAGCGTTGAGATGTGTATAAGAAATTGCTAGTGTTCGAGTTAGGTGTCTCCACGAAGTTGCCGATCTTGTATGGATCAAGTCTCCATATGGTGGTGCCTTGTTGATCAGATAGGTACGTCTGAAACAGCCTGTCGCTCTGTGTAACAGGTGTGAACAAGATCGGGAAACTTTGTGGAGACACCTAACTTGAACACTAGCAATTTCTTGTACACATCTCAACGCTTTTCAACAGTCCAGGGCCCTGTCGAAAAATCACCGACGGAGCGACTTTCCCTACAATAATCCATTTTTCTATAGTCCTGAGGAGTCGCTGGAAGATTTTCCCATACGCGACGAAACACGTGTCGGCTGGTTCTTTCGTTAAGAACATTAATGACACCTTATATCAATGACTGTTTCTAGAATACAAGTATTTCTGTTGTATATGAAGGACTTTGTCTCCAGTGCTTAAAGTGTTGATACTGACATTACTGTTTATGATCATTAGAGTGTGCATGGGTATTCTGATGTGGCTCTCGAAATTCTGATGTTAACAAAGACAGGAATGGTGGCCATAGTTTGGGAAACACCGATCTCTGTTTTGATAAAGATAGATTGATGCGTTCCATCCCTAATATATACCACATACGATGTAGCCAGGCCTGGTGTGTCAGTATTTGTTTGGTACCCCAGTGGGAGAGTATGTTTTGCATGGCCACACCAATTTGTTTACCCAGTCGAGACTTGAGGGGGAAGGTAAGAGGATTTGGAAGGCCTAGGATAACATAGGATGGATAACTAGGGAGCTCTGTGTCCAAATAAGTGTCATTGTCTGTGAGCACCCATACTTAATAGGCCCTAATTTTGGGGCAATTACTTAATTTATTTTATTTTGCGTGTTTGTAGAGCGCTAGAATAGACTCCCAGGGGAGTATCTCCGCGCTTTATGACTGCCGAACTTACAGGAGAACAAGTTACATAACTGCAATCCAATTCTGAGACTGTATAGTTAGACCTGGAACAGAAACGTCTTCAGCTTTTTCCTGAAGGCCAGGTGATTTTCAAGCTGCCTAAGCTGGAGGGGGAGGCTATTCCAAATCTTCGGTCCCCTTACCGACAGAGCCTTACCCCCTTGCCTTGTCCGCTTGATCCTAGGAATCATAAGAAGCAATTGATCACTGGACCGTAGAGCACGGGAAGGGACATACGGCACAAACTTGTCTGCGAGATAAGAGGGACCCAAACCATGAAGACCTTTATGTACCGTGCAACAGATCTTAAAGGTGACTCTCTGACGGATGGAGAGCCAATGAAGCCTGGCAAGAAGTGGTTTTGATGGTGTTCTGGGAGGAGCATTTACCACCAGCCTAGCTGCAGTGTTCTGCACAACCTGCAGCCTGTCCAGATCCTCCTCATTAGCTGACAGCAAGAGGCCATTACAATAGTCGAGACGACTGATAACCAGCGCCTGGACCAGGGTCTTTCTAATAGTGTCTGGAAGCAGTGGAAAAACTCTGCGCAGTAGTCCTATAGTTCGAAAACAGGACCCCACAATGTTGGTAACATGCTGCTTCAGGCTGAGTTCTTGTTCCAGACGGACCCCTAGGTTCTTGACTATCTGCTTAGGCTCAGGGACTGGGCCTAGATCTAGAGGCCACCAGTCAGGAGCCCAGCAGATTTTAGCCTCACCAAAGAGCATAACCTCTGTCTTTGAAACGTTGCACTGCAACTTGTTCAAAGACATCCATTGGGAAACTGCTCTCATCCCCTCAGAGAAAGAATGTAATACCTCTGGAGTTAGATGGTCAAAGGGAAAGAGCAGCTGAGTATCGTCAGCATATGACACTGGACAAAAACCAAAGGCTCTCAGGATATTCGCCAGGGGGGCCACATAGATGTTGAATAATGTAGGGCTCAAACAATATGTGTAGTAGTAGTTTACTGGGAGAACTGCACTGTCACCAGCACTCAGGGGACTTGGACTGGTTATATTTGTGAATCCTGTAATGTGTGTAGTACCAGTAGGTCACAATTTTTGTAGCCGTCTCGATACCGGCCATGTTGTGCGCTTGTGTCGTGCACTGAAATAGATGTGCCCTTAATCTTTAGTTGTGAGTTCCCAGTCGAATTCTGCTTCCCAATGGAGTTGGCTCTTGGATTTGGAAATCTCCACAGAGGAGTTAATCAGGCGGAATAGATCCAAGACTAGGCGTCTGTCGGAAGTCATCGACAAAAGCCAGTGTTTGAAAGGAGTGAGTTGTAGTTCTCCACCAGGGCGCATAGAGGGTTGCAGCACCCAGTGTTGGATTTGGGTGTAGTGCCAGCGCTCCATATGGGATGTGTGCGGTGTGCACGGAGTGCTTCAAAGGGGAGTGGGCCCTCTAGGTTCAATAAGTGGCCTACCGATCTGCAGCCTGCCTGCACCCAGACTTGGAATGAAGGGTCCTGAGAGCCTGGGTGAATATCCGGATTGTTGGCATCAGGAGTAAGTGGTAAGGGGAAGGTGGTGAGGCACCTTGGTGTCTCTAGACTGTCCCAAACTGTCAGTGATGTCTTAGTGATGGGAGAGAGATATAGCGATTTGGGCCATGCATGTTTAGGGAGGAATGGAATGCCTCATAATGCTTTGCCCGCCAGTGCTCTCTCCATAAATATCTAGTTCTTCTTGGATTAGGCCCATGACCATTCCACATAGACGCCCCATTGGGTTGCCTGGTAGTAGCGAAGGAGATCAGGGATTCCCATACCTCCCTCATCTAGGGATCAGTAGCTAAGGTCCCTGCAGAGGCGCGGGCACTTGTCGCCCACAAAAAAGTCTTAATTTCTTGCTGTAGGGAGTAAAGCATCCCAGGCAGAGGCGAGACCGGGAGAGATTTGGAAAAGAAACAGTATTTTGGGGAGGACCATCCTTTTAATGGCAGAAGTGCATCCTAGCCAGGACAGGAGTAGGACCTCCACTGATGTAGGTCCGTTTTGATCTGATGAGTTAACCTTTGGTTGTTTAGGGCAACAATGTCTGCCATGGTAGCTGTTAGTTGGAGGCCCAAATGTAGAATAGTTACTGGGGATTATGGGCCAGTGTAGAGGCAAAGCATGCAGCACCATGTTCAATGTCTGTGGCCGGAGGGTGAGGCTAAGAACTTGCTATTTCTGTATATTTACCTTGAAGCCTGATGCTAAGCCAAAAGCCTCCAGCTCAGATATTACGGTGGGCAGTGAGGAAGAAGGTTCCTCCAAAGAGGCTATGACATTATCCGCGTATAGACCTTTAGTATGAGGCTATGCACCGAATTGGGCTCCTTTTGTCTGTGCATTGATGCACACTTTCTGGGCCATGGGCTCTATGAATAGAGCGAACAAGAGGGGTGAAAGTTGACACCCTTGTCTGGTCCTTCTGGAAAAAGAGACGGGAGCGGAGGGGCGCCCATTGACACGAACAGTAGCTGTTAAGTGGGAGTAGCTACTGAGGATCCATCTTTGAAAGCGGTCCCCTATGCCAAATTGCGTCAAGGTGCAGCCAGATAGGGCCAGTAGACCCTGTCAAATGCTTTCTCAGCATTGTTTGCCAAGAGCATTCTTTCCTCAGCATATCTCTGAGCTTTGTCAATTATGTGTATGATTCCTTGTGTTATCTCTACACTGTTGTTGAGATATGAATCTGACTTGGTCTGGGTCTATGAGGCTTGGAGGGAGTGCCAAGCCGAGCAGAAAGAATCCTGATAAAGATTTTGAGATCTGTGTTCAGGAGGGAGATGGGACAGTAGGAAGGGCAGTGGGTCCTGTCCTTTCCGGGTTTGGGGATTACTCCTATATCTGTGTGGAGCATCGACAGGGGAATTGGTGTTGTGTCCCAGATCGCATTAAAGAGCCTCGTGAGGATGGGAGCAAGGCTTTGGTAGGAAGTTTAAGGAGGCTGGGAAGCCTCTGGTCCTGGGAATTTGGATAGCATTAGGCAGGAGATACTAGAAATTACTTCTTATATCCAGATCGGGTGTTCCAGATCCGCAGCCTGCATGGAGGTCAAGGAAGTTGTAGTGGCACCATTGAGGCAGGCTGGGATTGTTTCTGGCTGGAGATCTTGAGCAGTGTAGAGGGTCTGGTGGTATTCCTGGAAGGAATCTACACTGCATGTATCTTCTGTCTACTCATTTCCCTCCATATCTAGGATCTTTTGGACTCCCGACTCCTGGCGTTGGCCCCGTAGCCAACTCGCCAAGAGGTGGCCAGAGCGGTCATCGCCCATCTAGAACCTGTGCCATAGCCTGTGTTCATTGTATTCAGTCCAATCGATTTCTAGCTCCGCTAGTTGAGCTTGACCGCTTTAAGATGTTTCCAGAGCCAGGGGGTTCCTGTTCTCTTGTGTATATGCTCTAATTCTGTCACTTGGTAGGACAGGCTCTCCCTTTTTGTGTCTGCTGAGGCTATAGCTATGAACCTCCCTCGCATCACCGCCCTCATGGCGTCCCACAACATAGACATTGAGATCTCAGAGGTGTCAATATTTGGCAGGTGGTCCTATATTGTCTTAGTTGTCTGGGCTATGACCTTTCCCAGGAAAGTCCTAGATATCAAAATCTCGACTCCGACTGTCTTAGACAGGAGAGATGAGAAAAACTGATGTGAGAATGCCCTTGAGCAAAGCCTGTACTGATCTTTAGAGAGTAGATGCTATTCTTGTAGCTGAAAAATGTGTGCCCCGGAGTTTTCTATATAGAAGAGCATGGAGTTCCGCTTCAATGCATGGATGAGCCTCTTAACTTTGAGTGTGAGAATCGTTAAGTGGTCAGTCATTAGAGCTGGTGTAGGAGGTGGCTGTGGTAGAACCCTAGGTCACAAACAATCAGCCTTGGTTGTCCCGAGGGCAAGAGATTTCAGGTCGAATGTGAGACAATAATAATGAAGAGAGCATGTGAGTCGTGTCACTAGGTCCAGAAAGTTCCCATAACAAAAGGCCCTAATGGCCAACATAAACACAAACCAGTTGTTGTTGTCTAGGATGAGATCATTGTCCAGGATGGGTGTCTTCATGGGATATTGAAAAGAAGAGGATCTTCATAGCCTCCCCCACCCCGCTCCCCACTGGGGCCCCAGTGAGGAAGGAAGTGGGCATGGAGAGCATCAAGGGGTCGCTAAGTCTCCCACCAGAGTAACCAGGACTGCCTGTCTCTCCCTGGCAATGGTATCAGGATCTGGTGGGAGGCCAGGGGGTGAGGATCATGGGCCCTCTGGGGTGTAAAGCTCCTTACTCCCATGGCCTTGTCTTCCAGGGCTGGAGAACTCCGAAAGAACGCCGTTTATACCAAGTAATTTACTCGTCTCATCCAGGGAACAGAGACGTTGATGTATGCTGTTACCTCATCATGGAGGGGCTCTGTAGGTATTTATCAGAAGTTTGAGTTGGCATCTCATCTGGATGGGGAGCCAGTGGAGGTGTTTGAGGTGGGGGGTGATATGGGTGCATTTGAGGAGGATGAGTCTGGCTGCTGTGATCTGTATGGTGTGGAGTCTCTTGAGTTGGGTGGTGATGCTGGTGTAGCGTCACTTCCCGTAGACGAGCCAGCTGGTGATGAGGGCTAGGGGGACTGTTTTCCTTGTGTTGACGTAGATCCATTTGAAGATGAGGGTGTGCAAGCAGGAGGAGGCGACTGCGTTGATTTGGTGATTCATGATGAGTTTGCTTTCGATGATTATGCAGAGGATGCCTGTGTGGTCTTTGGGTTTGAGGGTGGGTCCAAGCTCAGAAGGTCACCAGCTGTTGTCCCATATGAAAGTGCTTTTCCTGAAGATCAGCATTAGGCAGTTGGTCCTCATCCAGTCAGCGGCACTGGTCATGGAGCTGCGGAAGTTAGTTCTAGTGGTGGAGGGGTATTTGGTAAGTGAGAGGATAAGTAGTGTGTTGTTTATGTAGGATATGCCGTTGAGTCTGTCTGTTCTGACGATATCTCTGAGGGGTGCCATGCACGTGTTAACAGGTTGGGGCTGATTGCCGATACTTGGGACACACCGCAAACAATGGTCTTGACTGTTGGGTTTCACATGCTCACAAACGGAGGTAACATATTCCACGCCAAGCATTACCATTAATATCACTGGTTACAAAGGAGTGTCATGCCATGTTTCAGGGTTCATATTAGGGCCATAGAAAAAGCAGCCAATCCCAGCCTTACATAATGACATTTCCACAGGTCTGCAGAGCTTTAAGGAGGCCCTAGCAATGCTTTAAGAGTTTTACAAACAACCAACATAACATAGTTGTCTATTCTGAAGGGAGTTTTTTCTACGCACACTGAGACTCCGGATGCGGTTTATTTTGATGTTGTCTTTAACCCTTTCCATTCTGGCTACAAGAGAAGTGATGCTTACAAAAATGTTAATCTTTTCAATAAGGTCTCCCAACATACCGAGCCTGGGGAGGTGCCACCCACTAGGTCATTGTATCAAAGCTGGGATCTGTGCTTGGCCAGTTGCAGCCACAGAAGTGCATCATTAACATTTCATTCTGTGTCAGAGGAAAGGGATTGGTTAGGCAGTGATGCCTACAGTCTGTGGAGACCTGGCAGGTCCTGCATCCTTCCGCTCAAGCCTCTTCTTCTAATCCCAGGTACAAGTATTTAACCTCAGTTCTGCTTTGTGTCCCTACAGGTTCCCAAAGTTAGGATTGGAAGCCTTGTGTCATGATGCTATCTCTTATCCCCTTGGCACTCTGCCTCATCACTACAGCGAAGGGCCAGTTTCATCCAGACTGCACAACTAAGGATGCCATCCGGAACAGGCGTTGCTGCCCAGTCTTTAAAGGAAGTGAATGCGGCAGCAGCGGTGGCCGAGGGTCTTGTCAACGGTACCAGCTACGGGATCCCAATATAACGGACACACGGTGCAACTGGCCCTACCAGCAGTATGATGAAATCTGCTCCTGCAATGGAAACTACGATGGAGCAGACTGTGGGGACTGCAAGCCCTACTATCATGGACCAACCTGCTCGGAGCACATCCCATGTGTGCGCAAGGAGCTTCGCGAACTCACGGCTGCGGAGAAAAAGCAATTCATCAATACGCTGTGCCTGGCCAAGACCACCACCAGCACCAGGTGTGTTGCCCAAACTGGTGGCACCTTAGGGGATGTTAGTACCTACACATTTCAACCTGTTTCAGACTATGATTGCGTGGTCGCAATTCATGCTATCTCCTCAATGTTTGTCAATATCGGTGGGAATTGGACTGTACGAGGCCTGATTCACCACGGCCCGGCCTTCTTACCGGGCCATCGCCATTTGTTATTTAACTTTGAACGTATGTTACAGAAATTGTCTGGTAACAACAGTTTCTGTCTCCCTTACTGGGACTGGACAAAGGACAGCGACGCCAGTGCGGTGTGCACTGATGATCTTTTCGGGAGGATTGGCTCTGATGGAACCATTCAAGCCCCATCCTGCTTCGCTGACTGGAAGGTAAGGTCACTCTCCTTGGAGTAGGCATTGGGTGCACATTCAACACCCATGGTTTTCGCTTCCGACTATGATACTTAGGGCCTGATTCAGATCTCAGCGGCCAGATTACTCCATTACAACAGTGACGAATATCCCGTCCCCAAAACAAAAATCCCCTTTTATGTTATGGGGTTTACATTTTGGCGGACGGGTTATCGGTCACTGTTGTGATGAGTAACCCTTCTGTCAAGATCTAAATCAGTCTCCTAGTGTAGAATGTCTGGCACCACACTGTAGCACATGGCCAAAGCTGGTCCTGCTGCTCGCTCGTATCAAAGACATGTCACATCAGCACCATAGGTCTAACCATATTAATTTCCCTTTATTTCATTTCCTTCCTGCTGTAAATGTAGTTGCACTCATCCCTTCAAAAGCAGGAAGTGTATACAAAGATGCAGGATAACTTTCTGATGAATACTTGGCAAAAGTGCGATTTGATGCTTGCCCATGACTTGTTTCACCAAGGTGTGAGTGCAAATATCCAGTTGTGCTAGTGCATATACGTGCAATGAGCTGGTAGTGTAGGGGTAGTGATTGTCTAGTAATTTCGACATACAGAACTCCTGACCTTGGCTTCTTCACTCAGCATATTTTGTCCATCTGATGGCCCGCATTTTCTGTGTCTCTTCCATTGTCTCTCTTGACCAACCAGATATAAGTTCCCAAGACACTGAAACCTCTGCCTTTCCTCATCCCTGCAGCTCTTTCCTCTATCTGTACTTTATTGTCTTTCATGCTTTGCCAATTCTGAAGGGTTTGTTCTCTTTAGGCATCAATACACAACCAGGTGGAGGAGAACTATGGATTCCTCTTCTTGAAGATTACTGTGGTTCTAGACGCCCTGGCTCAGTTAAAAAAATCACAGAAGTAGGGGTTGACCATCGGCCCCTTGGTTTAATGATAACTCTAAAAACCTGAAATCAGATATTAAACATGCAGAGAGGACGTGGAGATGGGACTATATGGACAAGGATAAACACACATGGAAATCGAAGATTGTATGTTATAAGAAGGAGATAAACAGGGTCAAGGTAGAATATTTTTATAATTTGATTCTTAATGCCCAAAATAGCAGAAAAAGCAATTTTAACATCTTGGATAGCCTCACTTGCCCTGAGTGCACCAAGAAGCGGATACTCCCCTCTCAAGAACTTTGTAACAATTTGGCCAAGTTCTTTCATGATAAAATTAAAATTATCATTGATGATCTGGCGGGGGATCGTCAGCAACCGGCACCTGGAATCGCTGATATTATGGGTCTCAATGATATTGTGGAGAGAGGCACTGATGCTTCTATTAACACCTCAGAAAGCCTGGCCGTTAATCATTTAATGGAGTTTGTGCCTCTGGATGTGGAGGACTTCTGTAAGGTGGCATGGGGTATCTCTTCTGGTCCCCATTGGATCCCGTGCCACATAAATTTGGAAATAGTATGAGGCAGAGCTGTTTTCTACACTTCGGTCAATCTGCAATCAATCCCTCTCTAGTGGAGTGATGCCGTCCCATTGGATACAGGCACTGGTGACACCTTTGTTAAAGAAGCCCTCTCTTGACCCAGCGTGTCCCAAGAATTATAGGCCTATTTTTCTTTTGCCTTTTCCGGCCAAAATTACAGAACAAGGGGTCAGCAGTATTCTCTGGGAAACAACCTTTACAATGTAACTTGTACAACGCACTACCATTACAACGAAACTTTTACAACGCAAGATCCAGTACAGCACATGTCATTACAACGCAACCCTTACAACGCATGACACTACAACGCACACCATTACAATGCATGTCATTACAACGCAGTCATTACAAGGCATACCATTACAACGCATACCATCACAATGCATAGTACCCCTACACTATCCAACACTTACCCTACTGTTGCACCCCCTGGAGTTAGAATAGTAATTTTTACCCCTACACTAGCCAACACTTACCCTATTGTCGCACCCCCTGGAGTTAGAATAGTAATTTTTACCCCTACACTATTCAACACTTACCCTACTGTTGCACCCCCTGGAGTTAGAATAGTAATTTTTGCCCCTATACTATCCAATACTTACCAAACATGCATTGTAATGGTATGCGTTGTAATGGTATGCGTTGTAAAGGTAGTATGGGTTGTAATGGAATGCGTTGTAATGGTAGTTTTAGGAAATTCGTTGTAATGGCATACGTTGTAATGGAATACGTTGTAATAGATGTTGCGTTGTAAAAAATGCGTTGTAAAGGCATGCGTTGTAAAAGTATGCGTTGTAACATCATACATCTGTATTCTCTCTGAACATCTGGAACAGTACAAATTGTTGGAGGAGGTCCAGTTTGGTTTTTGGTCTGCTCATGGCACGGAGACAGCCTTGGTGAACATGATGCACAAGCATCGGGTGCAGGCAGACAGGGGTCAGGCAGCAGTTCTCATTCTGCTTGACCTGTCTGCCGCCTTCGACACAGTCAACCATGGGACTCTGCTGAGAAGGTTGAGGGAGGTTGGGATGATGGGCTGTGCTCTTAAGTGGTTCCAGTCTTTTCTTCCAAACAGAAAGCAAGCAGTGTCCCTCCCCCCTTACCAATCTGCATTTATTAATATCACAAATGGCATGCCACAGGGCTCGGTAATCAGCCCTATTTTATTTAACATCTATATGAAACCCCTGATTGCTGTCATCAAGGAGCATAGTATTAACATCGTAAACTATGCAGATGACACACAGCTGATGCTCTCCTTGGAGGGAGATCAGTCGACCTCATTGGAAGTGTTTCATTGCTGCCTGCGTGACATGGCTCTGTGGCTGAACGGGAAACTCGTTGCAGTTTAATGCGCGTAGGACCGACATGCTTTACTGTTTGGCTGACAGGGTTCCCTCTGTGCTGCCCAGCAATTTCCGGCCCAGGGAAACTTCAACCGTAGTTAGACCCATTGAAACGGTCCGTAACCTGGGCGTTATGTTTAACAATAAACTTAAAATGGAGGCTCAGGTTACTAGAACGATGGGAAGTCGTTTGGCTATCATTAGTTCTCTGCGGAAAATCTTTCCACTGGTGCCTCCCATGCGCATGCGCTAGTGGCACGAAGCACCATTCTAAGCAGATTAGATTACTGCAATGCCCTTTTGTTAGAGTCTCCAACATTTCTTCTGAATAGACTTTTGAGGATTCAGTCAATGGCAGCCAAGCTAGCCTCAGGCTGGCCCAGAAGGTCCTCTTCTTCTTTGGCCTTGGCAGAATTGCATTGGCTCCCGTTGGGACAGAGCATTCAGTTTAAGTCCCTCTGTTTAGTGTTTAAAGCCCTGCATGGGCTGGGACCTGTCTCTATGCAGAGGAAGTTTGAAAGGTACATTCCAGTTAGAAGCCTTCGTTCTTCATCGGCGAGATTGGTTAAGTCTCCAAGGTTCATGAAAGTTAAATCGGGTGGTAGAACCTTTGGTGTAGCAGCTGCTAGACTTTGGAATGGACTCCCATCGGAATTCAGACAAGTCAGCGATCTCCTTTTTAGAAGGAGACTAAAAACCTGGTTGTTCCCCAAAGTCTAGTAAGCTGTTGGTTTTCCTGGCACATTGTTATACTGTATTCTGATTTTGCTAGTGGCAGGATGCCTGTTAGGTGACAGAGCGCTTTACTAATAAAGCAAATACATAAATAAATAAATAAATAAATATCAGCTTTCCAGACTTGAGCAGGTCTTGTGACTGCTCACCCGGCTCTTCCACCTCACTTCCAAAACTATTCTTACTAGCAGATTTTCCCACCTCGACTGTAACTGCTGTGCCCTCACCCATCAATTTCATGAATAATGTCTGTGTGACGCAAGGATCACTGACAAAATATCGATGGACCAAATATTGACCTACAAGAATATAGAGTACAGAATATCGATGTACAGAATATCAACATCCTTTCTCTACAAAGGTAAGTACAACAATATCGAAACCAGAAAATCATTTAAAATATTATTTGAAATATAGTTTTTTTAAATGTCTCAAAAAAAAATATCAAATTAAATAAATACATATAATTAATAAAAACATAGTTAGAAATACTTAAAAAAGTTAAAAATGATAAATATTAAATGGAAAAATAAAAATAAATAAACGTACATTTTTTAATATATATTAACTTAATAATATGAATACATAATTATTTTATTTAATTATAAAATGTTAGAAACATAATTAAAAGTATAAATAAATATATATAGACATAAACCTGCAATATAAATATACAAAATAAAATATATATAATTAATTAAAATATTTAAATTAATATTTATTTGTAAAAAATATTTTACATGACTTTACCTATAACAGTATGGAAAGTTGGATAGCGTAGGGGATAAAATTACTATTCCCACTCCAATGAGTGCAACTGTAGGGAAAGTATTGGATAGCGGAGGGGAATAATTTACTATTCCCTCTCCACGGAGTGTAACAGTAGGGAAAGTGTTGGATAGCAGAGAGGGGTTAAAATTACTATTCCCACTCCAGTAATTGCAACAGTAGAGAATGTGTTGTTTAGCGGGTGGGTACAAATTACTATTCCCACTCCACCAAATGCAAGTAGGGAAAGAATTGAGCGGGTGGGTGCAAATTATTATTCCCACTTCAGTGAGTGCAACTGTAGGGAGAGTATTGGATAGCGGAGGGTAATAATTTACTATTCCCACTCCACGGAGTGTAACAGTAGGGAAAATGTTGGATAGCGGAGAGGTATACATTAATATTCCCACTCCAGTGAGTGCAACAGTAGGGAAAGTGTTGGATAGTGGAGGAGATAAAATTACTATTCCCACTGCAGCGAATGCCACAGTAGGGAAAGTGTTGGATAGAGGAGGGGAATATTTTACTATTCCCACTCCAGCAAGTGCAACAGTAGGAAAAGTGTTGTATAGCGGGTGGGTAAAATTTACTATTCCCACTCCACCAAATGAACAGTAGGGAAAGTATTGGACAGCGGGTGGGTAAAAATTATTATTCCCACTCCAGGGAGTGCAAAAGTAGGGAAAGTGTTGGATAGCAGAGAGGTATACATTAATAGTCCCACTCCAACAAGTGTAACAGTAGAGAAAGTGTTGGATAGCGGAGGAGATAAAATTGCTATTCCCACTCCAGCGAGTGCAACAGTAGGGAAAGTGTTGGATAGCGGAGGAGAAGGATAAACATTAATTAACAAATACTTAAATAATAAAAAATATTTTCATGCTCAACAAATACACTTATAAATAACACCACCACTATTGTAAAACATAACACAATTAACATAATTGCTTAAAAAAGAATGAATTAACTAATAACAATAAAATTAAAAAGAATGAGTAATTAATAAATTCTATTAAAACTATAAAATAACAATAAATAAATATTTTCTGAAAACAATTAAAATTATATTAATTTGTAATTACTTGCCACACTACTCGCCTCTAAATACACAACTCATTCATAGAAAATGGACACAATTTACATATTTACCAATCAAATATTAATAATTAATAAAAAATTAATAATGAATAAATAAATTATTATTTCACACAATTACCAATATGCCACATTAAAAACACAAATATTAATTATTAGACGTTATTAATTAAGGTATTATAATTAAGGCTCCCGGTTTTATGGTATTTATTTCTTTGCCATTTCCGTCTGTATTTATCCATATTTATTTTTTGGGCACTTTTTCTGTATTTATCCACATTTATTTTTGCCACAAGTAAAAGACGAAGCTACAGCTAGTGTTTTTCCACATTTATTTAAATTGGCTATGCACACATACGCTCACTTAAACTAGCGATTTATTGTGGCTTTAGCAGTGCTTTAAATGGTCCGGGACTGAGTAATTTTAAAAGGAGAGTACCTGTGCTTCTCAGTTCTGCTATAAAAACACTTTACAAGCACTTATCAGTAGCAAACATGTGCCAGTGCTTCTGTATTTCCATTGAAAGCCAGCTACAAATCTGCCTTCAAATGTCTATGTTTTTCACACAGAAAGTATGTAAGGTTACCTATATTGGTGGTGGTGTGTTTGTGTGCAGATAGATGGACAGATAGATAGATTCTGAGCTACACGCCACGTCCTTTGATATATATTATATATATATATATATATATATATATATATATATATATATATTCACAGAAAAAACCATAGATTTTACACACGTTATAGTTAGGAAGTAGCATTTAAAAAACCTATGAAATTCACTGAAAAAACCATAGGTTTGACACATGTTATAGTTAGCTGGAAATTTTACTGATATAAAACCAATGAAATTCCACGTTATAGTTAGTTGGACTCACTATAACTTGCGCGTGCAATGCACTGCTGATGACGTCACATATTACATCACTCATGACATGGTCAGTGACATCACTCATGACATCACTGATGACACCATCCAGTGAATATGTGTCTTTCTGAAAAATAAATATTAGTGACTAATGTTTAAATATTTAAATATATATATTAGTGTTTCACTTTGTGTATAAGTGGCTACATGTGTTGGTAAGTAGCTACATGCATATGTATATGGGTTATTAGATGTTTCTCTTAGTATCAGTATGAGTGTCTATATGGTTTGGTGGGGGTATTACTTAGCACATAGATGCATGAGTGACTGACTCTCTGTTTGTATGTGTTTTGAAGACAGCATATGTGCAGGACTGTATGGGTGGATGAGTGTGTATATGTGTTTGTTAGTGAGTGAATGACTGTCTCACTAGTGTCTTTATCAGTAACTACATATGTTTTAATCTAGTATATGTGAATATTGATGTATATAAGTGAGTATATGTGAGAGTAAGAGATTGTAAGATTTCCTGTTTAAATAAGTATGTGTTTCTATAAGTGATTGTTTAAGAGAATAACTATGTGTAATTTTCAATAGAAGTAAGGTGGAAGTGTGTGTATAACTCTATATTCAAATAAATGGATGCTCAATAGTTTATTTGCACGTGTGAGTATGTGTGTGAGTAACTTTTGGATGACTGTCGGTGTGTAACAGGATGTATAGGTGTATCACTTCATATGATGACTGAGTATATGTATGAGTGACTATATAGAACTGTTGGTGAATGAGTGGATGTGTATATAGATGGTGGAATTACTGAATTGCTTGTTGTAACTGATATGGGTATCTCCATTTTTTTTTTTAATTTCAGTTTCTATTTTTGAATATGTGTTTCAAGGGTTACATTACAGTGAAAGGAGGTCTGTCACTATGTCACAAGGATGGTGTCATCAGTGATGTCATGAGTGATGTCACTGACCATGTCATGAGTGATGTAATATGTGACGTCATCAGCAGTGCATTGCACGCGCAAGTTATAGTGAGTCCAACTAACTATAACGTGGAATTTCATTGGTTTTATATCAGTAAAATTTCCAGCTAACTATAACATGTGTCAAACCTATGGTTTTTTCAGTGAATTTCATAGGTTTTTTAAATGCTACTTCCTAACTATAACGTGTGTAAAACCTATGGTTTTTTTCTGTGAATTTCATTGGTTTTTAAAATGCTAATTCAGAAATATGTCGTGTATGCAACCTATACTTTTGTCAATAAAGTTCTGGCAATATTTTTTTCGAAAACAAGCCGTTTTCTTCACTGTTCAAGTTGCATAGAGACTCCTTGTAAAGCGATACAGAATTCGAAAGTCTGTACCTTGCCTTTTTTTAAACACATTAAAATTTGTCTGTAAATAAAAATAGCCTTACTAAACTTTCGTGTGCGACCCGGTGTGCGCACTCTCGGCAACAGTTGTCAATAAAATGGATATCGCATTTCCAGGCTTTCGTGCGCGACCGAATGCGCGCACCTGCCTATATATTTCGTGAAAACTTTGCAATTTGAACTTATTGAATTTCTTCTTACACCCCTCAAAGAACTTATAGTACGTCAAAGAGACTGTACCTAGACTTCTTTTTTATTCTTATGAAACTTTTCAGTAAATGGAGCCGAATGTCTTTTTAAACTTTCGTGCGTTACCGGATGTACACACCTTGGTATTTTTTTTAGAAATATAAAACGTTTCATACTTTAACAATTGTGTGCTTAAATCCAGCTCAGAAGATATACAAAATCAGGATGGTAGTTGGTTCAACCCGGACCGTTTATTAGAGGTAGATCGTCCGACTCCACCGGAGGACACCCCTAATAAAAAGGACATATATATAAAATGCGGACTAGCCGCTGTATCGTGCTACCAAACTATAACATATAAATCGTTAGAAAAAACAAAAGGAATCGAGCAAAATCAGTAGGCCACTGATGGGATCTCTTTTTGACCTCGCTAAAATAGAAAAATTAGGAACAACCCCTCATAAGAAATATGAAACTAGTGAGAGGAACCGAGCTCGACGCCATGATGGCTGCAAGACAGCTCGGCTCCGCCGCCCACCCCACCCAAAATAACGACAAATATTATAAAGATATACAACACACCAGCAAAGTAACAGGGTAAAACGTTTTATTAAATAACTATTTACATGGCAGCCTGCTGTAACATGAAAACAACACTTTCAATTGGTTCTTAATAGTTTCAATTCTGGAATTTACACGCAGCACTCCACCCACTTCCCTCACTATCTTTTCTACTCTCAAGAGAGAACAACGTCCTACATCTTTCGGAAGACTTTGGTAAAATGGCTACCGTATCTCATTCATCTTCCGAATCTGACCAAAATGATCGACTACCTTTAATAAGAAAAAATAAATCTTTCATCTGGCAATTTTTCACTTATCCTGAAGATCAAAAGAAAGTGAATGCACCAAAAGTAACCTGCACGATATGTGACTTGGTTCTCTCAAGAAGAAATCCAGCAAAAAAATATTCCTTTTCCATACATACCATGGTGCGGCATGTCAAACAAGTGCACCCTGTGCAATTTGCAGAGGCAACGACAAGAGCCCTGGCCACGCTATTACCATTAGAGGTGGCCAGCACATCTTCTGATCGACGACCTGTATCTCCATCGAGTGCAGAGATGGACTTCAGATATTTAACTATATATGGTCTATAACCTATGGTTTTTTCAGTGATTTTCTTTAGTTTTTTAATAGCAAATATCAAAAGCTTTTTTCTGGAAAATGACTAAAATTAGGTATACATAAGCGGCGTTCATTTATGTTCACCACAGCCACTGTTAAAAGTAAAGTGAAAGTCGCGAAACAGTGGCCACGCCATCTAGTCCCTTTTAGGCCCCATCATGCACGTAAGTAACAGCCATTTTCTGTGTCATGGCCTCTCTGCCCACTGCCAATAGCCTATGATTGTTCGAAATTGGTTCTCTTTGGGTCATTCTCTGTTCACAAATAAGCACAGAGTCGCAATACTGTGTTTAGTTTTTGCAGATAGTGAAGGATAGGTAGTGCACACTTTTCTCCCCTTTGTAACCCGTCATGCCTATCTCTGCCCCGTTTGTTGGTAGTTGGTTCAACCCGGACCGTTTATTAGAGGTAGATCGTCCGACTCCACCGGAGGACCCCCCTAATAAAAAGGACATATATATAAAATGCGGACTATCCGCTGTATCGTGCTAGCAAACTATAACATATAAATCGTTAGAAAAAACATGAAACTAGTGAGAGGAACCGAGCTCGACGCCATGATGGCTGCAAGACAGCTCTGCTCCGCCGCCCACCCCGCCCAAAATAACGACAAACACTATGCAAATATTATAAATATATACAACACACCAGCAAAGTAACAGGGTAAAACGTTTTATTAAATAACTATTTACATGGCAGCCTGCTGCAACATGAAAACAACACTTCTAATTGCTTCTTAGTAGTTTCAATTCTGAAATTGAACACCCAGTACATCCAGAGGTGATGTCCGACAAGTTGTGTGGGAGGATGCCTTGCTAATGCCGCCACCCCCACCACCTTCAGTAGGAAGGACTCTGGATATGCTTGGTCCCTGAGAGGCTTCGATCTCCCTGCCTTGCACAAATGTCATAAGTTCTGGATGTTGAGTGCCATACTTCAGGGTCCGACAAGTTGTGTGGGGGGATGCCTTGCTAATGCCGCCACCCCCACCACCTTCTGTAGGAAGGACTCTGGATATGCTTGGTCCCTGAGAGGCTTCGATGTTCCTGCCTTGCACAAATGTCATAAGTTCTGGATGTTGAGTGCCATACTTCAGGGTCCAAGAAACGCGGACTCGGAGGGGGTGCTTGGCTCCTGCCCCCTCCCCAAGTCTTGTTCCCCTGGTATGGCCTGAGATCACCCACGACATAGGCGGCCGGCTCCCGGGGTCAGGCGGAACTTGTTGCCTTTTGATGCCTCTTCCATTCTGGACCTTGTCCCACAATCCGTTTGACCTGAAGACACGTCCTGCGGTGCCCTGGTCCGACCATCACATATACCTGCGCCAGGAGACGGCGTGGGGTGCACTGGAAGGGAGAGGCGGCGCGAACGAGCCTCTCCCACCTCACCAGGTGGAGGTTTCTTAGCTACACCCCAGCGCTTCACTCGGCCAGCTGAGTTGCGCCTGCTCCTGCGGCACAGTGCCTCGCTCGGCCAGCTGAATTACGCCTGCTCTTGCTATTACAGCGTCTCACCCGCCATCTGGCTGAATTGCACCCACTCTTCCGATACAGCGACAGGTGGCTGCCACGGAGCTCAGGAAATGGCGGTCGGCTCCACAAACTTGGGCCTGGCCTGCAAGGATGGCTCTGGGCAACCCTGGAACTCGGACGCTTGACTGCTAGGGCATGAGCCCCATTCCCAAAAGCGTCCCCTCAGCCTTGAAGATTCTACAAGAGTCACCGAGGCCCCCGACTCCTGCAGACTTCCGGTGGGGAGCGACTGCCATGATTGCTCGCGGAATGGCCACGACGTAGCCACGAGGTGCTCTCATGCTGATGCCAGCTTCAGTCTGAAACATCCAGAAACACTGTAGACTACCAATTCGATCAGTTCCGGTGCAGCCCAACGACGTATCGCGTTGTTGCGTAATCCGTCATATGACGCGCCGCGTTAGCGCACCCGGAAGTGCTCCGGTGCGCGAGGCGTGAAGCGCAGCTTCCCGGAAGCAATCCGGGGCGCGGCGCGGAGCGCGTAACGTAAGCATTTACATTTCAGTTGGTTCTCCCTCACAATATTTTCAATGTCACATAAAAGTCACCCATCACCCACTGCCATCTCTGGCTGTTTCCATGGCAACACCTCATTCTGCACCTGGCTGAAAGCACAGGTCAAAAGTTCATATCTCAACGTTCTACAGCAAAGTAACAACACTGTTTTCCCTCCAGAAACACCTGCCTATCCACAGCTCTGTTACATGTCATTTTTTTCACACCTAATAGTACTTTTAGTTTTACATAACATTAACATGCAACGTAGTCTTCAATCTTCACGTATTAGAATCAACCAATCATTTTTTGTTTTTCAACCACACCAAGCCTCATCCATTTTTTTATCCTGACTTTCAGCTTCTAACTACCATTCCACTTCCAGAACCCATCGGAGTACGAGTGCATCTGCCTTGAAAATGAAGGTTTGGCTTTTAGGACACAGCTATATTCACTGGACTGGAAAATATGCAGCAAGCAGACGAATTTCCAACCTTCATTTACCAAATGTGCAAATAACGTGGATTGGCCAAAGAGGATTGAGATGTCACCAATTAATCCCATTGGTGAAAACTTTTATGCATCTCCCAGAACCACACCTTATAATTGTGCACTGTGGTGGGAACGATCTAGGCACATTGACTGAGGTAGGTCTGGAAATGCTTTTAAAAGACACCTTTCAACAATTGATGACACTTTTTCCTCGAACTGCCTTGGTATATTCCAATATATGCTAAAGACAGAAATGGAATTGGTCCAATCAACATTGTGCACAAATTGAGAAAGCAAGGAGACATGTAAATAAATCTGTTTCTGCATTCCTCAGAGATTATAGCATGGGTTCTATTTACCACAACGACTTGCGTTACCACATGCAAGACATCTATAGGAGAGATGGTGTTCATTTCACGGATGAGGGAAACAGAATCTTCCTCTGCAACATCAGGCTCTGCATCGGTACTTACTTATAAATGCAGAAAAAACTCAATTAACACAAGGGCTCTTTTCAGAGCCACCTTATATCAAAGCACTCAAACTTCTGATTTATCTCCATTTTCACACTCTTGTAAATAGGTGTGCGCGACCGAGTGTGCGCACCACGCAACTTAAAAATATATATATATATATATATTTTCGCATTTAAGGGCCTTACTGCACACCCTGAGAAAACCTACGCAGCAAAACAATCTCTACCTTCTCCCCTTTCCATGTTCCAACGCTTTGAAATCAACAATATATTTACTCGCAATGACAAAATGGCGGTCAACACTTCCTGATTTCCTTCGAATCGAACGTTAACAGACGTCACGCAGCAAAATTCCGCTCGCGCGCGCAGCCGCTTGAGTGCGCGCACCCGTCCGCGCGTATAGATATATAATTGACTTTAACTTTAATTTCCTCAGCAACTACTGAACGGATTTACACCATTCCAAAAAAAGCATAATCTGCGAGCCGGACTGTACAGTTTTGCCAAATTTCTTATAAATCCATTCAGCCGTTCAACCTGTAGCCGAGTCTAAAGGTCCTATGGAAAAAACCATGGAGAAAACACGTTTTGGGACCCCCCTTTTATCTCAGCCCCCACTTGACCAATCCCCCCCAAACTTTTAGGGAAGGAGCGCAGCGGACCGAGCCATCTTCTTTGAGAAATTCGCTAAGATTCTTCAACCAGGGCCAAAGTTATTCCAAATAGAATGTTGAGGATTTCCTATGGAAACTAGGTCCTAACTATAACTACCTACTGGCGACCGCCAGTAGGTAATATATATATATATATATATATATATATATATATATATATATATATATATATATATATATATATACGTAACAATGAAGGACGTGGCATGTAGCTTGGGAGCTCTCTGCTGTCAAAAGCTGTTTTCAATACCCCGGGAGGGGAGCATTGGCTCTTTCACTGCTCATAGCTGCCAAGGTTTAACATTGCTATGTGTGACATTTTCATAATTTCAGTGTAATTATTTGAGTGACATTTCAACGAGTATGAGTGACACATTCTCACAAGCAAAATCAAGCAATGAAGATTAAAAGAACATATAAATATAAAAAATTACACCCATTTGAACTCTAAGAAGAGCTTAAAAATGATACAAAGCACCAGAAATGGAAGGGCACCAACCAGAGATACACTGGTGAATGCATGTTTCAGTAACTGAGGGTAGGCAGACACTGCTGCTGCTCAGAAGAAGCGCTCTGACACCTTCGGGTAAAGTCCGCGCTATATAAAAATGCATAAATAAAGAAGACGACCTGATCATTCATGACCACGCGCTAGCCTAAAAGCACATTTTAAAGCATGGGCCAGCTTGGTATTGACCGGCTCCCTGTGCTGCAAAGACTACCCACTCAGCAGGGGAGACTGTCAGAGGTTCTGCTGGAGTCCAAGAGCCCCCTCATTATTCAAGAGGCTGCCGTTCAGCGGGGTGGGGGGTGTCAGAGGTACCGCTGAAGCCCGCGAGACACACTAGATGGCCAGCAGAGACACCCCCTCCATAGCAGAGTGTCAGAGGTAAGACTTGAGTCTGCAGTGCTCACTCTGGGTACAGCAGAGACATCTTCCCCATGGGAGAGTGTCAAAAGAACTGGTGGACTCTGAGACCCACCTCAGTGTGCAGAAGAGACCCCTTCAGAAGGAGAGAGTGTCAGACCCTCTTCTTCCCAGAAGAACTGCTAGACTCCATGAGATCACTCAGTGTGCAGGATAGAGACCCCTTCAGAAGGAGAGAGTGTCAGATGGTGCTAGAACCTATGAGACCTCCCCAGTGTGCAGCAGAGACACCCTTCGCCGTTGGAGAGTCAGGGATAGTGCCGGAACGCATGAGACCGTCTGCACGTGCTGCAGAGATGCACCCCCCTCCCCCCTATGTGATACTCCTACCCCGAGAGAAGAGACCGCCCCTCATGCTGAGGGGTGTTTCAGACATGTCCCCCCCCCCCGCCCTCTCTGCTGCCGCCGTTTGCCCCGCGGACCCCCAGGCGCGGCCTGCTCAGCCCAGGCCTCTGTCATGTTTACGCAGCTCGGCCATATATTCCTGCCCCATTTGGGTTAATTGACGGGGATGTGTGAGAAGCCACACCAGGGGGCCCGAGGGATTTAATTCAAGAGCGAGCGAGGAAGAAGGGGGGGGTGAAGGAAAGGGAACTGGAGGAGGAGGGGACAAATTAAAAAGAAAGAAACAAACGTGGGAGAAGAGAACACGGGAGTAATTAAAGCAAGATACACTTATAGAAGGGAGGTAGGGCTCGGCAAGGGGCCGGGGGGGGGGGGGGGCTTGTGCAAACATTTGTCAGGAGAGGTTTATTGCACCCCCGGGTAAATTCTCGAGTCTGTAGTGTACAAGGGATCGCGTTTCCCTTCTGCTGTGTGCGACCTTAGGGGGTACCCAAAAGCACTGCATTTTTAAATCTCGCCGCTCCTCCCCCCCCCCCCGTTACTGAGGTTCCTGTGTAGTGCCCCCTTCCGACTGACGGGCATCTAGGCGCTTAAGTGGCATTAGGGGACCACTGGAAACTGCAGGGTTGAAAGCACCAAAGACTTTTTCACTCAGAAGTGCGGGGATACTCAAACTGCCAACGTGTGGGCGCTCCGCTGACTGGGTTATGGCAATGTGGACTCCGTGCCCATTCAATCATTGGCCTCTCTCTCTGCTAGCAGAACTCAGAAGTGCCACATATATGTACGTTCTATAATACTTTGACAATATGGACAGAACATACATTAACAAATAAATGGTAGTCTACGAATCAAAGCTGTGTCATGCGTAACTGACTCTCCCCAGCCCTAGCCGACTTCAGAGACAGCAGTTGACTCAGGAGTAGGTGTCCACAACAGTTCCATCAAGAAGTGGCTTCCGGGCATCCAGTGCTCTCAAGAGTAAGTCAGTCTTTGCCTTTCACTCGCTGACCTCCCTTCCCCTCTTAGTGCAAAATTCAGGCCAGGACCCTGGGTGAGCGGCCTCTGCCTCCACCCTCCCCCCCCCCCTCCCAACACTTCACTTTCTCTGTTTTGGGGGTGCGGCCAGTGCCTCTGTGCCCAGCAAGACAGAGGTCCGTGTTTTTTTGTGAGGGGGTTCAAGGCGAGTCTTTGGGGGGTTGGTTTAGTAAGGACTGACGGTCAGGTGGGAGAAGCCAGGCCCAGCACGGGGTGGGGGAGGGGGCGTTCTGGGTACGACCGGATTAACAAGTAAATGGTCTTTCAAAAGACCTGTAAAGTACTCGGGTGCGGCTGTGTGCACGCCCGGGAATGAATTTACATAAGCAGGAATGGGGCTTAGCTGTATTCGAGCAGGGCAGTGTGGCAGCATTTTCTAGTATTTTTCCGTTTTTTAAATATAAATACAGACAAAGGAAATATAGATTTCCGTCTGTATTTATATGTAAAAATCCGTAAATACGGAAAACCGGAAGCCCTAATTATAATTAATTTACTTCCCAACCTACGCCCCCATAAACCCACAACTTGTTCTTAAAAAAGAACACAATTAAAATATTTACTAATTAATTATTAATAATTAACATCCAATTAATAACTAATTAATAACACAATATTTAACACAATTAACAACATAATATACTAAATACATAAATATTATTTAATACAATTTTGAAAGTATTACATAACTATTTCATTAATTATAATTAAAATACTTGCCACCCTACTCCCCTATAAACCCACAACCCCCTCCCAAAAAAATTACAGAATTACCATATTAGCCTATTAATTATTAAGAATTAATAACCAATTAATAACTAATTGATAACACATTTATTAACACACTTAACAAATAAATTATCAAGTACAAAAATATTAAATAATTAACATTATTAATTATTTGATTTTTTTTAAAACAAACTTTATTGTCAAATTGCACAGTAGGCGCAGGGCTCTGAACCCCAGAGACCACTGCTGAATCCAGTAATACATGTACAAGACAGGAATTGACCTTTTTATAGAATAATGCAACCAAAATATTTGACATTGACCATCATGTAGGATATCGGCCCCTCACCCCAAGTTTCCCCCCACACTCCCCCGAGTTGTGCAACCACCACTGAGACCAGTCCACCTGCTAATGGCCGAGTAACAAAGGAAAAAAAAGAGATGAACAAAATATCAGCACCGAAGAAAGGCAATGCCCGTCTGAACACACACACCCCAGGCTACCCCCAACACCCCCCCTGCACCAGGCCCATCCACCCTGTCCCTACCCTCATTCCACTGGAATATCCTCAGTTGCAATCAAAGGCTCCAACCACAAGCCCCTATAATCCGCCCACCATTTCCAAATTTTGTAATGCTTACGCGGACATCCCCGGCCACAAAGATTGGTTGCTCTAGCCCCATGCAGAAGTCAAGGCCATTTTTCCAGGTGGCCACCGAGGGGGCACGTACATGCTTCCACATCTTGGCAATATCACGTTTCGCCAGTGAGAGGTCCAGCTGCAGTTTATAAATATTGCCCCCGACCCCCTCCATCACCTGCAGTAGGGCGAACTGTGGTGTGTGTGGGAATGACCACCCCAGGACCGCAGTCAGGCAGGAGAATACTCCTCTCCAGAAACGGTCCAATGAGCATTGCCAGACCATTTGTAGAAATGTGTCCTCCACCACTCAACACAGGAGGCATTCTGAGGAGGCAATCAGGCCTGCCCGCCACAGTCGAACCTGAGTAAAATAAACCCGGTGGAGGTACTTAAACTGAATGAGGCGAAGACGCAGGGCTATGGCCGCCCCCCGAGGAGTGGCTTTGAAGGAATCGAAATTTTACAAGGCCGGGCTATACTTACCAATAGCCCATATATATATATAACCAAAAGGGAATAATAAGGCAGTCGGCAATGGAGAAGGTCGAATCGTTTATTCAATCAAATACAAGCCCTGTCAGGGGAGCCTCGGTGTACACGACCCATGGAGGTGCGCAGAGGAGACTGACGGAATACAAGTGATACAAAGCATATATACGTTTTCACACATTCAGGTTAACACCCTACAAGGAAAAACACAAGTTGTCAGTAAGCCAGCAGGAAGACCCATATAAGGCACCATTAATTGCTAGAAGCTAAACCGAAGCTATTCCAGGGGCAGGTCGGTGAGGTGCCCTCTTGTCTATCTAAAGCCCGGGGAGTACAGGAACGGGCTCTGCTAGAATGCACACATCCTACAAGAGGGGCAGGTGTGACCTTGGGTTTCCCTGAGCTACACACAAAGGATCAGAGAAGCAGGCTGAGTAATTCAACATGGTTTTCGTACCAAGAGCTAACCCACGTGACTTCTGGGAAACAGTTCATGAGCACGGGGAAACTAAACAAGGTGGCCTGACTTATATCAATAGGTCTAACTGGGCCTACATGAATGTTTCGTAAAGCTTACATATATAGCATGATACTATGGAGTTATTTACATGCGTATACAGTTATATGGTACATAGTGGGCGAATCATGAATATATTAAATTTTATATCCCAACAGACGGCCCTTTTGGCCTACTATGGCCAATATAGCTAAATTATTCCACGAATACCCCTTCATCAATCTGCATGAGGTCTGTTACCTCCTTCTGAATCATTTCATTTCTCTATCTTTTCCTGCCGGGAAAGGGTCAGAGCTGACGTTATCCTATTTGCACAAAAAGCACAACAGGCTGGGCTGTATTGGAGGCATAAACAACACGTGAAAATAACCCTGAATGCTCCTGCTAGGATCATGAATATCTTCCAAACCCAAGTAGCCAGGAGGCCCCGGAGCCATCCACTGAGGGACCAAGTACCGTTCTCTTCATGAAGTTCACTGGCTAATCGATGTAATTTCTTAATCAGACCCCCCAGGATATTGCGGCATAGATTTCCAAATTTAGCGGCACAAAAATGGAAATTTAGCGGCACAAAGGTGGAAATTTAGCGGCATTATTGCGGCAATTTATTTTACTCGTAATCATTCCCTTTCAGCCTTAAATCAATGTAAACTGATTTAGCAAGGAATTCCACTGTGAAACAGGCATGTTTAAAGTGTTTGCAGCTCTACATAAGCGCAGCTCCAATCTGCACCTCGTGAGAGGGGCCCCTATTTTTCCCTGTGGTGTTCTAGCACCCATGTATGCACCCCTGCCGGGGCACCGCTACCTCCTGGATCCGTCCATTTTAAAAAACAGTAATTTCTATCACCCTTTTTAACATTGAAAATATATTGACAATACGAATATGACCCATACAGAAAGTCCTGCTTTGCTGCTAGAGCGCTTTTCTAGAAAGTAATGCATCAAATTAAGTGTGGCAATTTAAGTGACACTTTGTGAGTGGGCAAAGGCAAGAACATTAATTAAAAACAATCCTCTTTTCTGAAACCCAATGGACTAAAAGGGGCCTTAAAATATCCCCAGCAGTTCAGATTGCTTATATGTGACATTTTCATAAATTCAGTGTAATTATGAGTGACATTCAACGACTATGAGCAACACTTTCTCCTGAACAAAATCAAGCAATGAAGTCTAGGAAAACAGATTAATATCAGAAATTACCCCCATTTGAGCAATTAGAAACTCTAAGAATATCTTGAAAAGGAAGCCAAGTACCAGAAATGGAAGGACACTATCCTAGTGCCTTGGAAACCTGATTCACATACCTTGCAGAAGGCATAATAATCCTCTGCCCTATTTTATCATGACAAAACGCTATCTCGCAACAGCAGGAGCATTATTCAGCAGTTAGACAAAACAAAAGATCTCTCCACCAAATGTGTTAACGCCCAGAGTTTTTTCATTATTATTATTCCCTGGTATCTACTGGGCACACAAAGACCTCTGCAGCAGGTGTGTTAACCCCAACGGATAATTTAAAATCAAGACCTTTGCAACCAATTGAACAGAACAGATTTACTACCACATTTCTCCTTGTTGCCAATTTAATTTTTGCTGAGTTTATAAAAAAAAATGTATAAGCTGAGGCCTAGATTTTGTGTCAAGTTTGCCTCACTTTTTTGGCACAAACCCAAGGCAAAATCTCTAATGCGCTTAAATGTACTTTTGATAGACCTGCTCAAAACGTGTGAGGTCTGAAGATCTGATGTCATTTGTGAAATCACTTCCTGTGAAGTCATGGACTGTATGATGCCACACGTCATGTCACTTGCATACTGCCCAACTGGGTTAGTACCCCACTTCTATTTTTTAGGACTTATGCCCTACAGCAAGTAAACAAAACATGTAAAAGGTACGGTGGAACCACAATTCAGAAATCGAGCACTTAATCCATTAAATGATCTAGCAAGCATGTAATGCACAGGAGACACCAGGGTCAGACTGACATGCTTGGACGTCTTACATACTCGAAGTTGTCTCAGCCGCATGCATGAAAGGCGAGGACTCTGCTGCTGAGCTAGCTTCAACTATTCATCGCGCTCTCTTCTGAATAACCGATAAAAGGGAACCTTTTCTTTTCCACCGGGGGTCGCTATTGTAATAGTAATTAAACCATGCAGTCCCTTCTGTTTTTGCCGAGCGAATGTTTTCTTAACACGGCGCTGCTTATGTCTGCTCCTTCTAAAACAACACTGTATTTGAGAGCAGTATTTGCAGTGACCCAGCATATTTTAATTTTAAAAGAAGCCTGTGAAGCCTGTCTCGATTCCGGTTTGCAGATTATAAGTAATTTACCATGAGAACAATCAGCGCTTAGATAATATCACTCCTTTCTTGTCTACCAATTCAGATTTGACAAGCTAGATTTGAGTAATTCCAAACCAAATGCAGAACAGCTTGATGCATAAAAAGCCTTACTTCGCGCGTGTACAATACCAGAAGGAAGCAGGTATTGGACGGCTGGACGGCGGCACGTAGTGACGTGTGCGCCCACAACCAATGAAACAGCATTGTTTGTTTTGCCAACACTTTTTTGTAAATATCGCGGCAATAATTGAGATATCGCGGCCATCGCGCTCGTGAGCTGATTTCGCAATTTTTTTTGTGAATCGCGAAATCGCGATAAGCTGGAGGGTCTGCTTAATGGCGAGATGTATGGTAGGGGCCGATTCGGGAATTAAAACGCAACAAGAGCTGCCGATCACGCGGCAAGCTCCACCCCTATCTGCCAGGATGACGTCTAACACCATCCGATTTTGAAGAGAAACAAGCATCGAAGCCTGAAGTTCAACAGTGAGGTTGGTCAAAATCTCGGTCGTGGTTTGAACCACATTTTCCACTATGCTAGACAAGCGTCTTATAATTCGACTATTAAAAATCGGACCCCAAAATGGAACCAGGCCCTTCGAAATGTCTTCAAATTGCTGCAGTGAGGTATCTGTCTGATCAGTACTATCGGTATCATAGCTCCTAATAGTCCGATTGGATTCTTCCTCTCTTCTTACTAGCCGATGGGTCCTATGGTAATCAGAAGGGGCAATATACAGAGGAGGATAAAGATAGGACAGATAACACCGTCCTGCCCATCCTCAAGGGAGCCAAGTATAAGCATTTTCCCCGCATACAAAATATACATTTGGGGGAGTGATCATCGGGGGAGTACTGTCGGTCTGCAATGTATAGGTGAAATTACAGGTGCTACTCCCTACCTTAACGTGACCTCGGCCCCTAATACAAAACAGAAAGGTAGAATTAATTATAGGGATCGGCAGGGCTTTATCATTTGTTACATTAAGTTCCTTAAAATGCTGAAAATACAGGGTAGAATTAAAAAGTTCAAAATCCTGCATTTCTTCCTGCAACCAGGTATCATTTTTGGAATCAGTATACACGTTCATACAAGCATTTGGATCTAAGGTACCCTGACCTTCATCCCCTTCAGCATCGAATCCTTGGTGTCGCTCTATATACTTCAAAATGGCTTCATAGTCCCTTTCAGAATATATTTTTGGATTTGCAACATAGTGTGAATACATTAACGATAACAGTTGCCACCCTGCTTCACAGCTAGCTAAATAGGACAAAGGGAGGGAAATGAATAATTCATGCTGATGCATGACTGATGGTAACAAGCCACAAACCCAACAGTTCGTTTTGTTTGTGGTACTATGGGTCTGATGCAACATTTCGATAAAAACATTCTTGGAATAAGTTTCCTTATGTCTAGCCTTATGCGGAGGCAACGAGTAAAAGAGATGTTCTTCTTGGGCAGGAGTAGTTTTCAACAATTTCTGCACTGGATGCTGAAATTCCAAGTATACGAACACACACATCATTATTACAGTAATTATAACAATAAGAGCAACGAATGCCACCTTCACACTGGTGGGCCATCCGGAAAACAGTTGCATATTATGAATATGACGCCGAGGGGCAAGAGGTCGTTCATCTTCCATCATAAATCGATTAAAAGGAAACATGCTCTCTAAAAGTCTAAATCTATCTCGGTCCCTTGCTAAAAGTCCAAAACTAATCTCTGTATCCACAAAGCACGCACACCACCAGAGGGTTTCTTCTTCCCACTAAGGGATCTTCTCCCTATGTCCGTTTTTTAGAGCCTCACAGGCAGACCCTTATCGCTCATCCAATGAAAAAGCCCATTTCCAGATTCCAAAGGTACGATCGCGGCCCTTAACTCAGTCTTTCTTTCTGAACAGAGCCTTATTACACAATGTTCCAAGCTCTCTGCGAGTTCAGTCCAGTGTCTCGCTCAGTACCCCAATCACTCTACTCAAGGTTTTTCAATACAAAGTCTTGGTCTAATTTCTTCCATCAGAGAGTGGGGTACCGCGCTGTTTTCGGGGCCGCAGATCGTATTGACAACGGCCAGGTTGCTCCTGGTCAGAAAACAATTCAGTAGCATGGGTAACAGACTCGGTCACCCCGTGTGACACCTCGGGACTGGTGGTTGCTTCTGACTGAGCTGTCACACCTTCCCCTTCAGGTAACACTTCAGTTGATTGCCCTATTTCTTGAGCATCCGAAAAGGGCACAAAACTTTTGATCAACTCTCCTTCCTGACTCGGCACTCCGTCCTTGTTCTGCCTATCAGAAGGTAGGGGCAGCGGCAGGCGCTTGATGTGGCTCACGTGGATCCAGTGTTTGTGGCCATGCACCTTCACCGCCGACCTCGTGACCAGGATGATCTGGTAGGGCTCGGACCACCTGGGCTCCAAACTCGATGTCCGTTGATAATTCTTCACCAGTATCCACTGGCCAGGCTCCAAACGATGTCCAGGACCCTCCGGTAGTGGCTGCAATGTGTCCGATACCTGTTGATGAATAGAACTCAGATCTTTAGTCAATGCATAAAGGTAATCTGTCATCAACGGATAATCAATGTCCCTAAATGATCTGGGCCTGGGACGGCCAAATATCACCTCATACGGAGACAGGCCAGTTCTAGAATTAGGAGTCGTTCTAAGGGACAATAAGGCTAATGGAAGGGCATCAGGCCACTTTAATCTAGTGTCTGCACACATTTTGGCCATCTTGAGCTTCAGAATACCATTATATTTTTCGACCAAGCCCGCTGATTGTGGGTGTCTAGTAGCATGGAATTTTTGACTTATTTTCAATCCATCACAAACACTTTGTACAAGTAAGGCATTAAAATGGGGCCCGTTGTCCGACCAGATAGTTCGGGGCAAACAATATCTAGGGAAAAATTCCTTGATTAGGACTTTAGCAGTGGCAATTGCAGTGGCATCTTTGGTGGGGTAGGCCTCGACCCTTTTACTGAAAGCACAGACCACCACTAATACATACTTCAAATTATTTACACGTTCTATTTGTATGTAATCTATCTGTATGACTTTCAAAAGGCAAGGATGGCGGAGCAAAATTGCCACTCAAAACTGATTCTCTACCTCCAGGATTATGTCGTAAACACACCGGACAATATTTAACAATGTGGGCTGCTATTTTGGAAATGTTTGGATTATTCCATACTGGGTCTAATACTGCACTAATTCCTTTTGCACTGATATGGGCCGGGCCATGCGCCATGGTGACTACTGCATATACCAATGCATTAGGAAGCAACCATCGCTGCTTCTCAGATCGGTCTATCCAACATTCATTCTCATCTAGTTTCCTAATCTTCCGTTCCCACTTCTGCATCTCCTCCATAGTCGCTTCCTTCTGTAACTCTTTCACACTTTCAATGGTATTATCAAAAAGGGATGTTTCGGTGGTCCATTGGGCAGATGTACTAAGAAACATGGGACTTCCTTTAGCCTGGGCCATCTCCTTTGCTACTGAATCGGCAAAGGCATTCCCCTTTCCAATAGAATCTACAACTTTCTTGTGAGCACTACATTTAATAATGGCTAACTTCTTTGGTAATGCCAAAGCAAATAGTAATCGATCAATCAAGGGACCATGTTGAATTTTCTGGCCATGCGTAGTAAAGAAACCCCGCTCCCTCCACAGCCTCCCAAAACTATGGGCAAGCCAAAGGCGTACTGGCTGTCTGTAAAAATATTCACCCTCAGACCTTCACTCATTTCACAGGCTCTTAACAAAGCTATTAGTTCAGCTGCTTGGGCTGAGTGGTGTGAAATCCTTGCGGTTTCCACTACTGTCTTCAAGTTGTAATGGCATATGCAGCTGTTGCAGTGCCATCTGGTAACTTAAAACAAGAGCCATCCACATACAATTCCCCGTCTGGTTCAAGTAAAGGGGTGTCAGTTAAATCTACACGCCCCTTTGTGTCTTCTTTTGTTCTAAATACACAATCATGAACATCAACTCTTTTATCTTTCTCCGGGAGAGGCAATAATGTGGCAGGGTTCAAAGTTGTACATCATTTAATAGTAATGTGAGGGGCAAATAATGTCAATTCATATCCTGTCAATCTGGCACTCGTCAGGTGCTGGGTCTTAGTTCTATTCAAAAGGATATCCACAGCATGCAGTACCATAACTGTGAGGTCAGTATTCAGAACTATTCCCTCTGATTGTCGGATGGCCAGTGCTACTGCAGCAGTGGCCCTCAGACAACTCGGAAGGGCTCGAGCAACAATGTCTAAAACTGAAGAGAAATATGCGCAGGGTCTCTGTTTTCCACCAAAGGTCTGAGTTAACAGTGATAATGAACAACCGTCCACATAATGCACATAAAGTGAAAAAGGTTTCCGGTAATCTGGAAATCCCAACACAGGTGCAGAACACAGAGCAGACTTTAAAGATTCAAAGTCTTCTTGACATTCATCCGTCCAGGGTAGGGGTTCATGCACATCTTTGGTTGTCAGATGCAACAAGGGTTTAGAGAGAAGTGAATAGTTAGGAATCCATTGACGACAATAAGAGGTTATTCTAAGAAAAGCATGAACATCACGTTGAGTACGAGGTACAGACATGTTAGTTATAACAGATATTTGTTCAGGAGTTAATCGCCTCCCCGCTTTCGACAGGAAATGGCCTAAGTAGGTCACTTCCTGTCGACAATATTGGAATTTAGAAAGGGTAACCTTATTTCCTTTTTTAGCCAAATGGTGTAACAATTTCACCGTAGCCTCTTTGCATCCCTCCTTAGTATCAGAGGCCACCAGTATATCGTCTACGTACTGAATAATTGTATTTCTGGCTGGCAAAATTAATTCATCAAGAACTGCTTTTAAGGCTTGGCTATAGATACTAGGACTTTCGGTATTGCCTTGGGGGGTGCGTGTAAATCTTAAACTTCGGCCAGCCAATGAGAATCCGAAGATATGCCTGCTATCAGGATGTATCGGGATGCTAAAGAAGGCATTCTTCAGGTCTATTACAGAGAAGTACTGCGCTGTGGGAGGAATCATAGTCAAAATTGCAGGTATATCGGGTACCACTGGATACTGCGGGACCACTATTTTATTAACCTCTCGAAGGTCAATCACAAAACGATATGTGTCCTTATAATCTGGGGCACAATCAACTGGGGCTTTCTTCAAAATCGGTAAAATCGGGCTATTACAAGTATTCACCGCTGTTTCTTCCACTACCCTCTTTTTAATAAGGTCGCGAATAATGTGTAACATAGCCCGTTCACCTTCTGGTGAAATTTTATACTGTAGAATGCGAGGCAGCTGCGCATTAGGTTTCAGAGTAAGGGACACGGGGGCTATCTTTAACAGACCAACATCAGTGTCTCCTGTAGCCCACAATGTCTGAGGAATTGTAGAGAATTCAGGGGGGAGACGTTCACCTTTTGCAAAATATTGAGCGTCCATCAAAGAAGGCTTCTGCATCGTCAAATATACACCATCCGGTGAACAGTAGATCCAAGCATGTAACTTCTTTAAAATATTTAATCCCAAAAGATTCTCACCACAATTTGATGTCAACAGAAAGGGTGAATGTATAGAAATAGGACCGACAGTGAAAGGCAAAGGCTTAGAAATGGGGCTTACCACAGGTATTCCAGAGAAACCTACTGATACATTATTTTGGCCAGACAAAGCAGCCCCTTGGACCATTGTATGAGCAACTGAACTATTCATTGCTCCAGTATCCACTAGGAATTTTCCCGATGCGCCCAACAGTTCCCCTTGTACATAATGTCCCTCTTGGTCAACTGGTACTGTAATGTGGCCCCCTCTCTGTCCTTGGCTGTCTCATGCATAATCTTGCCCGTCATACCCATCCTCCCATAATTCTCGTTATAATATTGCCTTTTTTGTGGGCTATCAAAATAATTTTTTCGAGAATCCTCTTTCTCTCGTCGCATGCTATTTTGATCCATATTTCCCCGGCCCCGTCCTCTTCCCCTACTGGGGCCGTTTCTTGCCAACAACAAAGGACAGTCGGCTCTCCAATGCCCCTCTTGTTTACAGTATGAGCATTGATTAATGCCGATATTGGGGGGACCTCCTCCTCCTCTGCCAGCAGCCATACTCCTTTGGGAGGAACCACGCCCACCGCGTCCCGCATTCTGTCCTCTACTAACTTGCTGCAACAGAACTCTGGTCTTTAAATCTTTTGTCTTCTTCTCAGTCTTTTCCTTACTTTCATTTTCTCGATGCTCATAATATTGAGCCATACTGAGGATTACGGACGGGGTGGCCGTGGTCCATGTCCTTTCAGCTGCCTGGGGGCGGGATATAATTTCTGGCAGCAGATTTGTCACAAACCAGTTTACAAACAGTCGTATCCTCCCATCAGTGGATAGATCCTGACCACTAAAATCGATGAATGTTTTCTCAAACCTGGTGAAAAAGTCAGACACACTCTCATCTTTCTTTTGTTTACAAGCGGTTAATTTATCCCAGCCTATTTTCTTAGGAGGGAGGAGGGTCTGCATAAATGCAATAATTTTATCTGGTACTGCCAAAATCTCATCTTGGGGTTTTTCTCCAGGTTTTTGTTCCTTATCCCAAGTCTTCAGTTGATCCCACGTTCCCCCTAGCTCGGGGGCATGATCCGTATCATTGTATTGTATTGTATTGTAATTGCATTTATATAGCGCTTACTACCCCTGACGAGGCGTCGAAGCGCTTTTTCGGCGGGTAGCACGCTACTCCGGGATCCACAGAGGATTAGTTTTGAATTAGTATAGTGAAACATGCAAGTACATTTTAAGTGGTGGATAGGTTAGTCAGTTAGTTGGATTTGGAATGATAGCAGAAGGATAGAGTAGGACAAAGGTTAGTATTTATTTATCGCTCGCTTGTTGACGCATGCTATTCAGGGAGCCTATAAAGGATTAGTGGTGAATTAATATGGTGAAATATGAGGTAATTTCAGTGGTGGATATTAGTCTGTTACTTGGCGTGAGAAGGATAGCGGATGGATAAAAGGGGAAGAAAGATTTGCATTCATATAGCACTTGTTACCCCTGACGGGATCAAAAGGCCAAAAAATAATTCAATGTCAGCTATAGTCATATTAGCGGAATTGGCAGCCTCAGCCAATTCCTTATAATAAGCTGTGGGATTCTTACGGGGGTCAGGGAGCTGAGCTTTTAATGTGAGAACCTCGCTTCGTTTCCAAGGGGTGTAAACATATTGTTCCTGAAGCCTGGCGTCCACCCTTGCTCTGGTAACATTGCCCCGTTGTCTTTTATTTCAGGTAATTCCGGAAAGAAGAGAGGATGTACCTCTCTCATAGGGTTCTGAGTTCCCCAATCGGCACATTTCCGATGCATTCGTTCTCGATAGTGTAAGAGAGTTGCTACATTCTGATATACTTCGTCAGACTGTAATTGGAACTTATGGGCTCGATATCTTATATCCCTCAGTATTTGAGGAGCGACCCCTTCCTCAAAACACTGTTCCCACAGGGAAATTAATCGGATCGCCATATTTTCCAAAGCCAGTTGCTGAGCAACGGGTTCAAAATCTTTCATGGTGCTCCAAATGTCTTCCATCGTATAGATGGCATTCCGCATCCATTGGGATGCCAAATTTACTATAGTCCTTCTTTCTTTTATACCTAGCGAGGACCTAGTAAAAATCAGTTGATCACTCGAATCAGATTCAAGACGCTTAGGCGTGGTATCTAAGGTAGCCAAAGCTCGAGGATCTATAGCGCATCGAGCCGGGGGAGAAAGAAATACTGGATGCAAAGGGGAAGAAACAAACGTGTCCGGTTGTAACGTAATCAAGGGTGAGGTAGTCGGTCGGAGTGAGGGAGGGGGAAGTAACGCACTCCGTACAGACCCATCAGATGGGGCCGTCGCCACGGCTCCCATAGGGTCTTTAATGACTAACGCAGCACCAGGGCGATCTATCCGGGCCAGGGGCACTGCTGGATATAAACCCTGCAGAGCATAAGGAGGAGGCGGACGAGCCTCTAGTAAATCCTCCAGCTTATCTCCGGTATCGGGTCGTGCCACGTAACTTTTATCAGTTTCCAAATGGAACTGTCTGTCCATTTGGGCAATATTTTCTTCTACCTTTCCTTTATCGTAAGTTATGGCTTTCTGCGTCACAGTCTGTCCTGATTTGATTTTCCCCAATTTCTCCTCCCTTATCCGTCGCCGTTTAGCCTCCTTCAACCATAGGTTCAAGGAGTCAAACACTGACTGGTGGCTTTTCTTCATAAACATTTTATTTTGAAGATAATTAATCTTTTTCTCATCGAACGACCCCGTTAGAGGCCATTGCAAATCAGTATTATCCTGTGTGTATTTATGCCATAAGGTATGAAATAAAATTGGCGTAGGACCATGTTTAACATACATATCAAAACTGGGGCTTCCCTCTGGAGGGGCAGGCTGTCTTTCTTCCAGCCGAGCACCTCTCCGACAGCAGCACCCGAAACATATTTAGCTGAAACAAGGCATGACAATAATAATATCACAATTCTTGTTTACAATTTTCAATCATTCCTTTCATGCGGGCGCGCCCTCTTCACCAGTCACTCTCTCATACTCCTCCTATTTTCCAACCATGTAAAGTGCTGTAAAGCGCGTCAGGGTAACAAAGAGCTCAATACAAATCCAATGCAAATGACATGTCTTCTGAAGCGAACAGAGCCCGTCGACTCTCATTCGGGGAATCAATTCAAAAGAATTCCAGACCAATCTGAAATTCAACCACAAATGAACTGAGGCCACTTGGTAGGAAGACCAGAAACCCACTCCCTGATTATCCACTGGTCACATTCCGGTTGGGCCGGATTTCGGGGCACGAAGCTCCAGAACCCTAGCTTAACCAGTTGCTCCCAGGGCTTCCCCGGAGTGGATTTGGCCAAGCGAGCACTCCGTGCTCCACAAGGCACCAAGTATTATCTCTAATAGTTCAGTTCAACCGTCTTTATTTCGATTTTTTAAATCATAAAAGACTACAAGATCAATACATACATTTACATAAGATACAGATTAAAAAATATCCACAATGTTCGTTAAAACGTCCTCAATGCATTAACCATTAAAACTTGATTAAATATACTTTTAAAGACGTGCAGAAATTCATTCATATAAAAGATTAAAAAAATGTTATCATCCAGTTATGTGTGTAATAGGTGCCTAGCTCTAATAACCCATACCCATCCTAAATTATCTCTAATATTTACCAAACAAATCTGGGAGGTGTCTACCCGTGCAGCCCCTGCGCCGCAACGTCAGACCCCTCTGATTCCCTTGTGGACCGGCTTCCCCGACCACCAACAAAAAGCAGACTGCTATTTCCAAGCGAACACGTCTTGTTTTTTTTTTTTTCTAAGCGTCCGTTTCCTAATATAATCAAAAGGCTCACTCACCTGGTGCACTCAGGCCGATCCCGACTTCTCCACTGCTGATTTCTAGACAGACCGACACAGTCTGTTCTTCTCTCGGGTTAAGCCCGTAGGACTCCGGTGTAGGGTCTTCAGCAGCTGGGAGGGATACTGGGCTCGAGGGTGGAATCTCTAATTGTCTTACCACAAGCGGGTGTTTCGGATCAAAATACTGCTTGCCCACCCACTTCGGCCAGAACTCCTCCCTGTCCCTTCTACTCCTGTTTACAGGAGGGGCGACCCTATCGCGGAGTCCCGGCGGAGTCGCCAACTGAAGGAATCAAAATTTTACAAGGCCGGGCTATACTTACCAATAGCCCATATATATATATAATCAAAAGGGAATAATAAGGCAGTCGGCAATGGGGAAGGTCGAATCGTTTATTCAATCAAATGCAAGCCCTGTCAGGGGAGCCTCGGTCTACACGACCCATGGAGGTACACAGAGGAGACTGACGGAATACAAGTGATACAAAGCATATATACGTTTTCACACATTCAGGGTAACACCCTACAAGGAAAAACACAAGTTGTCAGTAAGCCAGCAGGAAGACCCATATAAGGCACCATTAATTGCTAGTAGCTAAGCCGAAGCTATTCCGGTGGCAGGTCGGTGAGGTGCCCTCTTGTCTATCTAAAGCCCAGGGAGTACAGGAATGGGCTCTGCTAGAATGCACGCATTCTACAAGAGAGGCAGGTGTGACCGTGGGTTTCCCTGAGCTACACACAAAAGATCAGAGAAGCAGGCTGAGTAATTCAACATGGTTTTCGTACCAAGAGCTAACCCACGTGACTTCTGGGAAACAGTTCATGAGCATGGGGAAACGAAACAAAGTGGCCTGAGTTATATCAATGGGTGTAATTGGGCCTACATGAATCTTTCGTACAGCTTACATATATAGCATGATACTATGGAGTTATTTATATGAGTATACAGTTATATGGTACATAGTGGGCCAATCACGAATATATTTAATTTTATATCCCAACAGCTTGGGCCTCCCTCTAGTCTCTTCCTCCAAGGTACCTACATCTTCTTCCCACGCCCCCCATAACTTCTCCAGCTTACACGCACTATGGGTGACCAGGGTCTGATATATCCGTGATATCTTTTTGGTCTCCAGGTCACCCATGAAAACCTTCGCCTCTAACGGGCTAAACTTCGGGTCAAGACCCTCCAGGCTGGTGGCAAGTGTATGTCAAAGCTGGAGGTACCGGTAGAACTGTGACTGGGGCATGCAAAATTCCACTTGCAGATTTTGGAATGATTTTAGGGACCCTTCCCGCACAACGTCTCCCAGGGTGGAAATACCTATGACATCCCATCCCCGAAAGCCCAGCAGGGACACCAAGTCAGGCAGGCATCCATTGTGCCACAGGGGAGTTTCTCTTGTTAGTGTATTCCACCACCCCATGTGTCTTAGAGATTGCCACCAAATTTGAAAGACTACCTTTGTTGCTGGTGGAAATGCACCACGCAGTGTTGCTGAGTAGAGGATTGTATGGAGAGTGTAATGCCCCATCAGGTGCCGCTCCAGTGCATAGGCTGGTTCCCCCCAGTCCCCATACCACCTTTCATTAAGGACTAGCAGATCGAGGCCTGGTAATATGAAAGAATATCTGAGGTCGCTAGGCCTCCACAGTAGGTGTAGAGACAGCACGTACGCAATGCAACATGCACCGCCCTCCCCCCGAGAAACTGCCCCAGCACCAAATTCACCAGCCGGAACCATCTGGGCGCGATCGGGTATGGGTGATTCTGTAGCTGGTACAGCAGGCGGGGGAGCGCAAACATTTTGAAGATTGCCGATCTGCCGGCCGTATTATAGGAACACCCTGAGATATTTGAGGCCACCCACCACCACTTACAGAGCTGACGCCCATGCACCCGTTCTCTCTCGAGCTCCCAAGACCCATAGAGTAGACTTACGAGGGTTCATGTACCGACCGGTCATTTCACCGAATATTGCATGATCTCCAGGATTCGCTGCCCGACGTATCCAATGCTGTTAGAAAGAAGAGGACATCATCCGCATACAATGCGATCATATCTGATAGACCAGGAGACCACTCAAATCCCTTTAACTGTGCATCGATACGCACCCTGGCCGGCAGGTGGCACCTCTGCCTGGTGCCACGACGGATAGGGAACCTGAGCAAGACCGCACCTGCCACACGGACCGAAGCTGTCAATTCGGTATAAAGAAGTCTCACATACGACAGAAACCGGGGGCCATGATTAAGTCTATGAAGGAGAGCGAACAGGTAGGCCCAGCTCATGGAGTCAAATGCCCTATCCATGTCTGCTAGTAGAAGCGCACCCTGCACCCCTATCTGTTGAACTGCTGCCATTGCCAAGTGCGCCCACCGTATGTTGTGTCGCGTCGCCCTCTGAGGCATGAACCCGGCCTGGTCAGGGTGGATCAAAGCCTAAATATGCGGTAGGAGCCAGTTGGCCAGGGCTTTGGCCAAAACCTTTGCCTCCAGATTAGAAGCATGCTGCTCCGGAGGCCGACCAGGCTTTTGGAACACCACCATGTCCGTGTGTCGCCAGTTGGGGGGGAGTCGACCGTTCTCCATGGCCTCCTCTACCGCCGCCCGATAGTACGACACCAACTGCAGATTGTACTGATGATGGAACTCAGTGGGGAACCCATTAGGTCCAGGTGCCTTACCCGTATTGAGATCTCCCAGATCCTTACCCAATTCCTCCACCGATGGGGTGTCTCATCGGACACCGCTTTATGCTGGAGAACCGCAATGAATTTGTCAACTGTAGCCTAGGGTAAACATTTCAGAGGGGCATACAGATCTGTATAATAAGTGGCGAAGCTCTCCGCTATGGTCCTTGGGTCTACTATCTGTGCCCCACTCTCATCAAGCACACCGGTAGGGCCTGGGGACGAAAAATACCCTGGCAGAGCCGATGTAGCATCTTGCTTGACTTATCCCCCATTGCCAGATTCTGCTATGTGTTGCTACCCAAATTTGATGAGACTTGTCCATTAGGAGAGAGGCATATGACTGCTGTGCCAGCAGAAGCGATGTTCTGCCGGACCATCACCCGCCCCCTGACACTCAAGGGCTTCCACCTCGGCCTCTGCCCTGACCAACTAATCCCGGCGCTTTCTACTGGCCGCCATGCACCATGCTATGTCCACCCCCGCAAAGTGGGCTTCAGTGCCTCCCAGAGTGTTACTGCACTGGAAACTGACCCCACACTGGCGGTGAAATAGTCCGCTATCATCTCCCCCATGTGCCTCTCATACTCGGCATTCTGCAAATTCCAAACAGCTAGACGACAGCGAAAGGGTTGCCGCCCCCTGCCCAGCCGCAATTCCACAAACACCAGAGAGTGATCCAACAGCCACCTAGGGAGGATCCCAGCAGACACTACACTTGTAACCGTTGCCCGGGGGACGAAAATATAGTCTATTGCAGAGAATGACTTATGAACCACCGAGAGGTAAGTAAACTCCCTCTTGTCTCCATGTGTGTGCCGCCAGGTGTCCACCCAAACTAGGCCTTTAACCATGAAATTCAATTTCGTGGGATGTGTGCCACGCAGGCCCCCTCCGCCCTGTTTCTGTCTTTACCCATATCCATCAAATTGTTCCAATCTCCACCCACTACTATGGCCAAGTGCGGCATGTCAGCCCACAGGAGAGCAGCAATTCCACCAAGGACCACTGTAATGGAGGAGGGCATGCACACGTGCCAACACAATAGGATCCTCTCCAATCATGCTATGGAGAAACAGGTACTGCCCCTGCGGATACAGCCATTGTTGCACTGTGTACATAAGGGACCCTGCGATGTATTAGAACTACTACTCCCCTAGAACCTTGCATAAACCCAGCATGGAAGACCTGCTGGAAGCCATATTACTGCAGGCACAGGACCTTGGAACCCATCAGATGAGTTTCTTGCATAAAGAGGACGTCAGCATCGATCCTCTTGGCCTGGCGCAGGACAGCCCCTTACTTAATCTTATCTAGAACTCAGTGCACTTTCCAACTAACAGTACGGAGAGTGCCCGAGGGCACCCGAACGTCTACAGCCCCACTAGCTATCGGGCAGCAAGCAGGAGGACCCGGCAGTGTGCGCACATGTTGTGGTGAGCCCAGTGTAAAAGCGCAACCAGAACCCTTAACCAAACCACTTCCCCATTACAAACCCCCATACCTCTAAAGCACTGAAGTACCTGTTGTGGCGGGGTCGGCACCACACCCCCAACAGGGGGGCACAGTCCGCACCTGCCAATGGATCCCCAACTGGCATCCCATGTCACCCATGCCCACACCCCACACGCACCAGACAGGTGGGGATTCAGCCTCCCTCAGGGCTCCATCTACATAGCTCAGCTCAAACAGTCACACAGTCCAATTAGAGAAGCATCTCTGCACTATCTTGTTCACAGGGATCAAGGATCGACAGTCCGGTGTTGAGACACATAGTCACCCCGGGAGGGGGCCCTGCAGGACACAGGGCGCCTCTGGGATCGGGATCTTCTGTGCACCGTCCGGCGCTACCCAGAGGGATTCTTGGACGTCCCCACACTCAAGGATGAATCAGATTGCAGCCCAGGCGGCATGTGCACCCTACCCGTACGGTTTCATCTGTCCACTTAAAGACCTCCTCCGGGTGCGGGATTGATATACCACAAGCAAAAGAGCCAGGAATAACAAGGCATATGGGAGCTTGACGTCTCTTAGTCTGGCTTTCGCCGCCATAAACGATTGACGTTGCTTCTGCACAAGTCGCGTATAGTCCGGGAACACCAGGATGCGTTGACTGTCATACAGTAGAGGTTCCTTGATGCGGGCCTGCTTCAGCACGGTGTCAAGATCAAGATAGTTTAACAACCTCACAATCACTGGTCGTGGATGAGCCCCCACTGGCGGTTTCTAAGTGAGCGCCCTGTGCACCCGCTCCACGACAAAGCAGCGGGACAGCGAATTGGGAGGGAGCCAGCTTTCCAGCCATTGAGTGAGAAAATGCTCCAAATTACCATTCTTCGGGAATCCAACAAAGCGCAGGTTGTTCCGCTGTGCCCACCCCTCTGCATCCTCGACCCGGAGCACCTGGCCCTTCTGGATGTTTTCCATATTTGCCATCTTCTGCTTGAGGACCGAAACATCATCCTCCACCACTGAGAAGTGAGTCTCAGCCTCTGTGATGCGGGACACCGCATTCCATAGATCTTGGCGTAGTAGCATAACATCCGTGCCCACCGCACCATTTTCGGGATCAAGCATATCCCTGGATTGGGTGATCGCTGCCATCAGGGCCGCGTTGTCAGGTACGGCTTCCTGGGAACTCCCTGCTGCACCACATGTTCCTCCCGAGCCGGTGTACTTGTCTATGGGTCCGTGCTTCGTGGAACCACCGCCGCCCTTATCCCTCATCATGATGGCGTTCTGCGGACCCCGGCAAACCTCGGGTCAAGTTGGGCTAGGCTCCGGCACAGGATCCTCCTCCCCTCAGGCACATCGCAGGCCGCTCCGTCGCCCAGCCTGATCCTAGGGGAAGAAAAGAAGGGAAGATAGGATGGCAGGAGGGAAGGCACCCGTGAACCGGGGCCCGCAATCCACCAATGGGGGTCGCGACCAGCCCATCCCCTGTTAACCGGCCTGCCGATGTCGCAAAACACTAAGGCGGCTAGGCCCCGCTGGTGACATCGCAGCTGGGGCCTCCAGTTCCACGTTCGCCCGCCGGTGTCTGCCCCCGGGTTGATGGTGGGGGCACAGGGCAGTTTCAGCGCATATCCTCCAGGGGGCCGCGATCCGACGCGGCCACCGATCACTGGCATCACCACCACCGCAGACCAGGGTACCTCCACCAAGTCAAGCCCACACAGCAGCAGAGGTCAGCAGTTATCCAGTGTCCTAGCCCAGCGGCCCATGCACCAGGTCAGGCCAACTGCTACTTGAGTTCTGGAGGCCCTCGGGGTCGGCGCACCACCTCCAGCCAAGGACCCCAGGGGTCCAAGGAGAGCAAAGACACAAGGCTTCCCTAGTGCCCCAATGCGGCCAGATGCAGCCGCCGGTACCCGGGAATAGGCACCAGCCCGAGGGGGGGCCATCCTCACTCACCCCGCTGCAAATGCCACCCAGCAACAGCCAAATGGCCGGGAGAGGGGCAGTCCCTCGCCCAGGGCCCCAGAACCAGGCCTCTCACCAGGGCACGGTGCACGGTCACCGCAAGTCCTCCTGCGGGTCAGGACGCCCCCTCCTCCCTGCTCCTCACCAGTGTCTGCATACTGGCCTCCGGGGCCGATCCGCCCCACGACAAACATGGCCGCAAGCAGCCCCCACATGCTCCCTAGGGCAGCCGCGCAGCTTGCACTGTCCCCGGGGCTCGCCAAAATCCACGCCCCTGCTCTGCTTCCAGATACCTGGCCGCGCCTCGTTTAAGTGGCAGCAGCAGCCCCCATCCGCTCTAGACACCGCTGCCGCTCACCAGACTGCACACACTGGTACATGGCACCAGGTGCTCCCTCCAGGTCTATTCAAAGGTCCGAGGGAGCAAGGATAACTGCAGGATCAATTCTGGGCTGGACGGAGTAGGATAGCACATGTCTGCCATGTCGGCATGCTAAGCCATACCCCCTAATAAATTGATTTTAATTCAATTACTTTCTACCCTATTCCCCCATAAACCCACAACCCGCTACGGAACTAAAACACAATATTTAATTTCTTAAAAAATTTATATTTCTAAAAATGTATAAAAAATATAATATAATTAAATTACTTCCCACCCTATTCCCCTATAAACCCACAACCTAGTACTGAACTAAAATACTTTTAAAAAAAAATCTTTTTATTGATTTTCCTCAACCAAACCAAGTATAACCATCAGTTAATGAAATAGAACAAATGCCAGTACACTCCTGCATTCTTCATCCAGATGCGTTTGTTACAAGTAGAATAACATTATAAGTTAGCGAGTCAAGCAATTTAGATAGCAGCAAAGTATATACAGCACTTACGTGGCTCGTCAGGAGAGAGTTATAGGTCACAATCATTTCCAACATTGCATGTACATCATTTTCTTGTAAGTAAACTGTTAAGTGGCTCCAATAATTCTTTGGTCTGGATTTAGCTGGCAGTTCTTCCTCGTATGTTAACAGCCTATCTCTGCAATATGCCACGTCCTGCAACCACTGCTTAGGGTTCTGTATGTTCTTCCCCCCCCCCCCAGCATTTAGATATCTGCCTCTCGGCCATTAACAGATCAATTGCACAGAATTTACGTTTCTCCGCTTTAACAGTTGATAGGAGACTAAGCCTGGGCGTAGTAGGCATAGTGGGGCTACGCGAAGTGGGACAGAAACTACCTCCATCCCCAATACTACATCCACTCCGTTGGCGTAGCGAAGTACTACGCCCAGGGTTATAGGAGACCCAACAAACATACCTTCATGGAGAAGTCAATTTCCACACCTACCATATTTTTAAGCATACCTGTTACTGTCTCCCAATAATCATGTACTTTCCCACAGTACCAGGCTAGATGGACAAAATCCGCCTCCCGCTCCCCGCATCTTTTACAATTAGCGTTGTCACGCAGACCATTTTTATGGAGTCTTGCCGGGGTGTGGTATGTTTGGTGTAGATATTTTAGATGTAAGATGCGCAGATTACCATTTGGTGTGAGTAGCTTAATTAATGTACATGCAGTGTACCACTCTTTCTCTGATATCGGATCTGGCAATACCTCGTTCCACCGTAGCATTGCTTTCGTGGAAGTGTTTGGGATCTCATGTTGTGCCACCGTGTATAGGCGGGATACTAGGTGTGTAGTGTTTGAGGATGTTAAAATTAACTGTAACGCTTCCAGGCTTGGTGGTTCTGCCGGGTAGTCTGGATATAGATCTTGGATAGTTCTTTGCAGTCTGTAATAGGTAAAGCAAAATCATATGGATTGATTGCTTATGTAGGACAAGTCGTCAACTTGGCGAAACCCACCCTCGTTATATAAGTCCCCGAACGTATCTATTCCTACTCTTTTCAGGAGATCCATACCGACTTTTTCGTTAGTTACTGATACTTCAGGATGGAAGTGTAGGGATAGTGCCGGTGCGAATAGTGGCAACTTGTGCGCCAAGCACCCCAGTGTTCTCCATGCGTGAGTGGTCGTGTCAATTGTGTTGATTGCCGCCGAGTGTAGTGGTGGACGTTTATGCGTGAGTATTGCTGTTAGTGGTATCGGCATAGCATCCCCTTCTTCAACCGCCGTATGTGTTAAATAAGGCGTTGGGTGGTACCAGTATGCCGCGTATTGTGCCTGTGCACAGAGGTAGTATAAGAAGAAGTCCGGAACGCAGAAGCTACCTCTTTCGTATGGTAGTGTCAATGTCTGTAGCTCTATGCATACTTGTTTACCTGCCCATATGAGTTTTAGGACTAACAATGGTATGTTTTTAAACACTGTCTTCGGGGGTGTTATTGGTATATTGTTAAATAGGTACAGAAGTTTAGGAAGAGTATTCATCTTCACTATTGCAATGCAATCAGCCATGACAGTGGTAGTTGTATCCATCTGTCAATTTTTTCTCCTATCTTGTCCAGTACTCCACCGTAGTTGGTACGTATAACTTCCTCTGGGTCTCTACTATACCAGACCCCTAAATATCTAATCGATTCAGTTTGCCAGTCTAGTGGGAAGTCCGTGGTATGTGCTGTAGTAGTGTCGGTAACTTTATGTATTCCCTTAATAATGGGTTCAAGTTTTGTTCTGGGTCCCGGACGTATAAAAGCATATCGTCTGCGTATAGTGATATGTGTAACGGTCGGCCAGGGAAGTGTAGGGCTGAGTGGTTATGCGTTTGCATAATGATGCAAGCTAGTGGTTCTAACGCTAGTGCAAATAGTAATGGTAATAAAGGGCACCCTTGTCTTGTGCCACGGGCAATTCTAAAGGTATCTTATACATATCCATTCATACGGACCTTGGCTATAGGGTTTGTGTATAAAAGCGTTACCCAGGTTATAAACCTCGAAGGAAATCTCATACATTGTAAGATCGTCAGAAAGTATGACCACTCAATCGAATCGAAAGCTTTGGCGGCATCAAGCATGACCCCCAGCGCCTTTGTACTTGGTGTTAAGTAGTGAGACACTAAAAATAGTGTTCTGGTGTTGTGCGAGGTCGCCCTTGTGGGTATAAACCCTGCCTGGTCTGGTAAGATCAGATTTGTCATCAGGGGTTGCAGGCGGACTGCTGAAATCTTTGCTAGTATTTTTGAATCCACATTTAGTAATGATAATGGTCTGTAGGATTCAAAGATTTATGGGTCCTTATTAGGTTTCAGGAGGGCTATCAGCACCGCTTCTCGTAGTGACGGAGGTAGCGTTGCCTGATCAAATGCATTGCCATACATCACAACCAGGTGGGGGGGCTATATATCTACGTATGTTTTATAGAATTCACATGTATATCCGTACGGACCTGGTGCTTTACCATTGGGTAGTGTTTTAATGATTCCTGTCACTTCCGCCACAGTTATAGGCTGTGATAGGTATTCTCACTGATGGTCCGAGAGCCATGCAATAGCCACGTCGTTCAGGTAACGGAACATGTCTTCTGGGAGCGCTATCTGTTTGGATTTATATAATGTGCTGTACGAAACTACGCAGTATGTCCTCTAGATGTGTTAGAAGTGTACCTTCTTCATCACAAATTTGTGTTTCTGTTTGTGGTCCCTTCCCCTCGCAAATTTTCGTTGCTAACACTCCGCCCGGCCTACCAATTTCCCCAAATTGTCTAGCGATTGGGCGTTTAATGACATACTTTAATTCATCTGTCACGTAACCTTGATGTTCAGTACATGTCTGTCTAAGTTTGTCTAATAATGTAATATTCTTTGTACGCTCATATTCTGTTTCTAGTTCTTTCTTCCTGGCTTCACATTTAGTGATCTGTTCTCTAATGTCCCTCAGAATGCCAACTGTGGTACTCATACAGACCCCTCTCAGTGTCGCTTTAAACGCCTCCCAGAGTGTACCTGGATCGTCTACTGTTGTGACATTGAAGTGAAAGTATTCTTTGATAGCCTTAGCTATGGTATCCGCATATATCGGATCCAAAAGTGCTTTGGTGTTGAATCTCCAACTAAATGGAGGTGGTGTGTAGTGTGGTATCTGCAGTGTCAATAGAATCAGGTTCTGGTCGGAGAGGGTTCTGGGTAGCGTTTTCAAAGTATGTGTCCACAGTAATGCGTTATCTGTACCTAACCAGTAGTCTATTCTAGACCAACTACCGTGTGCCATATTTACGTGTGTTGCCCCTGTCATATCTGGACATCTCCCTCTCCATATGTCTTTAAGGGAAAGCTCTTCCATGATATCCCATAGTTTCCCTCTGGTCTTCTTATGTGGTTCTGATGAGGCAGTGGAGCTATCTAGGGAGTCGCATAATGCCACATTAAAATCTCCTCCCCGAATGATGTTGGTGTCAGTGAATTAAAGCAAATGGTTCCATATTTCTTGAAAAAATTCAGGAGCGTCTAAATTTGGACCATAAATGTTTACCAATGTCACACGCTGTCCTCTTAACCTTCCCAACACGATAACATATCTGCCATTTGCATTTAGGTGGACCTTTCCTAATTACTGTCATCACTCCTCTTGAGTAGAAGGAATAGCTAGCAGAGTGGCTGGATTCTGCCCATTTCCTCCCAATTTTCCTACACATCGTCGAGGCAATATGCGTTTCTTGCAAGAGTGCTATAACTATATTATATCTGTCAAAGCATGCAAAAATGTGCCTAATTTATTTAGGATTTGTGAAGCCCTGCACATTCCAGGTTAGTAGGTTCAAGCTATGTTTACTTGACGCACCCGTGCTGTAATGTAATATATAAATGAACGTATCTCACTTCAAGACCAATCGACATAATATTCATTGGTAAAATGACGTTTGACCCTGCTTGCTCCAATCGTAAAGTAACATGGATATCAGCAATGCATCTTTAATGCCCTGGCACCTGCGTAATAACTAAACCCCAACTTGCCCCAGTCCCTCCCACTTCAGCATCCCAAATTTGCCGAAGCCATAGCTCCCTATGAATTGTTTCAAAAAACATAACTTTGTGGGGACCACCCATGTAGAGGTCTGCCTGGGACACATTTCACCATCCCATAAAAAGGATGGGGGCAGATCTATTACTTTTGTACAGACCTCATGTGAAAAGTGGAGGGGTAATCCTTATGGAAGTACTACATTCTTAGTGTGTAGTTCATACCAGAGTCTGTGAACCCTTCTTTAAATGTATACCTCGTGATAGTTTCAATTCTTCACTTAATGGCTCTTACAATAATCAGTTCTGTCCCGCTCATTTACAGTCTACTGTTATTTGCGGATTACGATGCAAAACATGTAAGGTAAATTATGCAGCTCGTCTTTGTGTGGTAGTTCAATGGCAATCCATCTAGTCGCATTACAACCCAATTTTGTCTTATGCAGTGTAACCACAGAACGTTCTTACCATTATCCAGTAATTGTTCTATCCCTTGAGGGACGTGGATAGGCAGTTAGCTACACTTCTGGGTTGTTGTACAGTTCACAATCGTAGTCAGTGGTTCGACACCTTACCGTCAGTCAGAATCTGGTTGTCTTTCTCTTCTGTTCGACTTTTTCCCTTTAGTTGCAGTCTTTTTGATGAAATCCATTGCAGCTTTGGGGGTAGTTAAAATGGACGTTTTTCCTTCCCAGGTAAATTTCAGCCGAGCTGGATAGAGCATGGCGTATGATATCTGCAATTCACGTAGCTTGGTTTTGGCTTCGTTGAATTCTCATCTCGCCTGTTGCACTGTCACTGTGTAGTCCGGGTAGAACTCCAATTTGTTTAGTTGGTGTTGAATCTCTCCTTTTTCAAGTGCTAGGCGCAGGATGTTGTCTCGATCTCTATAGTTTAACACACGGGCGACCACGGGTCTTGGTGCCGCGCCTGGCGGGGGTTTTGGTGCCAGGGAGCGATGTGCTCTCTCTGCTATAAATATAGGTGACAGAGACTCGGCTCTGAATATGTCTTTGCACATTTGCTCAATGTATGTTTCCATGCGTCCTGTGTTGGTAGTTTCAGGCAGTCCTGCGATAAGGATGTTATTCCGGCGGGATCTCGCTTCCAACTCCTCCGCTTTCGTCATGATGAACTCCAGGACTTTCTCCAAACCGGTGCATTTGGCTGTTGTGGAATGTGATTCATCCTCCACCTCAGATATGCGATTCTCAGCTGTTTCCAGTTGCTCCCCATGTTTGTTCATTATGGCCGCCATGTTATCCATCCGTCCTGTGAGGTGGTCCAGCTTGCCATTGATATCTTGTATGTTGGCGCGGATGGCTTTAAGAAAGCTCTCCATACTGCTTTCTCCCGTGTTTCCAGTTTCTGCGTCTTCATCTGATGGCTCAGTAAGTCCTTTCGGTGATTTCCGTTCTTCAAAGGTAATCTTTGATTGTAGTTTGTCTGGCTTACCCATGGCGTCCGATAGCGGAGTGTTTTGGATTAAATTATTCAGAAGTGGTTATGTAGCACCATTGTCATGCGGGGGCCTTACAGTGTAGATGCACTAATCGAGGCGGGCGGCCACCAGACAATGTTATAGTCTAGTTCTGTACTGAGAGACATGTAATGTTCGTAGCTCTAGACAATCTCGTTTGTGACTTTTCTGGCAAGGATCGGTGGTTACTCTCAATGGGTATGCTGTTGCGGTACGCTAGCTATGTCTGCACCTTGGGCTACGCACCAGCTGTATCTTGTAAATATCTAGTCAGTGTGGGTGAAGATGATCGTCATATGCAGTCGGGCGAAGGCTCCCACTAATGGCGTGTCTATTTCTCTATGTTGAGTGGGTCCATCGTCGCCCGAGCCGCCGCTCACCCCGGTGCTCTCTGTGCAACTCGATCAAGGTATCACGGCGTTATAGGAGGTGGTGTAGGCGCTATCTCCGCCTTCCGCTGCGATATGCCCAGAGTACCACGTTGCCACCCCGTGTTGTTAGTCTATTATAGGACAGAGCATTAGCGTTCAAGCACCGTAAGCTAAAGTCTCTGTTTGTGTCACCTCGTTTGGTTGCGGTATGTATAGAAGGTGATGCCAGGGTTTGGGGGGAGGTATCGGGACTCTTTAAGTTAGTGAACTGGATAGTTCTCATTCCAGGAGCTAGCGTGCAGCACCGCGATCGTCTGTGTTGCTTCTACATTCAGCAGTCTGTTGCACACGCGATATACTCACAGGAGAGGTGCCTTGTCTGCCAGTGTCGTTCAGTTGTATTCGCAGTGGCTCAGTCATACGCTTCGATATGTGTCTGCTAATTCTGACTGGCGCTCCGGTTCAAGTCGTGTTGTAGGCACTAGTGTGGAGTTGTCACCGTCTATTGGTGCCTACGTGACCTGGGTGCCGCCATTTTGTGAGTCTGCCCTGAGCAATAATGTGAATTTTAGTCAGCGCTACCGCAACTTAATAAAGCGGGGATCTAGCAGCAGTGTCATGTGCCCCCACTGTCCCGCATGTGTTTGTCTCATTGGAAAACATAACCTGTCGGCTCACCCCTCCGCCGCTTCCCCAGGTCTGGGCGTCGATCGGTATCAGCGTTGTGAGGATATGGGTGCCGCCATTTTAAGTCCTCGATTCCGCCACCGCTGTATCGCAGTTTAACCTTTCTTTTGATAGCACCTTGCAATATCTCCGGTTTCGGAGTTGGCCCACCTTTAGATCAGTGCAGCAGTCGATCGCATACAGCACCAATCCTTCCTCATGGCATCTGACAGTGCATAGGTGCTCTTCCGGGGATGTGGGGACTAGTGGTCGCCATGTTGTCCCGAACCTGATGTTACTTTACCGGTGCCGTTTTAATGGAAAGAGAGCCTGCAACGGGCGCACATTACGCTCCATCCATGCAGTAGATCTTTCCATCTACGTTAATGCAGTTTACATTGGTTCACGGTCCATTTTCGATGATTTATCGCTTTAGAATCAGATCTTCCTGGTGGAGCTGCTTGCTCAAGCGGCCATCCCACTGTGGACCCCCTAGCGCCGCACTGAACTAAAATACAAAAAAATTAATTAGCATAAAATTACTTAGTTCAAAAAATTTCAAACATACAATACAAAAATAAACTATACTTTTAACACACATACTAAAATGCAGAACACTAAAATAAATTCTGATATTATTAACAAGGATATTTTGACTAATGATATTGCTAACTTCGATATTAAAAAACACTATATTTCTTACCTGCATGTCGATATTCTGGTCAACTATATTCTTGCAGGTCGATATTGTGTCACATTGATATTTAAACATCGATATTATGACATTTGGATATTTAAACATTGATATTATGGCATTTCAATATGTAAACATTGATAGGATGACTCTATACCGTGACGCCATCAACTCCCAGACTGGCTGCTAGTCCCTAAGACCTGTGTACTTCTCTCTTTGACACCATCCTTCCATGACTCCTCACTTGTCTCTCCTTACACCATGCACAAACTATTGTCAGGCAAGGCTTCTCCTCTCTACACACAGATGTCAGACATGATACATGAGCATAAACCAGCAGCTAAGTCTTCTGCTGGGTGAAACAGTCCCTTTGGCAACTTCCAGCTGTGTCCTCTGGCCTGTTTTAATCAACCAATTAATCCATTCCAAAAGTCAATCCTGTGCCCTCAGGACACTGAAGCTCAATCTCTGTTTGAAAACTGCCAACTGTTACTTCAGGCCAATGTGAATTAACCAAGGGTGATTCCAGGAGCCTGGTAGTTAGTTTTGTCACTCCTCTCTGAAACAGATACATGCCATGACCAGCTCTAGCCAGGGAGCCACGGGATGCAATTCAAATGCCAAGGGGGAGTCACAAAGGCAAATGATATACGGAATAGTGGATGAAGGCTGAGAGACTTATAACTAATATCAAAAATGTTGCTGTGCCCCATGCTCACACACCATTGAGGAGAGGCGGGGTAATAATCACCTGATTGAATACAGAGTTTCACCTGTTCATTTAGCTTTCAAGCCCCTTCCAGCATGGGGCACTGGAGGAGGCAGTTCCATTCCTTACTGCCCTAACAGCCCACACGAGAAAGCTCTCCTCAACATCCATGGACTCCGCTGAAAAGCCAACCCTTGAATGCAGCCTCTAGTGCACACCTCCCTTATTGATGCCCAGCAAGGAGTGGAGCAGGCCCACTACTTAGAGAACCATAAAAACATTTTTTTTTTAAAGAATGTCTCCAATGGAGGTGACACCTCAGGATACTTCCTGTTGTTATGTTATGTCAAGTTATGTTAAGTTAATTTGTAAAGCATAACTAGTTAACCGATGGGTATCGAGGCACTCGATCAGGTGTGGAGGGTGTCTTAAGGTCTTCTTTAAAGAGTATCATGTTTAGGTTCTACTGATGTGGGGTGTGTGTGAGAAAGACTGAGACAGAGCTTAGGTATCTGGTGGGCTGGTGATGGCGGGAGTTGAGGCATGCTGGGCCAATGTATATCTGTGCGGTGAGAGGTAATTTGGGTAAGGGGGGTGTCCAGGATGAGTCTGTTGATGGCTTGAAGACAGTGGAGAAGGTTGTTGGGGATTCCGGCATAGAGTGTGTTACTATAGTCAAGTCTGCATCTGGTATTTTTGGGAATCCATCCAAAGATTATTCTGAGGATGCTTAACATGTGGAATCCAGAACAGTTGACTAAATTCACCTGGGTGGACATGTTTAGTTCGTCATTTAATATGGTCCTCAGGTTGTGTGCGAGGTTTGGGTGATGGAGTAAGACCGGGATCTGATGGCCACCTCACTCCTGGTTTGTTGTCCTTTTGCTGATTTCAATCAGAAGGAGTGTTCTCAAAACATCTCAGCCGATTTGCACTTTGGATTCAAGAGATAATTTGGTTGTTATCTGTGCAGATTGTGTGCAATGTTTTAAATTTGTTACCTGTGTTACTATATCCTTATCTTGATCTTCCCCGCATATCACTCCCTGCGCCCCCTCACTTCCACCTCAGCACTTCCGGGAAGTTTCTGGTCTAGTGTCTAGAATTTGGCAGCTGCTGCACAGCAGGGCTGAGTGGTGGCTGGGAGGAGTCCAGGCATCAAAAGGAAGGCTGGAGCAAACACGCTGTGTTAGAGGGCCTCACCGGACTTGTGGTGGGCTGCTTGGTAATATCGCTTGCCTGAAACGCTAAAATGTTGAAAAACGCTGCTATTTGCAAAGCTTATATCGCTGATTTTAATACTGTTTTAATATTTTCACCTGTGTTACTGTATCCTTCACTTGATCATCCCCGCATCGCACTCCCTGAGCCCCCTCACTTCTGCCTCGGCACTTCCGGACAGTTCCCAGTCTAGTGTCTAGAATTTGGCAGCCGCTGCACAGCAGGGCTGAGTGGTGGGTGCGGAGTCCCCCAAGGCTTAGCACTATCACCCCTCCTCTTTAATGTCTATCTCTAGTCTCTGATCGCCGCACTGAACCAGATGGAGTGCCGGATTTACAATTATGCTGATGACACTCAAATCATTATTCAAATTGACAGCTCTCCAACAGCATATGTAAGAATGCAAAACATCTTAAAATTCATGGCCAATTGGATGTCAGCCAAATCACTAAAAGTAAACCCTGATAAAACAGAGGTACTGGCAGTTACCTCAGCTTCCAGTCCATGGAACGACCTCTTCTGGCCAAAAGAACTCAGGCCTTTTCCTGAACTGACAGTGTCCGTGAAAAGTCTGGGAATATGAATTGATGCCAAACTATCTATTACACAACAAGTCTCAGCAGTCGTAGGAATCTGTCTTGGCCTCCTGAGACAAGTGTGAAAATTGTCTCCACTCTTTACCTTTGCCAGGCTCAGACTGGCGGTTTCAGCAATGATCCTGTCGCGTCTGGTCCATGACAACTCCTTGTACGCTGGCCTCCCTCAACAACTGTTGGCCAGATTACAAATCATCATGAACGACACTGCCAGATTTATTTTTAAAAGACCAAGACGGGCGCACACCACACCCTAACTATGCGATCTCCATTGTCTCCCATTCAGGAAGAGAATTACATTTAAGGGTCTCTGCATCACACATAAAATCTTGTACGGCCAAGCACCAAGCTACATCAGGGACGCATTGTCACCTATGTTCCCAGCAGGACATTCCGCAGCAGCGGCCACCCTTCTGGCCTGCCCTCGCTTCAAACTGTCCTCCGTGGGAGGGCGAGCATTCCCAACCGCTATCCCATTGGTCTGGAATTGCCTTCCAGTGAGCCTACGCAAGGAAGTGAATCTCCTTCCTTTCAGGAAGAAGCTTTAAACCATGCTCTTCCTGGAAGCATAGGGCACGACATAAGCAGCCTTCCCCCCCTTCTCTCCACCTAGTTCAGGTTCGCCCTCCAACAGGGCTTAGAGACCTTGAGGTGATAATGCGCGCTACAAATCAAAATTACAATTACAATGTTTAGGAAATTAGCTTTTGTTTTTTGTACGATTTTTAGCTCATCCCATGTTAGTAAATAGTGTATCTCTCTTAGCATCCACCAGGGTTCCCGAAAGAGTAAGCTGGGGGCACGTTAGGACATGTCACTGTCTCATACCAAGGCACTCCCAATTTTTAAAAAGTTGTGCAGTCCTGAGTGGCAGCTGTTTTATGAACTGCTGACTCAAAGCTCGACAGACTCAGTTCAGTTCAGTTCAGTTTTGCTTTATTTGATTTAGGATTAAAATCATAAAAGCATACAGTTAAAAAAAAACATAAATCATACATACAATATCACAAAGTATCTACAAGTTTAAAAGACATTGGTTTAAAAGACATTTGCCCTCCAGTGGGGATATTTTCCTTTAAAATTACATATTTCATACGATAGGCATTCACAGTTCTACCCTTACATCATGTTCACCCTTAATAGGAGCAAGTTTAATAAAGATTTCCATTTGTATGTATGTTGTATACTGGTGCCAAGCGGTTAAGAGCGGAGGAGCTACAATTGTTCGAAGCATAGGATCTTCTACCCATCACGTAATGATAATTGTACCCTACCTCAGGTCTTAAGGAGGGTATGTATGGCGCACTGGGGTAAAAATCATGTAAATCCCAGATCGATATTGGGCCATCATCTTCTTGGGGCTGCCAGGATCGTAGGTACGGGACAATATGTCTAAACCTATATTTTACCAACACTAGATCACCAGGAATATCTTTTGGGAGGGAGCCTAACCAGCCCACCCTTCTGACACACATTATTGTTCCATCCAGGTCGGGTGGCAGAGGTCTGTTTTTTGATAGCCAAAGGTAACCTTATTTAGTAAGTTGTGTTGCCTTTCGGATTTTCCATGTGTGAGTGGTGGTACTCCTGAGAGAACACACACAAATGGGACGGCCTCAGGTGGTAGGTGTATGGAAGGTACTTTATTATTCTCTACTCTAGCAATAGTATGCAGTGGTAGTACCGGTTTAAAAGCGATCTTAGGGGTTGTTTTATTGGGGGCTAGTTGTAGAGTTTTTAAATTGTTGCATAGTGTAGGTTGCGTTGGCACTATGGAGGCAACAGGGGATTGATGGTGATTGATTATTTCAGTGATTTTAGCAGGAAATGAATTAATCTTGATCAATTCCTCTATTTCCATCAGCTTATTCTCCAGGGTATTTATTTTCTCCAACAACGGCGATATACGAGATTTGAACAATCGTTCAATCAGAGATGTTAGAGCCAGTTAAAGAGGGGGTACTAGACTATCTAATTCTTCTGCAACCTCTGGAATTGAGGGAGAGTTAGTGACGGGCATTGGAGGGCTTAAACACAATTTTTGAACCTTTGGGTCATTCCCATTTTGTTGAACCCTGTCACATTTCCATTTAACGGGTGAGATCTGCGTGAGTGCTGCGGTTGGAGTGTTAACTTTTGTATGTGATGGGGTGGATTCCTTCACAAATTCCTTGTGTAGCAAAGTACTAAAGCTTTTAGCCGTACAGGGAGAAGCACTATTTAGTTTAGTTCTCAAATCTGCTGGGACATACTTGGTTTTACACAGATTGTTTAGTTCCGCTAACAGTGAGTGGCTTAGCAGAATACTGGATGTTTCTGAGGGAGATTGTTCACTGGGGGTGCTAGCTATGGCCTGACAAGAATCATTCCCATCTGAATCACTAGGAATAGGCCGTGGTATACTGATTAAGTGGTGGTCTTGTGTACTATTTCGCGAACCCCTCTGGTTGACAGATTTTTTGGGGACCCCTTTCCGAGTCATGGTTCCGTTCAGTTGAGTAGGGGTAATACGTAACATCAACACGAAGACAATAATTTAGTGTTTACAGCTACGTGTCCATTAAATGTCAGCAAGCATTTGGTAGTTCAACTATCTTTACTTCGCCTCTGCTTTGGATTTCAAGGGGGGTGGCCCATCCCATCCTCCTTGGGCCTCTGAGGGCCACAGACGGCCCGCCCTTTGCCCGGGCTTAGCCCTGCGCAGTTCCACGCGCGGTCCCGCGCTGTTGGAGATGATAGGCATTAAATAATGACGGCAGCTGCGAGGGCGTCTCTCCCCTCAGGCTCAGGTGAAGAGCGCACGGGCTCCTGGTCAATGAAGTCCCGTACGCTAGGCGGCAAAAGTTCTCCCATTGAAAATACCCCTCCTGGGGCGGCAGATTTCTCCATCGGCAGGGGAGCTTTGAAAAACCCCTCCTTGGGCAGCAGACAGCTCTGTGAACGCCCGCTCAGGGCAGCGATGCGGGACCCACGCCAGCGGGTTCCGCGAGATGTTAAATTGCCTGCCTGTCGTGACGGCAGCTGTGAGGGCATCAATCCCCTAAGGCTCAGGTGAAGAGCGCACGGGCTCCTGGTCAATGGAGTCCCGCACGCTAGGCGGAAAAAGTTCTCCCATTGAAAATACCCCTCCTGGGGTGGCAGATTTCTTCGTCGGCAGGGGAACTTTGAAAAACCCCTCCTTGGGCAGCAGACAGCTCCGTGAACGCCCGCTCAGAGCAGCGATGCGGGACCCGTGCCAGCGGGTTCTGTGAGATGTTAAATTGCCTGCCTGTCGTGACAGCAGCAGCGAGGGCGTCCCTCCCCTCAGGCTCAGGTGAAGAGCGCACGGGCTCCTGGTCAATGGAGTCCCGTGCGCTAGGCGGCAAAAGTTCTCCCATTGAAAATACCCCTCCTGGGGCGGCAGATTTCTCCGTCGGCAGGGGAGCTTTGAAAAACCCCTCCTTGGGCAGCAGACAGCTCCGTGAACGCCCGCTCAGGGCAGCGATGCAGGCTCGACAGACTCACAGCCCCTCTTGGCTCAAGCACATATCATTCGCTCCCTTTCTCTAATACTCCAGCCTGCCCATCCCTACCCAAGCCGAATGGAATGCAGGAACCAACACACAGACCAGCTGGATCTGCAGACACCATTCATACATAGAATAGCCCCTGGGCGTGTTTGTGACAGTGAGTTGTCCTTCAGGTTGTCTCACCTCTTACCATGAGAATACAATAGCAGATATGGGTGGAGATAAAACAAGAAAAAAAAATTGAGAAGTGAGAAAGTATGAGAAGGAAAGAGCAAAGGAATAGAGTGAGCGGTGGAAATGTTGCAACAATCTTGTCCATCTCTTGGCATCAAGCTACTTGTGCTAGTCTCAGCCTGACGTGAGCCCCCTGGGATGTCATGAGTCTCCACATCTGTAATTGTCTCATACTCTTTGTGATACTCAGATCAGGGGAGCTAACAGGAATCATCCCAAAATACTTGACAGTAAGAGGGGTTTCTAGTGATGACATGATAATCTCTCCAGGCCATGACTATAATCCTTTTTATGTTGGTCACAAGACACAGCTGCAGTCTGTAGTTTGAGTCATCTTTGCAAATTCAAAGGTCTCGCACAAATCCATGTCTCTTTGAGGCAGATGATAATAAGTAGCTTCTGATGCAAATCAACATAGGATGTAATGCTATTCTTCATTGTGGCTTGATGAGATCAAGTTTCCTCTGACACCCTGCTATTTGATGATAAGGAAGATTCGCCTGCATGTTCCTGCCAAACATCAGTTCAACAGGTGCGTCAGAAGAGGTGTGGTGACTGGTGTTATCAGTAAACAGGCAGTGGATGGCAAAGAGCTGCAAAGAAAGAATCTGTCCTGGACTTTGCAATCTACCTGTAAAACTCTTCAAAACACCTTGTGCTTAAAGCCATACCAGGGACATCTTTTGATGCTTAAAAACAAGGCGGATTTCTAAGTCTTCCATTAAAAGTTGAACCATTGTCAAATTGCCAAATGCAGATAATACTTTGTTATGGGCAGGTGTGAGCACTTCCAACACAGTGCTTGGCATGACTATCACTTTAGGGAACTACGGGCACTCATCCAGCCCCATAAGCAGGTGTTGCCTAGTAGCAATACCTACAAGAATGAGATAGATGTTTTGTCCTTCTATGTTTTGATAATGTGGACTTTAGGAGAGGCCCAGCAGATGTATATATGACACTCACCTGTGGTCTTCTCTACAAGGTCTCCATTATTGAAAAACGACACCTTTTGTCATAGTAGTCATTTGAGAGAAGCAATCCTTTGAAGATCTTCATAAGCTAATACATCTACATGGTTATAATCAAGTGTTGGATAACGCGGCAAGTATCCCTAAGGATGACTCCATTGTTGCTTCTGGAGAAGTATCAGGACATGCAGGTATTTTCATGACTGTGCTTGTACTGATTGCGAGCCAATTCCAAGTTCATCTATCTCTGATTTCCAATGAGTTTAGAAACTATTTGCAATGTTGTGTCGCTGGAATATACTTGCATGGGTGATCTCTTGGTGAGGGCACACGGGTTGTGCTTGTTTGAAAATGTATCTTAAGTGTTACTTCACAACAGATGGTTTGGCCTCACTGCTGGTAATTGGACCTCTGGACATGGAGAAAGCAGGATTTTTGTCTTTACCTGCCCTGTGGAGGAAGTTGAACGTGTTGTCCTGCTGAAGATTTAATTCCACTTTTTAACGAATTATACCAAAGGATAATATAATTCTCCCCCTTGATAGGGAAAGCACAGTAAAAGGAGCAGTGGCTTCCGCTGCACACCAGTTGCATGAAACAATTTTAATTCTCTTCAGCAGACTGTCATGTGGTATCTAATTTTAATTCAAGTCAATAATTACCAACAGACTATATTCAGTGGCACACTTGGTATTACTACTCAAAGCCATCTGTACTACCAAACTGGAAAAGTCCAGATTTACTGTGCTTGGGGATGTTGAAATGTTCCTGGTATTTCCCCCCAAACTCCCCCTTCACTGCCCAAAAATGTCTTTAAAATCTAGAAGTCCTTAATATAAAATGAGTGAAAATTAAACTAATTCATACTGAAAGTCATCTGCAAAGCCCAATGTGGTTTTCAGCAGGCCAGAACATCCTAGTATTTTTGGCCAGTTGTGTTGCTTCCTTGCCTATCTAAGCTGCTGGAAACTAGTACTTAACCAATCATCATCAATTCACTTCATGACTTCACTGTGCTTATGGTTCAAATTATATTGTAATAATCTACAACTAATTGCTTATGTGAACTAATACCTTTCAAACAAACCAGCTGACAGTACAGTGAATCTAACCCATGCCAAGTTAACCGAGGAGATGTGACTGAAATGATAAAGTCTAGATCACCCTCAGCCCTTCCTGCCCTAGAAGGAGATGCTGGGTTCTAAGGGTGATATATCCAGCAATAAAAAAGACTCAACAACACATGTCTCTTTATACAATCAAATAGCTTGATGAATGTTAACCAATCAGCTTACCAAGTGTAATTCTAGCCTCATCCCTAGAAACACACTGTAAAACATGTTGGAGCTGGTGTATACTGCTCAGACTGTGTGCTGGTGAATAAGTCTAAAGAAGTGGCTGAAGAATCGAGGTACTACCCACAGGGCTGCCCCGAAAAGGAGATGAAGTCAATACACCCCATAGTTTGAATCCAAGTGATCCCTTCCTAATTCCTTTGAGGGCTTTTAAGGGTGCAAATGAATCCCTGACTGGAATATACAGGGAGATAACAAGACCACATAATTAGCATATAAAGGAGGCAAGTTATCGGGCCACTTATTATTTAGTGAACGCAAAGAATTCTCCAAAGGAGGTGCTTTCTTTAATGTGTCCCACATTTCGTTGTATAGTCGTGAGCCTACACAAAGGGTTGCAACTAAAAAAGGGTCCCTAAAATTTACTACAACACAGTCCACCCTTAATTCTTTTACAAGAGTCTGATATAATATGTTCTCATACCTGCACTCTCCCGGGCCCACATTCTTCAGTGATGGACTGATTTTTTTAATCCATCCACTCTTTTCTCTGGTTAGGACTCAGAACTGGGACATCAATTAAAACAATCTCATAAGCGATCCCTTTCCATGGTGGCTGCAGGGAAGAGCTCTACAGACAAATGCTGTTGAAAGTGACATTGGGGAGGGAAAAAATGTCTGTACCTCCACAGGGCTTTGTGTTCTCTCTGTATCTGCTATCATACCCATCTCCGTTCCAAATCTAAGACTACATCTGTCTGATTCCCCAACTTTAGACTAATTGGTTTCGCAGCCAGCAGTATTGCCCTGAATACAAACAGAGGGTTCTGATTTCTCCATAGAAGTAACCAGATTTCTCCCCCATTCAGCAAGATTAGCCACAGACAACTCAATAATACTTAATTTAATAAACATTCATTCAAATAGGTTCTTAGCCAGAGTTAGTAGCCAATCGTTCTCTTGATAATTCATAGGCGTCTATGATGCTTTTCTCCCTGTTTAACTAATGTTCCTCACAGGGGTCAACAGTCTTCAGTTGTTTCCACAATGCTCCCTTTTTAATCTGAGCTGGTAGAGAAATGGAGCCCCAGGCGTCTAGGGTGGAGTCAATGAGCAGGGGGCATCATAATTGCATTCATTCACTGAGCCCTAACAGATTTGTATCCATACAGGAAGACAGACCAGTTAAGGATGTTTCCAAAATTAAACCCTTCACCATTCCCATCCTTTCCTTGACCATCTATATTTCATTAGTGCTTGTAGGAACATTTGCAATGAAGGAGGCAGAATAATTGTTCTTACCCCAGGAGATGATTGAGTCATCCCTTTTTACCATATTGGAAACATGGTAAAAACAAAACTAAGAGGTGTGGCCCAGCCCTACATTGTCCAGGTTATGACAGGGTCAGAGAGTCCCTTCGTCTCCCAATGTTCACTTGGGCACAGCCCGGCGCATTCTGTGCGGTTCCAGCACTTTAGGCTATAGGAGTAACCCAACAAATTATGCTTTGCAGGTGTGGAAAGGCCGCTTTAATGTCACAGGTACACATCACAAACTTAAATTATACTGGGGGCAACAGCCTTACAAATCTAAGAACCTCACTATGCATCAAATCATGGCTACCACCTTATCCTCTATCACTAAGCCTCCCCCTCCAGTATCCTTCTCAACTCAGATGCCTGTCACCGACAAATCTACTCTACGACCTGAAACCTATAGCCTAAAAAATATCAACCTTCAACTTCCTGTCTTCTGTAGCATTACTTAGTCCCACCCCCCTTTCAAACTGTTTGCCCCTTCCCCAACAACAATGAAGCTGCTTGAATACCATGGGAAAACTTCCGATCCATCTGCTGCACCTGCTCATAGCGACAAACATCAATCCCCTGACATTGAGCAGCTGTTCCAAATTCTCCGCCTCCCAACTGACCCTACTTCCCAAAACATTTTATCAAGGGATGGGCAGGCAGAACCAAATTAAAAAACGTTCTCTTACCTGCTATTAGTCACTGTGTCACCTAAACATAAAATGGTGCAGTGTTGCTTCACCCTCCCAAAATTCCAATCCCACATGATAGCTCAAACACGACGAAGCAATCCATAGAAAACAAGACTACCTAGAAAAGGGTTACACTTTATTAAATGAAACACATCAAAGACTCTCTTTTTAGAATGAGGCATGAGGTTTTACTTATGCAATGCTCTCTAACAGAAAGGCTTTCCCAGTTGTCAAACAAACAACATTCAAATGAATATACATATGTATATATATGCTATGGTCTCTGAGGTAAGCAAAAATAGCTTCATTGACATTTTTTCTAGCTTTCTCAATCTGTAGACAAAATTGATTTGACCACTTCCATTTTTGTCTTTGGCATATGTTAGAGTAAACAAAGACAGTTTGAGGTAAAAGCAACATCAATTGTGCAAAGGTGTCCTTCATTAGCATTTCCAGGCCTGCCTCAGCCAATGTGCCTAGGTCATTGCCACCACAGTGCACAATCATGAGGTCAGGGGTTTAGAGATGCAAAAAATATTTAACCAAAGGCATCAAATGGTGCCACTTTAATCCTCTGTGTGCAATCGATTTAATATCCACATTTTGTAAAGCTAGGTCTTTGTCAATACCTCTGCATTCAGCATACCGTTTGCACCATAAAACATAGCTGTGCCCAACAAACCACACTAAGCATCTTGAAGGGATGTCTGGAAGTAATGAAAAGTTGTCTGTAGCTGAGGAAGTCTGTGGTAGAATGAGAGGTATATAAAATGGTGGACAAGATGCTGTTTTTTAAAATGTAGAGAATTGATTAGCTATTTAAGAACATTGTGCATTCAGAAATAGGGTGAATTATACTGTTTTAAAAAGTATGTTTCCTATTGGTTAGTAAAACGTTTCTGAAAGGTACAATAGAAAGGATAAGATAACATTTTGCAAAGTCAACCACACCTGCTGTTTGCATCTGCAATATTATGTGTTCAGCTTAAAAATATGGTGAACTTGTGACCTGTAAGTTAATTTCTGTGTTCCATGAACTGTTACTATGGCAACCGGCATTAATAGAATAGGGGAAATTTTGAAATTTAACTGAGGTTTTGAAATGTAAAATTATAATTTATATATAAGTAATATGTCATGACAATGATATTTCCCAAGTCAGTACTATCTTTAGAAGTGGTGTTTAATCAAAAAATAGTGTTAAATGTATTTGTTATATCTTATTGAACTCCTGTATGACTTTGCGACTCCATCGGGATGGTGCACAAAATAGTTTGGGCACCCTTAGAAGTCAGTTGCTAAGGGTTATTATGTGTAACCAATAGAAATGTGTTTTACAGTTTGAAAAAATCTAGGAAACAATGGGGCATATTATCAAGGACGGGCGTTAAAATTATCGCCGCTTTAGCGGCAGGAAACCTCCGCTAAAGCGGCGATAGGGCCATTATCGCCGCTTTAGCAGACGTTTTCTGCCGCTAAAGCGGCACATTTATCGCCGTGCTTGATAATATGCCCCAATGTGATTTTTTAGTTATATGTATTTGTGTGGAGATAGAGAAGGACACATTGCCATTGCTGGTTTTACCTTGCTGAGTCTAGTGCATTATATTGATTGTGTGTAAAATAAATTCCAGTAAGAGTTTGTGAGATTTTAAATTCAACACATTTATTTGCAAGGTGAATTTTAAATTAGTGAGTTTTATTTTTTAAACTTTTAACATTATTCAAAAACTGTATTGTTTGAAATATATTATTAAATGTAGATATGTATATTGTAGTTTGTTCTATTATACTTAAATGCTGTTTAAAAAAGAGTCTGTACAGTAATATGTGTATTTTAAGAGGAGTCAATTAAAGAAATGGGTCTATAGCAGGCGGGGTCCAGCCTAGCACCCTTTTTAAAGACTGGAATAGTAACAGAAGTGGCCCACAAGGCTGGTAAATTATCTGGGTCAATAGAATTAAAAACATGAGTTAACATTTTTTACCATAAATTCGGAGCTGCTCTAAACAAAGCCGCAGGCACCCCGTCTGGCCCAGGGGCCTTATTTTTAGACAGTTCTTCTATGGCCCTTTCAACTTCATAAACCTAAAAAATTAAAGGAGAGAGGGCACTACCAGACAACTTATGTTGGGGGAATTGACCATTTCCTGGAAGACTATAAATATTTTCAAAATGGGCTATCCATGCCTCATCCATGATGTTACAATCCAAAGGGGGGTTATCATCATTTGAAAACAGTGGCTGGTTTACTGTGGCCAAAAATTCCCACTATCTTTTAATACTTCTATCAAGAGGAGTTTAGACCATGCTTCCTCCTGCAGCTCCTTTTGTCTTTCTGATAGTACTTGTTTATAGGTTGCTCTACAGGCGGCTATAAGCCGCCTGTCTCTAAGGGTTGCCGTTAAGGCTTGCAGGAGAGCAGCGTGGGACTGAGAACGTTTTTTATTGAACCATCTCCTACAAGTCTGCTGTTTACGCTTTCCTTTAATTTGTAAGTTTTCATTGATTTGTAGACAGATGTTATTAAAAGCACTTATGATGTCAGAGCTCCCAGAATCAACATCTAGACAAGTGTTAATCTCCTACTCCATACTAGGTAAGACTTCTGACAAAAAAGTCTCTGGAACCACTTTTGCCCATTTCAATTTTCTCCCCTGATATTTTAGGATGACCTCCCTCACCACTCTATGAGATGTATGTCTGAAAGTAAGGGAACCCCCTGGGATTAATTCAATTATCACGGGATTATGGTCACTAAAAATGGAGACCTCTGTAAGGTATCTAAAAACCTGAGACAACACAGACGATGTTAAAAATACATAATCGATGTTTGTACCTTTGTCTTTGCCCTTAAATGTTTGGATCCTATTTTCGGCCTCCACACATCCTGACTCATATAGATTCCAATTCGCCAGAAAGAGTTGTAATTCCTCTCCCTGCCTTGTGTGTTCAAAGTGAGATAGTCCGGAGAACGGGGGGCCCTCATAATCCCCACTCCCACACTGATAATCACACGGGTGGATGTTTAGGTCTCCCATCATGAAAATTTCAAAGGTCTATTGCTTTAAACTATAGTTAAAAAGAAATTGCTCAAGTGAGTCTAAATTATTATCCACTTCCATGGAATTGTAGACATTGATAAAGACTACTTTTTTTATGTCAGATACTGATAGTTCTACAACTAGACTATTAATCCCTCCTGTTTTGAGTTGTGTAAGAGAACCCTTTATCTCTAGGGAAAATAAGCTAATCAGACCTCCTTTCGCCCTCCCAGCAGCACTTTTTCTAGCTGGAATGAAAAAGTGACTGTACCCATCCAGGGAAAAACAGTTTTGAGGGTCCCAGGTCTCTTGGAGGGATATGATATCAAATGATTTTAGATATGCAGTCCATATAGGATCTCCCATGTTAGCCCTTATGCCAGCTATATTCCAACTCCACATGCGACAGGGTAATGATGGTGCCCCCTCAACAGCCCCCTGTTCTTGGTGGGTATTTATTCAGTCGTTTTCATCCATTCCTGAGAGTGGAAAAAAACGATTTGTCAGTGTGCATCCCAGGGGATTTAGGTTCTCATTAGTTGTAGTCGCAGCCCCTAATACATTCCCTTCTTCAGACTGTGGACCCCCCTTCATGAGTGTTGGCAATGCTTTTGGTGAGACCTGTGCAGCTACAACTGGGGCAGGTACAACAGCTGGAGGCCGAACGTTGTTCACATGCCCTCCGGCTGTCACAGGTGGGAGCCATGCATTTTTCCCAGCCCTTCCCTCTCTTACGGGTTGTAGGCTCCTATGGCCAAGGCTAGTCACAGCTTGTGGTATGCCATGTGCCCTCACCACTGGGACAGGGAAGGGGCCCTACCCTATTTTGAGGTGGTGGGTAGAAGTAGCCGAGGGGTAGCGGCCTAATGCCTGGGGATGACAAATTAGAACCGTCCCAAAACAGTTTGGTTCGTTCCATTAGGTCTATGGTGCTTTCATACTCATTTTTTTTCAATGGGGAAACCCCTGTCAACACGGCCACTAAAGGAGCAGCTTGAGGTGGTAAATGAACGTTGAATTTGCACGGCTGCTCATCTGGTTCATTTGTGGGATATCTGGTGTCTGCCAATATAGAGCTGCCCTGGCTAGCTTGTATATTACCTCCCTGAGGTTGATTTCCAATAGATCTCTCAGGGAGCAGCCCTGTTTTCTCACTATTTGCTGCAGGTTTTTGAGTTGGCTTTTGTTGTTCCCTTGGGGTAGCACTTTGCAGGAGATTCCCATATCTACTTGAGAGGTTGCGATATTCTTGGGTGGCAGAATCTAGAGCTTTACATTTCTTTAAGAGGTCTGCTACACACGTATTTAAAACAGCAACGATATCCTTCGCAATTTTAGTCAATACTGGTTCTAGATGTAGATTAAGGAGCCCTTCAATTTTGTTGCTCAGTCTATTAATCAGTTCATCCTCCAAAGTCTCAGTTAAAATGTCAATGTGCTTAGTCTTTTTATTACATTTCTTTGAAGGATTATCCCTCTTACACGGTTTGAAAGATGTGATCAGGGTATTTTCCTGGGGTAATGAGGGGGTCTGTTCGCCATGTATTTGATCCTCTATGCCCAGCAACACAGTACTAGGGCCCTGTTCAAAATCAAGAAGTATAAGCGGTTGTGCAGCTACAGACTCTTGAGACGCCCCCTCCGGGACAACACCCCCTTCTTCAGTTACTAACGTAGTTAAGCCGAGTTCTATTTCGGCGTTCGCAATTTCCTTTGAAATCACGCCCACGGCGGAGGTCAGATAAGAAATTATAGTGTCTGCTTTGCGTGGTATCTTGGCTTTGTTACTTTCTTGACCCCCATTGCATAGTTGTTTGCGCTTACCCATAGTAGGATCTTAGGGGGTTGGCCTGTCCGTCCCTCATCGTCCCCGGACGGTCACAGATTGCCCACCCTCTGCCCGGCTCCGCCCGGCGCCGCCCGCGCGCGTCCGTGACACGGAGGGAGCAGCTGATGTTTAAGCGCCTCCGGGCGCGCTCCGACAGGAAGTGGGCGGTTCTGGCCCCTGAGCAAGCTGGGAGCTGTAGTCTTCCCCCACAGCGGCCGTACGATGTACCAGGCAGCGGCGGCGGGGAAGAACACACAGCGTCAGGGCCCCAGCGAAGGTGTAGAGGCAGCGTTGCAGGTTAGACTGGCCCCCAGAACAAGTGGTGAAGTTCCCCGCTCCCCCGAGGGAGCAGCTGATGTTTAAGCGCCTCCGGGCGCTCTCCGACAGGAAGTGGGCGGTTCTGGCCCCTGAGCGCGCTGGGAGCTGTAGTCTTCCCCACAGCGGCCGTGCGATGTACCTGCAGCGGCGGCGGGAAAGAACACACAGCGTCAGGGCCCCAGCGAAGGTGTAGAGGCAGCGTTGCAGGTTAGTCTGGCCCCCAGAACAAGTGGTGAAGTTCCTTGCTCCCCCGAGGGAGCAGCTGATGTTTAAGCGCCTCCGGGCGCTCTCCGACAGGAAGTGGGCTGTTCTGGCCCCTGAGCGAGCTGGGAGCTGTAGTCTTCCCCCATAGCGGCCGTGCGATGTACCTGGCAGCAGCGGCGGGGAAGAACACACAGCGTCAGGGCCCCAGCGAAGGTGTACAGGCAGCGTTGCAGGTTAGTCTGGCCCCCAGAACAAGTGGCGATGTTCCCCACTCCCCCGAGGGAGCAGCTGATGTTTAAGCCTCTTACCTGGCAGCGGCGGCGGCGGCGGGGAAGAACACATAGCGTCAGGGCCCCAGCGAAGGTGTAGAGGCAGCGTTCAATTAATCAATCAATCACAGCATTTATATAACGCACTACTCACCCGGAGGGTCTCAAGGTGCTAGGGGGGGGTCCGCTACTGCTCGAACAGCCAGGTCTTGAGCTGCTTCCTGAAGGCGAGGTGGTCCTGGGTCAGGCGGAGGTGGGTCGGGAGGGAGTTCCAGGTCTTGGCGGCCAGGTAGGAGAAGGACCTTCCTCCTGTGGTGGCTCTTCGGATGCGGGGGACATGGGCCGGTCGATCGAAGTTGGCGTGTGGGAGCGTAGAAGTTGAGGCGGCTGTTGAGGTATCCTGGGCCTTGGTTGTGTAGGGTCTTGTGTGCGTGGGTGAGGAGACAGAAGGTGATTCTCTTGTTGACCGGGAGCCAGTGCAGATCTCTCAGGTGTCCGGAGATGTGGCTGCGACGGGGGATGTCCAGGATGAGTCGTGCTGAGGCGTTCTGAATCCGCTGGAGTCTCTTCTGTATTTGGCGGTGATTCCGGCGTAAAGGGAGTTGACGTAGTCCAGATGGCTGGTGACGAGGGCCTGGGTGACCGTCTTCCTGGTCTCGGTGGGGATCCACCGGAAGATCTTACGTAGCATGCGCAGGATGTTGAAGCATGACGAGGAGAAGGCGTTGACTTGTCTGGTCATGAAGAGGGAGGAGTCCAGGATGAAGCCCAGATTGCGTGCGTGGTCTGTCGGTTTGGGTGCGCTGCCCAGGGTGGGGGAACACCAGGAGTCGTCCCAGGCGGAGGGTGAAGATCCCAGGATGAGGACTTCCGTCTTGTCCGAGTTCAGTTTCAGGCGGCTGCTCGTCATCCACTTGGCTACGTCTGTCATCCCTTCGTGTAGGTTGGCTCTGGCGGTGGCGGGGTCGTTGGTGAGGGAGAGGATCAGCTGGGTGTCGTCGGCGTAGGAGATGATGTTGAGGTTGTGTTTGCGTGCGATGGCTGCGAGGGGGCTCATGTAGACGTTGAAGAGGGTTGGGCTGAGCGAGGAGCCTTGAGGAACTCCGCAGATGACTTCGGTGGCTTCTGATCTGAACGGGGGGAGGCGGACTCTCTGTGCCCTTCCGGCGAGGAACGAGGTGATCCATTCCAGTGCCTTCTCCTGGATTCCGATGTTGCTGAGGCGCTGCACTAGGGTGCGGTGGCAGACAGTGTCGAAGGCCGCGGAGAGGTCTATGAGGATGAGGGCCGCTGTTTCTTCGTTGTCCAGCAGGACTCGGATGTCATCGGTAGCTGCGATCAGGGCGGTCTCGGTGCTGTGATTGGCCCGGAAGCCAGACTGCAAGGGGTCGAGTGATCTGTTTGTCTCGAGGAAGGCGGCCAGCTGCTTGTTGACGGTCTTCTCAATGACTTTTGCAGGAAACGGGAGCAGCGAGATGGGGCGGTAGTTCTTGAGGTCGGTGGGGTCGGCTGATGGCTTCTTTAGTAGAGCGCTGAGTTCGGCGTGCTTCCAGCTCTCCGGGAAGGAAGCGGTGTCAAAGGAGGTGTTGATGATGTCCCGCAGGTGGGGTGCGATGACAGCGTCGGCCTTGTTGAAGATGTGGTGAGGGCAGGGGTCGGTCGGAGATCCGGAGTGGATGGAGTTCATCGTGCGGATGGTGTCTTCGGTGCAGATCGGGGTCCAGGCGCGGAGGGTGGTGGTGGGGGGCGGTGGTTCAGTCGTGGCGTGCGTCGGTTGAGAGCTGAAGCTGTTGTGTATATCCGCAATCTTGTTGTGGAAGTAGGAGGCGAGGGAGTTGCAGAGGTCTTGCGAAGGGGTGATGTCGTTGTTTCCGGCGTTGGGGTTGGAGAGCTCTTTGACGATGTTGAAGAGTTCCTTGCTGTTGTGGGCGTTGTTGTCCAGTCATTCCTTGAATGCAGTTTTCTTGGTGGCGTGGATCAGTTGGTGGTGTTTCCGGGTGGCGAGCTTGAGGGCAGTCATGTTGTTCGGTGTAGGGTCTCTGCGCCAGGCTTTCTCGAGGGCTCGGCAGTTCTTCTTAGAGCTCTTGAGTTCGTCGGTGAACCATGGGGCTTTCTTGCTGCCGGGTCTGCTGGGCGGGGTCTTCAGAGGGGCGAGGTTGTCTGTGCAGTTGCTGATCCACTTTGCGAGGTTGGTGGCCGACTGGCTTGGGTTCGTTGCGCTGGTGGGAGGGTTCAAGCTCAGGGAGGTCGCAAGCTAGTCGGCTGTGATCTTGTTCCAACTTCTGCGTGCAACCTGTTGCTGGTGGATCGTGGTCCTTCTGAAGCTGAAGTGGACGCAGCTGTGGTCAGTCCAGTGGAGTCCGGTGGCGTGGCTGAAGGCGATGTCCTTGCTGGATGAGAACACGCTGGATGAGAACACGGGGTCGAGTGTGTGTCCGGCGTAGTGGGTGGGGGTGGTCACCAGCTGCTTGAGACTGAGGTTGGCAAGGTTGTCCAGCAGGGTGGTGGTGTTGCGGTCGTTGTTGTTCTCCAGGTGGAAGTTGAGGTACCCCGGAGGATGTAGTCAGCAGAGGGGAGGGCGTGTGGGCTGATAAGGTCGGCGATGTCTTCGCAGAATTGTGTGCGTGGTCCCGGGGGTCTGTAGATGAGGGTGCCTCTGAGGGTGGTCTTGGGGTTGATGTGGATCTGGAAGTGCAGGTGTTCGGCGGGTGTGAGGTTGTCGTCGGTGTTGGTCGTGATGCGGATGGAGTTCCTGTGGACGATAGCGATGCCTCCTCCTGTTTGGTTGACGCGGTCCCCCCGGATGATCTTGTAGCTGTCCAGGATGGCGATGGCGATGTCGGGCGCTGAGGAGGCGTTTATCCAGGTTTCTGTGAGGAAGGCGACGTCTGGGGCTGTGGTGTCGTGTTGATCTGGATGCACTTGAGGTGGTTGCTGCTGGAGTTCGGCTTGGTCGGTGCTGTTGTGGTGCAGGTCCGGATGCAGGTGAACTTGCAGGAGTGGCAGCAGAAGGGTCCGTGGGTGCGTCTCGGGGTGGCTCGATGGCAGTCCGGGATTCTACCGGCTTTGAGTGCGTAGAGTTCGGTGGCGTCGTAGGTCCGGCGGGTGGGCTGGTGTCTGCGGGAGCCAGGGGTCCTGGCACTGGGCGCGGTCCAGGCGCGGACGGGCGCAGACGGGCTTACCTTTGGCGCACCTTCGGCGCTTAGTCGGTGCTCCCGTTGCAGGTTATTCTGGCCATCAGAACAAGTGGTGATGTTCCCCGCTCCCCCGAGGGAGCAGCTGATGTTTAAGCGCCTCCGGGTGCGCTCCGACAGGAAGTAGGTGATTCTGGCCCCTGAGCACGCTGGGAGCTGTAGTCTTCCCCCACAGCGGCCGTGCGATGTACCTGGCAGCGGCGGCGGGGAATAACACACAGCGTCAGGGCCCCAGCGAAGGTGTAGAGGCAGCGTTGCAGGTTAGTCTGGCCCCCAGAACAAGTGGCGATGTTCCCCGCTCCCCCGAGGGACCAGCTGATGTTTATGCGCCTTCAGGCGCGCTCCGACAGGAAGTGGGCGGTTCTGGCCCCTGAGCACGCTGGGAGCTGTAGTCTTCCCCCACAGCGGCCGTACGATGTACCTGGCAGGGGCGGCGGGGAAGAACACACAGCGTCAGGGCCCCAGCGAAGGTATAGAGGCAGCGTAGCAGGTTAGTCTGGCCCCCAGAACAAGTGGCAATGTCCATTTAGGCACTATCTGTGCACCTATGCAATCACTAAGGTTTAACTCATGCTGTTATATAATTACCCATGCATTACTGTGACACTCCTTCAATCACGGAGGCACTATCTTACTACTCTTGTAATTACTCAGCCAGCAGTTATGCTGTTATGAAATCATCCAGTCACTACTTTTGGAGTCTTTTAGTTACTCAGGCTCTACCTTAGTAGTCCTGCAATTGTCCAAGAAGTACCCATGCACTTATAAAATCACCCAGTGACTTGCTATGTAGTCACGTAAATCCCCAGGCATTATGCCTGCAGTTATGCAATCGCTGAGGTGTTACCCATGTACCTCTTTAATCCCTTTCTTCTCTTTCAATCACATTTGCACTTTTCTTGTACTTGTGGAATCAGTCAATTATTACTCATGTAGTTTTAAAATCACCCAATCACTTCCTTTGCACTCCTGTAATCGGTCTGGCACTATCTTAATAATTCACTAAGCATCCATGTGGTACTCATGAATTTATAAAATCATCCACTCACTTGCTTTGTGCTTCAGTAATCCTCCAGAAATTAGCTTTGCAAGCATGTCATTATCCAGGGTCTAAGAAATGTACTTTCCCTACAGTCATGCAATCATGCAGGCTGTACCTATGCAGTCATGTAATAACCTATACACTACCCTTGCAGTCGTAGAATCAGCCAGGCCCTTCTCTTGCATTTGTCTATTTACCTAGGCAGTACTGAATGACTCATTGATTCATCCGGTGCCATTTATACACTTATTTATGCAGTCAATGTGCATGTATGCACTCAGGCAATTAGCTATCCACTATCTATCTTCTCCTGCAAAAGTCCAGTTACTACCCTTGCTCTCGATCCCCCAAGCACTACCTACAGAGTTTTGGAATCACTCAGGCATATTTAGTACATGTCTCAGTTTCCAGGTTTTACTACATTTCAGAAATATTTAATATATATTTCTTTTACATATCATGATGATTTGGGAAGGTAAACACATATGTATGTGTGCTTTTTAACAATATGGGGACACTTATAGTTGAGTCATGTAATAGTGTGCAGCTTTATATTTGGCTAGGCCCAACTGTCGTGCACTTATCAATACACCCAAGTACTCGCCATGCAGTCTTACAAGGATGCAGTGCTCTAATCACTCAGCCATCGCTGTTGCACAGATGCAATAATTTAGGCACTATCTATGCACTTATGCAATCACTAAGGTATAACTCAAGCAGTTAAATAATCACCCATGCACTACGGTTACACTCCTTTAATCACGGAGGCAGCATCTTTCTACTCTTGTAATGACTCAGCCAGTAATTATGCTGTTTTGAAATCATCCAGTCATTTGCTATGAAGTCATGTAAATCCCCAGAGATTATCCCTGCAGTTATGCAATCGCCGAGGTGTTACCCATGTACTCCTATATTCCCTTTCTTCTCTTTCAATCACATATGCACTTTTCTTGCACTTATGGAATCAGTCAATCATTCCTCATGTAGTTTTAAAATAAACCATTCACTACCTTTGCACTCCTGTAATTGGCCAGGCACTATCTTAATAGTTCACCAAGCATTCAGGCGGTACTCATGAACTTATAAAACCATCCACTCACTTGCTATGTACTTCCAGAAATTAGCATTGCAAGCATGTCAGTATCCAGGGACTAGTTATGTACTTTCCCTACAGTCATGTAATGATTCAGGCTGTACCTATGCAGTCATGTAATAAACTATACACTACCCTTGCAGGTGTAGAATCACCCATGCCCTTCTCTTGTATTCGTCTATTTACCTAGGCAGTACTAAATAACTCATCGATCCCTTCAGGTGCTATTTATACATTTAACCATGTAGTCAATATGTATGTATGCACTCAGGCAATTAGCTAGCCACTATCTATCTCCTGTAAAATGCATGCAGTTATATAATCACCCAGGCACAACTGTTACTTTGTCTGTTTGTGCACCCTTCGTGCGTCTTTCACAATCTCTGTTGTTTCTTACTGCAGTTCTGTTCCTGTTTCTGCACCCCATCTTCCTCATTCTGTAACACTCCTGCCTCATTCTGCACATCCCCTACCTCTTTCTGCACTCTTGGTGTCTCATATTACAGTTATGTTGCTTCTTTTTGCAACTATTTTGCTTTATTCTGCACTTCACTTGCCTTGTTATGCAGCCATCCTCTTTGTAAACCTATGTTCATTCTTTCTGCACTACTCTGTGTTTTTTCTGTACCTTTGTTTTCAATTTCTCCATCCCACTTCCCTTTTTATGCACCCTTCTTCTCTTTTTCTGCATCTCACTTGCTTCACTCTGCTCATCTGGTCCCTCTTTCTGTACCTCTTTTGCTTATTTCAGCAACTTCTTTTTGCAGTTCTATTGCCACTTTCTGTACCTCAGTTGCCTCATTTTGCAGCTCTTTTGCTTCAATTTCACTACAGTTACTTCTTTCTCAATCTCTATTGCACATTTCTGCACCCTTCTCATGCAATTATAAAAACACCAAAGGAGTTGTTATGCTGTATTACAATGATGCAGGCACTAGATATTTAGTACTGTAATCATTCAGACATTACTGCTGCATTTCTTTTTCTACACCTCTCTCCACTTATTTTATAGCTCATGTGTAATTGGGAATATAGTCCAAAAACCAACTACCAAAGAAAAGGGTTCTATGTACGAGGGATCAATTGCACTCAGCTGAGTACCTGTCTATGTGGCAAGTTTGTTTGACTAATTGGATGGTGCTACAAGGGGAGGGGTGACCCTAACAAATCCTCAAGAGCTGACGTAAATAATTAATTTACTCTCTTAATTTCTATGCAGGTAAGTACTTAGTCAATAACTCAATCAGAATGAAAGAAAACAGAGTCCGTGGTGTTAGAGTTTCTAAAGGTTTTATTCCTCATAAAGGAATCAGGATATCATGTTCTGACCACCACAGGGGTGTCAGAAGGGATAGAGCGCGCTCTCGTTTATTCACAATACATAGCTTATATACTTGATTTATACCATAAGATTCAATGTAAGAGGCGTAACAGCTGAGAGAAGACAAGATAACAGTATACACGTGGTACTAGTACATCATCAAGAGGCGTAAACTAGGCGTGAACCAGAGGTGTGTGCTAGAAACGTCACTGATAGGTGACGCAAGTGGGTGGCACCAAGGGGTGGTGTTAACAGAATGTTGCAATGTCAGCAGAAATCGGAAGCTTGGATGCGCGCGCAGCTGCATGACGTGTGATTGACGGGGTGCAGGGGACTTGACATTCATACTGACGGAAAGAGACAGAAGTCTGGCATGTCAGATCAACTTGTACTTCTATCATATCTGATATCTGATGTTTAGGAACTATGGGCCCGATGTAGGTCGGTCGGTAACGGCCGAAAATCGGTATTTTCGGCCGTTACCGATCGGTATACATGATTTGACATGTAGGTGCACTATTTTACCGAATCGGTAACTTTACCGATTCGGTAAAGTTACCGATTCTGTAAAATACAGAATCGGTAACTTTACCGATTCGGTAAAGTTACCGAATCGGTAAAATACCGATTCGGTAGTTTTACCGATTCGGAGCCACCCATATGTAGGTGGGACTCTTCAGAGTCCCAGGAGCCTTAACGAATCGGTATTTTACCATCAAATCCTATTTGATGGTAAAATAACGATTCCGGTGTGCATGCACATGTGTGCATGCACACCTATGCCATGTGACAGGCAGACCTGCCCTTAGGGCAGGTATGCCTGCCACATGGCACCCGTGCCTGTTTTGGGGGTGCCAGAGGGTGTCAAAGTGACACCCCCTGCACCCTTGAGAAATTCGGTATTTACCGATTCGGTAAATACCGAATCGGTAATGTCCATTCATTCCTATGGGCTTCAAAGCCCATAGGAATGAATGGGCATTACCGATTCGGTATTTACCGAATCGGTAAATACCGAATTCATCCGATTCGGTATTCCAGCACATCTGGAATACCTACATATCGGACCCATTGATTTACCGATTTTAAATTACCGAATCGGTAAAATTCGGTAATTTAAAATCGGTAAATCAATTTTACCTACATCGGGCCCTTAGGGCCCGATGTAGGTCGGTCGGTAACGGCCGAAAATCGGTATTTTCGGCCGTTACCGATCGGTATACATGATTTGACATGTAGGTGCACTATTTTACCGAATCGGTAACTTTACCGATTCGGTAAAGTTACCGATTCTGTAAAATACAGAATCGGTAACTTTACCGATTCGGTAAAGTTACCGAATCGGTAAAATACCGATTCGGTAGTTTTACCGATTCGGAGCCACCCATATGTAGGTGGGACTCTTCAGAGTCCCAGGAGCCTTAACGAATCGGTATTTTACCATCAAATCCTATTTGATGGTAAAATAACGATTCCGGTGTGCATGCACATGTGTGCATGCACACCTATGCCATGTGACAGGCAGACCTGCCCTTAGGGCAGGTATGCCTGCCACATGGCACCCGTGCCTGTTTTGGGGGTGCCAGAGGGTGTCAAAGTGACACCCCCTGCACCCTTGAGAAATTCGGTATTTACCGATTCGGTAAATACCGAATCGGTAATGTCCATTCATTCCTATGGGCTTCAAAGCCCATAGGAATGAATGGGCATTACCGATTCGGTATTTACCGAATCGGTAAATACCGAATTCATCCGATTCGGTATTCCAGCACATCTGGAATACCTACATATCGGACCCATTGATTTACCGATTTTAAATTACCGAATCGGTAAAATTCGGTAATTTAAAATCGGTAAATCAATTTTACCTACATCGGGCCCTATGCTATCTGGGCGGAAAGGTCTCTAGGGCAGAAGCTGTTCTATGCTAACTGTGGATGCGTGTATAAGCGCCTAAGTGTCTACATGTAAAACGTGGGGGCACGGGGCCTTCCATGGAAGCATGGAAACGGAGGCTATGAATTACTTGCATTAAGACAGGTCGGCCCTTTGGCTCTGCAGCTGGAGAGGATGTTTACAGGATCTAGCAGGCAGGAATGTATTCTCGGGGAGCGGAACAGATAACTCGAAGGTTATAGTCAGTCTTGGCAGAAAGCAGGCTTGAGCTGAGCGCGAGGGGCCGCGCTGAAAGTAGGACAGAGTTCACGGGTACAGAGGTAGCCTGGGCAGAGTCAGGAGCCACAAAAGAGGTTCAGATGACAGGAATTCAGGGCCTACTCTTGCTAGAGCAGGAATACATGAAAAGTGTACTACAAAAAGACGGTGGCATAGCATACTTAGGAACGGACTATATAATCCATTCATGGTGGATCTGAAAGAGGACATGTTAACGGTGGACGCAAATGTATTTGCGTCTTCATAGCTGGCACAGGAGGGAAGTTACATGCACTTTAAGCTGGTACATGGAGTCGGTGGGGTACGCGCTAGGGAACACATCATGGCCAAAATTTAATTTTCCTCATTCCCTCCTTGTTCCCTACGGACCCTTCATGAAATATCGATCCTCATGAATCGATCAGTCTGTTCTTGTAACATCATTTGTTCTTCTTTCTTTCGGTTACGTTTTGAGTGAAAACTGGAATGTTCAATACAAGAGGTGGCACACAGTCCACAAATCGCTGGCCCACACTGCAGGCACAGGCAGCAACTGAATACTAGGACTAGGCCAATGCCTAGGAAGGATAGGATCTTCCATCCCCAAGCTGTTAACGTTGTCCAGAACCAACCGGACCAAGTCCAGGTGCCTGGCGTCTGATGTATCTGATTTGCAATTTTATGGAGACGGGTGATAGCTAGATATACAGATGGTGCATTTTGTGGGATGAAAACACAGCAGCTCGACCCGATGACCTTACAGGCTCCACCTCTATCTGCCAAGATGACGTCAATTACAAGACGATTCTGAAGGACAACAACCCGCATAGCGGACTGCTCTTCTGTTAAGTTACCTAAGGCGGAGGCAGTTTCATTTACTACTGCTTCAAGGGTTCTAGTTAATCTGCGTATTAATTTACTATTCTGGACAGGTCCTAAGAAGAAAAAGAATCCTTTATTAAAGTCAGTGTACTGTTCCCATGCCGTTTCTGTGTAGTCGATAAGTGGGGCATCTCTTCTGGGTCTATTCTTTACTAGATTGCTATGTCTATGGTAATCAGGAGGAGCTAGAAAAACAGGTGGCAGAAGGAATGCAATGTAACAGGTACCATCCCAATCTGGAGGTAGACGAATGTATGCGGTATGACCACAAACAAAGTAAGAATGACTGGTAGCTTTGAAAGATGATTTTCCATCATCACTGAATTCGACCACAGTAGTGCATTTACTATGACCTAAGTGTACTGAACCTTTCTTCTTGATACATAATTCACCAGTGACTGGCAGTACTGACATAATGGGTAGAACTGGTGTGGCTTCGGATTCGACAGTAAGAATCATAAGGCTAATTGTATAATTACCTAATCCATATACTTCATTTTCTAGATCTGTTCCTATTCTAGTGGGGAGTCCCTCCTTATCCGGGTAACAGACGTCTAGTAGGACCAAGTTCAGGTTTCCCCAAACCCAACCCCCATCGAAAACAGCAATGTCGGGATCTAAAGAATTAATTATCTTAAACCATGCTCCGCAGGAGCCATTGTGAGAGAACGGGTACGGAAAGAGAGGCAGGGCTCCCTTGTAATTCTGGTAGGGAGGGAGTCGGCCACATATCCAGCAATTTGTAGCATTGTTAGTTTGATGAGAATGATGTAACATACTAATGAATGTATTGTTGCGCAGCGCGAGTCTGTAGGAAAGCTCATGAGGAGGTAACTCACTAAAAGTGTGTTCAGCAGAGACATTGTAAGCAGATTGTTCATGCTTGAAAATAGGATAGTAGATAGGCAACAAGATGCTAGCAACAATAATTAAAATACTGAGAATAAACATTATTATTAGTGTCACTATGCAGTGACTACGAAGTGATTTGCAATATGTACTTTTCTTTGCTTCTCTCTCTCTCTCTCTATCTCGATCTAGGGGATACATGTCAGAAACTATTTAACCGATTCACCTAGGGGAGGACTTAAACAATTAAACTGTCTGACTTGCTAGATCGTAATTTCATGCGGTATTGTTCTTGAGGAGTTTTTTCTCGTTGTGCTTCGGTAAAGTCTTTGTTAACACAGTCTTTGGTGGGGGTGGGTGTGTCTTGTTCCGGTTTCAGTCCTGGGAATGTTTTGATATGGCTTAGATGGACCCACCCCTTTCTTCCTTCCAGTTTCACTGCGGTCCTTGTTGTTAGAAGAACGGTCTTCGGAGACTTCCAACGGGGCTCCAACGGACTTTTTCTGTCGAAGTTGCGAACGAGGACAGTGTCACCGGGACGGACGTCATGTGCCTTTACATCAGTGTTGTCCGGGAAGGCTGCGGCAACCTGTGAACGACATGATTGGAGTGCAGACATCAAGGAGGCAAGGTAATCTGTCAACATATTAGAATCAACATCAGTAATCTTTTTAGGAATGGGCGTCCCCCACATATTCGGTGGTCTTCCAAAGACCACCTCGTACGGAGATAGCCCTGATCTCGAATGGGCGACCATTCTCATATAGAATAGTGCCACTGGCAGGGCGACTATCCAGTCGACCCCTTTTTCCTGACATATTTTGGCAAGGCGGATCTTTAATGTCTGGTTATGCCTTTCTACAAGGCCTGCTGCTTCTGGATGTCGGACACAATGGAACTTCCACTGGTATCCCAATAACAAGGAAACTTCTTTCATTAAGGCAGACGAGAATGGCTGACCGTTATCTGAGTACACGACACGAGGCAGGCCGTATCGTGGGAAAAATTCACGAACCAACTGTTTGGCAGTGGTCGGAGCAGTGTAATCTGGGACTGGGTATGCTTCGGTCCAGCGGGACAGAGCACAGACAACTACGAGAACATATTTAAATCCTCGACTACGGTCCATCTGGATATAATCCATCTGGAGGACTTCAAAAGGGTGATCGGGAGGATGAAATCCACCTTGCTCTACAGGGACGCTTTTACCTGGATTGAACTGACAACAGATCATGCAAGTACGCACTTTCTGTTTTGCGGCTGCTCGTAAGTGTTTATTGTTCCAGAGATTTTGCAAACTGTCTAGCATTGCTTTCTCTCCTAGGTGGGCAGGACTATGTGCTGTATTTATCATAACTTGAACCATAGAGTCAGGGAGAAACCATGTAGACCTTCCCTTCGTCATCCAACCTTGATCTGTCTGGATCCCTCCTAGTTCAATCCATTTCTTTATTTCTTCTGGAGTAGCATGTGTCTGAATGTCAATAACATCTAATGTGGGATCCCTGATTGTCATACAGTTTGTCGGATCTGTTGTTTTTGTCGTATCATTTATCTGAGTGTGAGTCAGTGCTGTTTGTTTTGCTGTCTGATCTGCCAGGTCGTTACCCTGGGAAACAGAATCTGTGGCTTTAGTATGTGCTTTACACTTCATGACGGATATGGCTGAAGGCAGATGTATTGCTTCTAACAGTGCTTGAATGAGTGGACCATGTTGTATCTTTGTACCATGAGAGGTCAGAAAACCTCGTTCCTGCCAGAGCATGCCGAAGTCGTGTACGACTCCGAACGCATAACGGGAATCAGTGTATATGTTAACATTTCTGTTCTTGGCTAGAATACAGGCTCGGGTCAGAGCGATGAGCTCTGCTGCTTGAGCAGACAGTGTATCAATACGATGTGTTTCTTTAACTTCATTTTCAGTGGTCACGGCATACGCGGCCACTAACTCTCCTGTACTTGTTCTCATGCATGAACCATCCACATAAAGTGTCAGGTCTGGATTTGTCAATGGAACATCTGTTAAATCTCGTCTGGGCTTTGTTACTGCATTAATGATCTCTATACAATCATGTGGAGCTGGATCTGTCATAACTGTAGGTAACAGTGTTGCTGGGTTCAGGGTACTGCAGCGTCTGATTTCTATGTGTGGTTGGAATAATGTCAATTCGTAACCTGTCAGTCGTGCTATAGTCAAGTGTTGAGTCTGGGTTCTGTTTAACAGAACCTCTACAGAATGTGGAACTTGTACTGTTAACTGATGACCTAAAACAATTGAGTCGCTTTGTCTGATTGCTAACGCTGTTGCTGCTACTGACTTTAAACATGCAGGGAGTGCCTGTGCTACTGAATCCAATGTACTTGAAAAATAAGCGCAAGGCTTATGTGAACCTGCTTGATCTTGAGTGAGGACAGACAATGCTGTACCGTCACGTTCTGTAACAAAAAGTGTAAACGGTTTGCTGTAACATGGTGTCGCTAAAACTGGTGCTTGGCATAAAGCTTTCTTTAATTCCTCAAAGGCTTGTGTATGTTTCTGAGTCCAAGGGAGGGCAGGCGAAGTTGCTGCCTCCTGTGTCGTTAACTGGATGAGTGGTTTAGCTAGAAATGCATATTGAGGAATCCATTGTCTGCAGTACGAGGTGAGGCCTATGAAGGCCCGCACTTCCTTTTGTGTCTGGGGTCGTGACATATTTATAATTAACTGAATGCGATCGGGAGTGAGCTGTCTCCCCACTTTGGACAGCAAGTGACCCAAGTACACAACTTGCTGAACACAGAATTGTAGCTTTGAAGGGGACACCTTGTGTCCCTTGTCGGCCAGGAAATGCAAAACTGTCAGAGATGCTTGTTCACATTCGGGCTCACTTCGTGCGGTGATCAGTAGATCATCGACGTATTGCAGTAAAGCTGTATTAACTGGCATTTGGATACAATCTAGTTGTCTTTTCAGTGCTTGACTATAGATGCTGGGGCTTTCTGTAAATCCTTGAGGTGCGCGGGAAAATTTGAAACTTCGTCCATTTAAACTGAATCCGAAGAGATATTGGCTCTCAGGGTCAATAGGTACACTGAAGAAAGCGTTCTTGAGATCGATCACAGTAAAGAACGTTGCTTCTGAGTCAATAGCAGTTATTAGGGAGGAGATATCGGGGACCACAGGATACTGTGGTACAATACATTTGTTCAGTTCTCGAAGGTCAATCACCAGCCGATATACTGGCGGTGCATTGCGGTCTGTACGTTTAAGAATTGGGATGATGGGTGAATTACAGATATTGGAGTCGGTCTCTACGACCACTCCCTGGGCAATAAGCTCTTCAATTATTTTCAGTAAAGCCACTACAGCCTCGGGTGGTAACTTGTATTGTCTGATTCTGGGTAAAACAACTCCTGTCTTGAGTGTAACACGGTATGGAGTGATATGCATACAACCTACATCTGCTGGGCCTTTTGCCCATAAGTGATCTGGTACATTTTTCAATCTGACATCAAAGTCACGTAGAACATAATGACCCTTGAAATCCCGTAGAAAGAGTCTGACTCCCTCTGGGGAACAGCATATTATAGCTCCTAGAGCTTTCAGTGTTTTAATTCCTAACAGATTTTCTGGACATGATTTCGTAAGTAACAAATCGGTAACTCGAGATAATGGACCCACAGCTAGTGGTACTGGTTCTGATACTTCATTTACAATAGGCTGTCCTGAAAAACCAAGGGAAACATTCTGTGAGCCTGAGAGGGGTGCCCCTGGGACTTCATTGTGACTTATAGTAGTGCGACTTGCCCCTGTGTCAATTAAAAACTTTCTGTCTTTTCCTAATACGTGACTATGTACATAAGGACCTTCTTGATCTACAGGAATTTCAATAAGAGGCAAATCACCTTCCCTCTCTAGGCTGTTTCATGTATATCGCTGATAATCTGGATATGCCGATTGGGCATACTGGTACATCTGTTGTGAGACTTGCCGAGTTGCGGCAGCGGGCTGTGTCTGAGCATGCTGTGGCTGCGGTACTGCTACTGTCTGTACTGTATGGGACTGATCATGCATAGGCTGTGTATTCTGCATTGGCTGTTCGTTCTGTGAGGTCTGTTGATGACCCTGTTCATGTCTAGGCGGACGCGGTCTTTCTTTAGTTTTACCTGTCTCGATGTTATGTTTCAGAACTGGACATTCATGTACGTAGTGACCTGGCTGCTTGCAATAATTACATGTCCCTTTAACGGGAGCGGCAGAATGATTGGTCTGGGCCCCACCTTTCCTGTGACCGTCGGCTGGAATCGTCTGAGCTACTAACATTTTCATTTTCGTGTCTTTCATACGTTTCTGTTCCTGATCTTGTTCTTCCCTGATTCTGTTCTGGTGATATTGTAGCATTTGTAACATCTGGGATGGCGTGTTTGCTTGCCAAGTACTTTCAACTTTGTACACTCTATTTTTAACTAATGGTAGGGCATTCTCGACTAGTTTTGTTACAAAAAGGTGTGGATATGACTCGCTACTAACTTTTAGGCCACTATTTATGATGAAACATTTCTCGAATCTTGAATAAAAGTCACTAGTATCTTCATCTTGTTTCTGTTTACAGGACGAGATTGCGTCCCAGTCTTCCTTTCTAGTTGTTAATAATCTTGGCAAAACCTGTACGATTAAACCTGGTAATGCTTTAGTCTTGTCCCCAAGGCCTACCCCTGGGACTCGTTTGCTTTCCTCGTCTTCTATTTCTGCCCATGCTATCTTTGACTCTCCCACCTCCCAATCCTTTTCCTTTAATTTCTCGTAAATGCCCGTGGGCAACAGTACTTTTAACATTTTCATAATATCATCATACGTGTAATCTCCCATCAGTAACATGTCTTTGAGCTCTCTATGAAAACCTGCAGGGTCTTTATCATGGCACGGAACTAATTTCTTCATTTCTAACAGTTCTAACTTAGTCAGTGGTGTGTGAACATACACACGCTTTAAGCGTTGGTCCTCTCCCATAACTGGATGTACTTCTCGTAAGGGATTCTGACTTTCAATGCCACCACCGCATTGCATGTGGTACGTTTTCCTTTCTGGAGGCGGGGCGGAACCATATTCCGCGCTTAGGAAGGTGTAATACTTACGTCGTTGTTCTAGAATTATTTGTATTAATTTGGTACTGAAACCTCTCCATCTATCCATGAGTAGTGCTTCTAATGTTTCGTGTAAGGAACCTGGATCAGAATGGTGGTTTCTGAACTTGATGAGGAGGTGCTGAATCATATATACACCTGCTATTTTCTGCTCTTCCGGGGAAAGGTTCAGGAATGTCTGTACTAACGTGTCATCATTATATATGTCTGGGTTTTCAGCCCATAACACGGCTGACCGGGCTAGTTCCTGTTCATCCATAGAATTGAGTACATGGTACCCCACTCGGTCTCGAAGCCTTTTATCAGTTTCCTGGAACTGATGTTCAGAAGAATTCGGATTTGTTAAGGCAGAGAGAAAGACTCTCTTGCTTTCTGGGCGGACACCTTTCCTAAGGTAGGCTCCCCTACCTACATATGCTATAGTATCTGTAGACCTTACTGGTGCTGTAAGTTCTTCTTCCTCCTCAGAGGAAGCTTTATCATTCTCTTCCTGGTGTGCAGTCAATACTGCCTTTCTAATTTTCTGGGACATACTGGCTATGCAAGCCCCCCTATCATGTTTTCCTTCGGCTATATTTTGACCCCACTTGTTTAATGCGTCTAATTCACTTTGATCTGTCTCGGGCCTGTCTCGTTCTCTTATTACACAATTTATGAAAAATCGTAATATCTGGGCTTGAATGTCAACTTTCTGTTTATGCATGGCATCTTTGACACTATCAGGGTCTTTCCCTGTCTGAACAAACTCGTATATTCTATCGAGACGCTCCTTCATTCCTACATAACATAGCAAGCTATCGGTGGCAGATCTTAATCGTAGTGATGCTAATATCATTAAATCGTCTTTTCCGGGTACTGGAGCATATCTGCAAACTGACATCTTCTCTTTAAATGCGTCAAGACGCGACAAGTGGGGAGACTGTACTGAGTGGGGAGACTGAAAAGGATTCTGTGTGTCCCTTAAATTGAATCTGTGTGTCGGTGGCGGGGTCTGTAGACCCGCTGTCGCACCTCCTGAGGCATTATCTCTCCGCGGAGTCTGTATCTGAACTTGAATTTGTCGTTTAGTAGTATCAGGTAGGACCTGTTTCGGTAAGTCAATCTTGAGTGCGGGAAGTGGCGGAGCTGGCGGAACAGGGGAAGTCTGTCGCGGTACTGGCGGAACATGATCTGGGGGCGTAATGCCACCCCCATCCCTGTCAGTAGGCAGGGCACGAACAGGCAGATTGGTATAAGCTGGTGCTACATCTTCTAGATAAGCATTCAAGAATATGTCTTTAGTAGTTTTATGCATTACTTTAGTTGGAACTAATGGTGTCAGTAAGTTTTTCGGTATTTCTGATTGGGCTTCAGATGTGTCATCTGCTGCAAGATACATACCGTTTACAAGATTATTTCGGGCACGGTCTATTTGTTCTGTTTTTACTCGGATCCCTTCAGTAACTAATTCGTTTTCTTGGTCTTTCTCTGATTCTTTAAGTTTGTCTTCTCTACGGAGTGCTTTGTCAGCACGCTTACGTGATTCCTTACGCCAAAATTCTATGGCGTCCTTCTGAGATTGCCTAGCTTTCTTTTTCCATAATGCTTCTTCTACCCTCATGATGCACTCGGCATCCCACGTTCCGGTAACAGGCCATCTGTGTCTTTCGTCTAGGTGTTTGGTGTAATCGGCCCATAAATCTAGATATAATATGGCATCTATGCCATGTTTCTGATACATAAAATTGCCTGGAGTGTCCCTAGGGGGGATAGGAATTTCTTCCTCCAGTAACCCTTTCCTAGTTCCTATCTGTTTTAACTTGTTGAAGAACGGCATCTTGCTTACTTATTACTGAACGCTAGATCTTTATTCCTTAATACAAGTTACAGCTATATTATACGAGAAACACAATAATACACGTTTAAACAGTCACATTCATACCACAACATTAATCACATAAGAACATTGAGGACATAGATGACTAACCCCCTATACTGGATGTACTGCTCAACAGTACGGATACACTGGTGTAACAGTGCAGAAATTCGGAATACTTGATATACTGCTAAACAGTACAGATACACTGCCTAAAAACAGTGCAGACCGGACTTGCGTACCCAAACCCGTCTAGATACGACCCAGCAATGGTACTCATCGGGAAGCACGGAAACAGAAGGCCTCGGAAAACTTCGACTGGACTCGACTCGGGACTTCGGAAAACTTCGGAAAATTTCGGAAAACTTCGGAAAACTGGTGGGCCTCTTCACACCTCGGACCTTGCTTCTTTCGGCTGGGCTCTGGTCGGGATCCTCCGCACTCCTCACCGCCTCGTCTGGGCACTGATCGCAGTCTTCGTCACCTCCGTGGGCCAGAGGGAGATGCAGGAAATCCTGCCGGTACACGTGTGTTCCGTCTAACTGATGGCAGGGGACACAGTATGCAACGCGCCAACCGGCGCGTGAGGTGGGGGAGGGGTCCCTATTCGGGCGCCAAAATGACGTAAATAATTAATTTACTCTCTTAATTTCTATGCAGGTAAGTACTTAGTCAATAACTCAATCAGAATGAAAGAAAACAGAGTCCGTGGTGTTAGAGTTTCTAAAGGTTTTATTCCTCATAAAGGAATCAGGATATCATGTTCTGACCACCACAGGGGTGTCAGAAGGGATAGAGCGCGCTCTCGTTTATTCACAATACATAGCTTATATACTTGATTTATACCATAAGATTCAATGTAAGAGGCGTAACAGCTGAGAGAAGACAAGATAACAGTATACACGTGGTACTAGTACATCATCAAGAGGCGTAAACTAGGCGTGAACCAGAGGTGTGTGCTAGAAACGTCACTGATAGGTGACGCAAGTGGGTGGCACCAAGGGGTGGTGTTAACAGAATGTTGCAATGTCAGCAGAAATCGGAAGCTTGGATGCGCGCGCAGCTGCATGACGTGTGATTGACGGGGTGCAGGGGACTTGACATTCATACTGACGGAAAGAGACAGAAGTCTGGCATGTCAGATCAACTTGTACTTCTATCATATCTGATATCTGATGTTTAGGAACTATGCTATCTGGGCGGAAAGGTCTCTAGGGCAGAAGCTGTTCTATGCTAACTGTGGATGCGTGTATAAGCGCCTAAGTGTCTACATGTAAAACGTGGGGGCACGGGGCCTTCCATGGAAGCATGGAAACGGAGGCTATGAATTACTTGCATTAAGACAGGTCGGCCCTTTGGCTCTGCAGCTGGAGAGGATGTTTACAGGATCTAGCAGGCAGGAATGTATTCTCGGGGAGCGGAACAGATAACTCGAAGGTTATAGTCAGTCTTGGCAGAAAGCAGGCTTGAGCTGAGCGCGAGGGGCCGCGCTGAAAGTAGGACAGAGTTCACGGGTACAGAGGTAGCCTGGGCAGAGTCAGGAGCCACAAAAGAGGTTCAGATGACAGGAATTCAGGGCCTACTCTTGCTAGAGCAGGAATACATGAAAAGTGTACTACAAAAAGACGGTGGCATAGCATACTTAGGAACGGACTATACAATCCATTCATGGTGGATCTGAAAGAGGACATGTTAACGGTGGACGCAAATGTATTTGCGTCTTCATAGCTGGCACAGGAGGGAAGTTACATGCACTTTAAGCTGGTACATGGAGTCGGTGGGGTACGCGCTAGGGAACACATCATGGCCAAAATTTAATTTTCCTCAGAGCTGTTGTACAGAACAACAACCGTAATTGCAAAACACAGTCCCTGTGCACACATAAGTAAATATACATATAGTAAGTACAATTTCAGAACATTTTCAACTGGTAAGAAGTAAAATGAAGGGTGAAGCCTTTTAGGTCTTGATGCTCTAATACTGGAAACAAGACGACGCCAGCCGACACGTGTTTCGTCTGAGTACAAATAAACTCGGACTCTTCAGGGCTTACTTCCCATGGAAGCAAGTGGAACAATCCCTGAACTGGTGATAATTCCAACCCGGTTCGAGTGTTGATCAATTTTCAAATGGTTTTCAGAAAAATCGAATAGTTGACGATCAAGCGGAGTCTGTTCTGTGCGTGGAAAATTAACCCTTATATTTCAAGCTGAATGCAATGTAGCCTTAGTGTTATTCTTAGAGGCAGACTAAATAAAAGGGGATCTTCCCGATATATGGTGTGTGTATTGAATTCCGTAGAGTTGCGGTTCAAACTGGTGCCGATCCCATAATGGTCTGTGAATCTGTTCGTCTGCCCCACGGCTGATTCGGCGTTGTCGTGTGATGGCGTTCTCGTGTGATGACGAAAATTGCTGCAGCAATTTTCGCCATCACAAAAGAACGCCGAATCAGCCATGGGGAGTTGTGTAGGTGTTGAAGAAGAGGTGGAAGATAGTAGTACTGAGAAGTTTGCAGAAGAATTTACGGAGTTTAAGGTAATTTGTTGTGAAACTCCAAACTATGGGGCATATTAGCAAGGAACCTCGTTAATATTATCGCTGTTTTATCAGCAGGAAACTGCTGATAAAATGGCGATAATGGTCTTGCTAATATGCGTTATAGAATCCCAGGTCAGATGTCCTGAACATCTGACGTCGGATTCTATAGGAATTCAATACCGCATATTAGCAAGCCCATTATCGCCGTTTTAACGAGGTTCCTTGCTAATATGCCCATCTGTTTGTATTTTTTTTGACAGACTCACTATAGAACTCAAACTAGGAATGTTGATTTGTATTTAAAAAGTGAAAAAGAAAACAATGATAAGTGGAAGGAAGTAGGAGCTTATTTGTTGGTGGAAGATTGCTTTGAGTTGGGTAATGATCAACGTATATGCAATTATTTCTATAGCAAATTAGAAGAGAAGAAAATGCCTGCTAGAGCTGTACATAATAACCTAGAGTTGGTAGCTATTCCTTCAGAACTGGTAGATTTAAATATGTATGAGTCCATTCTGATTCAATCTGTGCACCCGTTTCAGGTTATTGTTCATATGGAGCCTAAAACAGGTAAGTTGTCTCCCACAGATTTACAAAGAGGATTAAAAGGAAGAGTTGCGTAATTAAGTTTAGATTTAAAGAAAAATATTTAAACCATTGGTGTGGAGAAAGAGAAAACTGAACCTGTAGTTATTCTAGTTAATGGTTTTCCTAAGAAGAGTCTGGAAATATGGCAAGAATTAGTAGATGCCACCAAAGTAAAAAAGGCTATGTTATATCTCATTAAAAAAATCTTTATTACAAATATGAGTATCTGGAAGAAGAAGAAATAGTTTTTGGGGAGATGATAGGGAAATTTCAAGTGGATACATTGAAAAATGATTTCAAATGAAGAAAGCGAAGGGTACTCCTACGGGAGTGTTTGGGAAAGAAGTTTAGAAGCCTGTTGTTTTCCACAGCTGTTCCCCATTGGAAAAGGTGGACGATATGATGAACGACCCGTGCAGATTCCAGCGTCAGAATATCATACAACAAGATTGTACACAGAAAATCCAAGATTTCAACAATATATTCCATATATATTGCATCCTCTCTTTGAAGGTGACTTGTCTGGACTTTCATATGCAGTGAACCACATATTAAAAACAGGAGTTCATCTTCAACATGTTTCTGCAAAGGAGTTCACGGACAAAGCACAACAGAGAGACAATCATTTAGAATCTCAATTGATTCATTTGATGGCATTTCAACGTGGAAATGATGAGTATTGGTATCCTTGTCATGGATAACTTAAATAAATGTATGTTAAGGAACTTAGGAAGCCCTACATGGTTTGTTACTCTAAGCTGTGCTGAATACGCATGGGACAATTTACTTGAATTTCTTCGAGAAGCAAATTAAAATATTAAAAACATTCAATTCAAGACAGCTGGAGAACTGTGTTCCTTGGATCCTGTAAATGTGTGCAGATATTTTATTCATAGGTTTCAAGGTATGATGTCTTTTATCTGCAATAAAAAATACCCACATCTTGGAGAAGGTATTGATTTCTTTTGGAGAAAGGAGTACCAAGTTATAGGTGCTCCTTATATACATATGTTTTCATGGATCAAAGATACACCTAAATTTGGAACTGATTCTGATTAAACTGTTTTCTCTTTCATTGAAGACTATGTTACATATGGTATTCCAAAAACAGGAGAAGAAAATACCTTAAGACAACAGGTTTTACGGTTTCAAAACTCATCGATATGGCAAATATTGACGATGGAAATGCAAGTCAAAGGAAATGTTTTATACAAAATGTCGTTTTGGATTCCCACGACCAGAAATTTCCAAAGTCAACGGTTCTATGTCAGCAGTGAGGCATTCTATAACTCGAAAATCACCCAAAAATACTTACAATTTAAATAGAAGTGAACATTCAAAGTATATTAATGATTAAATTGCTGTTGCTTGCTGTGTTACGTCATACATAACAAAATCTAAATCAGCGTAGCTGAAAGAAATGTGGGAAGAAATTTCACAAGAGAAGACTGATAGTAACAAATTGCACAGCTTTAGTTTGAAGATGCTGTTCAATCGAGAGATTGGTTCCTACAAATGTTTAGATTGGTTGACCTCTGCAAGTTTATATTCAAAGTCAAGAGGAATCATTTGGGTTAGTCTAGGTCTTGCTGCAACACAAAATCGAGTATTGGACTCTGTACACGAAATTGAATATTTAGCATTAAATGAACTGGAAAGTACAGAGATTGTTAAAACAAACATGTTGGCTACGTACTATCCTAAAAGAAGTCCCTATCTTGAAAAGATATGTCTCCATGAAGTATTGCAATATTACAGCTTTAAGAGAAATATTATAGAAAATATAAACGAAGAAAAATATGCAGTGATTGGTTCTGATGGATGTTTGGTAAAACATACCAAAGGAAATCTCATTAATCACGGGAAACTCAGTTGTGATACTCCAGATAAAAAGGAATTTTTCTATTTAGCACTTCTGCAACTCTTCAAACCTTGGCGTGCTGGAATGGAATTACTTGGAGATGTACAGTGCTATGAAGATTTTTTTAATGCATGCAAAGATAGCATTGAAAGCACAGTTTTTTCCAAATTATCTACAAATATTGAATGAAGATATTGAACAAGAAACTACTATTGCAGCTGAAATTGCTAGAGGATGTTCTCAAGATAGTTAAGTTCTGCTCCACTAGGAGAAGCAATTCTTGAAAATGAAGCAGCAATAGCCATGAGTGAAGTAGAAACAGTAATGCATCAAGCTCCACAGGATATTATGGAGTTGGGAAACTTGGAAGAATAACTAAATATTGATCAGAAAGAAATATGTCAGCAAGTTACACAACATATAGACTATGGTTTACTTCATGAAAATAAAGAATGCAACTGCACATTATTTAAACCTATTCAAATGTATATCAGTGGTCTATTTGTAATAGGAAAACGTTTCCTAATTAATGTTTTGACCAGTTATCTACATAAAACCACTGAATCACATGTATCTTGTGTTGTAACCTCTCCAACTGGTTTATCAGCACACAACATTAAAGGCATTTCATTACATTGTTTACTGATGCTACCAGTTGAACATGAAAACAAGTTGGAATATCACAAGCTATCTGGAGAAGCTTGTTATGAAGTTTCAAGAGTACTAAAGAAAATGAAACTTCTGATATTTATGAGGGGAGCATGGTCTCAAACTTAATGCTTGCCTTTGTACATTTAAGAATGCTGAAAAATTTAAAAATAGATTATGATGTCTTATTTGGAGGAAAACGTGATTGTATTCAGCAACCTACTGCAGCTTAGTCCTGTAAAAGGGCAACCAGTTTTTAAAACACATGAAGACACCAGGAAATCTTTGGGAAGCATTGCAAATGTCAACATTTGGTCTTATTTTGAATGTAAGAACTTATTAAGAATATGCGACAGGCAATGATGAAGATTATGGAAGCATTCTTCAAGATATAAGAATTGGTGTATTGACAAAACATGGTAAAGAAACTTTGCAAAGTTGGCTACTTACAAACTTGTTTCCAAATGAAAATGGTGCTCCGTAAATAATATACAAAAACATTGGAGAAAATAAATATACTTTGCCTAATGCCAACACTGCAAGAGTGTTCAACATTCAATCAAGAACTATTGAAGCTGGAAAAACAACAAATAATGAAAATGTAAGCCATTGATAAAATCAAACACAAACAAAATTACTATTATTTTGTCTGAAAAATTAAAATCAAAATTGGATTCTTTGGAACAATCTACATCTAAAACTTACGTTTTAGAAAATAATTTATATGTATGTGAAAACTGATGGGTAATTTTATGGCGTAATTTGGATGTGGAAAAAGGTTTAGTAAATGGAGCAATGGGAAAAGTTGTTGATTTTGTTAAATATCCAAATAGAGATGGAATTGAATTTTGGAAGATTACATTTATCAGATTGAAAAGGTAAAAAAGATTGGACGTTGTGCTGTTTCTTTTTTGCTTGTTAAAGACTTGTATATTCATAGAAAACAGTTTCCTCTTTCTTTAGCATATGCGTCGACCATTCAGAAATCTCAAGATTTAAGTGTAGACAGTGCTTTGGTAAACATTGGAAGTACATTGTTTAAAGAGGGCATGGCATATGTTGCAGTGTCCTGAGTCAGAACTTTATCTTAATTGTATTTTATTGATTTTGATGAGAGAAAGAGTAGTGCAGATCCAAATTGTGTCAGAGAGTATATTCGGTTAAGAAGACTGTATGCTCTCAACATAGGTGAATATCCTGTATATGAAAAGCATGTAATAAGTCCAAAACAAACATATGAGAACACTGTAGTGAGGTTGGAAAGAAGAAAAAAATCAAGAGAATGTTGAGGCTCCAAAGAAAATGAAAATGGACACTGTTGGTGATATTGTAGGATACTAGTTAAAAATAATTCAGGTATCAACTGCTATGCTAATGTTATTGTGAACGTTGTTTTTTTCTAGTAAATCTTCATCATCAAATTATGGAGAATCGAGAACAAAGATGTTGTTCTTTGTTGCATCTTCTGGCATTCGGCATCTTTGGATATGTGTTCTGGTTCTTCACAATTTACACTTAATGTACAGCAAGATGCTCAAGAATTACTTATGCTTATGCTTGCAGTATTGAAAGGTGAAGGAATACAGACTGAAAATCTGTTTGGACTACATTACAGATGGTATCATAAATGTGAATTATACACTTTCTTCTACCAGTGAAATAGACACTGAACGATTCATATATTTGACAATACCAGATTACAAAACAGTGTATTTTAACAAATTAGTAAAATCAGCTAATCAAAATATGGAATATACTCAGTGCAAGTCTGAAATGTTGTCAACATTATTTATAGAAAGATGTGGACAAAATGTCATTTTAATGCTACAACGTTGTAGAGCAGAGAGAACATTGGAAACCAAAATTAAAAATGTAGTGGCAAGTCAACTGTCAATTTCAGGACTCTTATAGCAGTGGCTTTTATTTTCCACGATGGACCTTCTACAACATCTGGACACTATACTGTATATTTAAAGGTCAATAAAGGATGGACACATTGTAATTGTAACGGAGCCCACAAGCCTTACTGTCTGCCTGTAGAGTAGTCTCACAGGGATGACTCGAATAACCTCCACCATCCCCCACCTATTCCCTTGTCCCACCTTAAATAGTACCAGACTGGGGCGTGGTGAAGACCGAGGGAAGGAATCCTTGAGATGTGACATGCCTTAAGGTGCGGTAAACGATAATGGATACCTCGTGGAGTTAGTTGTTCTTCCTGACCTGTAGTCTGGAAATATAAATACCAATCGGTCACCCACTGCCTCAACCAGTATACACACCTACACATATGTTCATCAAGAGGAGGGCAGGAGGAAGAACAATAGTCACCTGAAAAGGATGGGTGTAGTCCAGGAATCTCTGGTAGGTGCGCATACCACCAATGGGTAAGGAAAGAGCACACAACGCACCTGCACTGGATACCCCGGTTCAAAACAACATGGGATTCCTTCAAACAATTGTACAGTATTAGGTGTCCTTGCAGTACCATAAGGGGTTAACTCAGCAATGCACTCCTGCGCTCAACGTGTGGCCAAGATAATGAAAGTGGTGATACGCTCCAGCGCTCTCCGTGGTGTGGGGCGATTGAACTCCGGTCCTTGTCAAATGGAAGGAAGAAAGGAAAGTGATGATACTCTCCAGCGCTCACCGTGGTGTGGGGCAAGTGAAAAAGTGGCAATACACTCTGGTGCTCGCCGTGTTGTGAAAAAACAGAAAAGAGCGGTGACGCACTTCTGCACTCACCGTTGGGGGGGAGGAAGGTGACGCGCTCCCGCGCTCACTGCGTGTTCAAAAAAGGAAAAGAGCGGTGGCGCGCTCCAGCGCTCACCGTAGCGTTGAATGATGGCAATGCGCTCCTGTGCTCACCGCAAGTAAAGGGAAGGACGGTGACATGCTCCTGCGCTCACCATGGCATGGAAGGACTGTGACGCGCTACAACGCTCACCGTGGTAAAAAAGGACAGTGACGCGCTACAGCGCTCACCACAAGGTTCAACAAAGAAGAGTGAATGCCCCCGCATTGGACTGTCCCGTGGCAGGACCAGCGCTCTGGCGCTGGCATGGTCGAGCAAGCTGGCCAAGGGCAACAGCATGTCAAGACAAGGGCTCAAGCTCCGGGCACCTGGCGTGGAAAGCAGTTCCAATGGTACAGGTTCTGGATAGAGTCTCTATCAGTATCAGAAGCATGCGTGTGTGGTCATTGTGGAGTTTTAAAGGTATCACCCGGAAGTGCTCGAGAGATGACCTGCGGTATTACACTCTCATGGAGAGCTAGACCGCCAACGACAACATCACACACTCCCCACTACAGACGGGGGCATGACAGTAATGATGCCAATTTGGAATTCAAATGTCGGTTGACTAATGAATTACCAAATTCATATCTGATATTTTTGGTGCCAAAGTTTTGAAAACATCATTCGGGCTATTGGGAATATATAAACTTCAATTAACAAGTTAATTTTGGATATTTTCAATGCAAATTATTTCTAAAAAATCATTTGGCCTATTGGGACGACGTCAAAGATTTCTGTTTGTATTTTTGTTTCGGTTCATTGATATTGTATTTAGAAAATTGTTTTTGAAAGATAAGTTCATATATTTGATCTTTGTATTATATGCAATGTTATTGAGGGTGTTTATTTTTGAAAATGTAAACAGATATTTGAGTTTGTTGTAAATATTTTGAACACAGATTTGTTTTTTTAACAATCTTATTGATTGTATTTTTTTCAAACTGTTACATGATGATCAACATTGAAATCACTGTGTATGGTGAAATTCAATAGAATCTGAAAACAGCAAAAAGGCAAACTATGTAAGTGTAAAATTATGTTGTGTTCTTAAAACTTTAATATTATATGCAATAACAGTGGATCATGTCTACTACTCCACCTGCAAAATTGGATGGACGAGACAAATATAATTCCCATGTTTCAAACCGGTTTTAGACCAGTGATGGGCACTTTAACAAACCCGGCCACTTTGGAACTCTTAACTGAAAATGTATGAAAAAAGAAAACACGGTTGTTTGCATGTTTTGACGATTTGAAAGCCGCATTCGACAAAGTAAGCAGAAATCGCCTTTGGGAAAAATTGAGAGCACAGGGGCTACCAAGCAAACTACTGGACACAATAATAGCCCTGCACTGTGACACCTGGGCAAGAGTGAAACTAGGCGACGGTCTTAGTATCACCACCAGTATTCACACACAGCAAGGCTTAAAACAGGGCTGCGTCTTAGCTCCAAGTTTGCTCAACTTATTTATAGCAGACATCAGTAAACACATGCAAGCAGCTGACTGCCATCCGCCAAACCTAGCAAATGAGCCAATACCCTTCTTACAGTACGCAGACTATATAATGGTGCTGATCCAAAGCCCCATCGGGCTACAAAGAGCGATAAATAGCCTAGTCTCCTAACTGGAAGGAGATAGCTTGGAATTAAATAAGGACAAAAGCAAGGTGGTACGTCTTGTGGATCCTAAAAAAAACAAGTTCAAATGGTTTGTAAAAGGGACTATAATCGAAGAACAAGCGGCGTACAAATATCTAGGCTTAAACGTGGGGAGAGGCTCAACACACAAATAACATCAAATAAAACTAAAAGCTAAATTGTGATCGTTCACCTTTGCGTACAGTCTATTGAACAAAAAACGGTGTTGCCCGAACCATCCAAGCCTCCTAAAAGTGATGGCAGCACAAGTAGTATTGTTATTGTCGTACGCCCTAGTAGTTTGGGGTGGCAAAGAGGTGGATCTGCTAAACGAACTTCAGACAAAGGTTTATAAAGCTGTTTTTAATATACCAAGGTCCGCTGCACCAGCTCAGGATCGGCTGGAATTTGGCCTTCAAAACCATAAGTTCCGGAGCATGAGCTGCTTCGTGAAACTATGCCATAAATGTTGTGCATCTGAACTGGGGTCATTGAATAACCTATGCTGGAAAGAAATCAAAATCCAGATGGATCAAGATATCCCACACTCATGGGGAGCCTATCTGAAGAAAGCATTGGCGGAACTTGACATTCAAACGATATGGGATAGCCAGATAGACCGGGCAGTTTTTGGCAAATTGACAAACAAAACCACGAAGAGGAAGTCTTTCTTAGAAAATAAAATAACTACCTCGAAACGCAGGCATGGGTGAACCATGATTAACTCCTACATATCAATAAAGCCACAGGCCTACTTAGTAGCTCAATTTAGTGCGGAGTTAAAAAAGAATTTCATCAACTACCGGCTGGGCTTGCATGGTTTGAAAGATCTACAACCATCCTGGAAAACCAACCAACAAGCAGCACACTGTCGCCTATGTGGTTTTTGTAATGAAACATTAACTCACCTGCTGTGGGCATGCCCCGTAGTTAAGGAAATAAGGGGGCTTCTAAAACCAATTTTTAACCAATTGAACATTCGCACATGCAGGCAAGCAGTGATACATTAGTTGGAAGGTTTCTCTATAATTTTGGCTTCCCGAGGGGTAAAATACTGGGCAAAATTAAGGGAACTTTTAAAGCTAGCGGATTTAGAGGTCACCAACTAAGCAGGAATAAGGGCGTTTTCAGTAGTTTAAATTGCAAGTGGTCTGAAGCCCAAGGCCACAAGATAACCGGAACAACAAAGAAAAACGGCAGCAGAACAAACCTTATTGTAAAGTTTGGCATTTTACAGACATTTATTTCAAATAATCTATCCTTTGCACAATTTCGATCACTGGAGCACTTTGGAAAGTTGTGAATATATTGAACTGTCACAGATCATTTAACTGGTTAACTAGCATTTTACTCTCTTTTTTAATGTTATTCAGATTTTAAATATCATCAAGTTCATTGCTGATATGCAGTATTTAATGGAAAATTAAGTTTAATATATTCTTAAAGTGTAAATTGTAACGATTTTAAGTAATCATATGCAATAAACTATTTTTTGATTTGATTTGATTTGATATGCAATAACAGTATTGTTTTTCTCTTTTACAGAAACTAATTTTAAAGTTTGAAAATATTTATATTTAGATTATAATAAAACAAGTGAAAACATTGTTTCAAAAAAGGTAAGATTAAGTAATCCATTCACTACCAATGCACTGCTACAATGAACCTGTGCACTACCCATGTACAACTCTAAGCACCTAGACACTAATCATTCACTCCTTCAATTACCCAGGTACTACCCATGCACTGCTCCAATCACCTGTGCACAACCCAATGTACTCCTACAACCACCTACAATCACTCAGCCAGGACCATGTACTTATCCAATCACTCAACCAATAGCCAACCACTTATAAAATCACTTTGCACTATCCTTGCTTGCCTCTAATCTTCCCGTCGGTACTCATGTACTCATGCAATGACCCAGGTACTAACCATGTATTCAACCAATCATCCAGACATTACCTATAAACTCATCAATGATGTCATTTGAGATGTCATCAGTGATGTCAGCAGTGATTTCACTGACCATGTCATGAATGATGTAATATGTGACGTCATCAGAAGTGCATTTTGGGGGCGCGAGTTATAGTTAGCTGAACTAACTATAACGGACGAATTTCACCTTTTTTGTACAGTGAAATGTCCAACTAATATAATATATAAATATATATTCATACAAGCAATAATAACACACTTGGCAAATGCAACTGATAAATGCATGAAAAATAATGATAAAATGCACAAGCAGATAATAATGGGCATCCGGCAAGAAATCAGAAAGATATATATACTAAATACATAAAATTATTACTTTGGATATGCACTGTGACTCCCTCAAACATCACAAAGAAAACACTTCAAATTATTGTAGCCACAGGCCGCACATCACAATGGCATCAATTAAAAATCAAACACTTCACCTGGTGCAACTTCATTCTGACTCGCTCCAGACTGGGGGACATACAGCCAAAGTCAGGAGACTCAGCAACCTTATACCTGCACTGAAGATGCGTCCATCGTCCAGGCTGAAACAATCCTGGTTTCTAAGTCAAAAACCCTCAGCTTTATAGTCTCAAAACACACAAGAAGGTTCGAGAGTCTTTCCTTCACACCAAGGACACTTACTGGAATTGGCCCCCTTCCATGCAAGCATCCCAGGGCAAAAGGAGTTCCCACGTTCCCTCATGTTCCAGCCTTTATCTTAATGAAGCTTATGGCAGCCTCCGGTACATTCAACAATCTCTACTGCAAAAACAAAGCAACCTTGAATGTGAATAACCCTAACAACTTGAGCGCTCTGTAGGCCTGGGCGTGCAGAAAGCTCTAGCAAGACAGAGTCAGAATTCAGGATGACAAGAGGCCATGTCAAAGCCAATAGTAAGAACTTCATAATACTTCACAATGAACATTTATGCACCACTGCCTATAGCATCAGATTCTTCATCTCTCAATATACAACATAATGCACATTTGAGCACCAGTGCTCATAACAATGCACTTCGAGACCAAAAAGTACATTCCACACCTCTCTTTATCTCATGCTTTCAAATGCACATCCCACACGTTCTGTTCTTGGCAAGCTGTTCTACTCCGTGACAGCTACCACTTTGAAACTACGAGAAGAAATCTTCAAGAGAAACAAGGCATATTCAGGACGTACATTCAGGCTAGGATAAAACAACACACCAAAAGTCAATTAAAGTGATGGTAGTCAAAGGTCATCACGTGGTGTCAAACCATAAGAGTGCCTCTAGTACTACATTCACCCCATGACCTTTGATTATCATAACATATATATATATATCAATAAATGAACTTCCTAACTGATAGCCCTAATATAAATGAAGCACACATTAAAAGAGGGACATAAAAGCATGTAACATAATACTGGATGGGGTAATAATGTTGGTCTCCATCTTCACGTGGGCGGGAGTGATGTTCATGATGTCTGGCTCGTCATTATTCTCCTCTTCTACATCTACCTCCATAACTCTAAGGCTTTCTGGAACCTTCCTTTTCCTTAGCCTTGTTTTGTGGCGTGCCTCACTCTCCAATTGAGCTGGTGGCTTTCAAGTGGCATCTAGATCATCAGAAGCGGGGCTTGTAAAAGAAGTTGATGGACTAACCCTCCTTTTCCTTGCTGGGGAGCTGGAAGACAATGGATTCTCTGAAAGAGTGGCTTGCTCTTCTTCCTCCTCTGCAGGAAGCTTGATTTCCTGAATTGCCTCTACTTGGGGAGGAACAACTACTATTGTGGGCGGTGGTTGCAGCTGTGTTGCGTCTGTTGTTGGCCACTTATCTGCTGAGTTTCCTCCTGCATTGTTTGGGTACTACTTTGCGATAACGATAAGGCAATTTAACATCACTGCTCATTGGCGTTTGCACAATTAGACTGGCTGCCTCTGTTACACTCATGGGCTTGGGCGTAGGTTGGTCGGTGTAGCAACTTGATGCAGATGTGCGGCTCCCTGCTTTCTCCTCAGACACTGCTGCGGCAGGATTAATATTTTGTTTCCCAAAAAATATCCTGGGTGGCACACCATTCTTGATAAGTGCCACTTCTTTCTTCTTCAGCTGCTCCTTCTTCTTACAGGCAACTTTCTTGGTACTGTACCACCTAGAAACTTTGTTTGGGGCCATCTTCTGCAGATGTCAGCAGGACGCATTGCACAAGTTGCAGAAATGTCTGTGGTCACATGTGACGTCACGTGACGTCGTGCACAGCATGATGTCTGTCTGGCAGTACAACCGGTAATGATGATGACATCTCCTCCTCAGTCTTTTGTGCACTTAAAAGCAAAGAAGCCAGAAGAACATCAGTGAAATGTTGCATTTGTTGTTGTGGTTCAATTAATACCAGTACAAACAAACACATATAATATATAAGTTAGTGCGGGGTGGTCACACTTGTTGGTGTTATATTATTACATTTTATTAACTCAGTTATTAAAAAAACATAACAACAGTGTAGCCATTTCTGGGACTTTGACAACAAGGGCTTTCATCGTATAGTGTGTACACTCATGAAAAATAGGAAAGATGAAGAAAAAATGCAAAAATTGAAATGTAATGGAAGTGGAACCTGTTTGCCATTAATTTGCGCATCACATGATTCAGTGAGCTGCAGCTGGCAAAGGGGATGGAAGCAGTAAGCCAAGAGGAACAAAGGAAAGACATGCAGGCCTATATGGCTAAAGCAGCACACTACCAAACTACCACCACAAAACGGCCACCAGCCACATGGTTACGAACGGTCACAACAAGCAGGAGGCCTGGAAAACATTGAACTGAAGCAGGCCTGTATTATATGGCCAGACAAAGGAGGCATGTTTGCAAAACAACACAGCTTTAATGCAAAATTGCAAAAATGAAAGTCCACAGTGCTTAAAAAATGTTGGGAAGTTACACAACACAAGTACAACCACACCACACACACATCCAACCAAGACATTTATTTAACACACATCAAAAAAAGTGAAATACCCCAAAAAACACATTTAGGAATTCAATCCAATGCCATCCATGCAATAAATGATGTTTAAATTCAACAGACACCACAGAAACAGTTGTGTCTTGCACTCATGAGTAGCTCTGGGCCTACTGGCTGAAAGGCCTATTGGCAGAATTAACTGCAAGCTTGCAGGCCTATGGCAAAAGCAAACTGGCTGGCTATACAAAATGGCCGCCAGCCACATAGCCAGGCCATCCACAATAACAAGAAAGGGAATACAGACAATGCAGGCCTACGGCAAAAGCAAACTGCCTAGCTTCACAAAATGGCTGCAAGCCACATGCCCAGGCAACAGCAGCAAAAAGCATAAGCCAAGAGGAACAAAGGAAAGACATGTAGGCCTATATGGCAAAAGCAGCACACTACTAAACTACCACCACAAAATGGCCACCAGCCACATTGTCACTCATAGTCACAACAGGCAGGAGGCATGGACACAATGAACCTGAGCAGGCCTATATTATATGGCCAGACAAAGGAGCCATGCTTGCTAAACAACACAGCTTTAATGCAAAATTGCAAAAACTAAAATCCACATGGCTGAAAAGGTTGGAAAGTTACACAACACAACCACACCATACACACATCCAACCAAGGCATGTATTTAACACACATCAAAAAAAGTGAAATACCCACAAAAAACACAATTCAATCCAATGCCACCCATGTCCTAAATGATGTTTACATTCAACAGACACCACAGCAACAGTTGTTTCATGCACCCATGAGTAGCTCTGGGCCTACTGGCTGAAAGGCCTATTTATTGGGCCTGACTATTGGACTAGAGAATTAAAAAAATATTGCAAGTTGGAGAAAATGTAGTGAACGTTTCCTTTATAAAACAAAACTAGTAGAAAAATTACATACAAAGAAAAACAACTAGGTCCCTACTGAAACTACAGACTATCCACAACAATAAATTCTAAAAAAACAAATCAAAAGTAACAAAAAATGTACTTGCAAGTTCCAATCAAACAAACAACACCAATTCTCCAACTTTCTTTTAAAATCTCATACAAAAGTCCTCAAATCCAATGATATATGATGCTGCAGGCACAAAGAGTCATCCTTCTAGCTCAAAATCCAAATAAAAAGTGAACAGGACATGGGCAAAGAACTGAGAGGAGCCTGCTGGGCAGGAACAGGAAGTTGAAGACTGTGGGCACTTCCTTCCCCTAAAAAAAAGTAAAAAAAGAAAAAGGACACCTTACACAAAAAAGTACAGCCAAATGTCAATCTGAGGAGTTTTTTCATCCAAATAATTTTTTTCGAGGAGGTTTAATGCTGTTCGAGAAATATTCTTCTCCAGATTACAAATTCTGCATGTTCAGCATTGCGATCTTCACGGAACCTCCGCTGGATGTCCGAAGGCGCATCCGAATGACGTGTTCGCGATCGCACACTCTCGTGGGATCCTGCAGCCAGCTACCAAAATCTTGTGGTGCACGCGAGCGGACAGGAAATCTTGTCGGTGAATGCAGGAATCCCAGTAAGTCGCTACAGCATCCGCAAAAACGCATTTTGAAAGCGCAAACAAGAAATAAACTCTGCTCCGCCGCCGATCACAGAGTTTTCGGTAACTCGTATGTTGCCAAAAATCCGCAAACTCCGAGAGCGGAGTGGGTTTTAACGCCCAGGGTTCATTCCGGCCCAGAAGCGGAAATTGCAGCCCTGGTGTTGAAATTCCAGCCTGATTGCAGACGTAAAGTTAGTAGTCGTAAGTGCATTCTGTGAATACCAAAAACCGTAGGTGCCTTCTGTGAATAACAAAAGTAGTACGTTTAGGATTTTGTCTCAGATTAGTTCTGTGAATCGGCCCTCAGGTGTTTGTTCACTTCACTCACTAGCTTGGATCTAATGCATTTTCTTTCGCCCCACCACTTTCCAAGCCCACCAGGTGCAATTGCTGGCTCTCACTCTCCTCTGTACATCCATGTGGGATTCTGAAAGGGGCACATGGCCTCACATTTGTTTGTATATCCCCCTGAGGTGGGCACCTATGAGAAGGTTCTACTGCAGCTAGACCAGTCATGTTCCTAATTCTGTGTTTGGTTGTGTTTCAGGTTGCATGTGGCGATTCAACCATTTACAGCTTTTGTCAACAAGCTGTAGACCCGGCTCAGCGATACCAGCTCAGAAGGGCCCCGAAGGGCCCATGGAGTCTGCCCACAGAAATCGACTTCACTGAAACAGTGGCTTGGCAGGAGTATGACGCGCCTCCTTTCAACATAACATCAAGAAAGTGCTTCCGGCCCATAGCAGAAGGTATGCTGTATCATTAGGCTGCAGAGAGATCACTTCTAAAGGAAAACTAACTGCATTAAATGTCTTTATTTTAGAACCATGGCTCTAAGGAAGTGCACAAATCATCACACAAATGAACGATACATACAAAAGAAGTAATATTCACATACGCTAGCTGTTACCGCACACCCGCAGAAATAGCTAACCTGCCCTGGCTCTTTTTACACCTGTGTTACAGAGCCTACTTTCTAGATCTAATGAATCTTTTTAGTATTTTCGAGTGGTAAGGAGAAACAAATCTATATGGTACTCAATATACAGTGTAACCCCATTGGCCACACTTTAAATCTTGGAGGTGGAAGTTATTGTTTAAAGGGCTTATTACAAATTCTTACCGCGGACCGGGAGACGCAATGACCCTAGAGAGAGGATGGCCAACCCCACAAAGTGGCAGACAAAGGGCACAGTAGCAACAGGGCGCAAGAGCGTGCCAAAGAAAGGGTCAGTGAATGACAGGGGAGTTTGGAATCAAAGCACCTATTCAAGAAAGAGGGGCATGGTTGTAACCACGGCCTAAGAGGCAACCGGAACAATCAGTCCCCAGCTGCGTCGCCAGAAGAAATTGATGTTGCCACTGCCTGAGATGAAAAAGGTAAAGTTGAACAAAGACCAGCCCAGAGATGCTTCCTATTGAGCAGAGGTACTGGTGTCATGGTCAGATCGGTATTTGACTGCAGAAGCACGGATATTAGCGGGGGCGACCAACAAAGAAGAAACAGAGGAGCACGCCCATACTGATGCCAGCACATGCAGCCAGGACTGCGATGCCCGAAATAAGATGGGGTGCGCATGGGGTGGCTGGCCTGGGGAAACAAGGACAAGTAAGAGGGCCAGCAGTGCCTAGGAAAGCAGCCTAGCAAGGACTGCGTGCCCTGAAAAGATGGGGGGCACATGGGAGGCTGGCAAGGGCCATGAGGACAACAAACAGGGCCTGCAGTGCTTAGGAAAGCTGCCCGTGCTGGGTACAGGTGCATCTGACCTGGGGCGACTGCCGCTGTGCAGCGTGGTCAGCTATGCAGGTCTTGCTGTGCCTGGAAGGTCGATGCGGGTAGTGGTGCCCCTGAGGCGGTTGAAGTTATCTCATACCAGAGACCTCGGGCAGTCATGCCCAGTATGCTGTGGTGTGCACGGACCTAAATCAATCAGGCTCCAGTCATTAAAACGGGTGTAGGGTGAGGTTAGCAGTATACCCTCAATTGATTTCCGCTCCATGCGGAGCTTAATTTAGCCGGGCGTGTGTAAGATTGTAGAGCACAAGAGAATGTAGGATGCAGAAGGCTGTAGGGTAAAAGGTTTATAAGGAACCTGGCACCATTTGCAGCATTAACAATAAAGTGTCTGACCGCAGGGTTATTCTCCCCATTGACATATCTTGTACCGCCGTGGTAAGCGACCCTATTGACGTTGCGCTAAAATCTGATGCAACATAGTCACTGAGTCTAATCTAAGGCTGTGTATGTGGCTAATGCCCCCAGCCCGGGTGAAACTATTAGTCACTGTTCAGAGTCATAAAGCCATCTCTGCTGCCTGGTTAGCTAGCAGCAAAAATCAGTCATGCCCCCCAGGCATTTAATGCATGCCGAAGTGCGAACGCGCCGCTGGCATGCCAAAGGGAAGCCCATCTGCGCCTGTCCATGCTGGGAAGTTGCCAGGAGCCAGGCACTCTGCCCCACCCTTGTCTCACAGATAAGTTTATTTATGTGAAGCTTTGGTCGCTCTAGAAGGTGAGGCTGCATTTGGAGAACACAGCTGGGCCCCGGAGGTTTGCCCCACTCATTGCAGTCAGTGCACCTTTGGGGTTAGCACTCACTTGCACTCCACAGACTTTGTCTCCAACGCTAAGACATATACTATTTTTAGCCTAAACTGCCACTCCCTGAATAAACATTATGCTGAGGTGTTTGATCTCCTACAGGAACGGTCCCCTGAGGTTTTATTCTTAACAGAGACATGGCTATCCGAGGATTCTGTGGCCTTACCAGCCCTGGCCCTCCCCGCCGGATATGTAATGAGCAGTCTGAACAGAGCGGTGGGGAGAGGGGGGGAGGAACTGTAATTATACACAAAGCAGCTTATACCTGTAGCCTCGTGCCCAAAGACCTTCGTGACTGTGAAAGAGCACTCTTTAAAGTTGTACTGACAGCTAAATTCACTCTTTCTGGGCTATTTACCTTCTGCCCACCGGGTCCATCAAAAACCTTTAGAGAAGCCCTGGCCATTGCTATCACTACATTAGCTCTTCAGACAGCCAATTTCAATGTTTTAGGTGAGCCTAATCTTCACCTAGAGTTGCAGGAGGCCCCTAACATTTTCAACGTTCTTGGGGACATGGCAGCATGCCAATTAGTCCAATTGGTCCCATCTCCTTGACCCGATCTTCTCAAATCTCCTATCCCTGGAGGTGCAGGCAGCCCTCCCTATGCCCTGGAAAGATCACTCTCTCAATTCTATTTCTAGGCTAATGTTCTCTTTCGGGGATGGGTTACCCAAACCTTGGACACCTGTATTTCATTTAAACTCACCCATCCAAAAAGCTCACAGGCTAATGTTTGGTTTAAATAGTCTTTGACCCTAGCCAGGAAGAACTGCAAGGTCCTAGAGCGAGCCTGTAGGCAGTTCTATAACGCTCTTGCTAAAGCACAGTACAGAAGTGAGATCAAGGCATACCATAAATTGGTCCGCAAGACCAGGGCTACACACTATACCAACCTGATCAAAACAAGTAATAACCCTACTAAAACCATATTCTCTCTTTTGAAGGACCTGATAAAGCCCCCCATCCTCTTCCCTCAGTATTATATCCTCTTGTCTGCAATGCAAAGTACTCCCCAAATTCTTAATGGAGAAGTTGGAACATATCTATAGTAGTTTCCACCCAGGTGATAACTTCTGTGGCACGGGGAGGAACGTGTCCACGGGCTCTGAGACCTATTCTCTCACCTCGCTCCCTCCTATCGCTCTTAAAGCTATGGAAGCACTGTGGGCACGATTCACAGAACTAACTTAAGACAAAATCCTAAACTTACTACCATTTTGGTATTTACAGAAGGCACTTACTCATTTCAGTATTCACGGAAGGCACTTTCTCATTTTGGTATTCACAAAGGCACTTACTCATTTCGGTATTCACAGAAGTTAGGAGTCCTAAATTCAGGACTCCTAAATGCCTTCTGTGAATACTGAAAGTCTTAAAGTTAGGTTTTTTTCTCAGTTCAGGAGTAGTGAAGTTAGGACTCCTAACTTTAGGACTCCTAAATGCCTTCTGTAAATATTGAAAGTCTTAAAGTTAGGATTTTTCTCAGTTTAGGATTAGTAAAGTTAGGACTCCTAACTTTACTACTCCTAAACTGAGAAAAATCCTAACTTTAAGACTTTCGGTATTCACAGAAGGCCTTTAGGAGTCCTAAAGTTTGGACTCCTAACTTCTGTGAATACCGAAATTAGTAAGTACCTTCTGTGAATACCAAAATGGTAGTAAGTTTAGGATTTTGTCTTAAGTTAGTTCTTTGAATCGGGCCCTGTGTGTCAAAGTAAAATCATGGGGGCTGATTCACAGAACTAAGTTACGACAAAATCCTAAACTTACTACTTTTGGTATACACAGAAAGCATTTAGTAGTTTTAAGTTAGGATTTTGTCTTAAATTAGGATTTTGTCTTAAGTTAGGATTTTGTCTTAAGTTAGGATTTTGTCCTACATTTGGATTTTATCTTAAGTTACAATTTTGTCTTAATTTAAACTTTAGTTTAATTTAGGACAAAATCCTAATTTAAGACAAAATCCTAACTTAAGACAACTCTTCTGTGAATACCAAAAGTAGTAAGTTTTGGATTTTGTCTTAAGTTAGTTCTGTGAATCGGGCCCATGGTCTCCAGACAAACTCATGAAACCAGACTTTTTTAGAAAATTCCAACAGTGTCTCCTGCCTGAGTGCTTGAAGCTGATTAATCTATCCCTATTCTTGCAGTTGTCCCCAAGTCCTGGAAGCATGCCAAGGTAGTCCCTCTACTGAAAAAGCCAACATTAGACATGTCCAAATGTGAATACATCCGACTGATCTCCGCTCTTAGTTGGTTATAATTATTCAAACTTAAATCAATAAAATAAGATAGTAAAATGAGGTAGCCAGCCATTGAACCAAAATCCTATTCAACAGGTGGACAGTTAGTGTGTATTTTGGTTCTTGTGCTCGCCATAGGGTAATTCCTGCACTGAAAGGAGTCTGGCATGTCACTGGCGTATCATTTTTTCTGATGATGGCTAATATGAACCTACGGTCACCTCAGCCATTCATGATCACTGAGAGGGAATCTACCTTGTAGATGCAGATGAGGAAAGACTATTTTGTTAACTATATTTCCACCTATGGCAATGACGACCTATCTCCTCAAAAGAAAATAAATATTCTGTTACATTGTTTGGGCCTGGGGGGTTTGAAGGTTTATAACCTCATTCAGAAGGATCCCACTCAGGTGATGAAGGGGCTGACTTGATTCATATTTTACACCGATTATATATGAAGCGATTGATCTTTACCATTTTTATCATAAGAAGCAAGAGGACAATGAAAACATTTAGGATTTTGTGGCTGCTCTAAAGACATTACCTTTGGTTTTCAGGTTTGGGGGTTGGAAGATGAGTTGCTCAGAGACCAGGTTATAATACACTGTAATAACCCATCTTTGCAAGACAGACTTTGGGTTCATGGGGACTCCAGTTGGTGGGAGTAGGATTAAAATTGTCAGTTTCAGTTTTTAACGTCTTTATTTCGAATATTCTTCATAAAAGACAAAATATTTACATACATATGAATAATAACAACATTACATAATCAATGACATTATATGAAAATTAAGCGTAAAGAACAATAGAACAAAAAGAATTAAGAATTAATTAAAACCTCAATTAAATATGTGCATAAAGACGACAAGAGAAGATTATTATTGAACAAATGCATATAAAAAGACACAACATCAATACTGGTCGGAGACACAATCTAGTAAAGTAACATACTATATGGGTTTTTCATGACGGTATGTTACAAACTGTCTTAGACCTTAATAACCAAGCCCATCCAAGGAATTTGGCCAATCCAATGGAAAGACATTCAGAGGTGTTAGTTCTTAGAATGAGCAAGGCTTCACTGCTCGACCGGGTCTTTAATCTATAGCATATAGGCTTTAGCCACTTGTGGCGTGGTTCACGGTAAGCATTACAAACAAACAAGAAATGACCTATTGTTTCTTTATGGTCAGTACAACATGGACAAAGTGAAGTCGCCGGCTTCTGCCAACCACTGGTGAAGGCCCGTAATGGCAATGTACCTAGACGGAACTGAAAGTAAAGTTTCCTATCTAAGGTTTTGACAATTACATCCCAAAAGCACTCGGTATGAGGGACTATTTTATGTAGCAGAAACAGACCGGTCAGGTTCGGTTTCTCTGAAAGAGCAACGTGTTCATCTTTAACCATAGACCAGAAGAGAGATTTAAAATCTTTCTTAGAGGGAAAGATGTGAGAGCCCGGCTCAAACCACAACTGGGGGAGGCCCATTCCGATAAGAGTGTTTCTAATTGACTTAAACCATGGAATTTCACCTGCCCCCTGTTGTGATCTAACATCCTGAAGCTCTTGGGCAAACATGGCAAGTTCCGGTGTGGACCATATGCGTCTCCATAACGCCACCATCCTGTACTGGGCTTGATGTTTAATTGAATGGAACCCCATATCCATCAATAGTGGTAGAGCGGGTGTTGATGGAGGAAACTGACTAGGTTTCGGAAAAATTTGTTCTGTATCCTATCAAGGACAGCCAGGTCCACACAACCCCATATATCAGCCCCGTATAATATGGCAGAGCTGATTTTTGCACTATATATTTTAAGAACGGGCAATACCCTTTTGGTCAGAGAACTCCGCTGCTCCTTCACCAGACAACCGGACAGACGCGTAAATTTCAAGCTAAGCGCCACTATTTGCTCTTTCCAGCGTAATCTATAGTCCATTGTCACACCAAGATAGGTCATAACTTCAACCTGTTCCAGACTAGACCCGTTCATCGTAACATTGCCCCTCTGTGGTTTTTTCTTTGTGAAGACCATAAATTTGGTTTTGTTGATGTTAATTTCTAAATCGTTCTCATTGCAGAAATCCACAAATTTGTCTATAGCTACCTGCAGACCCTTCTGTGTTTTAGCCAATATGAGCGTGTCATCAGCAAAAATTAAAAGGGGGAATTTAGTCCCACCCAGTGATGGGGCATCGGTAGGGGTTTCTGAGAGAAACTTAACCACTTGATTAATAAAAAGTATGAAAAGGGTAGGGGCCAGGACGCAGCCCTGTCTCACTCCACGAGTCACGGGGAAGGGTTCTGTGACCTGGCCCTGGTGGCCCCACCTAACTCTAGCAAAATTTCCCTCGTGCATCCTGATGGTAAATTCTAGGAGCGCAGAAGGAACTCCCATCTTTCTTAATGCAGCCCACATCTGTCCTCTGGGGACCAAATCAAACGCTGATTTGAGGTCCACAAATGCAGCGTATCTCGTGCCACCTCTCAAAAACACAGTTTTCCAGTAGATCATAACAAATCTTAAGATCTGATCTACAGTACTAATGTGAGCCCTAAAGCCAGCTTGTAATGGAGAGAGAATGTCAGCTTCGGTCATCCAGGTGTCGATTTTTCCTAAAAGCATTCTAGCCACTCCCTTTTGTAGGGCATCAATAAGACTGATGGGTCGGTAGTTTCCTGCATCAGTTTTGTCCCCTTTTTTATACACGGGCAGGATCTCTGCCCCTTTCCATGAATTTGGGATCCTGGTCCCTCTAGCTATCGCATTTGCCAGGGTAGTTATGTACGGAACCCAATGCACCTGGTCATACTTAAAAAGGTCCGCTGGGACACAGTCCATACCGGGGGCCTTACCGTTCTGGACTTGTTTAAGAGCAACTACAGTTTCTGTTTCTGTGAAGACAATGTGGTCAAGTATAGGCACCGCAGTCTGTACACTGGCATCTTCCCAAGCGTGGGAGATCCGTTCCGTGTTACTAAACTGCGTCGCGTAGTGCTTGACCCATTGTTCTGCAGGCACATGGTTAACAGGGACTTTCGAGTCCCCAGTCCCACCCCACCTCACAACCTCCCAGAATTTTTGTTGGTTAGATGAGGTGCTTGCTTGGTATAAATCTAACCAGCGCTGTTCGTCCCAGTTGGTTTTTGCCTCTTTAAGTACTTTCTTGTAATTAACCCTAGCTAGCCTAATATCATTGGCTGACTTGGATTTAATAGCAGCTATTAGGGTGCTATGGGCAAGACGACAAGATTTATCATACCATTTGGTCCTAGTTGGTACTGGACCATTATTCCTTCCTTTTGTGGGTTCATTAAAAAAAGTTTTAATCTTATTAAACAGAGACTCATAGATCGACCCTATTTCTTCCAGGGAAGTGCCTTCATTAACTATGGGTACCATCGAATTGGTGGCTGCTGAGACCTCCACCGCAACCCTTTCTAATACGGTAGGGTTGTCTATAAGCCTAGTCCAGCGTACCCTTCTACAGTCATTCGTGAGAACAGCCTCGGCTGTAACGGTAGTGGATGCAGAATCCAATCTGAGACCCTCATTCAGTAGTAATTTAATTGCCAGGGGATTATGGTCACTTTCAGGTCTTTGGACTACTTCCATATCCTCTAGGATTTTCCAAAACTCTATCTTTATTAAGAAGTAGTCAATACGGCTCGAATGCTGGGAATTGTCAAAAGTGACCTTTCCCATCGAATCTGATTTAGTTCTACCGTTAGCTGCGCGCAGATCCCATTCAAGGCAGAGGCCTAACCACTGCATTGCGGCCTCGGTAACTTTTTTAATTGGAGGGATGGATAATGGTGAATATTCCAAATTTGATCGATTTCCCCATATCCTTCTTTGTCAAGACTAGGAAAAGGTTCAAAAGAACAATTAAAATCACCTGCCACCATTATACATTTGTCGCTAGTAATATTGTTTAATAGGGAATCTAAATCGCTAGCTGCTCTCGCAGGCTTCCCACCAGGTTGCCCTCTTGCATATATGTTAATCAGAAAAAAGTCCTCGTTATTTTTACCAGACAATTTCAAGGCAAGAATATCACTACTTAAGGTAGGAATGTCTATAATTTTAAAGGCTAGGGATTGTCTGATCCAAATAACCAGACCACCTGAAGGACGACCTTTAGGTCCTTTACAGGCTGGTTTATAGTAGTTAAGATAGCCAACCCGAAAGATGGCATCAGTTGACCAGCTTTCCTGTAAAATGATAACATCAAAAGAGTCCATATAAGAGCCCCAGTCATCCTCAGACATTTTCCCTTTTAATCCCGCTATATTCCAAGACAAGACTGTGAGGGTATTACTTGTTTCTTTCGGCAAGTTGTTAAATGGATTCACAGTCTCCTCAGGGACCAGGGGTCTATATGTGGGATTTGGAAGTTTTACCCTTTCTACCTCCCCTTGGGAATTACCACTCAGCCCTGTTACAATCTCAGCCCTGGGAGATGGAGTAGGGTTAGGGGAACTCAGTACAACTTCACTCGGCCCGGGAATCGGTAGTAGATTGTCAAGTCAATCCACACCTTCCAAGCCGGATAGCGGAGCAAACCGGTTTGTGAGGTGCGGGTGAAACAAAGGGTAGACTGGGGTATCAAAGTGAAATCTCCCTCTTGGCCTGTCTCTTCTAGAATGTTGAAATGGGGTGAGGGGTCTACTTGTATATAAAGCAGGATAGAAATAATTCAACAATAATGTTTGCACATCCCCAACTCTTCCGAATCTAGGTTCCCTGCTGATAAATTCAGCCACCCATGGCTCTCTGAAACTTATCACCACACAGTCCCCCTCAAGATCTTTCTTACCATAACCTATCCAATCCACCCTTCTTACATTAAGAATTTCAGGATTTATGTTGGGTGGGAGAGGGCGATTTTTATTAAGCCAGAATGTTACTTTATTGTAGAGGTCCTTGTGTGTTTCTCTTTTACCATCTACTAAAGGAGCCACGCCAGTTAAGATGATGGTGTAAGGCTGTGACTCTGGGGGGATATTAACACATTGTTTCCTCTGGATAGGTTTGATATAGGGCCGGATGTTTTGGTCGTGACTACTAAGAGTTTTCTTGGCCTGGGGTTGCTTTGCGGCCTTCTGTCTAGGTGCGCCCTCAGAGCTAACTGTTTTCTTGGGGGCCGATACAGTTGTTGGCTGCGGGGCTTTTAACGTAGTGGGTCCCGCTTTTGAACTTGAGGCCCCTGCTTTGTTATTCACCAGAGTAGACTTCGATGATGACGGGGCTGTGGGGGGCAAACCTTTGGGGGCTAAACTGGCAAGAGTTCTGTTTGTAGATGCTATATTATCTTTAACCAACCTATCCAAGGAATCCATTTTTGTATTCAATAGTCTTGTCCTTTCGAATAGTGGTAAGAGCAGGGATTTCATTAGTAACTCTATCTTAGCCAGAAGAATGCCATCTGCAATACTAACTGTGGTGTTATGGTCTTCAAGTTGAACCACCACATTAGTATTAGGCAACTGTATAGGTGAATCAATAGTACTTCCCGCCCCCTCAATATGTTCATCTAAGTCGGGAGAGTCTAACCTTTTACGTTTCCCAGGGTTCTGTGAGGGTAGAAGTTGTGAAAGGGGAGGGGAATTCACTTGCTCCTTACTGATATTAAGATTAGGTGAGTCCGAGAGACCTGATTTCTCTCCAGGCTGGTCTAAAAAAATAGTAGTCCCTCCATTTAGCATTTTATCATGTGCAGTGGTATATGAGCTATCTTGACCCGTCCCCGCTAACTCCACAGTTTGGGTCTCAGGAACAGTTACAAGCACTAAATCTGTATTAACATCATTGCTATCAGTGTCTAAAAGGGAAAGCGGAATGGGGGAGACTGCCTCATTAATTTTCCCAAGAGAGGATCGCTTGCCTGTAATTATATCTAGTGAAAGACGTTTTTCAACTAGAGCGATTTCTTTCTCCAGTATGGCAGTAGAGCGTTTAAAAAACTGGTCAATTGTACCCGTAAAAGTGCCATTAGAGGTGGAGACCTGGACTTGCCTCTCTTTGCCAGATCTTAGGGTCATCTTTAGATATACAAGTAACCAAATTAACACCAACCTCAGACCTCAAATTATGTACAATAATGGGCAAAGTTAGGTCAAAGCGGTTATACTAACAATGAGGACACAAGCCTGGTTATGGTCAGATGCAATGTTTACAAAATAAACATTAAAAATGTCTGTTAGGTGATACCATGAGATGTTATAAATATTGAGTGGTAAATGTTAGGAAGGTGGCCCGGCCCGGCCTCACTCGGCCTCAGACGGCCACAGATGGTCCCGCCCTTGTCCCGGGCTTCTCCCGGCGAGCTCCCGCGCGCTCCCGCGCAGCGGTATTCACATGTTAATATATGGCTCTTACGGTGATCACCCGGTCGTTGGGGGCGGGGCGGGGAGGGAGAGCAGCCCAGGTGGAACGGGCGGGGTTACTGGGACTCCTGGGAAATGTAGTCCCAGCCCTCTTGCTCGCAGCCCTCAGCCCCTGTCTTACCCCAGCAGCAGCTAACAGCCCACGAAGGAGAGCGCCCCTCTGCGAAGCGGGACCCGCGCAGCGGGTTCCGCGAGGCGTTGGTGGAGATGCAAGGAATCCACGGGCAATCCAAACAGCAAGGCAGGTTTGTCAAGGTGTCCCACGAAGTGCAGGGCAAGCCGGTATTTGATCACCCAGTCGTTGGGGGCGGGGCGGGGAGGGAGAGCAGCCCAGGTGGAACGGGCGGGGTTACTGGGACTCCTGGGAAATGTAGTCCCAGCCCTCTTGCTCGCAGCCCTCAGCCCCTGTCTTACCCCAGCAGCAGCTAACAGCCCACGAAGGAGAGCGCCCCTCTGCGAAGTGGGACCCGCGCAGCGGGTTCCGCGAGGCATTGGTGGAGATGCAAGGAATCCACGGGCAATCCAAACAGCAAGGCAGGTTTGTCAAAATTGTATGAATAAAACATATGCAAAAATTGAAACAAGAAGGCAATAAGAGGGTAGAGGATAGTTCCTCTGAACAGATACAGAAACCTAACTCTAGTACAAGAATGGGGAACTTTAGGGGTAAGTTTTTCCACTGTGGTAATTCACTCACCTTGCATATGACAGGAGGTGTCCCGCACTGGGTAAAAAATATTCTAACTGTGGCTTAATTGGACATTATACAAGAGTATGTCGTAGGCCGAAGGTGATCAAGTGTGTGGTAGAAAAGTTTGAGCAAAGTGATCCTTCTGGTTCAGAGAAGGCGGGCCAATGTGTGTACAGGATAAGGTATTAGAGATTAATGGCCACTAAAGGAAGAGACCTATTTGCGACATGAAAATCAGAGGGATACACTTTGAATTGGTAGCCAACTCTAGTTCACCATATACAATTACCAACAAGTATGCATGAGCGGAACTGTTTGTACCTAATATAGGCTCTATTTTATTAGAACCGGATAATAATCCCCAGAGTTTCATAGGAGAACATATAAATGTTTTGGGGTTCTGTAAAACATTTTTAATCCAAAGGCAAGAGAGCGGATTGCAATTTGTATAGTGCAGAAAATGGTCCATCCATTCTTGGATGGTGGAACCAAGGAGAATTGGGAATGTTCTCGGATCCAAATGGTGTGGATTCTGTTCTGGTAGTTCAGAACACCAAATAGGATACAAGCGTGCTGGAGAAAGAATTTCCAATAGTATTTTTCAGGACAGTGGGAGAAAATTAAAGGCGTTGTGCACAGGATAGTGTTAAAACACATGCTAGTCCTTGTGTGAACAAAGTGAGAAACATACTGTTCAATGTCAGAGAGGAAGTGACCCATGAATTAAAAAAAATTGGCGGAAGCAGGATTCATTGAACAGGTCGAGTCATCAAATTGGGTAGACCCCTTGGTGGTAACATGGAAGGCCAATGGATATGTTTGTGTGTGGATTTGAGGGAATTAAATAAAACCGTCTTTGCAGACATGTTCCCTCTACCATGGATTAATGAACTATTGGGGGCAACAAACATCAAGGAATGGTTCTCTTCTATAGACCTGACCTCTGCATACCTCTGCATAAGACCAGCTATTGTTACATGAGGAAAGCAAGCATCTCACTGCCTTTAGCACTATGTTTCCAATTTAAGAGGGAACCCTTTGGATTGGCCTCTGCTGTGGCCATATTCCAAAGATTGATGCATCAATCAATCAATCAGTCAATGCTTGTTGAGCATGGCTACTCACCCGTGAGGGTCTCAAGGCTTGGGGGAAGGGTGGGGTGCTGCAAGTGTGACTGAGAGCTGTGGTTCATTCGAAGAGCCAGGTTTTGAGATCTTTCCTGAATTGTGTCAGGGGCGGGGAGAGTCTGAGGCAGAGAGGCATGGAGTTCAGGGATTTGGCAATGAGGTAGGAGAAGGATCTTATTCTGGTTCTTGTCTTGCAGATCCAAGGGACGGTGGTGAGGGCCAGTTAGGTGGAGCGAAGGTGTTTGGTGCGTGCATGGAATTAAATGCAGTGGTTCAGGAAAGCTGGTCCAGCACCATGGAGGACTTTGTAGGCATGTGTGAGCAGCTTGAAGGTGACTCTTTTGTTCACTGGGAGCCAATGGAGCTGGTGTTATGCGATGTGGCTGTGGCGGGGGAGGTTGAAGACCAGTCTGGCTGTGCGTCCTGCACACTCTGAAGTTTCCTGAGAAGTTTCTGGGTGGCTTCTGTTAAGACTGCATTGCAGTAGTCGAGTCTGCTGCTGAAGAGAGCATAGGTGACCATCTTCCTGGCCTCAGTGGGGATCCATCAGCAGGCGAGGAGTGTGGAAACATGATGAGGTTGTGATCTGGGGATTCACATTGAGCAAAGAGTCCAGTATGATGCTGAGGTGTTGTGCATTGTCAGTGGGTGTAGGCGGGTTTCTAGCTCGACAGGCCACCAGGAGTCTTCTCAAGTGGAGTTGTTGGGCCCCAGGGTGAGGACTTCAGTCTTGTCTGAGTTGAGCTTGAGGCAGTTGCCTCTCATCCAGGTGGCGACTGTCTTCATCAAATTGCATAAGTTGCTTCTGGCAATTGTGGGCTCATTGGTGAAGGAGAGAATCAGCTGGGTGTCATCGGTCAAGGAAACAATGTTAAATCCACGACTCCTGATGATGGCTGCGAGTAGGGCTATGTAGATGTTAAAAAGCATGGGGCTCAAGGAAGAGCCCTGAGGCACTCTGCAGCTCATCTCTGTGGCTTCTGAGTTGAACGGGGGAAACCTGAATTGCTGTGTTCTACCAGTGTGCAATGAACTGATCCAGTCCAGGGCTTTCTTGTGGATACTGACGTCGTGGAATTTCGTGATTGGGTTTTGGGAGAGACGGTGTTGTAGGCGACCGAGAGATCGAGGAAGATGAGGGCTGCTTTTTCTCCCCGGTCAAGGAGGTATCAACTGTGGTCGGTGCCGGAGAGGAGGGTGTTCTTGGTGCTGAGAGATGGGTTTGAAGTTTCGAGGTCTGTTGGGTCGGCTGATGGTTTCTTCAGCTGGGGGTTGATCTCAGCATGTTTCTAGTCATCAGGGACAGTGGCGGTCTCGATGGAGCAGTTGATGGTGCGGAGTAGTTTAGTGGCAATGGTGATGGTAGCTCTGTGGATAATGTGGTGCGGGCAGGAGTTTGAGGGGGCTGCAGAGTGAATTTTCTTCATGGTCTTGAGGGTGTCGTCGGTGGTGAGAGTGGTCTAGTTGAGCAGGATCTATTTAGGGGCGTCATTGTCTGGTGAGGTGGTGGCAGGAGTGATGGGCAGGTTTTGAGAAATTAAGCTGTCATAGATCTGCTTGATCTTGGGTGGAAGTAGGTGCTGAGTTTGTTGCAGAGGTCTTGGGAGGGTGGGACTTCTGTGGTCTCACTGTGGAGTTGGGCACACTCGACGATGGCAAAGAGCTTTTTGCAGTTGTGTATGTTGGCATTGATTCCGACTGGATTTGTTTTGCGGTTTTGAGGAGGATGTGGTGTGTGGTGGTGGTGGCTTTGGATGCTGTTTGGGTTTCTGGGGTTTTGTTGTTCCTCCATCGCTTCTCAAGCTGTCTACAGGTACGTCTGGACTCGTGGAGGGTGGGAGGGAACCAACTGGCTTTCTTGGAGTGTTGCTTGCTGGGTGCTATCTTGAGGGGCACCAGCGTGTCGGAGAAGTTGGCCCCTCATTTGGGGAGGTTGCATGCTGAGGTGTTGGTGTTTGTGGATGTTGGCGGTATGTTTGTGATGAGGGCCGCAATGAGATGTTCTTCAGTTACCTTGCTCCAGTTGCGGCAGGGGGTGGCGTTGGTGTGTGGTAGGTTTGGTGAAGGTGAAGTGAACGCAGTGGTGGTCGGTCCAGAGGAGCTTGGCTGTCGGTAATGTTTTTGCTGGTTGAGAAGTCAGTTTCAAGCGTGTGTCTTGCTGCGTGGGTCAGAGAAGTAACTGGCTGCTTGAGTCCAAAGTTGACAGGGTTCTCCAGAAGGGAAGCTGCGTTTTGGTTGTTGGGGTTGTCCAGGTGGAAGTTGAGGTCACTGAGTAGGATGTGATTGGTGGATGTAGGAAATGGGACCCCCGGCCGGCCAGGGCTTGCGCCACAGCCAGTCAGAGACCGCCACTCCTATGAAAAGTCGACCCCTGCTCGCCCTCTAGGTAACGCGGCGCGGGCAGCCAGGCCTATCTCGGAGGATATGTGAAGCATTTGCGCACGCACCCACCAACAACAACATCCCGGGCCTCCCACAAAAGGAACTCCACACCAAGTATATATATAAAAATAGTCTTTGTATTAAACAGGACACATAGGAACACACATTGTACAAGGTGCCAGGGGCACGGGCATGGGCTACAGGGAAGAGGGTACAGCACAGGGCCAAGGGACCACTGCCAGGAATCACATACAGGGGACACCTGGTATTCAAGGGGGGGGGGGAAGTAGGACAAGGTACACAACATACAGGAGCACCCGTAGAGGTGCAACACAGAATACTTGTAGGGATCACATTAGTCTTAGTCCATAGCAATCCACAGGCCAGCGGGCCTTTCTGGGGCAAGGTGCCCAAGAGTCTCGATGTTCATGGTAGGCTGCAGGGAGCCCGGGGCAAGCCTAAACGTAGCAGTTGCCCACTAAGTGCTGGGCAACTGAGGGACATCGTGGGAGCCTCGCCGGCCCTGGGGGAAAAAGGGTGCCAACTGGTGGAGCCACTCGGGCTCGAGAACAAGGGGGGGGGGGCGGAGCCTTGCCGGCTCGGATTCGTCCGGGGCCTGTGGTGGAGCCTCTCGGGGCTCTGGGGGCAATGGCACGGTGGAGCCTCTCGGGGCTCTGGGGTCGACATGAAAATTGAGCCTTCTCGGGGATCAGGGGTTGAGGGGGCCACAGGTGGAGCCTCGCAGGGCTCAGACCATTGGTGGGGCAGGCGGAGTCCCTCTCGGGGGGACTCGGCTTCGTGGGAGGCCTCACGGGCCTCAGGGCACAACCGGAGATTCACGCGAGGGGAGGGGCGGACACCGACAACGTGTCCCGACGCCCCTCCTCTCCATTGCTCGCCACAGCACTCACCGGTTTTGGTGCGCCGGTCTCCTTTGCTGCGCCAGCCTTCTGCTTGTGCTCCGGGGCTCTCTCCCTCTCGGGAGCCCCGGGGAAGGTCAGCAGCTTCACGGGGGTATCGCAGGAGCGCGGAGTGGACTCCCGCCGCTCCTGCTTCGTCGTCCTTCTTCGGCCGGCCTCTCTCCTTCTCTCGGGCCGGCAGCCAATCACGGCGCGGCCTGGGGGATGACGCTAGTGGGGAATCCCGGGCCGGCAGCCAATACCAGCGCGGCCCGGGGATGACATCACTAGGGTCCCGGGCGGCGGCGGTGAACTCGGGGGAAATCGACGAGGAGTGGGCTCCCTCGTAAGGCACCAGGGCAGGGAATAAAGCGAGGTAGGCACTCGCTGGGGGTGTCGAACCTTGGTAGCACGGGGTAGACGCCGGGTGAGCACCGGCTTGTTGAATATAGCGCTACCAGCGCTCGTGCAGGAGTGAAGCACCCCAAAGCGGTAGGGGGCAGGGAACAGCGCTTCCAGGCGCTGGGCAGAAGGGACAGCGCTCCCCAAGCGCTAGATGCAGGTTACCAAAGTCCATCGGTAGTCCAGGACCTCAGGGGGGCCCAGCAGCGCCAAGAAGGGGAAAGGGCCAACGTCAGTCCAGGAGTAGGGCAGGGCCTAGGGAGGCACGCCAACCCTGAGCCCCAGCAGCAGCAGCTCCGGGTAGATTCAAGTTGAGAACAAGAACAAATCCAGAGTGTCACAGCACCCTTTTTATACACACATTCTTGGTCTGAAGGGGTAGGCAGGGGGAGAACCAGCTGGAACTGGTTATGGGGGGATTCTTTACACTGGCCAGGCTAGGAACATCAGCCGCACCCCAGGGGGTGGAGCCAGCATTGTCTGGGGAAAACCCAGCCTCATTCATGACACTCAAACCAGACAGTCAATCCACAAGCAGACCCAGGCTCACTCCTCCCCTCACATCAGTATGCTAAACACTCCATTCACCACCGGGGCAGACCCTCCCAGATCCTGGGAGCCAGGCTCACCAGCCAGCCCTGGCCAATCATACGCCAGGCACATATTCCACAAATATGCCAACTTCCAAAAGGGGGACTTCTACACTAGACACACTCATACCTCATATACCGTTGCGCAGCATTCAATCTCACGAGTTCATACATACCAGACTTGACCCTGCACACCCTACGCACCGGGAACTACCGAGGACTCATCCATTCCCCATGTATTCCTATGGAAGGGTAGGTCGCTCTCTCCTCACACTCACTCAGAGGGGGAATCACCATCCCCAGGTTACATATACCATAAAAACTTCAGGGGCGGACCTGCCAGATGGGCCACGTCCAACACATGCCCCTCCCAGCCCAAAGGCAGGGTAGACCAATCACTACCGTGATGGACTTCCCTGCTTGCAGGGCGATAGAACATGGACGTGGCCCGCGCTACCGAGCCACCCTCCAGTTCGACACCTACCTGGACCGATAGACACACACAGGCTAAAAATTAAGAAAAATAAAAAATAAAAAAATAATAAAGACATAGGCCCAACTAGGCTACCCCACTGGCACGCCTTAGTTGTCCGTGACTAGGACCAGGCCCTAGGCCACCCAGATACCACTGGTCCCTGCTAATCCGAAGTGGGGGGTGGTAACCCCGGGCCCACAATAGCCCTTCTCCACTCCCTTTCTCAGGGTAGCCACGACTACCACTGTTCCTTCCACCTAGGGTCCACACCCTCAGGCTTGCCAGAGGTCACGGGCAAGAATGCCCCACCCTACCTCTACTTCTGAGGTTCCGCGTTCTCCCAGGAGAAACACCCTCAGAACACACTTTCCTATCAGTCTTGGAACTTCCTCCCTCCACTGGTCTTCCACCTGGGAACTAAGCGTTCAGCTCTCCCCAAGGCAAGCCGCGGCCGCGCCAGCAGGTCTTCCTTGTCTGGGATACAACTAACATAACTTTAACAAAACGAGCCGCGGCAGCGCCAGCAGGTCTCAAGGTTCAGCTCTCTCCAAGGCAAGCCGCGGCAGCGCCAGCAGGTCTTCCTTGTCCGGGATACAACTTAGCATAAATTCAGCCAGGGCGACACCTGACGCCTAAACCACATTCAGCGGGGTACGGAACACATGATGCATTAAACACAATTAGCAGGGCAAAAAGGGGGGGGGGGACACCTGACGCATCAAACACATTCAGCGGTGCACGGAACACATGATGCCTCCAACACATTCAGCGGGGTAAAGAAGGACAGGATTAACGTTGATTCAGCAAGCTCCCCATCCCAGAGAACTTATACTCCATTACTCAGCATACCTCAACATTCATGCACATACCGTCCCCTAGACTGGTAGGACAGTTTTCCACCGCCCCTGATTCCTCAACCTGACCCTCGGGGCACGGGTACCATTACTCTAGGGAAGGGACAAGGACCATACATATTTGAACACAATTTTGCAACCACCACTGGATCCCACCCTTCTGGTGAATCCAGAAAACCATATTACACTAGGGAGATGATTTACCCTCCCAAGCTAGGGACACCTAACTCTCAGTATACATGTACATTTTTTTCTACACAACAGATATTTAAGTAACCCTTAAAACTTTCCACAGGACGGGTATTTCTAACAATCTTTAACATTTTCCACAGACATTTTAAGCAACCTGACCTGACCCTATGTGGCACAGGTACCATTATTCCAGGGAAGGGACAAGGACCAACATATTTGAACACAATTTTGCAACCACCACTGGATCCCACCCTTCTGGTGAATCCAGAAAACCATATTACACTAGGGAGATGATTTACCCTCCCAAGCTAGGGACACCTAACTCTCAGTATACATGTACATTTTTTTCTACACAACAGATATTTAAGTAACCCTTAAAACTTTCCACAGGACGGGTATTTCTAACAATCTTTAACATTTTCCACAGACATTTTTAGCAACCTGACCTGACCCTATGTGGCACAGGTACCATTATTCCAGGGAAGGGACAGGGACCATATACATTGAACATAATTATGCTGCCACCACTGGATCCCACCCTTCTGGTGAATCCAGAAAACACATTGTACTAGGGAGTTGATCTACCCTCCCTAGCTAGGGCCACCTAACCAGAACACATCTTTCACAGAACGGACATTTACGTAACTCTTAAAACAATAATCTCCTTTCTTTGCGACCATTTACAATACAGAGTTTTGTAGGGAGGCCAGTTATCGTTGTGGTACTGCGCAAACACAAGTCCGTATCCCACCGCTAGCCACCAGTGTAGGAAATGGGACCCCCGGCCGGCCAGGGCTTGCGCCACAGCCAGTCAGAGACCGCCACTCCTATGAAAAGTCGACCCCTGCTCGCCTTCTAGGTAACGCGGCGCGGGCAGCCAGGCCTATCTCGGAGGACATGTGAAGCATTTGCGCACGCACCCACCAACAACAACATCCCGGATCTCCCACAAAAGGAACTCCACACCAAGTATATATATAAAAATAGTCTTTGTATTAAGCAGGACACATAGGAACACACATTGTACAAGGTGCCAGGGGCACGGGCATGGGCTACAGGGAAGAGGGTACAGCACAGGGCCAAGGGACCACTGCCAGGAATCACATACAGGGGACACCTGGTATTCAAGGGGGGGGGAAGTAGGACAAGGTACACAACATACAGGAGCACCCGTAGAGGTGCAACACAGAATACTTGTAGGGATCCCATTAGTCTTAGTCCATAGCAATCCACAGGCCAGCGGGCCTTTCTGGGGCAAGGTGCCCAAGAGTCTCGATGTTCATGGCAGGCTGCAGGGATCCCGGGGCAAGCCTAAACGTAGCAGTTGCCCACTAAGTGCTGGGCAACTGAGGGACATCGTGGGAGCCTTGCCGGCCCTGGGGGAAAAAGGGTGCCAACTGGTGGAGCCACTCGAGCTCGAGAACAAGGGGGGGGGGGCGGAGCCTTGCCGGCTCGGATTGGTCCGGGGCCTGTGGTGGAGCCTCTCGGGGCTCTGGGGGCAATGGCACGGTGGAGCCTCTCGGGGCTCTGGGGCCGACATGAAAATGGAGCCTTCTCGGGGATCAGGGGTTGAGGGGGCCACAGGTGGAGCCTCGCAGGGCTCAGACCATTGGTGGGGCAGGCGGAGTCCCTCTCGGGGGGACTCGGCTTCGTGGGAGGCCTCACGGGCCTCAGGGCACAACCGGAGATTCACGCGAGGGGAGGGGCGGACACCGACAACGTGTCCCGACGCCCCTCCTCTCCATTGCTCGCCGCAGCACTCACCGGTTTTGGTGCGCCGGTCTCCTTTGCTGCGCCAGCCTTCTGCTTGTGCTCCGGGGCTCTCTCCCTCTCGGGAGCCCCGGGGAAGGTCAGCAGCTTCACGGGGGTATCGCAGGAGCGCGGAGTGGACTCCCGCCGCTCCTGCTTCGTCGTCCTTCTTCGGCCGGCCTCTCTCCTTCTCTCGGGCCGGCAGCCAATCACGGCGCGGCCTGGGGGATGACGCTAGTGGGGAATCCCGGGCCGGCAGCCAATACCAGCGCGGCCCGGGGATGACATTACTAGGGTCCCGGGCGGCGGCGGTGAACTCGGGGGAAATCGACGAGGAGTGGGCTCCCTCGTAAGGCACCAGGGCAGGGAATAAAGCGAGGTAGGCACTCGCTGGGGGTGTCGAACCTTGGTAGCACGGGGTAGACGCCGGGTGAGCACCGGCTTGTTGAATATAGCGCTACCAGCGCTCGTGCAGGAGTGAAGCACCCCAAAGCGGTAGGGGGCAGGGAACAGCGCTTCCAGGCGCTGGGCAGAAGGGACAGCGCTCCCCAAGCGCTAGATGCAGGTTACCAAAGTCCATCGGTAGTCCAGGACCTCAGGGGGGCCCAGCAGCGCCAAGAAGGGGAAAGGGCCAACCTCAGTCCAGGAGTAGGGCAGGGCCCAGGGAGGCACGCCAACCCTGAGACCCAGCAGCAGCAGCTCCGGGTAGATTCAAGTTGAGAACAAGAACAAATCCAGAGTGTCACAGCACCCTTTTTATACACACATTCTTGGTCTGAAGGGGTAGGCAGGGGGAGAACCAGCTGGAACTGGTTATGGGGGGATTCTTTACACTGGCCAGGCTAGGAACATCAGCCGCACCCCAGGGGGTGGAGCCAGCATTGTCTGGGGAAAACCCAGCCTCATTCATGACACTCAAACCAGACAGTCAATCCACAAGCAGACCCAGGCTCACTCCTCCCCTCACATCAGTATGCTAAACACTCCATTCACCACCGGGGCAGACCCTCCCAGATCCTGGGAGCCAGGCTCACCAGCCAGCCCCGGCCAATCATACGCCAGGCACATATTCCACAAACATGCCAACTTCCAAAAGGGGGACTTCTACACTAGACACACTCATACCTCATATACCGTTGCGCAGCATTCAATCTCACGAGTTTATACATACCAGACTTGACCCTGCACACCCTACGCACCGGGAACTACCGAGGACTCATCCATTCCCCATGTATTCCTATGGAAGGGTAGGTCGCTCTCTCCTCACACTCACTCAGAGGGGGAATCACCATCCCCAGGTTACATATACCATAAAAACTTCAGGGGCGGACCTGCCAGATGGGCCACGTCCAACAGTGGATGCGACAGGCTGAGGTCCGATGAATTTAATGATGGTGTCGGTTAAGGACAGGTTGGGGCCAGGAGGTCTGTAGGCAAGGGTCCCCAAGAGAGCGGTATTGGGGTTGATCTGGGCCTGGAAGTAAAGATGTTCAATGGTTACTGTGAAGTCCTCCGAGTGGGTGGTCAGGCAAAGGGAGTTCTTTTGGACGATGGCGATGCCCATCTGCGTTGGTTGATGCGATCCTTGCGGATGATCTTGTATCTATCCGGAATGACGATGGTGATGTACAGGTCCGAGCCGGGGTTAGTCCAGGTTTCGGTGAAGAAGGCATTGTCGGGGGAGACGGAGTCAAGAAGGTCACAGATTTCTTGGGATGTCTGTAGAGGGAGTGCGTGTTGAGGATGGAATTGGTAAGGTGTGCTTTGGGTCGGCCGGGTAGAGGGCGAAGCTGAAGTGTGGAGGTGGGTGAGAGCGCAGCTACAGTTTTGGCAGGAGAAAGGTCCGTGTGTGTCCTGCGGCAATGCAAGGTGGCAGGCAGCGTGGCGTCCAGTGTTGAGGGCAGTGAGGGTGCTGGCGTCGTAACGGTGGAAGTTCTGAGAACCAAGGACCATGATGATGGGCATGGTCCAGGCAGAGATGGGCATAGAAAGATCAGTTACAAAGGTATCAAATTTATGACTTAACTAATTATGCACATATTACAAGCCCTTGTTCCCCAGAAGCAAGTATGAAGTCTGTTCTTTTTTAGGTCTAGCAGAATTTTATTCCAAATTTGTGCACAGTGTTTCGAAAAGGTATAGAAGAAGAGATAACTGCTAATAAAAGGATGTACATTCATTTGTATGGGAGGCAGAGTGCCAAGAAGCATTTGACAGCATCAAAAAGCACATTTGTAAGGCTCTAGCAGTGCAAGGCTTCGATCCTAACAGCAGTAGTATTATTACCATGGATGCCAGCTGCAAGGGTCTGGGGGCGGTATTGTCCCAGATACAAGAAAATGGCATGGAACGAGTAGTGGCATTTGCCTCATGAGCTTTGACTTCAGCAGAGGAGAAATACTCTGTATTTCAAAAGGAAACCTTAGGATGTGTAGGTGGGTCTCAAGCATTTTAGGCAATTCATTTGGGGAACTAAGGTGATGGTGAAAAACGAACATAAACCTTTGGCTAAGGTTCTAAAGTCACAGAGTCTTAATTATGTTTCACCTAGGTTTGGTAGATTGTCTATGCAGCTCTTGGACTATGTATACAAAGATAGTTATGTTCCTGGGTCACGAAACAAGATTGCTGATTTGTTTAACGCCTTAACCGGGCCGGTTTATCCGCCGTGTTGAGGGCGTTCTAAAGAGCGGGCGGGGCTGCATCGGCTGTTGGACGTGCGCAGCACTAGCGAGGTAGCGCTCGCGACGTCCAACGGCCGACGGCAGCACGCAATGGGTTAAATAGAAATGCCTGTAAGTAAAAACACCATCAATTAATGGGAGGACTGTTAAGTGGCATTAGTATCACTGGAGGATCACAAAAGCATTGTAGCCAAAACATGGTCAGTGTTTCAAGAACGGGATGTTGTACTCACCAAAGTCATGTCCTTTGTGCCAGGAAGGGTGGCCAGACAAGAAATTTAAGGCTAAAGAGTTAAACACATATTGGAAGGGAAGTAATGAGTTGTCTGAGTTGTCTGTAGAAGAAGGATTTCTTTTGAGAGGTGGAAGGATAATTCCACCCAGCATGTTGCAGGGGAAAGTCATTAATTGGTGCCCTGAAGGCCATCTAGGATTGTAAAAACCAAGGCAAGAGTAAAACAATCATATTGGTGGCCATGTGCTAATAAAGAGATTAGGAGAATAGTAAAGGTGTGTGTGAAGTGTACGAATGTGGAGAATACCAGGGTTACTCATAATTTATCCTCACATCCAGCTGAGGTTTGCGGCATGCCATTGGAGAGAATAGTTCTGGATCAGCCTGGTTTTGGGAAACTCATTCTAGTGGTCGTAGACCATTTTTATAATTGATGGAAGTCAAGATAGTTGAGAAAGACAATGCGGAAGAGTAGTGCTGCTTCTGGCAGGAGTGTTAGAGAGTTAACCCAACGTGTTGGTGAGTGACAGTGGTAGAAATGTATTTCTGATTTATTCAAAAGTTTCATTTTGACAACAGGGATAGAGCTCAAATCTACTGCTCTTTATCATAACAAAAGAAATGACTATGTGTAGCATTTAAATAGAGTAGTCAAAGACATTATCGAAATTGGCCGACAGAAACAACATAACCTGGAAAGATGAGTAGTTCAAAACAGTCGGAGTGTATAGAATGACTTGCTGTGACTCCACTGCACATAGCCCTTTGAAATTAATGAGAGGGAGAAATCCCTGCACCAAAGACAATATGGGTTGGCTACACAAGGCTAATAAAGTGGATTGGTCACTTGTAGTGGGCCAGGTGAAATACAAACAAAGGTATGATTCCTTACATGAAGTGAAAAAAGTTAATCTGTATGTTGAAGATTTTGTGAAGGTTAGAAAAGGCAGATTAGATAGCAAAGGGGGGAGCAAAATTTTAGAATCTTTGAGGGTGGAAAAAATGTTGTGCCTCTCAGCATTGCTAAGTAATGGCAAGGTATGGCATGCAAAAAGATTATGGAAATGTAAGAAGGCTATTAGCAATTATGAGTACAGAAAAAGGGAAGAATGTGAATTAATGGCTACGAGGTATGATTGGATTGAGAATATAGAAACAGAAATGGTACGTGCTGATACAAATCTCAAAAGTTTCCCTACAATACCTAAGAGTTGTCAAGATTCCAGTGCAGGGTCTTCTGGGGATCCTGGAGGAGAGGAATTTCCAAGCACAGAGTTTAGGATTTCTAGGTCGGGAAGACCTAGCCGTGCTGAAAATCTATCCTCACTTCCGGGAACTGAGACTCCTGTGACAAGCTCATCTGAGTCGTGTAATCGAATTGCAGATTACTTTGCTGAGAAGGTAACCTTTCTGGATGTGGCTCGCAATGGAATGCTCTGCCAATTTGAGAGGACCATGGTGGACATGGCCAACGGCCTCTCTAAATATGACCCACCCGTACTTGTAGATCTCAAAGACATAGCTTCAAGTAATAACTCTGGCTCTCCCACTGATCCAACTACACCTAAGATCATGAGAGAGGGCCTGGAGATTAAATTGCCATATATACGGCAGCTTCTTGAGCTCTCCTTCTCGGATGGTGTGGTCCCAAAATCTTGGAAGCAGGCTGTTGTCCTTCCCCTACAGAAAAAGCCTGGAGCTGACTCAAGTCAGCTGGAGAACCTGTGCCCGATTTCCCTTCTGCCCTATTTCTCCAAATTAGCAGAAAAGGCGGTGAATATACAAATAGTCACACATATTAACCAGCAAAATGTACTCCACCCCTCACAATCCAGCTTTAGAGCTACGTACTCTACGGAGTCAGCGTTGCTCCATGTAACTGTGACAATATGAAGACACATGGATGAAGGGCAGGCCGTAGCCTTAGTCCTACTGGACCTAAGCGCTGCCTTTGAAACGGTATCCCACCAACTGCTTTTACAACGTCTCATATTTTGAGGGCTGGATAATATCACACTTAAATGGATGACCTCATTTCTGCAGGATAGGAGCTTCCAGGTGGCACAACATCCACTTATTTCCAAAAGTATAGCTCTGCCTCAAGGGGTCCCTCAGGGCTCCATTTCAGGCCTACTCTTTTTAATCTGTATGTCGCACTCCTGGCAGATATCATGGAATGACAGGCATCACCATTGTGTCACATGCAGACGAATTGGTGGTGTCACTATCACACACCTCTGACGGAGCAGCCATGAAGTTCTCCTCGTGCCTGATGGACTTGGTCTCCTGGATGACAAACAACTGCCTTAGAATGAATGGCAGTAAAACAGAGATTTTGGTGGTGGAGAAATCCCCCTCCATCTGGTCATTGGCATGGTGACCAAAGAATTTGGGCCCTACTCCTACTCCAAGTAAACAGGTTAAAAACCAAGGAATCGGGTTGGACTCCAATCTGTCGTTTGCGGCACAAACCCGTAAGGTGGCAGGGGAGTGCTTCAGAATTTTGAAAATGTTACAAAAAACTCTGGACTTTCCTCCTACCTCAGCTACGAAAAGCCTGGTCCATGCCTTGGTAACATCTCAACTGGACTATGGAAAATGGTCTTTACTTAAGAGTAACAAAAAAATGCCTTCATAGGCTACAATTTGGCTTTCTTGTTTTCAGTTTCTATTTGTTGTATATTCTGGTGGTTTTCTTTCAGTGTTTTCACTCGCCCTTACTTAGCAATGCTGAGAGGCACATTACATAAAAAATAGTGGTTATCAGTAGTTACACATTTGTCTGCCATTAAAAACTACGGAAAGAGTGTTTTTCCGTTTTTTTATGGAATGTTTTGCTCTTATTATTGCTTGTTTTCTGCACTGATAGTGCATGGTATACAGACAGTGTAAGTATAGTGTATATGAGGACCAAATAGATTTTTGCAAATTAAACTTATTGTAGTACACCAGAAAATACATCTTCAGTGAGTCTTTGGTTATGTGCGCTCGCTTTTTCCTTCACATGTAAACTTCTGTGAAAAGGCCCTCTCAACATTGGCACTTGAGATGGACACTGCCAATACACAATTTGCTAACGCTGGCCACTGACATAGCTTTCCATGCCAATACTCGTTCACTTGAAGATTGTGATTCTCAGGGCAGGTTCCGCAACATTTGAGCTGATCTGGGCAATTATGCCATTGGTGGTAAGGGTACATTTTTCTGCATCATTGTTAGTCATTTCTCATACATTGTAAAATAAAAGTTTCTGAATTGCTCTTCCCCATTGCTTTGCTTACCAAGTGGCAAGCACTCTAACATGGAGTATGTTGCAGTGCCAAGGTCACTACAGGTGTCGCCCAGCCTACTCTCAAGAAGATGTGTCACATCTACACCAATTATGCTGAACACTTGGCAGACAAGGGTGATTTTGGACTTTAAACCTTTTTTATTATGTCCACTACAACAGTTATATTTTCCTGTAAAAATCTAAGAATACAGAAGAGTGTACTTTTTTCACATCACTATCAATATGTGACCAAAGATCTTCACATTTCTTGTCTTTGGCATCATCACTCAGCTAAAATATCAAACATGGTTTTGATATTTCCCGATTCTCTCTAGTTTATGAAATAATTAAACAAGACCTAAAACATACTTCCAAACCCTGCATTTTTAGACCAAAGCCCATAAAACTGAAAAAAAGAAAAGGAAGAAGAAACAATATTTTAGTGGCATCCCTAAACAGCAAAACTCAAGCAGAATAATGGTTGCTCAGACTTTCTTACTGCTATAACAAAGTTACATAGTATTAGCCAGTTCAGGAAGAAAAACAATGAATCTCACTCTCTTTTTCCTTTCTTTGAAAGGCATTCAGTTATAGGTTGTGCAGGTGTTTTTTCAGTGTTTATATGTTTTCACTGGAGAGGGCTATTTCTCTTTCAGTGGCGTTTTATCAGTTAAAACCTAAAACCGGGCAGCCTAGCTACAATGTATCCAGAACACAGCAGGCCACCTAATTCTGAAGGTGGCCAAGGAGAGCTTCTATGGGGAAGGCTCTTGATGAACTGCACTCACTGCCAGTTGCTAAAAGCGTCCTCTCTAAAGCTTTATGCATTAGTCACCATAGCTTACAGGGCAAATGTCTGAGGTCTGAATGGCTTACTGACTCTGTTTAATCCTACATGCCATCTCAGATCAACTGGGATCCATCTGGTCAAAGTCCCTAAAGTACAAAAAGCTAGAATGGGGGCGTGTTCATTCAGCTTTTTGGCAGCCAAAAATTGGAATGCTCTTTTTCTTTTTCCCCGCACGGAAACTTTGGAGGCTCTATTCCGGAAAAAATTGAAAACAAGGCTTTTCCAGGTATAGGTCCTTTACTCTGTCCTCTTTCCCTGTAGAGTTTTGCCTTAGCACGGGGACACACCAGCTGGTGTAATTGTGAGAAGCCGGCATTCCCTCGCGCACCGTTCTTGTCAAGTGCGCAACCTGGACCCCCCCGCTCCCACTTAAGGCCAAAAAAGGACACCGTCCGAGACAGCCCTGCTCGCCCCCTTAGTAGCTTGACACGAGCAGCCAGGCTTATCAGGCACGAGTGTTCAGTATGTGCAACCACGCCTACAGCAATCCCAATGATGTCACCACAAATGGACTCCACACGACTTTATATAGAAAGATATGCAAAATGACCACACAATACAACTTCCACACATATACAATGGGTAATATTGTTTCCGGTGGGTTGGGTGGTTCTAATCCACAACCACTGCTTCTATCCTACAGTTGCGCAAACAATTAACCGTTCTCAACAGGTTAGGTACTTTGTATCACTAAAATCACACGCATTGTAAAATACAAGAAAGACTGCACTACGTAACGATGGGTTCCTGTACAGTTCCACAGAGAAACAATCAATGTGAAGCATCATAATCATGTACTGACTCAACACAAGATAATGCAACTCGGTTCACTACCAGCATGCCCTGTTCAAGGAAGAAATCCAGCCATGCGTCATGCTACAATTACATACAGTGCGATAGGAAGACAATGCAATGCATATCGCCACCAGCACGCCCTGTGCATGGAAGGAATAAGCTAATGCGTCACAGTGCATTTCAGTACAGTGCAGTAAACAACCAATGCAGTGCACTATGCTAGGATCCTGTATCCTGCAAGAGAAGCATAACTTAGTGCGTAACACACTAACCCCCGAGTTCGTTAAGCACCACTAGTGTCAGATGTCCAATAGTTTGATAGTTTGTTACCAGCAAATATGCAAAGTGTTATACATCTGTTTCTAGAAGTTCTGCGACCGGTTGCCTCCAACATGGATCAATGATGACACCCAAGTTCCACTCCGTGCCCAGGCCCCTGTGCTGCCCCGTCCGCGACCAGCACTGGCCTAGATCTGTGCGTAAGTAACAGGCGCGTACAGCTGCCAGCAGTGAGAGTGTCTCTCAGAGCCGGCAGCCCACTGCGCTGTTAGGACTTATTCGCTCCCCGGTGCTCACCGCTCCCTGGTATTCCCCACAAGCACCTCCGGTGGCACCTTTGACACACACCTCCGGCAATTCTGAGACTCACTCCTCCTCCAGCCTCTAATGACCAGGCACACCTCACTACGCCTCAGCTGGCATCTTGATACGCACCCTACGCATCCGAGTCTCACTTCGTCTCCGGGTACACACGATCTTCAGGCACTCTCCTCTAGGGCTGCAACTGCACCCCATCCGCATGCTGGAGACCCACCGCGTTTCTTGGTGCACACCATGATCCAGGAGCTCTTCACTAACGCCCTGGTCACACCATGACATGCACAATGTGCGTCTGAGTCTCACCTCTCGTCTTGTGCACATGAGGTACCAAGCCCTCTCCACTAACACCCTGGATGCACCACTACATGCCGACCCGCATGTCAGAGACTCACTACTTCTCAGTGCCCATGATGTCCCAGCACTCTTCACTCAGTCAGTGCCTGGACTGCACTGCGACACGCACCCACTGCGCGGGACAAATCTCGGCTCTCTTCCACGATGCCCACAATCCACAAGTGCTCCAACTCCTGTAGCCGCACCAAGACAGGCACCCTGCACATCTGTAAATGTAATTGTAAATGTACATGTATTTATATAGCGCAAATCACCAACCGAGGTCGGTATCTAAGCGCTTGCTTAGGGAACCCGTCCTGGTATTCCCCTGTGAGATAACCCCGGCTGGGTATCCACAAGGTGAAAGCCAGGCATCCCGCCGCGAGGAGCCGTTGTGGAGATTAAGCAAGCTATTGCCCAGAGTTGCAGAGTGTGAACCCGTGAGTCGAGTAGGCACCAGAGCAAGAATTATCAAGTCTGTGGAATTTTTGAGCCCAAGACCCACCGAGGCAGGGAATTGAACACTGGTCCAGGACCGATCTCAGCTTCCGGGTCTGCCGCCTCTAACCCCTGAGCCACACTTCTCCACATCTGAGTCTTGATTCGCTCCGGGTGCCCACGATCACCTTAGACACCCCTTTGGAGGTCTCAGGCTGCCACGACATGGTTCAACCACCATGCCACTAGAGACTTCCTCGAAACGTTTATGTTCCTGTGTTTCCGAACGGGGGGCGAGCTTATCTCAGGTCATCAGGGTACAGGACTCAGCACACAGCAAAGTCCTGCTCAGGAAGAAGGGGGACACGACCCACTGCAGTGCCCCTTCAGTCTTTCCTTGATCAAGAGCTACAAACTGCCCACAAGCCCCAGATCACGAAGCAAGTATCAAGTGTCTCCTGCAGCCTATTCAGCAACACTTCCTAAGGCAGAGGTTTTCTTCCCGATTGCGGACAGGTCAAAGCCACCAGAGACTTCACCAGTCCACAGCATCTTCAAAGCACTCCCAGCACTTCTCTGAACAATACTGAGACTGTTCTCGACAACATCATCAACATAACCAAAGTCTTGGGGTTACAGTTCCTTCAGTTATATCCCTCATTGTGTTTGAAGTTTCCTTGTGCTCTGAGTCCCCGACCCCTCCCTAAATCAGTCTGGCATATCTCCCCCCCACTGACTGGGAACCTGGATATTTAATCACTCAGTGGGAGATGGGTCTATTGTTTTATGGCTCTGACCCAGGCTTCTTCACCTCGCAAAGCCTCTCCTTCCGCTCCAGGTGCAGGGCAGCCTGGTGCCATCTCTACCCCTCCCCTGGGGCACGACCTCCCTCAGCCTTTCTCAGCTGTCCCAGATCCAGGCAAGCAATTCACATTCTGCTGAGACACACAAAAAGGTCTAAAGCACAAACTCAGCCATTTTCTCAAACAGCGGTTTCTGGGCACACAGCGACAAAACCATCAGCCCAAAAAGATGCGTTATGACGCTGCGAGTTCAGACCTACCTAACTTCACTGTTCCATTTACAAATCTTGGGAAACTAGGTTAACAATACTACACGCAGCCTCCCCCATTCTGTCCTATGGGCACGATAGCCTTTCACCAGGGAAAATGAAATGGAGTGTTTTCCACAGTCAGGGCCTAGCACCCACACTGGCACCAGTCCTGTCTTTTACCTACACTGCACCCTGACTAGTGGTTACCCAGGACTTCCTACAGGGGTGCCTCATGTCTATACAAAAGGAAAAGTCAGGCCTGACAAGTGGTAGCACTTGTCAGGACAACATGCTAATTTAGCATAATGCGCCCTACATTGAAAACCTATGTTCCTTCTCTGTGCATATCTTTAGTAATAGCCCTGGCACACACAGTGCACATCACTTAGGGATCTTGCTAATAAGGCAAACATGTACTTGCACGCTGATTAGCAGTGGCAAGTACCTACAGCATCTAACTTCACAACTCTCTGTCAGGAAAACAGTCTAGCGGAAAAGCAAAAAGTTTAATTGAACTTTTAGCCAACAAGGCCAAGCCCAACAGGAACCATGCGCTTTACCAGTGCTATTATTTTTTATTATTAAGACATTTTGTGAAACCAAGACACCTTGATGATTTCTTTACATGTGTCTAATGTAGTATAGATAATTCCTCTACTCTAGGAATTTTCCATTGACTTTCTTTTCATATTGTTGTAACATATTTTCTCCTTTTAATGTATGGGAGAGATATTCTTTTTTTTCAAATTTAACGGGGAAGATGGGTTGTCTTCATGGCTTGCTGCCATGGTAATGTTATCAGGGATAGAATGTTCATTAGGCAGGCATCCTAATGTGGGCATTAGAATGTGTGGGACGTAGGTTGGTTGAGATTGCGGGAAAGGAGGTTGGAGAAGATAGTCACATTGCTGATGCCGGGTCTGATTTGGTGAATAAAGCAAATTAAAACCTGTAGTCATGTAGATCCTTATTTAACATACACCACTTGTGGAGAAAATGGAAAGGTATCATTTTATACAAGTAACCCTCCCTCTAATAGTGACATATCTCTTTTAGGGGTCAGGGTGAACCCAATGATGAAGCATGCCACTCCTAGAGTGGGTGAGGCTTATAAAATAAGGATTCCTTTCCCTTTCCCCCACCTCCTTTTGATGTGGTATAGAGGTATGGCATGTAACAACCCCCTTCTAAAGCGTGTTTCTTCTTACAGAGTGATACCTTGATGTTCATTGGGACCTCTCTTTCAACAGACATGTCGGATTCTGGATAGCATCCCAATTCTGACAAGCAGTAGGTACAATGACCTGCAGATCTAGCTGCAAGTAGAAGGAGAGTGCTGGATCATGGGCTGACAGCCTTATGTGGTTAGAATGGAACCAGACAAAAGATGAGTGAACATAGCGGTCAGTGCAGAGGTGAAAATGTAAACTGATGAAGTTCACGGTTTCCTTTATAGGTAAATAGGTGGTAAAGGGCCTGAACCCCCCATGCATGAACATCAAAAACCCCTTATCTAAGTGGCTGCAGTTGAGGCGATAACAGCGGTGTCAGTTACAGAAGGTCAATGTTATTCAAAATGCCATTCCTCCCAGCTGCTGATGTCTCAAATTTAGGGCAGGCATGACTCTGGCTGTCAATGTTTGTGTTGGAATAATCTGAGCTTTGAAACCACTGGTCTATCTAGAGGGTGCCTGCATTGCACCCAGGTGTAGGAGAATAGTGTTTCTAACTCACCCTGCCAGTCTCTTGAAGATGGAAGCTGGTTTGCGATGGCCAGGGATGCTGTGGCAGCCCCTTCCTCTAATCCTGAGACTTTTTCTATATCTCTGGATTGTATCTTTGGGTTCTTGAGATTCCCCCATTGCTACCTTTTCTCTAGTCTCACAAATGTGCATGTTCTCCAGTTGAACCAGTTCTTTCTGCCTTTCTTTAGGCTCTATGGATCCCCAGTTTGGTGTTAATGAAGGGCAGTTCATGCACAATTTGGTCCACATCACTGTTGGAGGGCACATGCAAATGCTTACTATGGCTTCAAATGACCCCATCTTCTACGTCCACCATGCCCAGGTTGACAGGTAAGGCTTTTACACTTAAACACCCATCAAATATGCTCTGCGTTGAATGTACACCAAACAAAAAGGTGAATTGAAGCAGCTGCCACCATTACAGATAGGGCAACAGCTTCTGCTACTTGTCCATATGTCATTGTAATACGGGTGTCGTCAGTTGAGTCTTTGGAGCGATGAGGTCTTTTCTGTAAATCTTTGGCTGAGGAACCTCTCCCTTGGCCATCCCTTTGTCACAAATTCTTTAAATCGCCCAGGATACTTGAGGGCTCGGCGTGTTTGATCAATCCTCTTTTAGAAGGATTAAGACAAGCACATCCCCCAAATCCCATGAAGCATATCCCAACTGAGCCAGCCTGGAAATGCGCTTTTGGATCCCTAAATGACAGAATTATTTGTTAGATACAATATGATCAGTAACAACACAAATCCTTAATTTATAATGCAAGAAAAATAGTGACACAAGTGGCCAGATTTAAGAAAGGACAGTGTTGCCCTTGCGTCCAGCAAGGTGATGCAAGGGCAGAGGAGTCCTTAAGGCAGATTTACCAAGCCACTCAAGTCCACCTTGTGAGGCCCTGCATTGATTTGTAAATCTGGAGTAGCACAAGGCAGTGCAAGTAGCTGCCTTCCACTACTCTGCACCAGGAAGGTGTTACCTGGCTTTGGCACATTCCCAGAGTTACCAACACTAGCAAACCTAGGAAACTGCCAACATTTCAAGGCTCACGGAGAAAGGGGAAACAAGCAGAAATATCTTTATTTCTGCTGGTTAAGTCCTCCTTTTAAGTATGCTGCATTGTGTGGCACACATAGAAAGAGGAAAATGCCTCTCAGGATGTCTTTTGTGCAGGAAGCGGTCACTTCCTGCACACAAACAATTCTGCCTGCAAAGCAGACATCCTTGCATCATGCCACAAGGGTTCCTGCATAGGTGCTACTCTGCACATATTGCACCAGTGCAGGAAGAGATTAGTAATTAGAAATTAGTAAATATGGCACATTCCTGCCCTCTCCATTTCATGTACTGCAGTGCAGGATGTTGTCTTGCTTTTCGCATCAAATAATGGTTACTGCCTCAAAGTGTTTGTTTGAACTAGCTTTACAGTGCAAAACATGTTTTGTGCTACAGAGGTGCCTAAAGGTAGAACAAAGCAGCACAAATCGTTCCTTTGCATTATCATGTGTCAAGGGGGTGGTCCATTGGTGATGCATGGCCATTTCATTGCAACCGTCCATGTTTGTTGACACAAAAGACACTAGCCATCTAGTAATAATTTAAAAAATAACAATTAATGGACAGAATGCTGGAACAATGTTAAACATTCACCCGCAGTACAGAGATCTGGGCCAAAATGTATTGTTATTTTGCACACCATGCTTTTGAATTATAGATTCAGTCATATGCAAATCAGTCCTGACCCTGCTCCCCCTGGGAACAGTCCAGCAGAACTGCCAGGTCAGATCCTCCTTGTATTGAAACAAGCATCCTGGGACCGGTTTCAGGGTACCACCCCCTCGTCAGCCAGGTTAGCTTGATTCCAGTGGCGTAGTGAGCAAAGGTCCCAGATCTGGGCATACCCTTCCTACTTAGAGTGACAAAAACAAAAAGAGAAATTGATAGATTTACCCTCATCAGCCGGGCTACCTTATCTCCAAAGCATACCCTTCCCACTTAGGGTGACAAAAAAAAACAAGAATTGATGGATGGAATGCTGAAACAATGTCAAACATTCATCCTCAGTAGGCAGATCCGGGCCCGGACTGGCAGTTTGGGCTGACTGATCCTATGAGGATCAGGGTGAAGACTGATTTACATATAGCGGGATCCAAACTGGGGTGGCATAGAGAGCAAAATAACAATGGATTCAACCCAGATCACTTGACTGGGGGTGAGAGGTTGAAAAGTTTCTGAACTCCATCCATCATCTTGTTGCATTTGCTATGTTCACTCAAGTGGCCAAGGGTGTGCCTAGATGTGGGCCTCTTGCTCGCAATGCCACTGGATTCAAGCTAGCCTGGCTGATGAGGGGTGAAACCCCCAAACTTGTTCCAGGATGTCTTTTTCCAGTTCAGGGACGACCTGGTTTAGAGGTTTGGGCTGGACTGTTCCCATGAGAAGCAGGGTCAAGACTGAAATGCATATGGCTGGGTCCAAACTGAGGAGGCATAGTGTGCAAAAGAACAACGGATTCAACCCAGATCATTTGACTGGGGGTGAGAGGTTAAAAAATGTTCAGTACTCTGTCGATCATCTTGTTGCGTTTGCTACTAATCATAGTAGACAGGGTTTTGCACCCAAAAATAACAGCTCTTTGAGGTAGGTGTAAAAAGGAGAAATACTTTTCTTTTGCCAATCGTTTCCAACTTTGCCTGTGTGCTGCACTGCACAGTACACATTCAAAATGAGAAACGTTTCCAAGTTTCTCTGGGCATTGTATTTTGTAACCGATGCGTACGTTCCACTATAAGACCTTTGCTAGACAAGTTGCAGACGCATTTACACTATAAATGTGTGTGTGTGAGTCTAGGCAGCTTGATTGTGTGCCAGCGCTAGGGAGAAAGCAGGACAGTGCCATATCATAATAGACATGGCATTTGCCTTCTCTCTCCCTCTCACACTATACAGCGCAGCAACTTTCACTGCTGGGATGTGTTCTATTACATGTTTGTATATCGACGCCCAACTCTATTATTGTGGCACAAAAAAAACTATTAAAAACAAAAAATAAAACACACGTGCATTAGGAGATCTTTATGAGCTCACAATGAGAAGCCCATTGTTATTAAATACACACAAAGTGTGTCAACGAAAAAAGTTGTCTGTTGAAAAAATGCTAACATAGGATAAGAACCTGAACCCGAAGCGGACATGCTTCATCATTGGGTTCCCTACTCACATCAGAGCCGTAAGGTACTGCTGTGGGGTAGAACTCGCCAATGGAGCGGAGCAGAGGTGTTTTGGGTTCAATGAGCCAGAGATTCAGGTTTAGTGGCAGGGTGCAAGCAAATGGACAGAGACAACAGAGAAAGTGTTATGGTTACAACTATCTCCTGGTGGGCTGGGTGTCTGCTTTATTTTGGGGCCCCCAGTGAATACAATTAAAAAAAAACAGGCGTGGACAAGGGGTTTGGAAGGAATACCCCCTTTGCCAGGTTAACATGTTTCTGCCTACAGATGACCCCGTCTAGGGTTCAGAGGTATTTATCAGGACCAGCATGGTGTAGTCACTCTGCACATATATTAAAATTGGATACCGTTCTTATCAAATTATTCAACACTAAAGCTAAACAATGAGAAGCGGTAGGCAGTCATTGAAAAGGGTCATCAAGTAGTCTCAATCAGCAGTATGTTTTTGAAAACTGGCACTAATCTAATATGGACATCAGCACCATCCAGTTCATTATCAACTCTTAAACTGCAAAGACTATCCAGAGAGGACGCAGCCATTTTATGAGGGTCTTCTGCCCATAGTTGAAGGATCATCAGCATATATATTCACGCCCTTATTCTCTGGTTCATTGACACATGAGTGAAAAAGATTTAACCAACGTGTCCACCTTCTGCAGTATACAGTGAGTACATTTGCAAAGTGGGAATAATTGAAAACATTGTAAGAAACTAGACTGTTGAACTGTGTGGGGACCATACGTGGATGCGATCTCTGGCCAAACTGTCACCAAGTCAAAGCAACATAACTCATAGTAAGTAAATGTAATAAATTGGGTTATTAGTTTTGAAGGACACCAGTCCCTTACAAGTAATAAGTCCACAATTGTCTTATCGCGGGGAACAAACTATCCTGCGTTGTAGCAACTGACTCTTTCAGTGTAACGAAGATGAAGCAGAACCGTGCAAGTGGAGATGGTGTGGGATAGTAATTCAATTTACTGGTACAAAATTAACAAAACTCAATAAATTATTATCCTTTCTGTACTTTTTATTTTTTAAAAGGAAAGTGCTTTAGTGTACACACACTTCACTAAATACTATGCAATAAATTACAAATGTATACATCAGGTAGATTAAAATGCCTTTGGTGAAGCCTCTGTTGCATTTGACCCCTAGTGGGTGATTTCCCCCATAAGCATAATACCCTCAACCTATACCAAATTCAACATCATAATATGGAGGGGTGCCATTTTAAATAAAGCAGGCCTATTGACTTTGTCAGAAGGTCACTGCAATAATAATAATAATAACAACCAAATGTTATGGTCAAGGGAGCAAATTATAAGGATGGGATATATATCTAAGTGAGTCCTACAGGCTTTGTCACAGTGTCACCATGTTGATAAAAACAACCACATATTTTGATTGGACCTTACAACATAACTTAAATCCTTTGATCCAATACTGCTAATTATACTATGAATAAATCAATTGGCTTCAACATCAAATGTTATTGGACGTGGCTCGTTTCTGAAGGTCACGCCCAAAACTTATGACTTCATCCCTCCTGGTTTTTCTGAATTCAAATTTGTTAGCATTAGGATTCTGTGAACTTTATCACATGTATGTATGGTCCACGCCTGGATGGCATGTTTAATTTACTTGTAAGTCCCTAGTATAGTGCACTACATGTACCCAGGGTCGTAAATTAAACGCTACTAGTGGGCCTGGTTTATTCATTGTTCCACCCACTCAACTAGCACCATAAACATGTCTCAGGCCTGCCACTGCAGCCTGTGGTGCATTTTTGTACTTTCAACTACTGGGAAATAAAAACATTTTACACAAAAGTGAAGAGCCGAAGGGTGTGGATCCCTCTACTCTGGCCCCCCTTGATGCAACTTGAACACACAAAAAGGAGAAGAGAGTAATACCATTTCTGTATGTGTGTGTGGTGGCATGTGCCAGGTGTCAAAATACTGCCCTCACTCACACAGTTGGGTGACATGCTTCATCATAGGGCTGTTTCAGTACATCCCTGCACAACCCAACGTCTGGGGTGGAGCAATAGGGTAGGGGGAGTCAAGACACAACATATAAAAATAATGAAGCAATTTGACTGGGATCAACGGAAGTGAAAGTGCAGTGTGAGTTAAAACTAGCTTGGAGGTATGGCTCTGCCACACCAGGATTAAAAACATGAAGGATGGTGGTGACTGGAAGAGATTGTGAACTCTTTACACCCCTCCTTACTACCTGTTTGTTGATATGTTTCAGCTGTAGTTTTGTGCCCGTAGTACAGGGTCATGCTAGCCTTCATCAGGACCTTACCGATCCCAGGAGCTAGGTCACCTCATTTCCAGAAATATGGAAGTACCTGTACCATTTGTTCCTGCTCAAGGTACCCCTAAGTAACAATCTCCCTTTTTACTATATGGACAGAAAAAGAGAACACAAATAGGGGAGGTTACTCTTGATCATTCCCTCTTATAGTTTTGCTTGCTACAGCGCTGCAATAATTTTCAATCCACCAAAAAAAGGGTATATTGCCAAATACAGAATCCTTCATTATGGATAACGTGGTGGTGCTCTGTAATGTGCAACTGGCAGAAATGTACCTAATAGAATGATCAAGATTTATCCTGGCCAGAGTTATTACTCTCCACTCCTTTTTTTGTGTTCAAATAAAACATTCCCAAGGTCTAAACCTTCCTTTTTAATACTTATAAGTCTTTCCTAAGGCAGGCTCAAACCACAGAGGAGCACACTTCTATTAATCCCCCCTGACTTATACTGCCGGTTTCATTCTTAGCAACCGGACGTTCTCCTGCGCACGCCAGATCGCTACCTCACAAGCCACTATTACCAGATGGCCTCCCCCAGACGCTGGTCACTCCCGCCGGGTGCCTAACTCCTACTTTACCCACCAGGGAACCACGCTGCTCCCATCTCCTGCATTGCACCACGACTGATGGTTCGTCCTCGGACCTCTTGCCCTAAACATTGTACCCTCTTTCCCGGGACCCATTATTGCCTGACACCCTGGACGACCACTTAGATCAGCACTAAAATACTGTATCCGGTCCTGAACTAATGACAGGTTAAAACGTGGTTAACTATCCAGCTCAATTATTGGAACATTTCCATGGTTCACCTTAATTGCCTAACTTGCTTCATTTTCTGTACTCTAACAATTGTGAACCAAAAACTCCTATAAATATTGTCTCTATTGTTTATTCTGCGCCGCCTCTCACTGTATCACTCGTCACTTGTGTCGTTCACCTCTTCACAAGCACCTATGTGTACAAGTCCCCTCGGGTTACGCACATTCAATCTAAATAGTGTTGATACTGTTTTCTGGCCTTAGTTTGCTTGAAATATAGACCACTCCTGCATTTTTCAAACTGCCCTTCAGTCTCCCTGTCTTTTCTTTTTGCAACTTTAGATTTGGAGCAAATAGAGATATGCTGTTTAGATTTAAATGTATTTTAATAGAAAGTCCTCTTTAAATCTGATTTTAAGTCACAATTTTGAAAATGCTACTTTAAGAACGTTATGGGCAAGGGTATCTTTTAAGTTTTCATGCTGTTTGCTTTTCACTTACTGATCCACAACGACTTTCTTTTCGTCGACTTTCTTTTCGTTCACAGTTCTTTTTTCATTTCTCAATTTCTATAATCTATGTAGGACTGAGAGTTCTGCACATCATTTAAATGTTGTAGTCACAATGCCTTTACTGGATTTTAAAGGCCAGTGATGCTTAGCAAGTACTATAATACTATTGTATAAAACATTTATTGTATATATGATTTATTTGTAAATGACTCCTGACAAAGGGTGAAGTTTTACACCCGAAATGCATTGATAGTGATGTAATGCATCCCTGAATATGTTTATTTGAGTTTTTGAAATTCATGAACTTTTGTTGAAACCGTTCACTTGAATATATAAGGAGTATGAAGAAATCATTTGAAAACGACATGGACATTTCATGAGAAGATTTGAAAAGATTATGTTCTTTCATAGCGATAAACTTGTATATTATTCTGAAATAACGTATTTTTAGTTTTAAATTTGTTAGACACTCGGCTGAGTGCATAAGGTAGTGCACGTTCTGCCTAAGACTGTTTGTCCTACTTCTCTTCTTCATTGTTGAATAGGTGGTTGGATAGAACCACCTCAGAAGGTGCACACTGACATTGATAAGTTTGGGTTTTACTGATATATTGTGTTTATGATGTATAACCTGAGTGCATCATAGCTGTTTTATAGTTGGTACTTTTAGAAAGTTGGCATTTTCTTGTCTTAACCATTTGTTTCTTTTGCCATTGTCATGGGTCACATGACTGTGAATGTCCCTGCTGCTGGGGTTTGTGTATTCCTCCCAGAGAGTGACACCAACAGGACTAGGTGTGGGGAGTGTAGTCCATCCTGCCAGATTAGCTGTTCCCAGCCCACTTGCACTTCAAAGGGATTGTTAGCAGCACATATGAAGGAACCGGACACCAGCCTAATGTCACCCCAGACAGTTTTTTATCCTTCACAGGGGAAGGGAAAAACTGTCCATAACTAGATTTGTGAATAGGCTTGTGTTCCCCCACACATAAAGACTGGTTCCAAGTATAAATATTGGACCTGAGAACAACTCTTCAGAACACTCCTAGACGTTTGTATGTTACAGAAGAAGGACTGCCCTGCTACTACCAGAGAACCGCCCTGCTGTTTATGGAATGCCCTGATCTCCTACTCCCTTGATGCCAGGCACCCCTGAGTGACTCCAAGGGTCAATTGCTGATCTCATGTCTCAGCTATGGGGACACAACAAGCTCCAGAGTCTTCCCTGCAGCTGCACAGCTTCCCTGCTGAAGTGGGCATGCCTTGACCTTCAACTGGACCTGTCTGAGTCCTACTGGAGTGAATTCCTTACCCCCAAGAAGTACCTCCATGGTCCTGGACCCTTGGATGGGATCAGTTGAGCTCCCCCCACCGAGAAGAAAGGAGAAATGCTGAAGATTTGAACTCTTTGTAACTTCGAATGGGCCCCCTCGTGCCAAGATTCTGCTGTGTACAATGACCCCCAGTGTATAGATCTGACAAACAAGATTCTGCACTTTAGAGACCACCAAAAATGAACAGCTCTAGACGATCTGCAATTCGTGCTACAGAACTACAGCCTGCAGTGACCACCAATGCGAAGCTCCATCAATGACCGCCCACTCTTCTTGCGAAATCGATGACCATTCGCTACTCTTTCCCTGCTCCTCATGGCCTCCTCCCCTGAGTCTTCTTGCCAGACTTTGAGAAGGTAACTTTTTCAGCTGGCCTAAGCTGGTCACTATATCTGGCCTGACCATAGTAGCCGGCCTGAACTTGCGACTTTTTCCTGGTCTAGCACAACCAGCATGTTGCGCTTTAGTGCTTTTAGATGCGATATCTATTTAAAACTTTGAAATTGTACATCTCCGGATCTACTGATTGGATTTCTATAATTTTGGTGTCACTTCATTTATTATCAAGAACAAAGGTCCAAAGAACAAAAGTCCCAACTTTTAGTTTTTTGACAAGAGTGCCATGACTTCACTTGGGGACCAACAGGCTGTTTGCCTGGGCTCTTTTCCTGTTTTCAGGGCAGGGCATTGACCTCATTGGTTGATGAGGAAGTGTCCCCCTAACATAATAAAACTGACCCATAAACAGGTGACATAATCAGTAAAATAAGCCTTCTTGAGACAGGGTATAGGCTAGAAACCATGAAGTCTTATTATAGAATCAAAATCCTTACATAAGGAAATGATATATTTAGTCAGTAAATATAGGCAATTAGCGTAAAGCTCAGTAAGATGCAGCAGTGAACCTAACTAAAATATGTGAAGTCCTAAGCATGAGACAGACTGGCCTGGGTCTTCTCTCTAAAGTAAGGGCAAAGCAGACATGTTCCCCTTCAGACTAGGCTTCTCTAACAACAAAATGCACAGTGAAGATAACATTGTCAGCATAAGGTGATCACATTGTTACACAGGTTTAATAAATCAGTATACAGAATATAATGCAGCATCTGATAACATAACACCATCCTAACACCACCCTTTAAATAAAAATGAATACAACTCCTTTCAAAATATTGTCTTTGGCTGTGACAGAGCAACTGTAGCAACTTTCAAAACAATGGAAGACTGATTGTATGCATGGATTTGCTGCACTGGGCAGGAAAAAGGTCTCAAACAGTTTCATTTTGATGGAAGAAGCCTTCTGAGTTCACCAAGAACATTACAAGAACAAAGAGTTTAATTTCTGCACATTCTGCTGCACGCTGAGGCAGAGCAAGACAAAAACATGGACACACAGAAATGCAAGATGGAGTCCGAGGTAGTTTAGGCCTTGTCGAGTCAATGCTAAAAAAAAAAAGGTATATGAAGTGCACCTTTCTCCTTTTTGGCGCAAAACTTTCAAGTTATTTCCTAGGGATTATTTATGAGAAATATCTTGATCACTGCTGACCTGGTTTTTGGGTCCCCTACCTGCCGTGCTCCTATTCCAGTAGGCGGGGAGAGCCTGATGCGCTCCCTCCCCCTGCTTGCATGGTGTGTGTGCAGGTGCTGCAGATACAGTCCCTCCACCCCCCCAACACAGGTACAGCGGGCGTGAAGACACAGGTTTAAGTTTTGAAACAGCTTCTTCCAGGTCCATGACCAAATGTCCAATTGCCAGAAATGAGCTGGGTTTCTTCCAAGTTCACACAGCTGTGCTAGACTTCCTGATCACCTCCCAACCTGTAGTATCGGGTTACCAAGACCTACATGCTCCAAAGATAACCCACTTACATTGAAAGAACTGTTGGCACGGAAGCTGAAAAATTCAAAGAACAAGTTTATTAAGACCCCATGGGGTGGTGGTACATTCCTACAGCACCCTTCGGTAATGCAAGAAGTATCACACCGAACATCGGTGTGACCCGTTCTTTTATACAATTTGCAGGTAATAAAAAGATAGGCGGTACAGAGTTACAGAGCGTTATGTACATATATGGTCATTTTTGGAACACAGCCAGCTCATTGGAGGGGTTACAACCCCGCTGGTCAGTTTGGAGGCACATTCCTGAGGGACGACTGGTCAGTTGGGACTGCGCATGCACAGGCTTGACCGTTACTAAAAATAGCCTGTTGCTGGGCAAACTCGAGTGGTCAGTGGCACGGACAACGGACTAAAGGGCACGCTGGCCACGAGGCCGCTCATGATCTAAGATGGCCGCCGTAACACACAAGATGGCGTTTCCAAGTATAGCCAAGTTAAGCGGGAAAACGTGTAGCACAGCTAAGCGCTAACCCGGCCATTGTCAAATTACGACAGACGACCCTTTTAGCGTTTAGCTGAAGCTACCTCATAGTGAACATAATCAGGGTGTTCATCTTCAATATCAATTAGCATTATTTGAGCTACTTCTTTATGAAGCATCATTTTATCGTGAGCAAGAGCTCGTCTTGATGGTATGCAAGCCGATAAGCACATGGAACATAAAGCTGGGCCACATTGTATACATAAAAATACAAAAAACAATATCCCAACAATGATACATAGAATCGTTAGCAGTTTCCAACCCCAAGTGGTAAGCATTGACCAGAACCACCCTGAAAGAGTCCAAGTTCCATTGTCCGGGTGTATTTCGGCAGCTATCTTGTGCAATTTCGAAATAGCATCATAAACAGATGGTGAATTATCTGGTACGTATACACAGCAGCTACTTCCGATAATTCTACATGCCCCCCACGGTCAGCTAGAACCACATCTAGAACCATTCTATTCTGGAGCGTAGCAATCCTAGAAATCTGAAGTTCTTCGGTAATATTTCCTAGTGCAATAGCAGTATCATTGGCTAGAGCCTCAACAACACGGGTCAGTCGTCGTATTTTCCGACTATTCAAAGCAGCCCCCACAAAGGAAAACAGTCCCAAATTGAAGTCCACATATTGTTGTAAAGCAGTATCAGTCTGATCTATTTCATCTAAAACGACAGTACGCTTAACACGATTCAACACGAAATCGTGATAAAGGACATAATCATTATGATACATTGGCGGGGCGATGAATACAGGGGGCAATACAAATGATACATAACAAGTGCCTAACCATCCCAACGGGAGCTGATGATAACCCTTCGTTCCACAAATAAAATAAGTATTGCGAGATGCTACAAACGATATGCCATTTGGGCTGTCAAATGTAAGTGTAGTGTTGCTTTCACTTTTCCCCACCGGAATTGTACCTTTATTGCGTATACACAAATCAGCTTTAGTGGCAATAACATTAATAACATGTGAGCTGGATACATTGATGTTCCTCTGGTTGCTGTAAACACGTGGGGCAGATGCATTATCGGGGCGGTACTCCTCCCATTCAAATCGAGTACCCTCAGCTCATGGATACCCATCCCGGTCATGGTAGCAAATTTTATTCAAACGGAAGAGCACCCCCCCTTTTGTTAGCCATCTCAAAGTGAAGAGAAGAGTGTACCAGGCATTGCAGGATCCATTATGTGAAAACGGGAGTGGAATGAGTGGAGTGCCCCCTTTCTTCTGGTGCCCAGGCAACATCCCACACACCCAACAATTAGACGTATTTGTCATGTTATGCGTATGATACAGGATCTGAATAAAGCTATTGTTCAAATAAGTCTGTCGATGTCGTTCTTCATGGTAAGGCAAGGTAAAGTGGAAATGTTCAGATGGAGCCGGGGTAGTCGGCAGCAAATGTTCACGTGCAGGCACCACAAGTTCAACTACCCAAGCTATTACCGCTATTACCACAATTGTCAAGACAAAAAGGATGGCACCAAGTATTCTTTTGTCTCGTGATGCAGAAGACGCCATAGTTCAAAAGTTCTTAATGTCTCAAAAAGTTCAAAAGTTCACAAACTCTCAAATGTACATATGTATATACCTAAAAAAAGAAAAAATACGGTGCTGAGCTCCGAGGTAGCCGTTGTTTTCTTCTCCGGGGTCAAGACGGGTGTCGCTACTCTTGGCAGAACTGATCCCCCCCCATTGAGATTCCCGGCTTCCGTTTCACAAACCCCAGAGCGGTAACCAACCAGTCTCGAAAACCAAAAAAAATTCTTCTTATCGTGGCCGCAGATTATAGCGCTCTCGTCCAGAAACAGTGTGGTCCGGGAAGGCTCCCTCAACTTCGGCCGATGTCAAAGCTGGGCTCTTTTCTTTCTCCAAAATCTCCTTGTAGTCGGTCAACACAGCAGGATTCACCAGATCAGGAGAAACACGACGGCAGTGGGCTGAGTGCACCCACCGCTTTCTATTGGTCACTCGTACAGCTGTTCTAGTCGCCAGGAGGACCTGCTCGGGGCCACGCCACCTCGGTTCCAAGCTGTTCGCCCTCTCAAACGACTTTATCATCACAAAGTCACCAGGGTGAAGATCGTGGGCCTCTCCAGTAGAGTTGTCAGGGAGCGCTTCTCGAACCTGTTGATGAATGGAAAGCAAATCATTTGTTAATCGTGCCAAATAATCGTTCATCATTATACAAGGCACATCATGTATCAATCGCGGCTTGGGCACTCCCCAAATATTCATAGGCCTTCCAAACACCACCTCATACGGTGTGAGGCCAGTTCTCGAGTGGGGCACTGATCTAAGAGAGAGCAATGCTAGCGGTAAGGCATCCGGCCACTTCAATGTCGTAGACGCCACAATTTTAGCCAGTTTTAGTTTCAACGTGGCATTATACAGCTCAACAAGACCTGCTGACTGAGGGTGGAATACAGCATGAAACTTCTGTTGAATTCCCAAGCCCTTCAACACATACTCCACAATTTTCCCAACGAAATGAGGCCCATTATCGCTCCACAAGAATTTGCAAACTCCAAATCGAGGGAAGAACTCCTTAAGCAACACCTTAGCTGTTGTCAGAGCTGTATTGTCTTTCGTGGGGAAAGCCTCAACCCATTTGCTAAAAGCACATACCACCACTAAGACATACTTCAGGTTGTTGCAACGCTCAAGCTGGATATAATCCATTTGGAGTACCTCGAATGGTGCAGAAGGTGGGAACGAACCCTCCTTTCGGAGTATGGGTCCCCTTTGCAGGATTGTGCTGCAAACATATCAGGCAGGTCTGCACTACTCTCTTGGCAGTATTTCCAATCTCGGGATGCTCCCAAACTCGTGTTAACAGTCGAGTGATTGCAAGAGCCCCCACGTGCGCCAACCCATGTGTCATCTGGACCATCGCTTGCAAGTACGCTGCAGGTAATTTCCATCTCTCCATGTCCTTGCTTCTCCAACAACCTTCATCATCTAGCACCCCATCTGCTGCCCATGCCGCAAGTTCTGATTCAGTAGCTGATTTCTGAATATCTAGTATCTCTGCTCTAGCATCATACCATCGCTCAGCCTGTGATTGTGTCACGTACATGGGGGAGTCAGTTCGAGACATAGCCGTTTGTCTCGCTATGCTGTCCGCAAAGGCATTTCCCTGACCCACTTTATCGGTGATCTTTTTATGGGCACTACATTTTATTACCGCTACTTTCTTTGGACAAAGCAACGCGTTTAGAAGATCACGCACTAGTTCTCCGTGCATAATGTGTACTCCATGGGAAGTCAGAAACCCACGTTCTCTCCAGAGTAGCCCGAAGTCATGTGCTACTCCGAAGGCGTACCGGCTGTCTGTGTATATGTTCACACATAGGCCAGCACTCAATTCGCAGGCTCTTGTCAAGGCTATCAGCTCTGCTGCTTGAGACGATTTCTGTGGTATTCTAGCTGTTTCTATCACTGTCTTAAGTGTCGTGATCGCATAGGCTGCGGAAGTCGTACCATCTGGCAGTCTCAAACACGATCCATCAACCCACAGTTCCCCATCCACATCTGGAAGTGGCATATCCTGTAGATCGACACGACCCTTTGTCTGTTCCTCGGTCAGGAAAACACAGTCGTGATGTTTTTCTTCCTGACCCTCCTCAACCGGATAGGGCAATAAAGTGGCAGGGTTCAGGGTAGCGCATCTTTTTAGTGTGATATGTGGCGCCAAAAGTGTGAGCTCATATCCTGTCAAACGTGCGCTCGTGAGATACTGGGTCTTTGTTTGATTTAACAGGGCATCTACTGCATGGGGAACTAACACCAACAGTTTGTGCGATAACACTATTCCCTCACTCTGTCGTATAGCTACTGCTGTTGCTGCAACTGCTCGGAAACACCCAGGTAACCCTCGTGCTACAGGATCAAGAACCGCCGAGAAGTATGCACATGGCCTCTGTTTATCCCCGTGTGCTTGCACTAACACTGATAACGCGCACCCATCTTTCTCATGGACATACAACGTGAAAATCTTTGCATAATCTGGTGTACCTAACACGGGTGCAGAACAGAGGGCTTGTCTCAATTGTTCAAAAGCATTTTGACATTCATCTGTCCATTCAAGGGGCATTGGTGTAGCTTTGGACAGCTAACAAAGGTTTTATAATGTGCGAAAACCCCATGATCCACTGTCTACAAAAGGACGTTAAACCTATGAAGGCACGTACATCTCTCTGCGTGCGGGGGACTGGTGTATCTAAAATCACCTGAATTCGATCTGATGTTAATGCACGCCCCTCCTTAGACAAAAGATGACCGAGGTAGTTTACCTTGGGTCTACAGTATTGAAGCTTTTTCTTAGAAACCTTGTGATTGTTCTGTGCCAGAAAGGAAAGCAAAGCAATCGTACTTTCCTCACATTGTGCATAAGAGTCTGCAGCAAGCTAAAGGTCATCCACGTATTGGATAAGGACAACCCCAGACTGTAACTCAAAGGAATCAAGCTGTCTTTTCAGAGCCTGGCTGTAGATACTGGGGCTCTCAGTGTACCCTTGAGGAACACGACAAAATCTATACAATTTATTATTTAACGTGAAGCCAAACAAATATCTGCTATCAGGGTGGACAGGGATAGAAAAGAACGCATTTTTCAAGTCAATAACACTAAAGGTCGTTGCCGTCGGTGGCACCAGTGTCAGCAAAGTCGTAATGTCGGACACCACCGGGTATTGGGGAATGACAATTTTGTTAATTTCTCTCAAGTCAATAATAAACCGATAGACTTTGTCGTCAGTATCTCTCTTAAGGATCGGAAGAATAGGGCTGTTACAAACATTATAAGGTACCTCCTCCATCACTCCTGCAGCTATCAAATCTTGAACAATATGTGTCAGGGCAATTTCACCTTCCCTATACTGTGGCACCCGTGGCAGAGAGGCTCCCTCCTTTACAGTAATTTGAATAGGTGGAATACGCATCTCTCCCACATCCGTGTCTGAAGTCGCCCATAACGTGTGCGGGAGAGAGGCCAAAGCTGGAGTGTCTAGTATAGTGCAAAACCTATCTGATTCAGGATAATTGTCATTCAGGATAACCCGCACTCCCTCAGGAGCGCACCGTATCGTTGCTCGAAAATATTTAAGCAAGTCAATGCCCAGAATATTATCTGGTGTATGGGGCGATAACAAAAATTGACCAAAACTGAAAAATTTGTCAAGACAAAGTGCAAGGGGTTTTGACAATGGGCTAGGGGAGGGTGTGCCATCAAACCCTACACATGTTATCATTTCGCCAGACAGGGGAGCCCTCGGAACCAAGTTTTTTGACAAAGCGCTACGAGTAGCTCCTGTGTCGACTAGAAATTGATCAGTAGAACCCAAAATGCCCGCTCTTACATATGGCCCTTTCTGATCTACCGGCACTTCAATTGATTCCGTACCCCATCCTACGCAGTCCTATGCATGCACATAATCTTGATGTTCCACATTCTCACCCTCCGATATCTGATATTGATTTCGTCTATCAAAAGTATTTCGTTCATCCTGGCCACGGCCCCTCTCTTCAGCCCTTCCACGATCACCTCCACCACCTCTCGCCCCCGTATAACTGCCCCTCGACCTACCACCTCCTCGACCACGCTGGCTACGTTGTTCACGAAGTACCGGACAATCTTCAGCCCAATGCCCAAACTCTTTACAATACGCACATTGATCCTCCGCTATATCCGTACGACCATACAACGTATTGCCTCCACCTCGTCTACCTCTATCATTCCCTCTATTTTGTGTTCCACGAACCTGTGCCAACATCACCTTCGTTTTCAATTCTTTCGCTTTTTTATCAACACTTTCTTTAGCCTCCAATTCCTGCCGCTCATAATACTGAGCCATAGTTAACAAAGACGCAGGGGTCGCCGTGGCCCAGGAACTTTCACTCGATTTCAATCGTTTTGCAATCTCCGGTAGGAGATTAGCCACATACTTATCTACAAACAAATGCCTACCCGTATCGTCTGTTAACGATTGACCACTGTAATCGTGAAACGCTTCTTCGAAGCGTGTAAAGAAATCCGAAACCGTTTCATCTGGCTTTTGTTTGCACAAAGCTAACATGGTCCAATCGATCTTTTTAGATGGGACTAGCGTTTTTAATTTAATCAAAATAGCCGCCGGGAGGTCTAATATTAACTGACATGGCTTGCATGCCGGTTCCCTATCTAAATCAGCTGCATTTATTTCTTTCCATGTTCCCCCAAGTATTGTTTCATCATTATTTTTACGAATTAGCCTCCACATGTCAGGCGGAAGAATTAACCCAAAGAACAAATCTATATCAACCAAAGTCATAACACAGGACGAAATAGCCCCTTCAACCCCTTCATAAAATGCTGCCGGATTCTTACGAAGATCAGGTAAAGAATTTTTCAATGCCATAACATCCGCTCTATTCCAAGGCGTATACACCCAATTATATATAAAATATCCCTTCGCATCCTTTGACATTTTATCATCATCTGTACCTTCCCCTTTTGGCGGAACATACAAAGGTGCGGCTTCACGCATAGGCATAACATGCATTGTAGAATTCTTATCTGAACCCCGGAGAGAACACTCCTTAGATTGCCCAGTAGACTCCGGCCCGGACTTCTTATTCTTTTTCCGCTCGTCCCGCAATCTGGAAGTCTCATCCCGCAGCTGGATCAGTTGCTTGTAAAACGTATCAACATCTGAAAGATCAAATACACCTTTTTCCAAATTCTCACGGTGAACTGACACAGCCTTAGATTCTAACGTATCCGAAAATTGACGGTATGCAGTAACAACTTCATCGGCCAAAGTAGCCAAAAAATACAGTAATTCTTGGTCTGTCCATTTACCCCTTTCAATAACAACTTCAGCCTGAGTAACAAAATTCGTATTCACTTTACGAGCCCAACTACGCAAATTCGCGGATTTCTCCGCAGAAAACCTGACACCAGACGCATCCCTTTTTCCTGGCTTATCCTGTCCTTCGTCATCAGATTCTGCAGTTGGAGCCGTAGGTGAAACGTACGGAGGCGGTGATCGATCTAGCAATGAAAAATCATCAATTTCATTATTAAGGACAGGATAAAGTGGTCGGCGAATAGGGAATTGACCAGTCGTTAGCAATTTACGTTCCCGTTCCTCTCTCTCTCTCTTTTCCTGAGCCTCCTTTTCCTCAAGCTGTAAAGCCTTATCGCGAGCAGCCTTGCGCTGCTCTTTATCCGCCAAGGCAACCTCACGTTTCATTCGCTCACGCACCGCTTTCTCCCACATTCGCACACAATCAAACATATTTTGTCTAGACCTTCGTTGAAACAAACATTGCTCCACAAACTGAACCTTACGCAAATCGAATGACCCATGTAGTGGCCAGTGCAATTCAGGATCTGATTTAGTGTATTTATGCCATAGTTTACTATACATTATAGGGGGGAGGCCCAATTTAATATACATCTCGCGGTTTGGTGTTCCTTCTGGGGGAGCCGGCTGTGATTCCGCTAACCTAATTGTGGTACCATTCCCAAGACAGCACATCCCTCGGAGTGTGCTTAAAACAGGCATGTTCAAAAAGTATCACGAAAGCGTGATACCGTAAGAAATGGCACTTACAGTACTTCACACAAATGTGCCGCTCAGAGGAAAAAAACAAAATTAGAGAAACATCTCTACATGCCTGCCTATGTGAAGTGCACTACACATATAGATTCAAAGTTCACAAATTCACAAATGTTAGCTAACTCAAATCAAAGTCATAGGTCATAGAACTTCGGCAAGCGTCCGAGGACTACCTTACCGATCACACATCATAGAACTTTAGTAAGCGTCTGCAGACTACCTTACCGATCACAAATCTTACCCAAAGTCTCAAAGGTCCAGATTCCAACTGCCAAGGTCTTTTAATCGAATCAGCCAAACGGCACTTTATCCAGCAACGCAGACGATCAAGAACATAGTCGGAGACCGGCGCCACCTGGAAGGTCAGATCAGAAGGATAGGAAGAAACACCACGGGTGCCAAGACTCGGGTCACTCGGTGGCAGCGTACGCGTCCATGGCGAGTTTCCAAACCTTCATCACGACCTCTCCTTCGGGCATCCGAGTCGCCGATGAGTCCCTTCGTGGTCGCCAATTTGTAGTATCGGGTTCCCAAGGCCTACATGCTCCAAAGATAACCCACTTACATTGAAAGAACTGTTGGCACGGAAGCTGAAAAATTCAAAGAACAAGTTTATTAAGACCCCATGGGGTGGTGGTACATTCCTACAGCACCCTTCGGTAATGCAAGAAGTATCACACTGAACATCGGTGTGACCCGTTCTTTTATACAATTTGCAGGTAATAAAAAGATAGGCGGTACAGAGTTACAGAGCGTTATGTACATATATGGTCATTTTTGGAACACAGCCAGCTCATTGGAGGGGTTACAACCCCGCTGGTCAGTTTGGAGGCACATTCCTGAGGGACGACTGGTCAGTTGGGACTGCGCATGCACAGGCTTGACCGTTACTAAAAATAGCCTGTTGCTGGGCAAACTCAAGTGGTCAGTTGCATGGACAACGGACTAAAGGGCACGATGGCCACGAGGCCGCTCATGATCTAAGATGGCCACCGTAACACACAAGATGGCGTTTCCAAGTATAGCCAAGTTAAGCGGGAAAACGTGTAGCACAGCTAAGCGCTAACCCGGCCATTGTCAAATTACGACAAACCTCAGAAGAGAATATCCAATCACACACTTGCACCCTCAGCCATAGGGCCTAGATTAGATCTTGGTGGACCTGCAGAATATTGAATTTAACCATTGCTGCTTGGTCGTAGGATGTTTTGTATAATTATTTAAGCTTTTTCTTTCTCTTTTTCTATCTATATTTTATGGTGGTGATTTTATCTGTACAAATGTGTTCTCTCACTGATTTCAAGATTTCAAGATTTTTATTTTGGGTGATCAGTCTTTTTAAAAACAAAAACCGTTACACCAAATAACAGTTTTTAAATAATACTACTACATATATACACATAGAATAGCTTGCTTAATCATACAAAAATAATCAATAAGTTTCTTTAATGCATCTAATATTTAAAATTTCATTTTTAGAGAATTTTTTTACTCTCTTTGTAATTTCAACCGATTTTCTTTAAATACACGTTTAAAAATGTCACCCCTCTACATGCTAGTGGGATTGAGGTTCCGCCTAGCCAGGTAATTACCGCTTCTCTGCATGAGCGTATATTCAAATTGTTCAGTAGAGATTTTAAAAGTGCTTTCTGTTCTTTTAGTAAGACAGGGCATACACTCTCACTGATATGCTGCTATACTTTTTATCCTGTTAAAAGAGTGTGACTTGTTTCTCATAACTTATACGAATACCATTTTATGGTAAAGGTCCTTATTTGCACAACTGTATTTTTATTGTGTGATTCACAGGTAACTTTTTAGTGGACCTCTTTTTGAGTTCCATATCTTCATTAATGGAGTTGAATTGCCGGGCTGGTTCCTCCGTCACCATGGTGACGGACATCTTGTCGGCTGAAATATAAATCCCACATTGTCCCATGGGATTTATATTTCGGCGGGAGGGATATCAGTCAAAGTTGTGATGGAGTAACCCGTCCACCGAGATCTAAATCAGGCCACAGGCTGCTTTGCAGAGGCTGATAGAGTATAGTTCCTTTGCTCTTGCATTAGCTTCCATGCCCAGGAAATGTGGATCCATCTTTCGGTCTCTCTTTACAATCCGTAACCAAGGAGATTGAAATTATCCCAGAAAAGAGTGACTTTCTCCCACTCTTCTGTCATCTTCAGTCTCTCCCCCAAATGGAGGCTGCTGAAGATTTCAAAGAATCAACTCAGCAGTGGGGGGTGAAACTTCCTGAGTGAATCCAAGTAAAGTTGCTGCACATTATTCCCCTATCTAATCAATTGGGCAGACATGGCTTGGGAGTTGAGAGGAAGACTGTTTCTAGGAAAACTGGAGGGATAGCTTGAGGGTACAGGAGCCTGAGTCTTGTGTCAGATGCCGCTGAACTGCCCCAAACTCAAGCCGCCGAGTGCCTAAAAGTAAAAGCAGACTTCCTTTAGAAACTATGGACTCGTCTTGTGGAAAATGTGTATAAAATAACACTAACAACACTAACATCAAAACGGCAGTATAATTTACAAACCAATTTAGGTTAAAAGAAAACACCTACCTGATCACAAAAGCAACAGACATTGAGCAAATCTGATGTAGGAAGAGGAGATTGTCAAAACATTGATTTGATTATTTTTCATTCTAAATTGTTTCAGTTTCTGTAAGAATATATTGAGACCAAGACTCTGGGTGATGATATCCATGCTTAGTAGTGTTACTCACAAGTCACCAGCAACTTGCGTAAAAAACGTATCAAAATTAAGTCCACCTGCTCTTTCCAGCTACCTGCTTCAGTACCTGGCTTTGTAGCAAAACCTATTCCAAGAGGCACTGGTATGAGACTTTCCTAAATGTCAAATGGAAGATGTCAGAAATTAGGTTATCATTTTAGGAGGGAGGGACTGCTAGTAACTTAATAAACACTATCTGGTTAAGTCAAGCATAGTTGTAAGAGGATCTCAGCTCAATCCCTTAAAGCAGTGGGACAAGGGCCACGTAATTCCACACAGAAATGTGTGTTAGTTCAAGCAGTATCAAGCAATTTTAATATAAAGAAAATAATGTAATAACATTTAGAAAAATCAGTAGAAATGTAATAAGTAAAAAGCCACAAAAACAATCTAAATACAATAAGGGTACCGAAGATCTGAATTATTCATGCAGTTTTCAGCAACAAGCATCTAGAAATTACGAAATGCAATTCAGAAGTCAAGGTGTGCAGTTGTTGGGGGCCTAAGTGCGAAAGTAGGCGATCTCAAGCTGACCAAAATACCGAAAAGTTTAGTTTTACAAATGGTTTACACCAGGCCTAGTTGTTGCCTCTGACTGAGGGCTCCATTACTAGTCTCCTGGATTTTCACCACCCCTGGAGTTCCCAATAACAGGGGATAATCTCAAATAGGACCGTGAGGCTGCACTAGGAAATTCAGGGGGGTATTGATAATTTGTGTGTCGCATTCTGGCAATTCCTCATTTTAGCACAGACATTGACTAAGAGTTTCTGACTGCTTTGAGTTCATGCCTCATAATTCTGAATGGGATGGACAATGGTGTTACTGACACCATTAGAATTAGCCCATCAATAACTTACGCGTACCATTACTTTTTAGAGCTGCAAGTCTCACAGTGGGCCATGGCAAGAACTTGAAGTCAGCAAGAATCCCTTGAAGTCAGATAAGTCATTGGCAAGCTTCTTCTGAAACCTTTTAGTTTGGTACCAAATGCTCCCGGCGAGACAAAGCTGATTTCATTACCACTGAGGTTGATTAATCACTGGGGTAGATTTCCCATCTCAGTTTAAGGTTGTATCTTCGGATTTAGCAAGTTAAGCTGTATTGGAGAAAGGCTCCACAATTACAAACAACTTTTCCATGAGGTCCATCTGAAGCCATTTTCTTTGTGGTAGAAAGCTCAAACTGAGATGAACCTGAATTTCTGGCCCACACAAAGGGGCCCATTAGGATGTAGGGTGGATCGCCACCCCGCATGGTGGTGGCGATCCGCCCTACATCCTAGCCCGCCCGCCACCCATTTCCCCCCGCCACATTAGTATAGCGGGGGGCACCACGGCGGACGGGAAGACCGTCCACCACTTTTCCACCCGGTCAATGAGTTGACCGGGTGGAAAGGGTTTTACATGGTGGCGGTGTCTGCTAGACACCGCCATCCATATTAGGATGCAGGTAGGTGGGTGCCTTTCCAAGGTGGCAACCATGCGGTGTTTGTGTTTGGGGGCCTGTGGCAGGCCCGCAGGATGTTGGGGGGTGGCACATGGGGGGGTAACTATGGTACCCCCCAGCAGTTCTATGCACAACATGCCTTCCTGGTATTGTGGTGGGCGGTGGTGAGTGCACCGCCCGCCACAATGCCAGGAATGCAGGATGCGCTCGCCACTGTGGCGGGCGCATCCTAATTGCCCACACGGAACCCCCGCCCTTATTGAGGGCGGTCCCAATCCCCGAAAGCATCATTTCGAGGAAAAAATTGATATCATTTATAAAAAAATATTGGCCAAACACCCCAACAACACAGAAACGTTTCACGCTCCCTGTCCACAAACCAATACTGAAACTTTCATTAAGATTCCGGAAATTTCTAAGGATGAGATAAAATCCTTATTAAACACCACGAAAACAGGGTCCCCTCTTGACCTTCTTCCCCCCAGAGTGATGAACATGCTTTCCACCTACCTCAGTCCCTCTATTCAGAGAGTCCTGAACCTCTCCTATACAGAAGGCAAACTTCCCCAACAATGGAAAGAGGCAGTGGTGAATCCTATTCGTAAAAATACCACCTCCCCATGGACAGAACTCTCCAACCTCCGTCCCATCTCCTTACTGCCCCTCCTGAGTAAACTGGCCGAAAAACATGTTAACATCCACTTGTCCAAGTTCATTGAGGCGACAGGGGGCCTGGACCACTCCCAATCTGGGTTCAGGCCCAACTACAGCACCGAATCTGCTCTCCTCACTGTGACCGACAACATCAAGATGTCACAGGATAGAGGAGGCTCAATGATTCTGGTGCTGTTAGACCTGTCGGCCGCATTTGATACGGTGTCCCATAAGATCCTCACGAGCCGTCTACAGGGTGTGGGTATAGGAGGTCAAGCCCTCTCTTGGCTGGAGAGTTTTCTGTCCGGGCGCTCACAATCCGTCAGCCTGGGACCATACCGTTCTGCTTCCAGGGTGCTCACGAAGGGGGTGCCACAGGGCTCATGCCTAAGCCCCACATTGTTCAATGTGTACGTGGCCCCCCTCGCTGAGATTGTGAGAAAATATGGATTCACCCCGGTGTCTTATGCTGACGACACCCAGCTCCTCTATCCTTTCCATTCCTTCAATTCCAACGTCAGGGACAACTTTGCAGAAGGAATGAGGGCCATCTCTAATTGGATGGCTGTCAACCGCCTCCAATGCAACGTTGGAAAAACGGAGCTAATGCTTTTTGGGAAAGCATCCTTACTGTGGTCTCCCGACTGGTGGCCCCTTGACTTGGGACCAGTACCCACCCCTAAACTTACAGTAAAAAATCTAGGGGTGAAACTGGATCGGGACCTTACCATGAAGGAACATGTGAATGCAGTTGCTGGGTCTTGCTTTCACACCATCGGCCTATTAAGAAGAGTCTTCCCCTACCTTTCTGACAGCTATAGAAAGACCCTAGTGCAGACTATGGTGATCAGTAAAATTGATTACTGTAATGGACTCCTTATCCAAGCAAATGAGAGTGCCATAAATCGCCTCCAAGTAGTCCAAAACACTGCAGCAAGACTGGTTCTGAATGCCCCTCCCAGAACTCCTTCTAAACCTCTGCTGCGTGAACTGCACTGGCTGCCAATAAGACAACGCACCAAATTCAAGATCTGCTGCCTTGTCCACAAGTGCTTGTTCGGGAAAGGTCCTGACTACCTGGTCCAAAAGCTACCTATCTATAAACCTGACAGAGCCTTGCGGTCAAGTAATCAACTGCTACTCAAAACCCCTCTTGTTAAAAAAACCAGACAAGGGGGCAGAGCATTCTCTTGGGTAGGGCCCAAGCTCTGGAACAACCTTCCAGCTGACCTCAGACAGACCGACAATCACTTCTCTTTCAGGAAGAAACTAAAAACTGTATTATTCCAGGAAGACTAAATACTCCTAAACATCAGTGTTCATCCTCATTCTCTGTTCTATAGCAACTACTCCATCCTGCGAGCAAAGCGCGGAGATACCTCGTAAGGGGTCGATTCTTGCGCTATACAAGAACATAAATAAATAAAATAAATGTCTCTTCCCTCCAGAGTCTGAAAAAATGTCTTCAACTTCAGGGAATGTTCAGTCCACAGTGGTCAACTGGGCTGCAGAGACAGAATATTGAGTTGCACAAATATTGAGGCATTAATATCGTGGTTTAGAAATATCGACAGCAAGAATATTGTGGTCAAGAATATCGACTTAAGGTAAGTAATATCAATTTTAAAAAGATCAAAGTGTTTAATATTGTTTGCGAAAATATAGTAATTAATGTTAGGTATTTTAGTAAATATTTTATATGTATGTGATGTATGTTTTTTGTATAAGATTTGTTTGTATTTTTAATATATGTGTTACATTTTTAGTAATTAATTATTTTTCATTTATTTGAATTTTGCGTTTTTAGATCTGTTGTGAGTTTTTGGGTTTATAGGGGAATAGGCTGGAAAGTAATTTAATTATACTAAATCATTTGTTATTTTTTATTTAATAATATTTGTTTAATTGAGGTGTCATAGTGTTAAATGAATAAAGTAATTCATTATTAATACATTCATATTTGGTTGTTAAATAATTTTAATTAATTGGAAATTAATGATGGTAATTGTGTAAATAATTGTACGTGTGTGTTGTGGTATTTATAGGTGCAAAGGGTGGGAAGTAATTTATTTTTAATTTATGAATTATTAATTAGTTGTTAATTGTTTATTAATTAATTGGAAATTATGGTAATTGTATAATTAATTTTTGGTGTGTGTTGTGGTGTTTATAGAAGTAAAGGGTGAGAAGTAATTTGTGTTTAATTAATATATAGTTGTTAATTAATGTTAATTTATTGATACTTAGTTTTGGCAATTGTTTATTTTTTTGTGTTGTTTTTACTTTTAAAGGGGTAAAAGGTGGGCATTAAATACATTTTAATTACTTTATTATTAGATGTTAATAGTAATAGTTTTTATGTGTGTTTTTATATAGTTTAATTTGTGTGTGCTGTGGATATTATAGTGTTAAAGTGTGTGTTGTCAGTTAATGTTTATTATTTTTTAAATTAAAAATATTTAATTAAGTGATTATTAATTATCTTATTTATGAAAGTAAATTTAATTAAAAATGTTCAAGTATTTTGTTATTGGTGTGGTGTTATAGGGTAGGAAATAAAAAAAACCAATTATGTATTAATACTTTTTTTGTTTGGAAATATTTTCTACTTTAAAATAATAAATATTTATAAATGTATTTATTATTTTTGTATATAATATTTGTTGGTTTTTATTATATGTCATTAATATGATAATATGTTTTCTTTCAATATATTTGATTATTCTATTTTAAAAAATTTTTTTAATGATTTTAACATTTTTTTGGCTATCCAGCACTTTCCCTACTGTTGCACTCACCAGAGTGGAAATAGTAATTTTTACCCCTCCGCTATCCAACATTTTCCCTACTGTTGCACTCAATGGAGTGGGAATAGTTATTTTTACCCTTTTGTTATCCAACACTTTCCCTACTGTTGCATTGATTGTATTGTGAAATGTAAGTTTAAATATTATTAAATAGTTTAATGTTTTACTTTACATTTTTATTATTTTTTTTTATTGATTCAGTTCAAAGCCACGTAAAACAAACAGATTTCTATGACAATTACACAATCAAAATAATCAAATATATATAACAAAAAACCATAAAACATTATATATAGACAGCAGTATCATCATATTTACCAAAAAAGATAGAGAAAAACAGTCATTTTTTCATAGATCCAAATGATCAATCATTGCCTGCCAAATTTTATACCCTTTTTGCATTTTGCTAACAGATTTAATCCGATAAAGGTTAAATTCTAAATAAAAAACATTGTAAAACTTTGCTCACCACATTTCATATATAGGAACTTCTGGCTTCAACCACATTGAAGATATACATAGGCGCGCAACTGCCATAGCCATAAATATAACATATCTATTATTTTGATATCCTAAAAATAAGTAATTATCATTAGATAAACCAAAAATAATCATCTCTCTTGAAATTGCGACATCACGCTTTGTAATATAAGCTAGAAATTTTTCTATAGATATAAAAAAAGGTTTTAACACAGGGCAGTCTGAAAATATATGTACAATATCTGCTTGATCAGATTGGCATCTATAACATTTCCCGTTGTTAGCACTACTCCATTTCATCATTTTAAATGGCGTATGATAAAGGTTAAATAAAGTTTTATAATGTTGTGAATATAAATTGGCAGACAAGATAATTTTATCCGCTATATAAATTGATTCTTGAAAGGGCACAACCAGTGTGCCCATTCTATTACACCATTTGGATTCCTGCGATCCCAGATCATCCTGATATAGATTCACCAAGTGATTGTATATAGTCCCAATACGGAAGGGTTTTTTGAGCATATCAATAAAATTATTATGACAGAGCGGTAAAACATTTGGGTGTTTGAAAATAAAATCACGTATTTGTAAGTACTTAAAGAAGTCATGTTGGGAAAAACTATAACTGTCTTTTAACTTCTGAAACGAGGCAATTGTACCATCTTTGACCATATTGCCTATAGTTAGCGTACCTTTTTGACCCCATATACCCATAGTGTAGTCCCAGAATATTGACGGAAGCAGTTCTATAGAGTTGCATGGAGTATAAAAATTAATACGCCCAAAGGAGATAAGCTTCCGTATGAACCGCCATCCTTTAAATGCAGCCATCACCAATTTAAATCTAGTTCTTTTATAGTAGCTGGGTTCTAAAAAACGAAGTAGCATTTGCTGAGATTGTGGGCCAAGTAATAGAGAAAAAATATCAGGGCTCTCAAATATAGACGGAGTTCCACCAATCGCAAAGTACTTAATATTCTGCATAAGACACGCCAAATAATATAGTGCAAAGTTTGGAACTCCCCAACCCCCACGTAATATTGGTAGTGTCATAAATTTGGATGCCCTACGTGCCGATTTCCAGCCCCATAAAAATCTATCAGCTATAGATTGTAGTTTCCTCTGTTGTAGTACAGGTATCTCCAATGGTACTGATCGAAAATAATATAAAACTTTAGGCAAAATGGACATTTTTAGAACATTACGTCTCCCCACCAATGACAGATGTAAGCACTCAATTTTCTCAAGTTGATTTCATATTGATTGTAAGATATCTGACCAATTCACCGTGACTAACTCTTGAAGCGACAATCTGATTTTGATGCCAAGATATTTAGCCTCTGTAGTGACCCTATTATCATTGAGGCAAAGTCCTGGTGAACCTATAACCTGAGTTTTTTGAATATTAAGTTTATACCCCGACACTTTGCCAATTTCACGAGTCCGATTTTCAATCTCGTGTAATGCAGTTTCCGGATCAGATGTTATAATCGCTACATCATCAGCGTAAGCTAACACACGTATATTACCCCCGGGTAAAGCCATAGATTGTATATGCGGAGAGATCATCAGCATTTTTAAAAGAGGTTCTATGTACATGGCAAATAATAATGGTGAGCATGGGCATCCCTGGCGTGTACCCCGAGTGATGTTAACTGCTATTGATTCTTGACCTAACAAACATATCTTAGCCTTAGGGTGTCTATACATCACTTGTAAAGCATATATAAATCAAGGTCCAAACCCCATTTTCCCCAAGATCGCCCATAAAAATACCCATGCAACGCGATCAAACGCTTTTTCAGCGTCTAAAAACACCAAACCAACGTTTACACGTTTTGCAGTTGCATAATCTAAAGTTGCAATTTATTTATTTATTTATTTATTTATTTATTTATTTATTTATTTATTTAAGCTTATACCGCGCACAGCTACCCACAATGGACACGATGTATGTGATTAATCGTACCACGCCCGGGAAGGAAGACATGTTGTTGATTGGAGACAAGTGCCGGAACTGACTATATGTCAAAAATATTTCCCTTTGGGTTGTTTCAGTAAGAAAACACCAACTCTTACAGACCATTAAACAAATAACATTCACTCTTTTAGGACCTTTCAGTTGGAGCAATGCAAAATACAACAGAAACAATTCTATAAAAACAAAATGGATTCAATATGACAATTTATTCTTGTAAAAACCAAGTACAAACAAAATATAAAAGGTTTTTTCTTTTTCAAAAGAATTAGAATTTGGGAAAACAGACAATAAAGAACGGAACAAATCAGATACACATTCTAGAACTAAAACTAAAAACAATTCCTAAAAGTAATTCCTAAAAGTAATAAGGGAGGTGCAAAGTCAAGGTAAAAATTCTACGACAGTTAGAGTGATCCTTGTTCATTATGTATTGCACTTCTCCCCATAGCTCAACGCGTTTCAACGGACATTAAAATACAGCCGCCTTCATCAGGAGTATGTTGGCTGTCTTCCCAAAGTTAATTTCTGAAAATTAAATGAATAATATTTTAGATTCAAATTACATAAAAATTGTATTGTGGACAATACAATATATCACATGTGAATCCATAGTCAAAACAGAAATGACAGAGTCAAAAAGAACAGTGCTCCAACATAAGTCCTAGTACATTCTAAACAGATGAGAGAAACAGTTACCTAGAGAACACATTCAAATTATGACAATATAGCAGTATCAAGAGATATCATATTTTGAAGAGCAAAAAGAGAGATCAATACAATATAAATCATACATACATCTTACTTAAAAGAATAAAAAACTCTACACATATACATCACAAAACATTCCTTCATTTGAAGCAATTTTTAGATAGGTCACTATAGGGAACAACATTCTCCTATACCTTCAGAACCATCATTAACATTTCATTATGATTCACATTAGTCAATGGTGTTATACCCATCAAAAATTGTATATATAAAAACATCACAAAATATTACTCATATATGGGGTAGTTTTTCAGACCGTTCATAATAGGGAACAGCATTCCCCTATACCTTCGACGCGTTAATAAACCTTTCACAATGGTTCATACTGGTGAATGGTGTACCCATTGGACAAAGCTTGCTAAAGTAGAGATAGTAAACACAAGGACAAGGTATTCACAAACTATGGGCCCCATTAGGATGTCGGGCGGATCGCCACCGCCATGGTGGCGGTGGCGATCCGCCCGACAGAAATGCCCGCCCGCCACCCTTTTCCCCCCCGCCACATTACAATGGCGGGGGGGACCGCTGCGGAGGGAAACACCGCCCGCCACTTTTCCGCCCCGGTCGCCTTGCGGCCGGGGCGGAAAAGGAATAATATGCTGGCGGTGTCTAATAGACACCGCCAGACATATTATGATGCGTGGTGTTCAGTGCCTTTCCGCGGCGGCGATGCCGCCACGGAAAGGCATGCGGTCTTCCCTCTGGGGGCCCCCTGTGGGCCCCCAGAGTGAAGTACAGGTGGGGGGTGCACGTGGGGGGTACCTGTGGTACCCCCCTTTATTGTCATTTGCAAAGCGGCAGGCATCGCGCGGTGCCTGCCGCTTTGCAAATGACAATGTACAATTCAATTTTCAGCATTGTGGCGGGCGGTGCAGAGAGCACCGCCCGCCACAATGCTGAAAATACAGGATGTGCCCGACACTGTGGCGGGCACATCCTAATGGCACCCCCGGGACCCCCGCCCTTATGGCGGGCGGTCCCGATTTACGATGGGATGACGGGCGGGCAAAGTCCGCCCGTCATCCTAATGGGCCCCTATGTCGCTAAACTCAAAAGCATTTGAGGGAAACAATAGATCGTGAAGGGGAGGAGAAAATACCTTATTCAAACACTCACAAGACTTTCTATGACAAATGTCATCCACAGAGGTGTGAACGGCTACTACTTTAGGTCTAAAATTACAAAAATAGGAGCCATATCAGTATACACTCTATCGATATTAGAGCTTAACACTTCACTCCCCGGGGATGTACTACTTACATTATCGTAATTCTTTATAAGTCATAAGCAAAGGTCATCATCAAGCACACATAGTTCGGGTTGTAAACTTTAAATTTTGGACGCTTACGAACGCTGATTGCATCTAAATGTTGCACCTAAATGTGCGCATTTTAAATATGCGGTATGTACGTTTCTGCTATCCTAACACTGGAAATATTGATATTATGCCATGGGGAATCATTGTGAGTACCTTTTTTATTTCCACTGGGTACCTCGATACCTTTGTCCCTTATCTCTGTTGCTGCCACTAAGTCGGGCGGTAACACTTTCTCTGCTGTGTATTTAAACGCGCAGTCACATTGTATCGCGTTTCTGTTTGTTGAAATCTGTTTGGAACACACGCGGGACGCTTCAGGCCATCGATGCAAGGTATTTTACTGAGCCGCGTGTATTTACGACCGCTTTGCTTTATTAGAAACCTCAGCATTCTACATATTGATATGTTCTTAAATTTGTGTCTCTTAGAAGCTGAGACTGAAATCTCTCGTTTATAAAGCGGACTACGCAGCGAGTGTCGATTCATTGGAGCTCTTTTAATGTGAGTTTTCTTAATACCCACTTAGAGCTTTAGCTATCTTCATTATAGCATTTATAATCTTTATTAAAACGCTATCGCTTTGTCTTTGCTATTCAGTGATTCAAGAGAGGCTTCTGTACCGCGTGCAGCAACATTTTGTTGGTTTTGTATATGTGAGTATTTAAATTCTTTGTTTCACATATACTACGCACTTCTAGATTGTGCATCTGATAATTGGACGTATACATTTAATTACAGATTATCTTTTCGACCCTCATTTCTGGGATATACAATCTCCACATTGCTGTTTAGCAAGGGATGTTTTTATGTAAGTAATATTTCTGCGAGCAATTAGAGAATAATCACTGTGGTGGAAACAATAATATATTTAATTAAAATAGAGAACTTATTGCCGCTTTTATTGTGATCCTAGATTGATACGCTTTCTTCTACGGATGATTCACCCACAGCATAGGCCTTTTTACTACAAGGATGATGACCTTTACTTATGACTTATAAAGAATTACGATAATGTAAGTAGTACATCCCCGGGAAGTGAAGTGTTAAGCTCTAATATCGATAGAGTGTATACTGATATGACTCCTATTTTTGTAATTTTAGACCTAAAGTAGTAGCCGTTCACACCTGTGCGGATGACATTCGTCATAGAAAGTTTTGTGAGTGTTTGAATAACGTATTTTCTCCTCCCCTTCACGATCTATTGTTTCCCTCAAATGCTTTTGAGTTTAGCGACATAGTTTGTGAATACCTTGTCCTTGTGTTTACTATCTCTACTTTAGCAAGCTTTGTCCAATGGGTACAACATTCACCAGTATGAACCATTGTGAAAGGTTTATTAACATGTCGAAGGTATAGGAGAATGCTGTTCCCTATTATGAACGGTCTGAAAAACTACCCCATATATGAGTAATATTTTGTGATGTTTTTATATATACAATTTTTGATGGGTGTAACACCATTGACTAATGTGAATCATAATGAAATGTTAAGGATGGTTCTGAAGGTATAGGAGAATGTTGTTCCCTATAGTGACCTATCTAAAAATTGCTTCGAATGAAGGAATGTTTTGTGATGTATATGTGTAGAGTTTTTTATTCTTTTAAGTAAGATGTATGTATGATTTATATTGTATTGATCTCTCTTTTTGCTCTTCAAAATATGATATCTCTTGATACTGCTATATTGTCATAATTTGAATGTGTTCTCTAGGTAACTGTTTCTCTCATCTGTTTAGAATGTACTAGGACTTATGTTGGAGCACTGTTCTTTTTGACTCTGTCATTTCTGTTTTGACTATGGATTCACATGTGATATATTGTATTGTCCACAATACAATTTTTTTGTAATTTGAATCTAAAATGTTATTCATTTAATTTTCAGAAATTAACTTTGGGAAGACAGCCAACATACTCCTGATGAAGGCGGCTGAATTTTAATGTCCGTTGAAACGCGTTGAGCTATGGGGAGAAGTGCAATACATAATGAACAAGGATCACTCTAACTGTCGTAGAATTTTTACCTTGACTTTGCACCTCCCTTATTACTTTTAGGAATTACTTTTAGGAATTGTTTTTAGTTTTAGTTCTCGAATGTGTATCTGATTTGTTCCGTTCTTTATTGTCTGTTTTCCCAAATTCTAATTCTTTTGAAAAAGAAAAAACCTTTTATATTTTGTTTGTACTTGGTTTTTACAAGAATAAATTGTCATATTGAATCCATTTTGTTTTTATAGAATTGTTTCTGTTGTATTTTGCATTGCTCCAACTGAAAGGTACTAAAAGAGTGAATGTTATTTGTTTAATGGTCTGTAAGAGTTGGTGTTTTCTTACTGAAACAACCCAAAAGGAATTATTTTTGACATATAGTCAGTTCTGGTACCCTATCCCTTTGGTGTTGGGTCCCTCTCTCTTTTATTAGAGGACAAGTGCCGGAACAACTTGTATCAACCGGTTCGCAAGAATTTTAGAGTAAAGTTTCGCGTCTACATTGATAAGAGAAATGGGTCGATATGACCCAGGAAGATGTGGGGGTTTATCTTTCTTTTTAAATACGATTATGCTAGCATCGTCCCATGATGGGGGGGGATTTCCATTTTGAGCATCTAAGATGCTCAAAATGGAAATCCCCCCCCATCATGGGACGATGCTAGCATAATCGTATTTAAAAAGAAATAATGTTTTACTTTATTATCGATTTTTATTTTTCATATTTTGAATATTAATATATATTAAAATGTATATTATTTTAAACGTTTAACATAAATTAAAAATAACAGTTTATTAATTGTTTAAAGTTAAGATATATGTATGCATTATTATGTTTGTGTTTTTATTTTTTATTACGTTTATTTGTTATATTTTATTAAAATGTATATTACATTTATTTTATTTTGTTCACATTATAATTAATATTTAATATAGATTATTTTATTATTTATTTATTTAAAAGTCGATATTCTTAACATCAATATTTTTTACATCAAAGTTGTGTCAGTGAGCCATCAACTGGGCCTTCTTTGAGTCGGGAGATCTTCTTCTTACTGTGTCCCTGTAGCAGGTAACATGAGGCCCATCACATGATCTTTGGAGAGCACTTCCAGTCGGAAATTAGGATCCCTTCCAGCTTTTTCGGAGCAGCCAGACACTACTCTTCCTTCACAATATTTCTTCCCAGATCCAGGAATGTTTTCAGGATGTGGCAGCGAGATGTCGGTCTTCTACTGGCCAGCAGTCAGTGATTGATGGATTGACTCTTTTTTATAGTTCCCCCCTCCTTTTCATAAGGAAGGTCTCTGAAAGCGGCCTGTTCTGTTGCCCTCTGTTCCTCTGTCCCACTCACAGACAACCAGTATCAGCTATGTGCCCACTATTAACAACTGCAGTGACGTAGAGAATCTTGAGGGGGCCCCCCTGCAAAGAACATAGAGGTTCTTGATCCAGACCTGTTCAGGCGCTCTCAGCCACCGCCCATGCACAGAGCTGGAGGGGGCCTCCCTGCAAAATACTATCAGGCCTCATGCTCCAGGCCCAGGCAGGTGCTCTCAGCAGCCACCCATGCACAGAGCTGGAGGGGGCCTCCCTGCAAAATACAATCAGGCCCCATGCTCCAGACCCAGTCAGGCACTCTCAGCTGCCACCCATGCACAGAGCTGGAGGGGTCCTCCTTGCAAAATACTATCAGGCCTCTTGCTCCAGGCCCAGGCAGGCGCTCTCAGCAGCCACCCATGCACAGAGCTGGATGGGGCCTCCCTGCAAAATACAATCAGGCCCCATGCTCCAGGCCCAGTCAGGCGCTCTCAGCCGCCGCTCATGCACAGAGCTGGAGGGGGCCTCCCTGCAAAATACAATCAGGCCCCATGCTCCAGGCCCAGTCAGGCGGTCTCAGCTGCCGCCCATGCACAGAGCTGGAGGGGGCCTCCCTGCAAAATACAATCAGGCCCCATGCTCCAGACCCAGTCAGGCGCTCTCAGCCGCCGCCCATGCACAGAGCTGGAGGGGGCCTCCCTGCAAAGTACAATCAGGCCTGATGCTCCATCCCCAGACAGGCGCTCTCAGCAGCCACCCATGCACGGAGCTGGAGGGGGCCTCCCTGCAAATTAAAAACTGTCCCCATGCTCCAGGCCCAGTCAGGCGCTCTCAGCCGGCACCCATGCACAGAGCTGGAGGGGGCCTCCCTTCAAAATACTATCAGGGCCCATGCTCCAGGCCCAGTCATGCGCTCTCAGCCGCCACCCATGCACAGAGCTGGAGGGGGCCTCCCTGCAAAATACAATCAGTCCCCATGCTCCAGGCCCAGTCAGGCGTTCTCAGCCGCCACCCATGCACGGAGCAGGAGAGGGCCTCCCTGCAAAATGAAAGCAGACCCCATGCTCCATGCCCAGGCAGACGCTCTCAGCCGCCGCCCATGCACAGAGCTGGAGGGGCCTCCCTGCAAAATGAAAGCAGACCCCATGCTCCATGCCCAGGCAGGCGCTCTCAGCCGCCGCCCATGCACAGAGGTAGAGGGGGTCTCCCTGTAAAATACAATCAGGCCCCATGCTCCAGGCCCAGTCAGGCGCTCTCAGCCGCCGCCCATGCACAGAGCTGGAGGCGGCCTCCCTGCAAAGAACATAGAGGCCCCATGCTCCAGACCCAGTCAGGAGCTCTCAGCTGCCGCCCATGCACAGAGCTGGAGGGGGTCTCCCTGCAAAATACAATCAGGCCCCATGCTCCAGGCCCAGTCAGGCGCTCTCAGCCGCTGCCCATGCACAGAGCTGGAGGGGGCCTCCCTGCAATATACAATCAGGCCCCATGCTCCAGGCCCAGTCAGGCACTCTCAGCTGCCACCCATGCACAGAGCTGGAGGGGACCTCCCTGCAAAATACTATCAGGCCTCTTGCTCCAGGCCCAGGCAGGCACTCTCAGCAGCCACCCATGCACAGAGCTGGATGGGGCCTCCCTGCAAAATACAATCAGGCCCCATGCTCCAGGCCCAGTCATGCGCTCTCAGCCGCTGCCCATGCACAGAGCTGGAGGGGGCCTCCCTGCAAAATACAATCAGGCCCCATGCTCTAGACCCAGTCAGGCGCTCTCAGCTGCCGCCCATGCACAGAGCTGGAGGGGGCCTCCCTGCAAAGAACATAGAGGCCCCATGTTCCAGACCCAGTCAGGTGCTCTCAGCTGCCACCCATGCACAGAGCTGGAGGGGGCCTCCCTGCAATGAACATAGAGGCCCCATGCTCCAGACCCAGTCAGGCGCTCTTAGCCGCCACCCATGCATAGAGCTGGAGGGGGCCTCCCTGCAAAATACTATCAGGCCTCATGCTCCAGGCCCAGGCAGGCGCTCTCAGCAGCCACCCATGCACAGAGCTGAAAGGGGCCTCCCTGCAAAATACAATCAGGCCCCATGCTCCAGGCCCAGTCAGACGCTCTCAGCCGTCCCCCATGCACAGAGCTGGAGGGGGCCTCCCTGCAAAATACAATCAGGCCCCATGCTCCAGACCCAGTCAGGTGCTCTCAGCCGCCGCCCATGCACAGAGCTGGAGGGGGCCTCCCTGCAAAATACAATCAGGACTGATGCTCCATCCCCAGACAGGCGCTCTCAGCAGCCACCCATGCACGGAGCTGGAGGGGGCCTCCCTGCAAATTAAAAACAGTCCCCATGTTCCAGGCCCAGTCAGGCGCTCTCAGCCGCCACGCATGCACAGAGCTGGAGGGGGCCTCCATGGAAAATACAATCAGGCCTGATACTCCAGGCCCAGTCAGGCGCTCTCAGCCGCTGCCCATGCACAGAGCTGGAGGGGGTCACCCTGCAAAATACAAGCAGACCCCATGCTCCAGGCCCAGTCAGGCGCTCTCAGCCACCTCCCATGCACAGAGCTGGAGTGGGCCTCCCTGCAAAGAACATAGAGGCCCCATGCTCCAGACCCAGTCAGGAGCTCTCAGCTGCCACCCATGCACGGAGCAGGAGGGGGCCTCCCTGCAAAATGAAAGCAGAACCCATGCTCCATGCCCAGGCAGGCGCTCTCAGCCGCCGCCTATGCACAGAGCTGGAGGGGGCCTCCCTGCAAAGAACATAGAGGCCCCATGCTCCAGACCCAGTCAGGAGCTCTCAGCCGCCGCCCATGTACAGAGCTGGAGGGGGCCTCCCTGCAAAATACAATTAGGCCCCATGCTCCAGGCCCAGTCAGGCGCTCTCAGCCGCCGCCCATGCACAGAGCTGGAGGGGGCCTCCCTGCAAAATACAATCAAACCCCATGCTCCAGACCCAGTCAGGCGCTCTCAGCCGCCGCCCCTGCATAGAGCTGGAGGGGGCCTCCCTGCAAAATACAATCAGGCCTGATGCTCCACGCCCAATCTGGCGCTCTCAGCTGCCACGTATGCACGGAGCTGGAGGGGGCCTCCCTGCAAAATACAATCAGTCCCCATGCTCCAGGCCCAGTCAGGCGCTCTCAGCTGCCGCCCATGCACAGAGCTGGAGGGGGCCTCCTTGCAAAATACAATCAGGTCCCATGCTCCAGACACAGTCAGGCACTCTCAGCTGCCGCCCATGCACAGAGCTGGAGGGGGCCTCCCTGCAAAATACAATCAGGCCCCATGCTCCAGGCCCAGTCAGGCGCTCTCAGCCGCCGCCCATGCACAGAGCTGGAGGGGGCCTCCCTGCAAAATACAATCAGACCCCATGCTCCAGACCCAGTCAGGCGCTCTCAGCCGCCGCCCCTGCATAGAGCTGGAGGGGGCCTCCCTGCAAAATACAATCAGGCCTGATGCTCCACGCCCAATCTGGCGCTCTCAGCTGCCACCCATGCACGGAGCTGGAGGGGGCCTCCCTGCAAAATGAAAGCAGGCCCCATGCTCCTGGCCCAGTCAGGCACTCTCAGCTGCCGCCCATGCACAGAGCTGGAGGAGGCCTCCCTGCAAAATACAATTAGGCCCCATGCTCCAGGCCCAGTCAGGCGCTCTCAGCCACCACCCATGCACAGAGCTGGAGAGGGCCTCCCTGCAAAGAACATAGAGGCACCATGCTCCAGACCCAGTCAGGAGCTCTCAGCTGCCACCCATGCACAGAGCTGGACAGGGCCTCCCTGCAAAATACAATCAGGCCCCATGCTCCAGGCCCAGTCAGGCGCTCTCAGCCGCCGCCCATGCACAGAGCTGGAGGGGGCCTCCCTGCAAAATACAATCATGCCCCATGCTCCAGGCCCAGTCAGGCGCTCTCTGCCACCGCCCATGCATAGAGCTGGAGGGGACCTCCCTGCAAAATACAAGCAGGCCCCATGCTCCAGGCCCAGTCAGGCGCTCTCCGCTGCCGCCCAGTCACAGAGCTGGAGGGGGCCTCCCTGCAAAATACAATCAGGCCCCATGCTCCAGGCCCAGTCAGACTCTCTCAGCCGCCGCCCATGCACGAAGCTGGAGGGGGCCTCCCTGCAAAATACAAGCAATCCCCATGCTCCAGGCCCAGTCAGGCGCTCTCAGCTGCCGCCCATGCACGGAGCTGGAGGGGGCCTCCCTGCAAAATACAAGCAATCCCCATGCTCCATGCCCAGTCAGGTGCTCTCAGCCGCCGCCCATGCACGGGGCTGGAGGGGGCCTCCCTGCAAAATACAATCAGGCCCCATGCTCCAGACACAGTCAGGCACTCTCAGCTGCCGCCCATGCACAGAGCTGGAGGGGGCCTCCCTGCAAAAAACAATCAGGCCCCATGCTCCAGACACAGTCAGGCACTCTCAGCCGCCGCCCATGCACGGGGCTGGAGGGGGCCTCCCTGCAAAATACAATCAGGCCCCATGCTCCAGACACAGTCAGGCACTCTCAGCTGCCGCCCATGCACAGAGCTGGAGGGGGCCTCCCTGCAAAAAACTATCAGGCCCCATGCTCCAGACACAGTCAGGCGCTCTCAGCCGCCGCCCATGCACAGAGCTGGAGGGGGCCTCCCTGCAAAATACAATCAGACCCCATGCTCCAGACCCAGTCAGGCGCTCTCAGCGGCAGCCCCTGCATAGAGCTGGAGGGGGCCTCCCTGCAAAATACAATCAGGCCTGATGCTCCACGCCCAATCTGGCTCTCTCAGCTGCCACCCATGCACGGAGCTGGAGGGGGCCTCCCTGCAAAATGAAAGCAGGCCCCATGCTCCAGGCTCAGTCAGGCGCTCTCAGCTGCCGCCCATGCACAGAGCTGGAGGGGGCCTCCCTGCAAAATACAATTAGGCCCCATGCTCCAGGCCCAGTCAGGCGCTCTCAGCCGCCGCCCATGCACAGAGCTGGAGGGGGCCACCCTGCAAAAAACAATTAGGCCCCATGCTCCAGGCCCAGTCAGACGTTCTCAGCCGCCGCCCATGCACAGAGCTGGAGGGGGCCTCCCTGCAAAATACAAGCAGGCCCCATGCTCCAGGCCCAGTCAGGCACTCTCAGCCGCCGCCCATGCACAGAGCTGGAGGGGGCCTCCCGGCAAAGAACATAGAGGCACCATGCTCCAGACCAAGTCAGGAGCTCTCAGCTGCCACCCATGCACAGAGCTGGACGGGGCCTCCCTGCAAAATACAATCAGGCCCCATGCTCCAAACCCAGTCAGGCTCTCTCAGCCGCCGCCCATGCACAGAGCTGGAGGGGGCCTCCCTGCAAAAAACAATCAGGCCCCATGCTCCAGACCCAGTCCGGAGCTCTCAGCTGCCACCCATGCACAGAGCTGGAGGGGGCCTCCCTGCAAAATACTATCAGGCCTCATGCTCCAGGCCCAGGCAGGCGCTCTCAGCAGCCACCCATGCACAGAGCTGGAGGGGGCCTCCCTGCAAAATACAATCAGGCCCCATGCTCCAGACACAGTCAGGCACTCTCAGCTGCCGCCCATGCACAGAGCTGGAGGGGGCCTCCCTGCAAAATACAATTAGGCCCCATGCTCCAGACCCAGTCAGGTGCTCTCAGCCACCGCCCATGCACAGAGCTGGAGGGGGCCTCCCTGCAAAATACAAGCAGGCCCCATGCTCCAGGCCCAGTCAGGCGCTCTCAGCTGCCACCCATGCACGGAGCTGGAGGGGGCCTCCCTGCAAAATGAAAGCCGGCCCCATGCTCCAGGCCCAGTCAGGCGCTCTCAGCTGCCGCCCATGCACAGAGCTGGAGGGGGCCTCCCTGCAAAATACAATCAGACCCCATGCTCCAGACCCAGTCAGGCGCTCTCAGCCGCCACCCATGCATAGAGCTGGAGGGGGCCTCCCTGCAAAATACAATCAGGCCTGATGCTCCACGCCCAATCAGGTGCTCTCAGCTGCCACCCATGCACGGAGCTGGAGGGGGCCTCCCTGCAAAATGAAAGCCGGCCCCATGCTCCAGGCCCAGTCAGGCACTCTCAGCTGCTGCCCATGCACAGAGCTGGAGGGGGCCTCCCTGCAAAATACAATTAGGCCCCATGCTCCAGGCCCAGTCGGGCGCTCTCAGCCGCCGCCCATGCACAGAGCTGGAGGGGGCCTCCCTGCAAAAAACATTCAGGCCCAATGCTCCAGGCCCAGTCAGGTGCTCTCAGCCCCCACCCATGCACAGAGCTGCAGGGGGCCTCCCTGCAAAATACAAGCAGGCCCCATGCTCCAGACCCAGTCAGGCGCTCTCAGCCACCGCCCCTGCATAGAGCTGGAGGGGCCTCCCTGCAAAATACAATCAGGCCTGATGCTCCACGCCCAATCTGCCGCTCTCAGCTGCCACCCATGCACAGAGCTGGAGGGGGCCTCCCTGCAAAATACAATTAGGCCCCATGCTCCAAACCCAGTCAGGCTCTCTCAGCCGCTTCCATGCACAGAGCTGGAGGGGGCCTCCCTGCAAAGAACATAGAAGCCCCCTGCTCCAGACCCAGTCCGGAGCTCTCAGCTGCCACCCATGCACGGAGCTGGAGGGGGCCTCCCTGCAAAATACTATCAGGCCTCATGCTCCAGGCCCAGGCATGCGCTCTCAGCTGCCACCCATGCACGGAGCTGGAGGGGGCCTCCCTGCAAAATACTATCAGGCCTCATGCTCCAGGCCCAGGCAGGCGCTCTCAGCAGCCACCCATGCACAGAGCTGGAGGGGGCCTCCCTGCAAAATACAATCAGGCCCCATGCTCCAGACACAGTCAGGCACTCTCAGCTGCCGCCCATGCACAGAGCTGGAGGGGGCCTCCCTGCAAAATACAATTAGGCCCCATCCTCCAGGCCCAGTCAGGCGCTCTCAGCCGCCGCCCCTGCATAGAGCTGGAGGGGGCCTCCCTGCAAAATACAATCAGGCCTGATGCTCCACACCCAATCTGGCGCTCTCAGCTGCCACCCATGCACGGAGCTGGAGGGGGCCTCCCTGCAAAATGAAAGCAGGCCCCATGCTCCAGGCCCAGTCAGGCGCTCTCAGCTGCCGCCCATGCACAGAGCTGGAGGGGGCCTCCCTGCAAAGAACATAGAGGCACCATGCTCCAGACCCAGTCAGGAGCTCTCAGCTGCCACCCATGCACAGAGCTGGACGGGGCCTCCCTGCAAAATACAATCAGGCCCCATGCTCCAAACCCAGTCAGGCTCTCTCAGCCGCCGCCCATGCACAGAGCTGGAGGGGGCCACCCTGCAAAAAACAATTAGGCCCTATGCTCCAGGCCCAGTCAGGCGTTCTCAGCAGCCACCCATGCATAGAGCTGGAGGGGGCCTCCCTGCAAAATACAATCAGGCCCCATGCTCCAGGCCCAGTCAGGCGTTCTCAGCCGCCACCCATGCACAGAGCTGGAGGGGGCCTCCCTGCAAAATACAAGCAGGCCCCATGCTCCAGGCCCAGTCAGGCGTTCTCAGCCGCCACCCATGCACAGAGCTGGAGTGGGCCTCCCTGCAAAATACTATCAGGCCTCATGCTCCAGGCCCAGTCAGGAGCTCTCAGCCGCCACCCATGCACAGAGCTGGAGGGGGCCTCCCTGCAAAATACTATCAGGCCCCATGCTCCAGGCCCAGTCAGGAGCTCTCAGCCGCCGCCCATGCACAGAGCTGGACGGGGCCTCCCTGCAAAATACAATCAGGCCCCATGCTCCAGGCCCAGTCAGGAGCTCTCAGCCGCCACCCATGCACAGAGCTGGAGGGGGCCTCCCTGCAAAATACTATCAGGCCCCATGCTCCAGGTCCAGTCAGGCGCTCTCAGCCACCACCCATGCACAGAGCTGGAGGGGGCCTCCATGGAAAATACAATCAGGCCTGATACTCCAGGCCCAGTCAGGCGCTCTCAGCCGCTGCCTATGCACAGAGCTGGAGGGGGTCACCCGGCAAAATACAATCAGGCCCCATGCTCCAGGCCCAGTCAGGCCCTCTCAGCCGCCACCCATGCACGGAGCAGGAGGGGGCCTCCCTGCAAAATGAAAGCAGACCCCATGCTCCATGCCCAGGCAGGCGCTCTCAGCCGCCGCCCATGCACAGAGCTGGAGGGGGTCTCCCTGCAAAATACAATCAGGCCCCATGCTCCAGGCCCAGTCAGGCACTCTCAGCCGCCGCCCATGCACAGAGCTGGAGGGGCCTCCCTGCAAAGAACATAGAGGCCCCATGCTCCAGGCCCAGTCAGGAGCTCTCAGCCGCCGCCCATGCACAGAGCTGGAGGGGGCCCCCCTGCAAAATACAATCAGGCCCCATGCACCAGACACAGTCAGGCACTCTCAGCTGCCGCCCATGCACGGAGCTGGAGGGGGCCTCCCTGCAAAATACAATCAGGCCTGATGCTCCAGGCCCAATCAGGCGCTCTCAGCTGCCACCCATGCACGGAGCTGGAGGGGGCCTCCCTGCAAAATACAATTAGGCCCCATGCTCCAGACCCAGTCGGGCGCTCTCAGCCGCCGCCCGTGCACAGAGCTGGAGGGGGCCTCCCTGCAAAATGAAAGCCGGCCCCATGCTCCAGGCCCAGTCAGGCGCTCTCAGCTGCCGCCCATGCACAGAGCTGGAGGGGGCCTCCCTGCAAAATACAATTAGGCCCCATGCTCCAGACCCAGTCGGGCGCTCTCAGCCGCCGCCCGTGCACAGAGCTGGAGGGGGTCTCCCTGCAAAATACAATCAGGCCCCATGCTCCAGGCCCAGTCAGGCGCTCTCAGCCGCCGCCCATGCACAGAGCTGGAGGGGCCTCCCTGCAAAGAACATAGAGGCCCCATGCTCCAGGCCCAGTCAGGCGCTCTCAGCCGCCGCCCATGCACAGAGCTGGAGGGGGCCTCCCTGCAAAGAACATAGAGGCACCATGCTCCCGACCCAGTCAGGAGCTCTCAGCCGCCGCCCATGCACAGAGCTGGAGGGGGCCCCCCTGCAAAATACAATCAGGCCCCATGCACCAGACACAGTCAGGCACTCTCAGCTGCCGCCCATGCACGGAGCTGGAGGGGGCCTCCCTGCAAAATACAATTAGGCCCCATGCTCCAGGCCCAGTCAGGCGCTCTCAGCCGCCGCCCATGCACAGAGCTGGAGGGGGCCTCCCTGCAAAATACAATCAGGCCTGATGCTCCACGCCCAATCAGGCGCTCTCAGCTGCCACCCATGCACGGAGCTGGAGGGGGCCTGCCTGCAAAATGAAAGCCGGCCCCATGCTCCAGGCCCAGTCAGGCGCTCTCAGCTGCCACCCATGCACAGAGCTGGAGGGGGCCTCCCTGCAAAATACAATTAGGCCCCATGCTCCAGGCCCAGTCGGGCGCTCTCAGCCGCCGCCCCTGCATAGAGCTGGAGGGGGCCTCCCTGCAAAATACAAGCAGGCCCCATGCTCCAGGCCCAGTCAGGCGTTCTCAGCCGCCACCCATGCACAGAGCTGGAGGGGGCCTCCCTGCAAAATGAAAGCAGGCCCCATGCTCCAGGCCCAGTCAGGCGCTCTCAGCCGCCGCCCATGCACAGAGCTGGAGGGGGCCTCCCTGCAAAATACAAGCAGGCCCCATGCTCCAGGCCCAGTCAGGAACTGCAGGAGCTGTTGCTGTGCCATTGCACCGCTTCCTTGTTTCTGTCAGAGGCCGGGCTGCTGTCTTCCAGGAGGAGGGTTGTTAACAGCAGCAAGGAATGTGTTTTTAGTCCCTAGTTTACTCGCAGGTGGCGGGAAACGTACCCTTTTTTATAGGTACGTTTATGCTAAAGTTATTATAATTTGAATACGATTTTAACAATTAATTGTGAAAGTGACTGCTTTAATAGGTTCCCAAGGCAAGAAGTGGAAGATGCATTGAAGTTATATCTACACCTGTTCATGAAATACCTACATTCACCTACTCAGTGACGCACAAGCGTTCTGAAGCAGTTCACTGTGGGGGCAGATCTTTTTCCACTAATCAATGTTCAATATTTGAGCATATCTGGAAATGCAACCTTATTTGGGAGTCCTGGGTTCCTTTTCTTTCCAGTATGTCTGCCTGCAAACACACTTGACTACAAATGAAACAATGTTGTCTTTTTTGAGGCAGGAAAAGGGAAACAGAAATTGAACATTCGTGTTCATTTAACTGTATCTAATGTGTGAAAGAAATCCATTTCAAGAATGCATCAAAAAATACATGAAAGCATTTTTGAAAAACTCTCAAATATACGTAGCAAAAAAGAAAGCAGAATAAATATTTGACTTTTTTTTGTCATATATATTTATTTAAACAGAGGGTACATAGAAATAGAGACACTTAATTACATGCAAGTAACTTGCATTAAACAAAAGGAAAGAAGAAAAGTAAGAGAGAAAAGTGTATATATATGAAAAATCAGACAAAACTGTCCTATATACAGTCTAATTTTAGCCCGTGAACATTCCCTCTCGCGTATGTCTTTCATAAAAATAAGCCATTCAGAGAAGACAGGGGGAGGTTAGACGAAATTCTTGCTCTTGCAATGCAAAGACGGGCGGCAACTAAAGCAATAGAAGAAAAAGATTGCACTCCTTTTAAGACCCAACTTGATCTCCTTGTTAGTAGGGAGAAAATCATAACCCAAACGTTGACCTATAACTTGTATAATTTCCCCCCAAAAGGCTCCTAATATGGGCCAAGTACAAAACATAAGAAGAATGTTAGCTGCAATCAGTCTGCACTTTGGACAACATTACCTTTCTCTCCATCGCCCCCATACCCCTGTACCTTTTGTGCTCATTTCCCAATACTTTCAGGAGTGCAATGCAACATAGAGATGGTTTGAAATTGTTGCAGCTTTAGATTGATAGAATGGATAGAGCTATATAGAGTGTCTAAAACAGAAACAATTTCTGAAGCAGCCATAGTTATGGCTAAAGCCTCACTTCATTTAAAAGCTAGACATTGGGTACCATCACTACTGAATTGGCAAAGTTGTAAATATATTGTACTAATTCTAGATTTCAGCGTAAGATTTAGCATAAACGTCAATAATTTGTGAGAGTGTGGTAGTTGCAACAGTTGTCGTTTTAAGAAGTAATCCCTAATTTGTAAGTATTTGAAAAAAGATTGTTGTGGAAGATCATAGGCAGATTGTAAAGATGCAACAGTGCGAAAGCCATCAGGCTCGTCAAGCTGGCCAAGCCGTTCGATTCCATGGTTGCCCACCGCCAAGCAGTAGAGTCATGGATTCGGGGAAGTTGGATTATTCCTTAGTTGGAAATGGATGTGTTGCGTGAGATCCTTGGGGGATAGTGAACAATAATCAAGATTTTCATGCCATATACTAACTGCGTCTCTAATCTTCTTAAATCGGACCCTTTTAATCCCTTGCCTGTGGGGCTGATTCCCTCGCTGTGCTGGAGAGGGTGCGCACAGCGCCCCTGTGCTCGTGACAAGCTCAGCTCGTCATGAGCCACGCTGGTCGTGTGCTCATGACGAGCTGAGCTCACCACGGCCACACCCGTTTCTGTAGAACGCTTGCACAGCAGGGGAATTAGCCCCGCATGTGAGCGTTCTAACGGTCATGACGAGTTGAGCTTGTCATGAGCATGAGAGGGGTTAAAGTAATTAGGATCATTGATCCTATAGAGAAACATATTGCTGTTCGTACCCAGTGTGAGAGAGAGGCAAAAGTATGGTTTCTTGTCAGTTAGGAGGCTTTGAAAGCACCCAGTGAATGCTGCCCAGAAATAAATTTTAAAATTGGCTTACCCTAGTTATGGATGAAAAAGCTTCCTTTTCTGTTGGCATAGAATTGAAAGGAAGAAGAGGAGGAGGGCCCGCTGTGAACAGATCCGTTTTCGATGGGTGTGCCATGGTGTTATTTGCAGTTTGAGAGTTATGTTATGTTATGTTATGTTATGTTATGTTATTTGTATTTTTATAGCGCAACAGCTGCCCCAGCAAAGGGGCGTCCTGGCGCTTTGACAGATGCTGTAACATAACACACAATAAAAGAGAAAAAAAAATTAACTAAACACCGGAAACAGGAAGGTTTTAATCGCCTGCCTGAAGGCGAGCAGATCTTCAAGAGCACGAATGTGTACCGGGAGCGAATTCCACAAACCTGCCGCTAACACCCTAAAGGAGCGGCCACCCATTCTGCTCAGCTTGAAGCGTGGACAGACGGCCAAATGAAGCCCCTCCGATCTCAAGGATCTCGAAGGCATATAGGGCGTAAGAAGAGGGGCAAGTGCCGGCGGCGAAGAAGATTTCAAAATTTTAAAGGCCAGACACAGCGCCTTGAACTTAATTCGCTGTCTGACCGGGAGCCAGTGCAGGGCCGAGATGGTACCAGACACTGAACAATGTCTGGGGAGGCCCACAATGGCTCGTGCCACGGCATTTTGTACTCTTTGGAGCCTAGAGGCCTCCGCTTGATTCACCCCTAACAGCAATGAGCTGCCGTAGTCCAGTCGAGAAAGTATTGAGGCCTGGACTACAAGCTGTCTGATAGGGGGATCAAAGTACTTTAGGACCGGCCTAGTACCACGCAAGATTCCATAGCACGTGGCAGCCACCTTCTTGGTGTGGTCTCTAAAGGTCAGCGCAGAGTCAACCCAGACTCCTAGATTTCTCACTCCAGCAGCTGGAATAGGAGTGACACCAAGCTCTGATGGCCACCACTGGTTGCCCCATAACTCCGCGTGCTTCCCTAGAACCAACACCTCCGTTTTGGTGGCATTCAACTGAAGGCAGTTGGTGCGAAGCCAGCCAGCTACTGCCAAGAGACCCGCACGGAATCTGGGGGCCTCCTCCTCAGGGTCTTCACTAAGTGTCACCGCTAGCTGTGTGTCGTCCGCGTATGAGGCCATCGTAAGACCCCACTGTTTGACGACACCAGCTAACGGTTTCACATAGAGGTTGAACATTGTCGGGCTCAACGAAGATCCCTGTGGTACCCCGAGCTCCAGGGGATAGGTGGCGGATTGGCCAGGTGGTATAGCCACTTTAAAGGAGCGGTCTGCCAGAAAAGACCGAAACCACTGGAGAGCGACATCCGTCACTCCCGCCTCCTGTAGGCGTTGGATAAGTATAGGGTGGGACACAGTATCGAAGGCAGCGCTTAGATCTAATAATATAAGCGCTGCAGTATGACCTGAGTCAAGTACCTGGCGAAGATGTTCCGTGATGTAAAGTAATGCCGTCTCGGTACTGTGTCCTGACCGGAAGCCGTTCTGACTAGGATCCAAAATCTGGTTGCGAACCAGATGCTCGGACAGAACAGAGTTGACATGGGCTTCTGTTACTTTGGCGATCCAAGGCAGCAGGGAGATAGGTCGATAGTTTTCTGGCAATCGGGGGTCAGAGTTGGCTTTTTTTAATATCGGAGTGACCACTGCTTGTTTCCAAGCCATAGCAATACCACCACCTCTTGTGGTCCTATTAGAAGTGAAGATGGTATAATTCTGGGGGAATGCAAGATTCAATATGGCAGAGTCAGAGTCCTGAAGCCAGGTTTCTGTCAATAAGAAAACATCGGGATCCTCTTTCTCTATCAGGTCGTGAATAGACAAATGATGCTTTACAAGTGATCTAACATTAAGGCACCAAATACGAAGATCTCGTGATGCAACACGTAATCGTGTGACTGGGGCGGCATTTTCCAAGGAGCGTATTTTAGTAGGGCTCCTAAGAAACCAGCCTTTACAGGCGCAGCTATATGGGCCAATTAAAGGGTCCACAGGCTTACACGCACATCCTATGGACATTTGTCCTATGGCCAGCAACTCTGACCGTGTGTAGGACAACATATCTGCCAAGAGCGGCTAAGCAACGCTTTGATGAAATACAGAGCCTGCCCCGCCTCGCGCTGCCTCGCGCTGCCTCGACGCGGACGAGCGCAGACGGGCAGGACTCTGGCACGACTCCGGCTAAGCGACGGCGTCCTCCCCTGCGCGGGAGAGGGGAGCTTTAAATAGGCTCGCCAATTCAAGCGCGAGCGTGAGGACGCTCCAAGATGGCGCCCGAAGCTATCTTTCCATCCCTACCCAAAATGGCGCCCACAATGAGCCACCCCCGGGATCCAGGCCCGCCAAAACGGCGGTGAGGGAGCCGATTATGTGCGGTAAGAGGAGGGGGCCAAGACCCTGCTAAAATCAGGGAATAAGTGCAAAAAGTAAAATTTAAACCAAATACAAAATGAGGAGAGTTAAAAGCGCGGCGAAGCGCCTGCAGCAGCGCCAGCAACAGCGAGTGTTCAATCCAATGAGCATCTGTCAAGGCCTGCCCTGAGACTAAGTTCGCCTTAAATAGGCTCGCCAATTCAAGCGCGAGCGTGAGGACGCTCCAAGATGGCGCCCGAAGCTATCTTTCCATCCCTACCCAAAATGGCGCCCACAATGAGCCACCCCCGGGATCCAGGCCCGCCAAAACGGCGGTGAGGGAGCCGATTATGTGCGGTAAGAGGAGGGGGCCAAGACCCTGCTAAAATCAGGGAATAAGTGCAAAAAGTAAAATTTAAACCAAATACAAAATGAGGAGAGTTAAAAGCGCGGCGAAGCGCCTGCAGCAGCGCCAGCAACAGCGAGTGTTCAATCCAATGAGCATCTGTCAAGGCCTGCCCTGAGACTAAGTTCGCCTTAAATAGGCTCGCCAATTCAAGCGCGAGCGTGAGGACGCTCCAAGATGGCGCCCAAAGCTATCTTTCCATCCCTACCCAAAATGGCGCCCACAATGAGCCACCCCCGGGATCCAGGCCCGCCAAAACGGCGGTGAGGGAGCCGATTATGTGCGGTAAGAGGAGGGGGCCAAGACCCTGCTAAAATCAGGGAATAAGTGCAAAAAGTAAAATTTAAACCAAATACAAAATGAGGAGAGTTAAAAGCGCGGGGAAGCGCCTGCAGCAGCGCCAGCAACAGCGAGTGTTCAATCCAATGAGCATCTGTCAAGGCCTGCCCTGAGACTAAGTTCGCCTTAAATAGGCTCGCCAATTCAAGCGCGAGCGTGAATTGGCGAGCCTATTTAGAGTGGAGGGATGTTGACTGTAAGTGAGCCCAGCACCATGTCCGGTGTTAGAAAGTCTCGAGATGATAGCTTTGACCTCTCCCTTTGAAGGGACCCATTTATGTAAAGGGCTGCCCTCTATTCTCACCAGTACCTTAAGGTTCTGTCCTACTAAAAAGTTCAGCAGATATTTTAGTGCATCTAGTAGATTTAGCGGCTTTAATATTTCGTTTTTGTTAGCTGAAGGAAGGCTAGCTGAGTCCTCTGAGAGATAAGCTGATATGATGACCTATGCCCTGCAAAGGGAAAGATGAGGAAGGTGAAAAGTCGACTTCAACACATTGCTCAGGAGAAAGCTCATTAGAGTGCTTATCACCCACTAAACATGGTGTATGAGCAGTGTATGAGGGCCGCAGCAGCTCTAAGCGGGGAGTATCTGCCCATGCTGTTATTTTTGTGCAGCCTTGGTCGTTCTCAGGCAGCAGGCTGGCTTCCTTGTTACCTGCAACTGTGTTGATGTCTGTGTTTGTACAGGCGATAGTGAGTCAGCGGGATTCAAGCAAGTAGAAGAAGTGCCATCACTCACCTCTGTCTGGGATACCTGCCGAGAGGATGGGTGTTGCTGTGTCAGGTGTTCTGCAGGGGCTGGTGCCCCCCATGGTAAGCAATCTCTCCAGGGGTTCTGTAACTGTATTTGTGTAGGAGGAGGCAGATCTTCACAATTGGCAAAACCTCCATCAGGCCACCCCCAAGCCTGCGTTGTACTGCCTCCAGTAAAATCTCCGCCATGGCCGCTTATGGGGCAGTGGTAAGAGGGTCAGCCGCTTTCCCCAAGTGTAGCAATTTCAAAACCGGTCTTTCCATATGAGGAAAAAGGAAAAGGAGCTGGGCGTCCCTGCATATCATCAAAGACTGGTGTCGGGAAGGATGTACGTCAGTACAACGCGATCAAAATGATCGTGGTACATTACGACGCAGCCATTACAACGCAAGTAGTTACAACGACTTGCGTTGGAGGGCGCTGGATTGTGAGTAGTTTAATTTTCTATTCCAACTCCAGCCCACGTAACAGTAGGGAAGGTGTTGGAATAGAAAATCAAACTATTCCTTTAACAAGAGCGCACTCCAGCGCAAGTCGTACTAACGACTTGCGTTGTAATGGCTGCGTAGTAAAGGACATGCAGTGTAAACACCGTGTTGTAAAAGATGTTTACCGTCGGGAAAGATTTTAGTAAGTTTTTGCTGGAGTAAGTAAGCAGAGCTGTGCCTTCTCTTCCACTACAAGTTAAAGAGGTAGGTGGTAAGTACCGTACACAGGTATAATGGTCAGAGGAGTACTCGGAACCTGCACCTCACGGCGGAGTTTGTCCGTCATCTTCCTTTTCCCTCTGGAACTCATGTCTAAATCATATTTTATGGTATTACATCAGTGCCAGAGCTTATCTTAGGCAGCGGGATGCACAGAAGGTAAGGCAGCGCCTCCATGGTGTCCACACTCGGTGGGAACGGTGAGGCAGTGAGAGCCTGAGTTTCATGCTCAGTGCATAGGACGCTCCTCAAAGCACATTGGCGGCTCTGTGGCCGCAGGGGTCACAAGGGTACAAATGCAGCTTGCATGGATTGACAATCTGGGAGGGCAACGACCAGGGTGCAGAAGACCATAGGAAAGTATGTAATTTATGGGGTTCTTCTCACACTTGAATGAAACCATGGGGCCTGTGTGAAAGGGAAAAGGTAAGAATTCACCATATTTAAGTCAATACAATGCTTTCCTGTCTCTTTCCCTGCGCTGGCACCCTTTTGAGTGCCGAGCTCCAACGTCAATCATGGTGCAAAGGTGCCTTTGTTGTGGGCAGGATTCCTTCCTGCACAAACACAATTCTGTGAGGCATATTCCTCTTGCAGAATGCAGCACACATAGAAGGATGAAGTAATGATGAGAGATAAAGATATTTCTCTTTGTTACGCCTCTCCTGGGAAGGCCTATCGTTTTGACGCATTTCAGGAAAATGTTGGAATGCATCAGTAGCCATGAGAGTTGCGTGGGAACACCCATGCAGTGCTTATGGAATGCTTTCTCATGCAGAGTAAGGCAGCGCAGTTATTTGCACAGTGTTGTTTTACTCCATGTTTATGAATCACTCAGGGCCACGCAAATAAGGTATGCTTCACCCATGTACCATGTTGTGTGGTCCATCCCGATGCAAAACGAGTTATACTTTTCCAGCGCTTGTTGCCTAAAGTTCCCAGACATGCTGCTAACATTTTGTCTCTGATATCATATCCTCATCAAACCATATATAAGCCGGCACTGCTCCGAGACTGATGCATTCTTTTCCTTATTTCTCATCATGTTCGTCTGCCAAATATTACAATTACAAATAATAATAAAATACAGGATAAAATGCATAGCGGGTGACAGGGACTACCCTATATATCACACACAGAGGATGAGAACTCTGCAAACTTCAGAAAAGCCATCTACACTTTCCCAGGTGTTGCCGACCACACCTTACTTCAGTACAGTAAACGTTCCAGGGTCCTTCGGAGATCAGCTTATTGCACAGGCGGCATCTTGCAAGCCAAAATGGCTTCAGACACTTCTGGCTGGTGAGGCATGCAGCCTTGAGTGGGTATGAAGGCTGTTCATGTTCCCTCACCACCGCTAGGCACATCACAGCGAGCTGGGTGGTTATTCTTCCGGGGCAGAGCCGCACAACAGTACACCTGATACAGATGACTTTTAGACACACTACTTACTATACACGGAACCTGTATGTGAATTTACTGCAACTTAATCCAAGCTGATAATCTAGGTAATCCAGTGTGAAAGGGGACACATGAGACAAATGCTGGCACTCTCAGATCTCTGCAACTAACACTTAACTCACTGAGCCATCCTGCCAAATTGATAACTTGGACCACTGACTCCAAGTAAGAACAGGTTCTAAAGGATAAAAGCGTAGAAAATGCGTTTTGTGAATATATGAGACTACATGTCCTGCACAAAGAGCAGGTCATAGTCCTTCACAGTTTTGTTACCTAAATGGCATTCATTGGCGGCTTTAGCTTTAACACCAATGACAGATTTGGAGTCCCACTGGATATCAGTGGAAGTGACACTTTAGGACTTGGTTCATTTTCCAAGGAGGCATCAGATGCCAGCAGAAAGACTCAAATGTAAATGTCAAGGTATTTGTAGGGCGCACTGTCACCAAGCGGTTTCCTGGCGCTATTAATCATACCGCTGTGGAACCCTTCCTGGTTTTCCCTGTGAAGTGTCCACTCCTGGGCACCCCCAGGGTGAAGCCAGGCATCCTAGTGCTGTTGGGGCCGGTGTGGAGGTTATGCAAGCTATTGCCCAGAGTTGCAGCGTGGGACCCATGCTTAGAATAGGCACCGAGGCGAGAATTGTCAGGTCCGAGGAGATTGAGCCCAAGACCCGCCGAGGCGGGTAATTGAACCCTGGTCCCAGGCCAGACCTCTGCATCAGGGTCTGCCGCTCTAACCATTGAGCCACACTCCTCCACTCAGCTGATCAGAGACTTTCCACCAGTGTCAGTCAACACTAAAAAAAAAAACCAATAAAATAAACATACCGCACTTCATCGCTGCTTGCACCGGTTTAGGAATAGCAGGCATTCTAGTAAGTGGAATTATACTAAATATGGTTACATATAATCCCAATTAATTCATGAACGAGAACTAATGGGATACGACTGTGACATAAGTGCTGTACAGACAACCACGTGACCAATGGCTTACGCCGTCTGTCCTTACAGGAGGACAGATGAAGTAGAACCACATTCCGCATTTATTGTAGAGTTTAGCTCACACTGTTGGGTCTTAAAGCCTCCGACAAACCAAGGTACTGGGTAGGCGACCTCAACTTGCCACTCCCCGCTCATGACAACGTACATGACAGCCTGCAGATATCTGCATACTGATTCCAGCTTCAAATTGTTATTAGCAGCTCATTCAAATACCTGTTTACTCTACCAATGCTAAATGGTAGAAAAATCTCTGAATGCTTAAGGAGCGTGTTGGCAGTCTAATATACGAAACGAGATAGTAGGTAAGTCAATTTTAAAGTTAAGGCTAGATTACAATGTATGTCCCGGTGACCAATGAGTGAGATTCTGGAACATTAAGTTTCTTTTATCTTCTGCAACTCACTATATGTCCTAGATGCAGAAAGGGTTTCCATTATGCGATGTAAAAGACCGGCCATGCGTGTCCTTAAAGCACATAACACCCATGCAAATATCAGTCTGACATATATAACATTCGTACAACAGACCGCAAAATCCAGCTCTCCAACAGGGCACGATGTTCACCATTGCTACCTTGCACACTCCTTATGCCATGCACTAGCGATGGGGTCACTCCTCGCTTGTCCAGTGGGACCACAGGGACTGTTCCTGGTGACCGAAAACAGGGCTCCAAATTATATACCTAAAAAAAACACACTTGTAATTGAATTAAAGAATGGATCAAAACTGCTGATCCAAAGACACAGACTTTTCCTCATCACAGACTAAAGAAAGATCACACGGGCGTTCTATCCCAGCCACACATCGTAAAAAAGCTTCATTTGCTTTTAAATAGTAAACGTGGGTGTTACCATCCTGAAGAAGTCCTTTTCCCGAGGCTGAGGTGACTGTATCTGGGCACACTGCCTGCTCACACGTGGTCAGTGAGCGTCAAGATCTGCGCTGAGAACATGAGTACACAGAAGAGACTCGCTGAATGCCGAGACAGGAGCTCTCATAGACAGCCGCCAATTACAGGCTGCCCAATCAGGGGCCGCCCCCAGGGACACCTCCCATGACAGGGCAGTCCCTCTCCACAAAGATTCCTGAATTACTGGGGTTACACAAAGGAGACGCATTCCGAAAACGAACACTCACCAGATGGCACTCAACTTCGCCCTCTTAAAACGCGAGAGAGAGTTGCACTAGCGTCAAGAGTGGGTACAGTGTTTTAAAACAAGTATTTGCAATGAAAACGGACTTGCATTTACACAAGACGTATTGCAGTTGAAACAGGAGCTTAGAAGCCACAAACAGTGGGGAGGGCTCGGGCGAGAAGGCGCGGACTGCGGGAGGGGGGCATGGGAAGAAAAGAGTGCTGTGCAACAGTGGAATAAAAGGGGCCAACAGCGATGGAAAGACACAAATGATGACATGGCGGTCATAGGGAGGGACTAACAAGCCTAAAACCAATCAGAAGTCAGCATTTAAGACACAAGCCAATGAAAAAGATGGGCAGAGAGTGGGCAGAGCTATAATGGAGCTTCCACTTCATGATGAATACTGCATTCCTCACAAAGCGAGCAGTACATGCGCGCTGCCGCTATAGGCTCGACCTAAAAAGAAACATCAGCAAAAGGCTGGATTGTGTTTATATTCCAGTGATGCTGGGCTCATCCGTGGTGCCTGTCCTGTACACTCTCAAAATCATTTGAGTAAAAATTCACTTTCTGATAAAGAGAAAGCAGCATGTGTGCATTAGCTGCATTTCATTGAAACTACTGTGGACATTACATTCAGTAAAAGGATGGAAGAACTATCAATGCTTCAGTGTATGTTGGATGGTGTACATGTGCAATGTGTTTTGATCTGGATTTAGCTAAAGATTACAACCCTAAGAGAGATAAGGTGATACCTGACATAGTTGATAGTATTTATATGTCACTATTGGCTTCAGGTTCATTGCATGAGGCTTCTCTTCCATTGCAGGTCTCATTGGAGGCCACACAGACGTGACTCCTTTTTGAAGTAATAGCCTTTCCTAATTATGCCTTTCCTAATTATGTGGAGAAGTGTGGCTCACCGATTAGAGTGGCACACCCTGAGGCAGAGGTCTGGCCCGGGACCAGGGTTCAATTCCCGACGCGGCACGGTCTTGGGCTCAATGTCCACGGACTCGATAATTCTCGCCTCGGTGCCTATTCTAATCATGGGTTCCACTCTGCAACTCTGGGCAATAGCTTGCTTAATCTCGACAATGGCCCTGAAAGCGCTAAGATGCCTGGCCTCACCTTGGAGGTGCCCAGTAAGGGGCATCTCACAGGGAAAGCCAGGAAGGGTTCCACAGCGGTATACAGCGCCAAGATACCTTCTAGGTGATAGTGCGCTTTACAAGTATACACACATTACATTTTTATATTACATGCTGTGATTTTGGAAACTATTTGTGTCGAAAGTAAAAAATGGTCGGGCGATTGAGTCGATGTCTCTCAGGTAGTTTTGCCCGGCGTAAAACGCCTTTAATACCATACAAGGGTTATCAAACAAAGAGGCAGGCGCTGGAGGCAGGAAGACAGGAAACATGTTTTATTCGGACGGAGCAGAACACATCAGATCGGACAACAAGGTATCGTCTCGAGGTGCACTGACAACCTCTCTGAGGCCTGGCCTCTTATACACTGGTTTATGGCATGTGACCACTCTTTATTACAATAAAGACATTGTGAAGTAAGGAAAAAAGGCATCCCCGGAACCCCCCCCCCCTTTTCCGGCTCATTCCAACACGTGGCTACAGTAGAGGTCCTCACCCACATACAATAGGAGGGGGCTATCACGCAGCTGGGTGTTCTGCCGATTTCTTTGGAATGTGTGCGCCTGATCGGATCTCAGGGGGTGGGGAGGCCATGATCAATAGTAGCTCCTTTGAAGAGGGGCGACTTCATACAGTAGGGGGCAATAAACTGTATCCTCCGGTCAAGTGATGGCCTGGGATCTGTGCAGACAATCGGGCTCAGAGGAAGGGGTCATCAAAGGAGAGATATTCATGAAAGAAATGGTTCCGCGTAGAGGAAGGGGTTTATCAATAGAGGGGTATTCATGAAAGGGAGGGAGGTGTTGGTCAGGCGCGGGGTGTGATTCCCAGGGACAGAGTCACACGGAAGGAGAGGGTTTATGAATTGTGCATGTTAGAGCGGGGGCAGCCAGGGTGCGTGGGGGATGCTTGCAGGGTCAGGGAAGTGCGCTAACGATCGATCGTGAACAGGGAGACCATGGCACCTAAAGTGGCTGCCGTGCATATTCGTACGTGAGTCTGAGGAATGGGCAAGATGGCGCAGATGATGTTCAGTTCGCAAACTAAAATTCCACAGTCCTCCCTTTTAACATGTCTCGCCAGATTGTCAATTCGGATCTATCCCCATAAGACCACATATTTCTATCTCATAGAGGGGACTCATGTGCTCAGTTCTGAAGTCCAAAGTCTTAGGGCACATGCAGTCAGAAATGAGTGAACACAAAGGTGGCAAACATTGAATTCCTAGGCAACACCCACATAGTACCACAACCGGTATCAATATAAATGTGAACAACCTCCATCCCCAATCCTTCAAGGTATCCCAAAACCAGCTTCCAAGCGACCATCCTTCTTGCTCCTGGTGAACCTCTGAGGAAAGTCTGTGAAGGTGTTTGATTGCTTTGTAGACTGAAGGCGAGTTATCTGGCACGTAGGTGCAACAGCTGGATCCGATGATGCGGCATGCTCCTCCACGGTCGGCTAGAACCACATCTAGGACAAGGCGGTTTTGAAGAGCCACCAGGCGGACTGCCTGAAGCTCAGCCGTGTTGTTAGCGAGGATGCCAGCCGTGATGTTAATGGTCGTTTCTACTGCCTGGGTCAGGTGTCGGATAGCGCGGCTGTTTGCCATCGGGCCCCACAGAGGAACAAGTCCCTTCACCGCATCCAGGAACTGTGCCCCGGTGGAGTCGGCTTGTCCAATGTCTCCGGCGCGCTTCTGCCGGTGATGGTTGGCTGGGGCCACATACGTGGGAGGGAGAATGAAGGCGATGTAGCACGTACCCCCCCAACCTTTTGGGAGCCAAGTGTAAGCTTTGGTACTGCAAAGTACACATCTGGCCACTTAAGTCCTGTGGTGGCCACTATTTTTGACAGTTTTAGCTTCAATGCAGCATTGTGTCGCTCGACTAAGCCAGCGGATTGGGGGTGGAAGACCGCATGAAACCTCTGTTTTACACCCAACCCCTTCAAGATTAGTTGGATAACTTCAGCTATGAAGTGGGGGCCGTTGTCGCTCCATAAAATTCGACAAAGGCCGTAGCGAGGGAAAAACTCTTTCAGTAGTACTTTGGCAGTAGTCATGGCAGTGTTATCACGGGTTGGATAGGCTTCTACCTATTTGCTGAAGGCACATACAATGACTAACACATATTTCAAGCTTTGGCATCTTTCTAGCTGGATGTAGTCCATCTGGAGGACCTCAAAGGGGTGGTCGGGGATCCCAAACCCTCCCCGGGATACCACAGTTCCTTTCCCGGGGTTGTGCTGCAGGCAGAGAAGGCACTGCTGGACCAGGCGATTGGCTGAGTCGGGGATTTTGTCGTTGTGCCAGACTTTGGAAATGAGTTCAGTCATGGGGGCAGATCCTATGTGTGCAGGGGAGTGCGCCATAGTCAGTATGGGAATCAGGTATGAGTCAGGCCGCAACCATTTGTTTGCATCTTTTGTCCGCCAACAGCCTTCATCGTCCTTCAAACCCACCCGTGCCCACTCGGTCAGTTCGTGAGGGGTGCTGGCCGACTGGATGTCTCTAATCGTCTCCCTAGCATCAGTCAATTTTTCTGCTTGTGACCTGGTCACATACATGCGTTCCGGGAGAAGTATTCTGATACGTCTTCCTGGGGTTTCTGACGGCAAGCCGTGACTATCGACCAATCTACCTTTTTCTCTGGGATCAATGTCTTTAGCTTCTGAACTATTTTGTCCGGAAGTTCCAGTATGTCTTTTACTGGTTTCTTTCCGGGCTCTCGCCGTCTATCTAGCTCACTGAGTTGATTCCAGGTATGTCCGAACAGATCTGTGTGATCGGCTTTCCGGATTTGCTTCCACACGTCAGCCGGCAGACATAACCCGAAGAACAAGTCAATGTCCGCTAGAGTCATTATCGTTGAACCCAAGGCTGTGCCTAATTCGGTATAAAATGCTGTCGGGTTCTTTCTTAAATCAGGTAGCGTTTGCCTAAAAGTTAGGATATCCTGTCGATCCCATGGTTGATAAACCCAATTGTACACAACCCTCCCTTTTGCATCTGCGTGGTTGATATCATCATTTGTTCCCTGACCTCTTGGGGGAACCCAGTAGGGGGCCGCTTCTCTGATAGGCATCATAGTGTTGGCTACTTCTGATGAGGACCCAGTCGTTTCAGAGGCTGTAATCTTGACTTCTGGTTTCTGTTCCGTGAGGTGGCGGAAGACTTCAAGCGTTTGCATGAAGAGGTCCGTCACATCATGCTCAGTCCCATCTCCAACATCGACCTTTCTATATAAAGTTGTCAGTTTAGCAGGACCCTTATTCTGATACCTGTCCTCATATGCGTTCAGGGTGTGGTAGCTGAATCGTAAAATGAAATGCCGCCTGTGGCTACCGGCATGTGAATTGTGCATATCCATCGTATATTCTTCGCTCTCCTTCTGTTCCACCAGTGTCTTTGCTATCTTGTCAATCCCATCCCGTTCATCTTTGCTCAACCTATTTGATCTGGCTGGTGGCTGCTTGCTAGTCTCGAGTTCATCTGATGTTGTTACCAATGTGGCCGGTGCGAAGGCCGCGAGGGCCGGGGCACTAGCACTAAGGTCACCCCCGTCCGCACTCGGAACTGGAAGGTGTTGTACTAGAGGCTGGCAGGGGGCATATGGAGGGGGCATGTAGATGATTGGAGGACCTAGCAGTAACTCGTCGTTCGCCCGTTGTTTGGAGGGCACCTCAGGGTAGAGCGTAGAGGGGGTCCTAACAGGGCATTGGCCTGCCGATCCTGATTCTTGCATTTGTCTAGCTTCCTCTTTCCCTTTTATTTCTTCATCTAGTTTTTTAGCGGCCAGGTGGGCTGCCTTTCGTAACTTTTTCCCTATTTTTGCTTCTTCTCTTTTCTTTCGTTGTTCTGCTTCTTTGCGCCACATGCCGACACTATTGAGCATGGTGGGCGTTGCTCTATTTTTTCTAACGGCTGCTTCTAACGTTTTTATTTTATGATCATCAAAGGAACCTATCAGTGGCCACTGACTTTCGGGGTCCTTCTTTGTATATTTATGCCATAACTTACTATAAGCTATAGCGACTAGTCCATGCTTAGTGAACATGTCCTTATTAGGGGTGCCCTCCAATGGAGCTGGATGGTTCACCTCTAATAAGCGGTCCGGGTTGTTCCAACTACCAATCAGTGGGGAGAAGACAGGCATGACAGATTACAACGGGGGACAAAGGTCCGCACTACCTATCCTTCACTGCTCGCAAAGACTGGACAGAATATTTCTATTCTCCGTTATTTGCAAGCAGAGAATATCTCAAAGGCACTATACTGCAAACAATCTATGTTCGGCAATCAATCAGTAGGGAGAAAAATAGGCACGACAGATTACAACGGGGGACAAAAGTCCACGTTACCTACCCTTCGCTATCTGCAAAGGGGGACAGAATATTTCTATTCCTCCCCGTTTGTAGGCAGGGAATATCTCAAAGAGCGACAAAACAAATACTAGTATTTCAGATAGGCAAACAATCAATCAATTCGTAATTCGTCGTGTTTCACGACCTTACCCGGACCGCATGGACAGTTTCTCGTCTTCCGTCTCCAGCGCCCGATCGTCCTCTATTTTCTGTTGTTTACTGCGGCACTCCTGATGGTTCCCAGTCAGGACCGTAGATCACTCGAGAGAGGTCTGCTTGGAATCAGTGAAGTTCGGATGACCGGCTGCCAGACGAGGGTCTATCGGGCAGGTGCACTTCCGATCGTTGCAGTCGTTCACTCTGTCGTCGGGACCTCTCCCACTGGATCCACGTGTCACTGATGGGACGCCAATTGTCGAAAGTAAAAAATGGTCGGGCGATTGAGTCGATGTCTCTCAGGTAGTTTTGCCCGGCGTAAAACGCCTCTTATACCATACAAGGGTTATCAAACAAAGAGGCAGGCACTGGAGGCAGGAAGACAGGAAACAAGTTTTATTCCGACGGAGCAGAACACATCAGATCGGACAACAAGGTATCGTCTCGAGGTGCTCTGACAACCTCTCTGAGGCCTGGCCTCTTATACACTGGTTTATGGCATGTGACCACTCTTTATTACAATAAAGACATTGTGAAGTAAGGAAAAAAGGCATCCCCGGAACCCCCCCCCCCTTTCCGGCTCATTCCAACACGTGGCTACAGTAGAGGTCCTCACCCACATACAATAGGAGGGGGCAATCAGGCAGCTGGGTGTTCCGCCGATTCCTTTGGAATGTGTGCGCCTGATCGGATCTCAGGGGGTTGGGAGGCCATGATCAATAGTAGCTCCTTTGAAGAGGAGCGACTTCATACAGTAGGGGGCAATAAACTGTATCCTCTGGCCAAGTGATGGCCTGGGATCTGTGCAGACAATCGGGCTCAGAGGAAGGGTCATCAAAGGAGAGATATTCATGAAAGGAATGGTTCCGCGTGGACAATTGATGTAGAGGAAGGGGTTTATCAATAGAGGGGTATTCATGAAAGGGAGGGAGGTGTTGGTCAGGCGAGGGGTGTGATTCCCAGGGACAGAGTCACACGGAAGGAGAGGGTTTATGAATTCTGAATGTGAGAGCGGGGGCAGCCAGGGTGCGTGGGGGATGCTTGCAGGGTCAGGGAAGTGCGCTAACGATTGATCGTGAACAGGGAGACCATGGCACCTAAAGTGGCTGCCGTGCATATTCGTACGTGAGTCTGAGGAATGGGCAAGATGGCGCAGATGATGTTCAGTTCGCAAACTAAAATTCCACATTTGCTGAAGAGACAGAATCTGTATTTCTCCTAGGCTATTAGAACAATATCATTATCATCATTGCTGTGATAACTATTATGCTTCAGAAGATTATAACTACCAACTAAACAATTAAAGGCATAAAACATTCTGCATCACATTTAATTGTGGCTCATTTTTCAGGTGCGCCATTTCAATATGATGATTATTCCACAGTTTTTGCTAAGCCTGACATCTATTCATTTTCAGTTTTTTCACCTCCTAGGGAATGGGTTTACACTATGCCAGTGAAAGCTGTGCTATTTTGCCTTCAAAATGCATCTATTCACTGTCGGGAAATTAGAAAGTGATACTTAAAGCCTAATTACAGGAGAGCCTACAAAATTGATTGATTGTACTTTTTCATCTCTTGCTGGAGCACCTCTGTTTTTATTACAAAAAAAGATCAAAATATTAGACTGTGTATAGACTATATATGTTTAAACAATTCAGGATCAAGGACACATGTCCTTTAGCTCTTATAGAAGACATTTTGGAGTCTGTACAATGAAAACAAGAATTGACCGCAAGTGAAAAACGGCTTTTCACACCCAGATTAGGTATTTTGTAATGCCCCTTCAATTCATTATGAATCGCTGTACCTGGATGATATGTTGTGTTGTTCTAAGATATTTTCTGAGCACCAAAAGATTTCAATGTCAGGTTATCAAGACTCCAGCCACATCAGTGAGCTTGAAAGCCTGTGGAATAGGAGTTGGAGAAGGAGATCTGTGTATCTTTGATTCATACTGATTACTTCAGTGCTCAATAGATTTAAAGAAGGTGTTGGACATCCTTAAATGACCTTCTCCTTCCTATGTCAAATAGATAGACATGTTTCTCAAATTTGAATATTGATTTTGCAGTGATAACAAGTGACAGCATTCACATCTTGAAGATGGATACCATGAATGTTTTTGCTGTGATTAAGCTTATGAGAGTGTTCACTCAAGCTTCAACTTTCTGCAACGCAGGTGCCTCTAAATAGTTCACTGTAGAGATGGATACTTCTGAAGGAGCTTTTATTGCTGTAACGGTCTTGGTGAGTTCCAACTTAGGGACCCAAGGGGGAACCAGATCCGGTACCCCTGGTGCAGGTGTTCTGTCTCTTTCTGGGCTGTTTATAAAGGTTCCGGAAGTGGGAGTGCAATATGTATGGAGTGATAGTAATGAGCTTACCTTTTCATTGGTCGCCATGGGCTATCAACTTCCAGAGTTCCCTGCTTTCATTAAGGGCAGCAGCTTCAAAGAGATTCTCCCATAAGAGGATTTACCAGTCCTTAGGTGCTCTTACTTAGACCAGCTATATATCTAAACCTGGGTGGTGAACTCGGCTCCTCTTGCAGAGTTTGCAGGGTTTTCAGCACTCTGTGCGGAGCTTGGGAATTCCGAAAAAAACTCACCTTCGCGCAGCAGAGCAGAGTTTTTTCCTCGCTTGCGTTCACCAACGTCAAGTTGGCGAGCGCAAGCGAGGAAAATCCACCTCCCGGCGAAATTTTTCCTTGATCACGATTGTCAACTTCAACTTGGCGAGCGCGAGCGTGAAAAATAAACCTCCCGCTGAGATTTCTTAACGCGGGGGGGTCAGGTTTCTCATTGCTAGTGTTCGCGTTGAGAATGCTGCCTCTCAAGTAAAAATGTATTTGAGTGGCAGAAATGGAAAGAAGGGACTACTTCCGCTGTGCAAGGTGCCGTTCGCAATGATTGCACAGTGCGGACAAGCATCCGGCACTGTGCAATCACTACGAACGGCATTTCTCTATGGAACTACGCCACTTGTGGAGCTCCACGTAGTGGAACTCCGCCCAGGGTTACTTATATCCTTTTCTCCTTGCTCAGATCATGTTGTAATCCCCAAGGGCTAGGGGTAGCTCATCTTTCTTATCATTGCAGGTTTTGTTATACCAGGAATGCTCATACTTTAGGGAAGGTAGAGTAACACCATTTTGGTGCACAAAGCACTCCCCTAGCAACATGAAAAGGAACTTGTAGATCTTTATAATGTCATTCTGTCATACTTCATCTCTAGGATGCACTATAACCACGTATTGTAATTCCAGAGAGGCATATATAAGGGCTTTAGTCATGTGTTCTCCAGTGGCCATGATCCCTACTACATTATCCAAAGTAATTCTCCGCTTATCGCTGGAGGGGGCAGGTTTGTGTTTAACAAAACCATAATGTTCACCATAAGGTCAAGCAAATCTTTTAAAGAACAATGAAGGGTGTTACGATCGCTGTCTTCTCTGCTTAATACAGTAATAAAGTATTCAAATCACCAGTGGCTTCCAGGTTGTACCAAGGTGGTGAACATGATTACCCATGAGTAATAGGTACCCCTCAGGTCTGTTTCTACCTCGGCCCTCTGCCCACTAGGATTCTCATTAAGAGTTGTGAGGAGAGGCTCAAACAACTGAATATCAACAAGGGAACTAACCTTCTACAAGCATATCATAGCAAAAATATCAACAACCAGAAAATTGCATATATATATAGGTATTGATTTACGATTCTTTTTAGCTTTTTAAATATAAATGTACCACCTCTGCTGATACTCTTTTAAGAACATCAATGGCCTAAATACGAGGCATTAAGGGCACTGCTCAGGAGCGTCAACTGAGCCACCAAGCACAAGGGCAACTGATTCATCAGGAGCCCCATCCAACACATGCATCAACGGTCCAAATACGGTGCATGAAGGGCGCAGCTCATGTGCGTCAATGGCGCCGCCAAGTACATGGGGCTACTGATTCATCAGGAGCCCCATCCAACACATGCATCAATGGCCCAAATACGGTGCATGAAGGGCGCAGCTCATGCGCGTCAATGGCGCCCCCGAGTACCTGGGGCTACTGATTCATCAGAAGCCCCATCCAACACATGCATCAATGGCCCAAATACGGTGCATGAAGGGCGCAGCTCATGCGCGTCAATGGCACAGCTAAGTACATGGGGCTACTGATTCATCAGAAGCCCCATACAACACATGCATCAATGGCCCAAATACGGTGCATGAAGGGTGCAGCTCATGTGCGTCAATGGCGCCGCCAAGTACATGGGGCTACTGATGCATCAGAAGCCCCATACAATACATGCATCAATGGCCCAAATACGGTGCATGAAGGTCGCAGCTCATGCGCGTCAATGGCACAGCTAAGTACATGGGGCTACTGATTCATCAGAAGCCCCATACAACATATGCATCAATGGCCCAAATACGGTGCATGAAGGGCGCAGCTCATGCGCGTCAATGGCGCCCCCGAGTACCTGGGGCTACTGATTCATCAGAAGCCCCATCCAACACATGCATCAATGGCCCAAATACGGTGCATGAAGGGCGCAGCTCATGTGCGTCAATGGCGCCGCCAAGTACCTGGGGCTACTGATTCATCAGAAGCCCCATACAACACATGCATCAATGGCCCAAATACGGTGCATGAAGGGCGCAGCTCATGTGCGTCAATGGCGCCGCCAAGTACATGGGGCTACTGATTCATCAGAAGCCCCATCCAACACATGCATCAATGGCCCAAATACGGTGCATGAAGGGCGCAGCTCATGTGCGTCAATGGCGCCGCCAAGTACCTGGGGCTACTGATTCATCAGAAGCCCCATACAACACCTGCATCAATGGCCCAAATACGGTGCATGAAGGGCGCAGCTCATGTGCGTCAATGGCGCCGCCAAGTACATGGGGCTACTGATTCATCAGAAGCCCCATCCAACACATGCATCAATGGCCCAAATACGGTGCATGAAGGGCGCAGCTCATGTGCGTCAATGGCGCCGCCAAGTACATGGGGCTACTGATTCATCAGAAGCCCCATACAACACATGCATCAATGGCCCAAATACGGTGCATGAAGGGCGCAGCTCATGTGCGTCAATGGCGCCGCCGAGTACATGGGGCTACTAATTCATCAGAAGCCCCATACAACACATGCATCAATGGCCCAAATACGGTGCATGAAGGGCGCAGCTCATGCGCGTCAATGGCGCCCCCGAGTACCTGGGGCTACTGATTCATCAGAAGCCCCATCCAACACATGCATCAATGGCCCAAATACGGTGCATGAAGGGTGCAGCTCATGTGCGTCTATGGCGCCGCCAAGTACCTGGGGCTAATGATTCATCAGAAGCCCCATACAACACATGCATCAATGGCCCAAATACGGTGCATGAAGGGCGCAGCTCATGCGCGTCAATGGCACAGCTAAGTACATGGGGCTACTGATGCATCAGTAGCCCCATACAACACATGCATCAATGGCCCAAATACGGTGCATGAAGGGCGCAGCTCATGCACGTCAATGGCACAGCTAAGTACATGGGGCTACTGATGCATCAGAAGCCCCATACAACACATGCATCAATGGCCCAAATACGGTGCATGAAGGGTGCAGCTCATGTGCGTCAATGGCGCTGCCAAGTACCTGGGGCTACTGATTCATCAGAAGCCCCATACAACACATGCATCAATGGCCCAAATACGGTGCATGAAGGGCGCAGCTCATGTGCGTCAATGGCGCCGCCAAGTACCTGGGGCTACTGATTCATCAGAAGCCCCATACATTACATGCATCAATGGCCCAAATACGGTGCATGAAGGGCGCAGCTCATGTGCGTCAATGGCGCCGCCAAGTACCTGGGGCTACTGATGCATCAGAAGCCCCATACAACACATGCATCAATGGCCCAAATATGTGCATGAAGGGCGCAGCTCATGTGCGTCAATGGCGCCGCCAAGTACATGGGGCTACTGATGCATCAGAAGCCCCATACAACACATGCATCAATGGCCCAAATACGTGCATGAAGGGCGCAGCTCATGTGCGTCAATGGCGCCGCCAAGTACATGGGGCTACTGATTCATCAGAAGCCCCATACAACACATGCATCAATTCCCAAATACGGTGCATGAAGGGTGCAGCTCATGTGTGTCAATGGCGCCGCCAAGTACATGGGGCTACTGATTCATCAGAAGCCCCATCCAACACATGCATCAATGGCCCAAATACGGTGCATGAAGGGCGCAGCTCATGCGCGTCAATGGCGCCGCCAAGTACATGGGGCTAATGATTCATCAGAAGCCCCATACAACACATGCGTCAATGGCCCAAATACGGTGCATGAAGGGCGCAGCTCATGTGCGTCAATGGCGCCCCCGACTACCTGGGGCTACTGATGCATCAATAGCCCCATACAAACCATGCATCAATGGCCCAAATACGGTGCATGAAGGGCGCAGCTCATGAGCGTCAATAACGCCCCTGACTACCTGGGGCTACTGATGCATCAGTAGCCCCATACAACACATGCATCAATGGTCCCAGAAAGTACATTAATGGCTGTGCACAGTGCCAGCATCAGTGATCAACTACAGTACGTGCATCATTGTTACCCTAAAGTACACAAGTAAGTCCACATAGTGCTGACATCAGTGGAGCCTCAGTGGCCATTGTGGCTATAGTCATACATGATACCTGTATCAGTGCCCGACACATAAACTGTATCAAGGACCCAAAGCAGTGCTTGCATTGACGGCCCCAGGCAGTAGAGGGAATCAATGGCTCCATAAAGTAAAGCAAATTCATTATTAGTAGCCGCAACCAATAATGGGAGCCATTTATGCAGCAGCCCCTCACTGCCCCCTGCCAGGCTGCACACCCCCTGAGTCACTTAGTACAGTGCTGATCAGCAGCTTGCATCAGTGGGGCCAGAGGAAAGCCAGAGGGTGCTCGAGGGTCAGTCTGTGGCTGGTGAACCGCCACGTGGAAGCACAGCGGATGGCTTGGAGCAGCTTCTCTGCTCACATGCTTACCACTCTCATATATGGATGTAGCAGCCCTGTGGTGCGGGGTCACATGATGGGCTCTAGAACATGTTGTTGTTGGGGTAGCATTGCCCTCTGTAGATATGCTCTCTTCGGAGCAATGCTGCGGTGTGTCACTGTGAGCTCCTTTATGTAATACTTTCCTATATGAAGGCGCTCTTTGTGAGGTACTGCTGGCCAATATTAATGTGCTGACTTTGAGGTAAAGCTGTCCTGTATGAAGGTGTTGTCTTCGATTTAATGCTGTCCTATGTGAATGTGCACTCGTTGAGATAATACTGTTGCACAAGAATGTGTTATTTTTGAGGTTCTGCTGGCCAATATTAATGTGCTGACTTTGAGGTTCTGCTGTCCTGTATGAAGGTGTTGTTTTTGAGGTAATGCTGCCGTGTATGAATGGGCTCTCTTTCAATTCTGCTTTCCAGTGTGAATTTGCTCTCCTTGAGATAATGCTTTCCTGTGTGAAGGTGCTGTCTTTGGGTGATGCTTTCAAATATAAATGTGGTCTTGTTGAGATAATACTGTTGTGCAGGACTTTGCTCTCTTTGGGGTAATGCTGCCATGAATAAGTCTGCTCACTTTGGGGAAATTCTGGCTTTGGGTAATACTGCCCTGTATGAATTTGCTCTCTTTTGCTTAATCATGCCCTGGGGCAAAACTGTCCTCAAATGTGCTCTCTTTGGGGTGATGCAGTCCTGTATGGATGTGCCCTCTTTGGGGTAATGCTGTACTGTATGGATGTGCCATCTTTGAGGTAATGCTGTACTGTATGGATGTGCCCTCTTTGGGGGAATGCTGTACTGTATTACTCTGATCTATTTGGGGTAATGCTGCCCCTGGGATAATGCTGTCCTGTATGGATCTGATGTATTTAGGTTAATGCTGCCCCTGGGGTAATGCTGTCCTGTATGGATAAGATCGCTCTGAGCTGAGGCTACTATTTACAACCATGATCTGTTCTGTAATGCTGGGCTGTGTCATGAGATGCCTGTACGCTACAGCCAACCCTTTGAATGTGTCCTTCCCATGGCACTGATGTCTTGGTGTGCATAGATTCTCTCTGTGGTAATTTCACATGTGTTAATGTTTCTATGTCTCTCATACTGTGCAGGATGTGTGCCAAGTGGCAGTGGGTCCATTGCAAATCATCTGTTGACTACCCAGAGAATGATGTGCCTTGCCAGGGCCCGAAGGATAACATCTATGCATCCTTACCTCCAAAGCCGCTGGATCTGTACCTGAACCCACCAAGCTACTTTGGCTACTCCTATTCAGACCAAGCCCAGTGGGAGCCCTCACCGTGCCAGCCGGCCTCTGGATGAGGCACAGAGAAACGATCCAGAGGTCCTCTTGTCACCATTTTTTATTTGTGTCACTTATTTGAAAAGTTTCATAAAGTGCGAACATGACCTGTAAATGATATCAGAGCACTGTACATCAGAATAAGGATGCGATTAGTCACTAAGCATGCTAGTTCTAAACAACTAATGTGTGTCTACCTACAGCTCCTTGAGGCCACTCCTACTGCCTCTGGGCGCTGCATGTCAGGCATCTCTCCTTTCTGCCTGAAACCACTTCAACCTGATTAGGTAGCGTCAAATCTCTCACTTACTACTTTTCTGAAAATTGCTTTCAAACATTCTTTTGGGCTTTGCAGTGATAAATGAATATATTTCAGAAAAAAATATCCATGAACAAATTACTCTCTATAATTGACAGATGTAATAATAATAATAAAAATAATTATGATGATGATGACAATTATAATGGCTGATGATGATGATAATAAAAAGTGCTGCTAATTTGCTTATGAGGTTGCAAAATGTTCTTCCAAAATGGCACTTTAAAGGTAGAGGTTGCGGGTTCGGAAGTATCCTCCCTTGCTCATTCTCTTCTGCGATGCTCTGCCTCTTTTGTGATGATGCTTCTCTTCTATGATGCTCCTCCTTTTCTGCGATGCTCCTCCTTTTCTGTGATGCTCCTCCTCTTCTGTGATGCTCCTCCTCTTCTGTGATGCTCCTCCTCTTCTGTGATGCTCATCCTTTTTTGTGATACCCCTTCCCCTTCTTCCATGCTTCTCCTTTTCTGTCATAATCCTCCTCTTCTGTGATGCTCCTCCTCATCTTCTGCCATTCCCCTCCTCTACTGGCATGCTCCTTCTCTTCTGCCATACTTTTCTTCTGCCATGCTCCTCCTCTTCTGTGATGCTCCTCCTCATCTTCTGCCATTCTCCTCCTCTTCTGTCATGCTCCTTCTCTTCTGTGATGCTACTCCTCATCTTCTGCCATTCTCATCCTCTTCTGGCATGCTCCTTCTCTTCTGCCATACTTCTCCTCTTCTGTGATGCTCCTCTCTTATGTGATTTTTTTTCTCTTCTGCCATGCTTGTCCTCTTCTGTGATGCTCCTCCTCTTCTGTGATGCTCCTCCTCTTCTGTGATGCTCCTCCTCATCTTCTGCCATGCTCCTTGTCTTCTGCCATTCTCCTCCTCTTCTGTGATGCTCCTCCTCATCTTCTGCCATGCTCCTTGTCTTCTGCCATTCTCCTCCTCTTCTGTGATGCTCCTCCTCATCTTCTGCCATTCTCCTCCTCTTCTGTGATGCTCCTCCTCATCTTCTGGCATGCTCCTCCTCTTCTGTGATGCTCCTCTGCTCCTCCTCTTCTGTGATGCTCCTCCTCATCTTCTGCCATGTTCCTTGTCTTCTGCCATTCTCCTCCTCTTCTGTGATGCTCCTCCTCATCTTCTGCCATGTTCCTTGTCTTCTGCCATTCTCCTCCTCTTCTGTGATGCTCCTTCTCTTCTCTCATGCTCCTCCCCTTCTGTGATGCTCCTCCTCCTCTTCTGCCATGCTCCTCCTCTTCTGTGATACTCCTCTTCCTCTTCTGCGATGCTCCTCCTCTTCTGTGATGCTCCTCCTCTTCTGTGATGCTCCTTCTCTCCTACAATGCTCCTCTTCTATGATGCTCCTCCTCCTCTTCTGGCACGCTCCTTCTCTTCTGCCATACTTATCCTCTTCTGTGATGCTCCTCTCTTATGTGATTTTCTTTCTCTACTGGCATGCTCCTTCTCTTCTGCCATTCTTCTCCCCTTCTCCCGAGCTCCTCCTCTTCTGTAATGTTCCTCCTCTTCTGTGATGCTCCTCCCCTTCTACCAAGCTCCTCTTCTTCTGGTATGCTCCTCCCCTTATGTGATGCTTCTCCTCTACTTTGATGCCCCCCCCTTCTGGGATGCTCCTCCTCTTCTGTAATGTTCCTCCTCTTCTGTGATTCTCCTCCCCTCCTTTGATGCTCCTCTTCTTCTGGGATGCTCCTCCCCTTATGTGATGCTTCTCCTCTGCTGTGATGCCCCTCCCCTTCTCTGATGCTCCTCCTCTTCTGTGATGCTCCTCCTCTTCTGTGATGTTCCTCCTCTTCTGCCACGCTCCTCCTCTTCTGGGATGCTCCTCCCCTTATGTGATGCTTCTCCTCTGCTGTGATGCCCCTCCCCTTCTCTGATGCTCCTCCTCTTCTGTGATGCTTCTCCCCTTCTACCGAGCTCCTCCTCTTCTGTAATGTTCCTCCTCTTCTGTGATTCTCCTCCCCTTCTGTGATGCTCCTCCTCTTCTTTTATCCTTCTCCACTTCTATGATGCTGCTCCTCTTCTGTGATGCTCCTCCTTGTCTGTAATGTTCCTCCTCTTCTGTGATGCTCCTCCCCTTCTTTGATGCTCCTCCTCTTCTGGGATGCTCTTCCTGTTCTGTGATCCTCCTCTTATGTGAGTCTTCTCTTCTTTGAGAATCTTCCTTTACTTTGAGGCTCTTCATCTTCTGTAATGCTTCTCCTCTTCTGTAATGTTTTGCCTCTTCTGTAATGCTCCTCCTCTTCTGCGATGCTCCTCCTCTTCTGCCATGCGCCTGTTCTTTTGCCGTGCCCCTCTCTTCTGTGATGCTCCTTCCCTTCTATGAGGCTCCTCCTCTTCTGCGATGCTCCTCCTCTTCTGCCATGCGCCTGTTCTTTTGTCGTGCCCCTCTCTTCTGTGATGCTCCTTCCCTTCTATGAGGCTCTTTCTCTTCTGTGATGCTCCTCCTCTTCTGTGATACTCCTCCTCTTCTGGGAATCCCCTCCTCTTCTACCATGCTCCTCCTCTTCTTTGATCCTTCTCCACTTCTATGATGCTGCTCCTCGTCTGTGATGCTCCTTCTCGTCTGTGATTCTGCTTCTCTTCTGTGATGCTCCTCCTCGTCTGTGATGCTCCATCTCTTCTGTGATGCTCCTCCTCATCTGTGATACTCCTCCTCGTCCATGATGCTCCTTCTCTTCTATGATGCTCCCCCTTGTCTGTGATGCTCCTTCTCTTTCGCCATGCTCCTCCTTTTCAGCGATGCTCCTCCTCTTCTGCCATACTCCTCCTCTTCTGCCATGCTCCTCCTATTAAGCTATGCTCCTTCTCTCCTGCAATGCTCATCCTCTTCTGCGATGCTCCTCCTCTTCTGTGATCCCCTCCTTTTATGTGATCTCCCTCCTCTTCTGCCATGCTTCACATCTTCTGCCATATTCCTCCTCTTCTGTGAAACTCCTCCTCTTCTGTGAAACTCCTCCTCTTCTGTGATGCTCCTTCTCTTCTTCAATGCTCCTCTTCTATGATGCTCATCCACTTCTGGCATGCTCCTCCTCTTCTGCCATGCTCCTCCTCTTCTGTGATGCTCTTTCTCTTCTGCCATTCTCCTCTTTTTCTTGGATCCTCCTCCTCTTCTGCAATCCTCCTACTCTTTTGTGATCCTCTTCCTCTTCTGCGATTCTCCTCCTCTTCTGTTATGCTCCTCCTCTTCTGCTATGCTCCTCCTCTTCTGCTATGCTCATTCTCTTCTGCCATTCTCCTCCTCTTCTGCTATGCTCCTCCTATTCTGTGATGTTCCTCCCCTTCTGCGATGCTCCTCCTCTGTGACGCTCCTCCTCTTCTGTGAAGTTTCTCCTCTACTTTCATGCTGCACCTGTTTCTTGAGGCTCTTCCTCTGTGATGCTCTTCCTCTTCTGTGATGTTCCTCCTCTTCTGCCACGCTCCTCCTCTTCTGGGATGCTCCTCCCCTTATGTGATGCTTCTCCTCCGCTGTGATGCCCCTCCCCTTCTCTGATGCTCCTCCTCTTCTGTGATGCTTCTCCCCTTCTACCGTGCTCCTCCTCTTCTGTAATGTTCCTCCTCTTCTGTGATGCTCCTCCACTTCTTTGATGCTCCTCCTCTTCTGGGATGCTCTTCCTGGTCTGTGATCCTCCTCTTATGTGATTCGCCTCCTCTTTGAGACACTTCCTTTACTTTGAGGCTCTTCCTCTTATTTGAGGCTCTTTATCTTCTGTAATGCTTCCCCTCTTCTGTAATGTTCTACCTCTTCTGTAATGCTCCTCCTCTTCTGTGTTGCTCCTCCTCTTCTGTGATGCTCATTCTCTTCTCTCATGCTCCTCCCCTTCTGTGATGCTTCTCCTCTTCTGCGATGCTCCTCCTCTTCTGTCGAGCTCCTCCCCTTCTGTGATGCTCCTCCTCTCCTTTCATGTTCCTCCTTTTTTGTAAGTCTCCTGCTCTTCTGTGAGGCTCCTTCTCTTCTGTGATGCTCCTCATCTTCTCTGAGGCTCCTTCCCTCTTCTGTGATGCTCCTCCTCTTCTGTGGTGCCCCTAGTCTTCTCTGAGGCTCATGGAGTTTTCAGAAAATTAAGTCTCTAATGATGTTATTATTTCCAATCTTACGTCAAACTTGGCACCTTCAATGTATAAATATGCCCACACTTGTCCAAACAAACACACAGTGGTTTGGAGCAGTTCGACTATCTACTTGCCCGACGCGCCCTGCAGCAGCAAGTGCCAAAGGAAGCCGACCCTCCAGCTGACGCACTGAGAGACGCTGTACTTTCTCCAGCCGAGAAATCCAGCTCCAGTGTTTCCAGACTACCCTTGCGGGTTACTGGGAAATCGAGTCCTGAGAGAGAGATACCAGACTACCTACATTCTAAAAACTAAGGTACGGAGTTGATTAGACCCTAACAGAATTCTTGTATTAGATTCTTGGCAAAAGAATACTAAAACTAAGCTACACCTTACTTACTTCTTCCCTTGTACTAGACCTAGGTTAGGTACACCGGGGTAGGCGTATTTTAGAAGCACCAGTTGAGTACTTTTAGTCACTATTTATCACTGTATGTATTTTATGCATTTTAGGTATTTTATGGCTTAGAAACCATATCATGCTTTTACAATATTATTTTATAATACTCTTCGTACTGTATGCTTTGTACTTTACCGCAAGTATTACGGTTGCAGCAGTTCATTTCTTATGCTTGAGAAAGAAGACTGTTCAATAAATATATGTTATTGAAAACACTGTCTCGCTATTTCTCTGCACTTCTGGTGAAACGAAGCATGCACAATTTACTGAGTGAAATAACTATCTATTGTTTCCGCGACTCTAGAGATATATTTCTTATTCTTGGGAAACAAAGTTGTCATGTTTTAAGCAGGTGTCAAAAACTAATCCCTTCTTGTTCATTCGAGAAAGTTTCTAGTGACCTCTGAGCTAGCTGGCACACACACAATTAAGTCTAGTATATTCCGTAGAGACCTAGTCGACTTCAGTCCTACGTCTAAACTACAGGATACACTATTCCAATGCACAGAGCCTATTGGGAATATAGGAACTTAACTACATGGCGCCCAACGTTTGGTAAGGCGATAATTTAACGCTCGATACTAGAGTAACTCAGTCGTGCTTTTCACACAGACCCCTTTTTCCCGTAAAAACTCCAATAGATGTCTTGAGTGGGCCATAACTGAGTAGGACGAAAATCCTATGTATTAGTTTTTGGTTTGTTCAACGTTGAAGGATACAGTGTTTCAAAATATTGTGCACCTAATCTTTGTTTCCTTGAAACTTACTCTGCAAACCTTCGGTCAACAAAATGAAGGAAAGTGACGACAAGAGGGAGAGAGTTGCAGCAGCAGCTCAAGCAGTCTTAGATGACACAAATCTCCAACAGAATGACCCAGTTGCAATAATAATTCCGATAAATATAAGGAAAACCATAACTATAACACTTATAGAAAATGGAGTATCACCAAGAGGTGGTGAAGTAATATTTGTTATAGAGGCACATAAATATCGGCAGACAGAGGTATTCTATTCATGGATTCTGTTTCCTGCAGCAAATGCAGTAACACACGAGTTCTACTACTATAAATTAGAGGAACCACCAGCGGAATACGTTCCTTTTGAGGACGTTGAAATTCCACAAACTTACCAAGATCATCAGCTCTGGTTTAATGGCGCCCTACAACATCAAAATCACATTACCAGGCTCGGTCTACTAGGTAGACCAGAAGCAACATGGCTAGTACTAGCCAGTTATACACCACATCCTGACATTGAAAAAATGACAGCTCCTGAACTGTTAGCTCAGCTAAAACAGCTGATTAAAATACACAGGCAGCTGGTTCAATATGTTCAATATGTCACGAGGACTTTAAAAGTCCAACCAGCTGTAAGAATTCCACAGCACATCCCACACCAGGGGAACACAAACAAAATTACACCACAGACTATACAGTCAGTCATTGGTAAATTACCAGCAAAACAAGAACAAATTCCGTTCTGGTTAGCACAAAAAATTACTCAAATTTAGGCAGTGTTCCCTGATAGTACACCTCATCAGAAACACAGGATTCTGACAATCTGTTTACCAATGGGGATTGCACCATACGTACAGGACTGCGACACTTGGGGTACAGTTTTTGCTTCAATCTGAACTAAAACACATGGTGTCTCGTCTATGGCGGTAATAACAGACGTTCTGAGACAGATTCAAAATGAATACGGTCCAGAACCGGCCTTAAATCTGGGTATAAAATTACAGAAAGATTTCAAACAGGTCTCGGCTATACTATTAGCCAACATCAAAGATGAAGCAGCATCAGTGGCAATCCGCAAAAACTAAAAGAAACAGATATTACTGAGCAACCGTGCCAAAATTATTGAAAAATCTTATGAAGAACTAGATAGAGATAGTTTGGGTGGGAAACCAGTAAAACCTCAAGTAACTGAAAATCATGAAAAAGATTTTATTAAAAATGATCTCACTACTTCTAAAAAGAAGTGGGAAAACACCAAACAGAGAGAAGCGTTCACAGTCCAGAGGAAGGTCTCCTCAACAGGAGCACTCTGAAAAGAGATACAACCTTAGAAATAGGGATAATTTGAGAAAACCTGATATATATCAAGACATTGATATACTTTCCTCTAGTACCTTTCAGACTTCCTCACAGAAATCCGAAAGTAGAGGACGATCAGAACAAAAAGAAGAACGAGTGAAGTCCAAAGACGAACAACACGTTCCAAAAAATAAGAAAACTCAATTTACCAAAAGGAAAGTAGCAAGTCTAAAGATCAGACATGCCAAGGATCTTGAGGACACAACTCAGGAACGGGGAGTGGGCACAGACAATGCTAGACAGAATGCAACAGAGGTCACCAATAGCTGAAGGATCATCTGGAGACAGTGGACTTGAATGAATGCATTCAAGTTGAAACTGCCACACCAGGGTTAGTGTACCCCATAAGTTATATGAAGTAACACTCCGGATGGAGGCGGACAAACCAAGTAAAATTAGAGCACTCTTTTGGGAGAAGGGTTATGACATCCTACTAGCTGAACAAGATTGGCCACCTGAATTTGTCAGGGAGTGCCCACATGTGAAGATATAATCATGCCAGCCTTCTTAAATCACATGCCAATTCATAAAAAATACACATATGCCAGAAAATGGGCAGTAGCCCAGGCTCCAGCATTATACAAAACTCATGTAGGATATGATGTGGATTCCCCTCACCATAAAATCCAGTTAAAAACTCAACCAACAATGCAAAGGTAATATGCTGTAAAACAGGAAGCTAAAAAACAGGTCAGGGAGATTTTAAATCAACTTGAATACCAAGGGGTGATTGAAACATGCACCTCATCAATGAACAATCCTTTGTTTCCTGTCTCCAAACCAGACAATTCATATCGTCTAGTTTTGGATTACAGACATCTAAACTCTTGTTGCAAAATCATTTGCAGTACAAAATGCACGTAGTGCAGCACTGATGAATAACATTGTGCGCAAAAAATATAAAACTACATTAGATATCTCAAATGGTTTCTTTTGTCAAAACATTACACCTGAAAGCAGATATTTGACCGCTTTCTTAATAATGGGGACACAGCGACAATTTTGCCATTTCCCCCCAGGGATTCAAGAATAGTCCAGGGTTATTTTAAGCCAGAGTAACAGAGTTATTACAAACGTACGATAATGAGGCATTGTCCTATGTCGATGACATCTATCTTACAGACGATGATTTGGACGTGCACTTGAAAAGAGTGAACACCATAATACTAGGGTTCGCTTCTGAAGGGTATAAATTCAATTTTAAAAAATCACGAATTGCCCACGTCAGCATCCTCTTCTTGGGATATGAGTTATCAAGTGAAGGAAAAAGCCTTGCAGCAAACTTCTTGGAGAAATGTGCGCTGCTCCAACCTCCAAAAACGCTGAAAAACTTACAGTTGATTCTAGGTTTCCTGCATTTTGGAAGAACTTATGTTCTAAATTATGCAGAAAGGGTTAAACCTCTCTATGAACTAATCAAACCTGATTTCAATTCAACTAATTGGACACAAAAACACACAGAAATTTAGCGTTCAGTACAAACAGACATGTTGGCAAAAACACAGCTACAAACACGCGACAACGTACGCAACCTTGTGATCCGAATCATCCGAGGGAGATGCGGGTCACATACCTAACCTTTAATGATGAAGGTGAAAAGGTACCAATAGCTTACAAATCACACTTGTACACACAAGCTGAAATGAAAGTCACTTCTACAGAAAAGATTCTGAAAGCGGTTCAATCTGCAGTGGCAAAAGAGAGAGCTCTCACGCAGGGTAAACGCATAATGATCGTTACACCTGTACCTGCCTTAGAGGCAGTGACAAAAGCGAGCATTCCAAATGCTAAAGCTTTACATCCAAGATGGATACAATGGGTTAATTCTCTTGCTGCAACAGACGTTGAATACGTTTTTGACCCCTACTTGAAAACAAAAGAATTTCTCCAATACGAACAAGAATGTCCTCTGCCGACTGAAATTCTGCCTCTAGACCTTTACGGATGTAGAATCTATACAGACAGATCAGCACAGCCCGCAATTGGGGGTAAACAAGACTATAGTGCTGCGTGCGCGATTGTTAAAGTTCGTTAGCGCGAAGGTAAATTCCGACCAATGGTCACTAAAACTCAATCACTCGGAGACTGTACAGCTCAGCGAGCTGACCTACAGGCTTTCAAGATGCCGCTTAAAAATACAGATCACGAATTCCCCACACTTTTAGTGTGTGATTCGTATTACTGCGTCCAATCTTATAATGAATACTTGCAGAACTGGGTTCAGTACGGCTTCAAAGACGCTAAAGGTGGCACAATTAAGCATACACTGCTATGGGAACAAGTAGTTCTATTGCAAAAAGAGCTACAAAAGACTTACGTGATTCATACACTGAGTCATCAGCGTGATGGTGTTCACATTGAAGGGAATTCATTGGCTGATGAGGCCGCAAAGGCAGCTGTGCAAACGGCTTCCGTAGCTGCAATCACTCGTTCAAAAACGAAAATAGAGGGTGAAACAATGCTAGCAGTGAATGCCTCAATGAAAGGCAACTATGCAGCATTACCACTTAACTATCCACTCGGTAATACATACATAATTAATGCAAACTTGGTTCCATTTGCTCGAATCCCTGGAGTGGGGGATAGAGTAATTCCAAACTGGAACGAGAGAGGTGCATTGGTTCACGAAGCACATATGGGAGAGGGTCTGATACATCAAGGGATAATAATGTCTCTAATAGAGTTAGAAAAGAGGTACTGGTGGCCAGGAATGAGCATCCACATCTACGAATTTGGAATTAGCTGCGATACCTGTCACGAGGACCATAGCTTTGAAAACAAACAGATTCCTGACTGCAGTGTAGCCAGTCCAGTACAGACACCATTGTTAGACAGCATTAGACTATCTACGCGCAGACACCCCTTCTAATTTTAGATAAACCATTAGCGTGTGTTTACCTGGACCACTGTGGTCCCTTACAAAGGGATGGAAAATATAAATATATCATGGTCGCAGTGGATTCCTGCACAAGATTCATTTGGATGTGGCCCCAGCGCTCGGCTGTGCCAGAACTGTTATAAAAGATTTGCAAGTCTTTATCGGCACATACGCAATCGGCACGTTACTTTCTGACCAGGGTCCTGCGTTTAGCTCTCGAGCTTACAAGGAGGCCATAGCCAGCTTGGGCGTTGCATTGTGGTTTTCGAGTCCCTTCCATACTGAGGGAAATGCGGTAGTGGAAAGAAAAAACAGTGACATAAAGCAATCTATAACAGCTAGGGTATTAGGTTCGGGTGACGGGTGGGTCAAACATCTAAATAGTGTCCAACGTAGTCTTAACAACTTGCCAAGAAATTCTATAGGGGAAATCACTCCATATGAATTATTATTTGGTACTAGAATGCTGATGCAGAATCTTGATTGTCAAACTTCAGTGGTGGAACAGAAACCCTTTGATATCAAAGACCGTTTGGCTTTTTTACAGGACTTAAACAAAACAAGAACAACACAAAGCCCAACGATCAACGACCACTGAAGAGAAACCACCTGTCCCAGCAAGACGTGTCTGGATTCCAAAGATTGGGGATCTAGTCAGGGAAAAGATTGCCGTAAAGAAGGAATTTGGACCTTCTTATAGAAAAGCAGTACCTGTCTTAGTAATTCTTGGAACAAGATCAGTGTTACTACCGCCGCTTGCTGGAAAAAGGGAGAACAGAACAGTATCAATTGACCTAGTAAATCCACATCATGTGGCCGATAATAAGTAGTAGGCCCAGTGGACTCCCAAGAAGTAGCAGACAACCAAATCTGGCTACTATTCAAGAGGTTCAAACTGAAAGACTTATCCCCTTTGATAAACCTGCAGTGAGAAAAGAAGGACTTTGCAACAAAACTATGGAACTAGTCCCTCTTGATACCCAAATATCAGTTTGTCAAGAAACTCCTATCTACAATGATGTAGCATCTGACTATACAAACATGTCAAAGGAGGAAGCAACTCCAGAGATTACAAAGAAACCGGTTTTAATACCAACTATTGACAGAACTGCCTCTGGCTATTTTATCAACTTTGATAACTTTTCTGAGGATCCCAGTGAACCAGAAATAACGCCAGCAAATAAACATTTTAAAGAAATCATTTGCAGTACAAAATGCACATAGTGCAGCACTGATGAATAACATTGTGCGCAAAAAATATAAAACTACATTAGATATATCAAATGGTTTCTTTTGTCAAAACATTAAGCAGGGCACAAATCTTAACACCACACCACTCCTATGTGGCACCTGTGAAATCACTTCACTGAGTTAGACCATAGCTCAGATCTTGATCAGCCACAGTTCCCTTGCGCAGTGCATACATCCATACAGCAGACTCAAAGGGAAGCGGTAGGGTGAAAGTCAGTACATTCATACCCTAACATACAGACCATACCTGTGGTCTTGTTCATGGAGTAAGATCAGGCAGGACACAGGTTGGGGCCTTCCGATGACAGGACACTGGTGGGGCTGGCTTGCCTTTTACTCCATTCTGCGACATGTATTTTCCTTCTTTTTTCTTTGTAGTTGCGCTGGTTACAATGGTTTCTTTATAGTCTCTGGGTTGTTGTTAAATCCATATGTACGCTTGGGTCCATGTCCACTCGTCGCCAAAAAAATGTTGTACTCTGTACATGAAGACACTGGTAGCCAGGTTGTAAGTTCTTAAAGTCTTCTTTAACAATCCATGTCAAGTGGTATCAAACAAGGATCAGCCATGTAACAGGTCTTAACCCAGCTCCAATATCTCCTATGACAGCCCCACCAGGAGCAGCCTGCCTAGCTGCTCAGTCCATCTCCAACTGTCACATTCATCCCACTCAGACACCCAGGAATTCCAAGCATCACAGGCACACCAACATTCTAAGTCCAACTCACACTCAGGCTGAGCAGCTAGGAGGACCTAGGCTGATTCACATAAGAATGTAAACCTTAGGATATAACACATTATTATCAACAAACTGCCCAGTACATTTTGCAGAAATGTTAGGTCAAATCTTAAACATGTCTGATACTAGTGGCATCTCACATGTATTTAAGACAATCTTTTCGGGACTGTTAACACCATTCGAAGCAGTCCTTGGCATTTTTCCAAATTTCGTGCACTCTGTGTTCGGCGGCCTGCCTCTCATTTTGGGACTCACAGCACAAATTCTATTTTTGTTTCTCCTGCTCCGATATGGCAAGTCCAGTCACCAACGATACACAGACTACCATGGAACAAGCCCTCCTAGCCATGCGGTATTGTGAAAGGATTACACAGATTCTTGGCTTGGCTGGTTTGAGAGATCTGAATACCACTTGGTTACTTTCATTCAGACCAATCTGGCAAGATTGCATCTTACCTGTTCTACGATGCCTGCTTTGCGGAGAAGAATGCGTGTTAGACATCTGTCTTACACGTCCATCAGTCCTGCCATCGGTTGTTGACGCCTTGCTAGGTCTGGTAATGACTCATGCATCGTGTTGCCCCCAACAGCTGCCAATCCTGTTGACGGCATTCATTGAGATCTCACCAGCGAACACAGCTATTGGTGAGGTATGTGGAACAACAGGCACACAGGTACCATCTACATCGAACATTGCTAATGCGAATGACGCTGACGGAAATGCTTAACATCTATGCACATTTGATCTACTTGATAAAGTAGTTCCACTTATACAAACTGTGGTAGATGGTTTCTTTTCCAGCTTAGATGATTTGATGTTTTCTCCCGACACCGAGAATAACTTTTGAAAGTGCACACAGCGTTCCATGAACTCTGAAATTCGGCCTTCGGTGTTTCAAAACAAACCCTCTAACTTGGTGTTGGACTTGGCCCTCTTGGCTGGGTCATCCCTGAACTTTTTGCCTTCCTCCAATATTCTCTCTGACCTGTTTTTGTTGGTTTAATGACTCTGGGCACTTTACCACTGCTGACCAGTGCTAAAGTGCATATGCTCTCCCAAGGTAAAGCGTATATGTGATTGATTTCCATGATTGGCTCATTGGATTTGCTGTCAGTCCTCAGTAAAGTGCACCAGGAGTGCCAGGGCTTGTAAATGCCAATACTGCTAGTGGGCCTGCAGCGCTAGTTGCGCCACCCACAGAAGCAGCCTTTTAAAATATGTCTAGGGTCTGCCATTGCAGAACCTGCGTGCAGTCTGGTACTGACATGCTGGCTGGGCAAGTGCACACACTTGCCAGCCCCTAAACCTTCCCTTAACTTCATATTAGTCACCCCTATGGTAGGCCCAAGGGCAGGGTGCATTGTAAGTGTAAGGTAGGACATGCTCTGATGTGTGTGGCATGCCCTAATAGTGAATTACAGCCAAAATCGTTTTTCACTATTTTAAGGCTACCTGTTCTCTTAGGCCAAGATGGGCTGCTGGAATTATTACACTCTATAATCCCAGCAGGCTCAGGGAACATGGTAGAAAATAAAGTTTAGTATGCCTGAACTCAGAATAATAAGATACTTCTTTTAGTAAAGTTTATTTTAATATCCTGTGTTTGCAAATGCTACTTTTAGAAAGTTAGCCTTTGCTTGCCTAACCATTTCAGCCCGCCTCTGCTAGGATGTGTATCTGACTGTCTGGGATATGTGAGTGACAGGGCTGGGGGATGACAGGTGGGGAATGCCAGGATTACACCTTAGTGGGAGGTGGGAGTGCCCCTGGACTCTAAATGGGTCTGTGCTCTGCCACCACAATGCTGGCTCCACCCCCTGTGGAGCGACTGATGACTCAGCCGGCACCTGGCCCAGGAAGGGCGAAGCACTGTCAACAAGGTACTCCTGGCTGCCCCTGTCCACACAATGCTGGCTCCACCTCCTGTGGAGCGTCTGATGTGCCTGCCCCTCACACTGAAAGCAGAAGCCAGATTACACCCAACAAAGTGCTCAGAGACTGAATGAAGTTATGCAGAGGCCCCCCTGGACTGCAAGAACAAAGAAAATGCTGTATAAAAGTAAGAGCCCTGCTCCTTGTAAATTAGAATCCTGTTTCCCACAACGGACCTCTGCCCGAATAGAAGGAGAAGAAGACGCTGGAAGGACTGGCCTGCTGCTTGCCTTGCTGAGGAAGGAGAGGAAAAGACTTTGAGAAGACTTTGTAGACTTGTGCTTTGAAACATTCTCCAAAGGCTTGATTGAGCTTGCCCCCTGAACTGAACCCCAGGACCAGTGGGTTCTCCTGTGCTTTGGCTCGTCTCCTGTCTGAGGCTGAGTATTTCCTCCCGCCGGAGGTGAAGTCTGCCCCCTCTCGCCCCCCTCCTAGGGCCTTGGTACCCGGGAGCCAGCCTGCCCTCTTGCCCTTGAGAGCCTCGCTCCGCTCGGAGTCACTCTCTGCCCCAGGGCTAAGGCCGGGCCCTCCGCTACCCCCGCCTGCTTAACGGAGCGCTTGAGTGTGACTTCAGCCCCTCCCGCCGGAATCCCGGGGACGCGAGCAGCCTGCAGCTTGGGCGGCCGCCCGTGCATGTGATTGCACCCGGCCGCCCCGCTTGCGCTGTCCACCCCAGGAGAGGCCGCGCCGCACTGTGAAGGGAGCCCCCCCTCGGTACCGTCTGTACTGAGGGCTCCCGTGCTGCACCTTGCCTCCCGGTGATCATCCGCTTCATAAGAGACCCCTTTGCACTGACCGGACCGAGTCGCGCTGTTCGTGCCCGACTCGGCCCAAAACCCCGAAAGGAAAGAAGCCTTCCTGAGGTCCACACCGGGCTAGGGGCCCGCAACGTTTTATTTCTCCTTTCTCGCACCAGCCGCTTCCGCCTCTGCCGAACCGTGAGTACGACTGAGTGCTCCCACCCTAGTGCGCCGGCCCTCCCCACTACCTGCCTCCCTGCTAGTAGCACACCGCAGGTGAGAGAGTGACCGGGGCACTTCCCTGATCAGGAGGGACCTGGGCGCCTTACCGTCGCGACTCGCAGCGGTATGCTCCTCTTCCCCCTGGCGAAGTGTACGCCGGGTACGAGGGCTCACGCCAGATGCGTGAGCCGTGATAGGGTGTTCAGTTTTCACCCGCGCTGAATGCACGGAAGCGCTGCGAAGCGCTCAGACGGCCACAGACTGGCCGTGAGCCCCAGAAAGAGTGAAAAGGGAAACTGTTGAGTGGAGGATCACGCAGTAACTGGAACAGAGAACTGTTTGTCAGTGAAATTGCTCTCCCACCCTCGCAGCTCCACCGTTAAGTGAGGTGCCCCTGCCCCTGCACTCTTGAGTGTTAGTGATCGAGGCCCTCCTCCACCCGCAGGTTTCCCTGCGCCTCATCCCTGGTGATCCAGTGGACCTCTGTCTCCTTTCCCTCACTCTGCTCCTTCACTCGTTTTTCTACCCTTTCTATCTTTCACCCTTCTGCACCTTTCTGCATCTCTGCTCTTTTGTGCCTTATTTCAGCCCATTTTCCCTTTCTCTCCCTCTGCTCCTTCACTCGTTTTCACTCGTTTTTCTACCCTTTCCATCTTTCACCTTTCTGCCCTTTTCTGCATCTCTGCTCTTTTGCGCCTTATTTCTGCTTATTTTCCCTTCTTTCTTTATCCCTTCTTTCCTCCCTTTACCTTTCCCCGCTGCTGCTGCCCCCGCGGCCCCTCCCCCCCAGCGCGATCGGCCCAATCCAGCTCCTCTCCCCGCTCCCGCCTCCCAGCTGTCCAGCCCTCCCCGACCCCTACTTAATAGCGGCCACTGCGGGGACAGACGAGCAAGACCACTGACTCATTGTCAGTGAAATTGCTCTCCCACCCTCGCAGCTCCACCATTAAGTGAGGTGCCCCTGCCCCTGTACTCTTGAATGTTAGTGATCGAGGCCCTCCTCCACCCACAGGTTTCCCTGCACCTCATCCCTGGTTGTCCAGTGGACCTCTGTCTCCTTTCCCTCACTCTGCTCCTTCACTCGTTTTTCTACCCTTTCTATCTTTCACCCTTCTGCACCTTTCTGCATCTCTGCTCTTTTGTGCCTTATTTCTGCCCATTTTCCATTCCTCTCCCTCTGCTCCTTCACTCGTTTTCACTTGTTTTTCTACTCTTTCTATCTTTCACCTTTCTGCACCTCTGCTCTGTTTTGCCTTATTTCTGCCCATTTTCCCTTTCTCTCCCTCTGCTCCTTCACTCGTTTTCACTCGTTTTTCTACCCTTTCCATCTTTCACCTTTCTGCCCTTTTCTGCATCTCTGCTCTTTTGTGCCTTATTTCTGCTTATTTTCCCTTTTTTCTTTATCCCTTCTTTCCTCCCTTTACCTTTCCCCGCCACTGCTGCCCCTGCGGCCCATCCCCCCCAGCGCGACCGGCCCAATCCAGCTCCTCTCCCCGCTCCCGCCTCCCAGCTGTCCAGCCCTCCCCGACCCCTACTTAATGGCGGCCACTGCGGCCGCGGGCTGCGGGCGCGCCGCTGGTGCACAGAAGGCGCGTCAAAGGCAAGCACGTCTGCGCCCGTCCGCGACTCGTCCGCGACCCGTCCGTGACCCGTCCGCGACCCGTCTACGGCCAGCACCAGGAACCCTGGACCTCCGCCCCGCCAACGCTATGACCCAGCAGTACTCCACGCACTCAACCAAGGCTGCAACAACAACTGCAAGCTAGCATCACCAGCCGACACCCACGGACCCTTCAGCTGTCACCGCTAACGGCACAACTGCAGCACCGCCAAGAACACGGATCCAGCACAACCCGCCCACAAGAAATACACCGATCCGAAGACCCTGCAATGCATCCTCCTCAACGTCCGATCCTTCCACAAACACGCCACAGAAATCTGGGACCTCCTCGACAGAACCACCCCGGACGTAGCATTCTTCACCGAAACCTGGACCAACGCCTCCTCAGGACCGGACATCGCCATCGCCATCCTCCAAGGATACAAGATCTACAGGAAGGACCGCCCCACCCACCCAGGAGGAGGAATCGCCATCGTCCACAAATCCAGCCTCCGCCTGAGCACACTCTCTGACGAGTCCACAGAACTGATGGAACACCTTCACTTCAAGATACTGGCCAGCCCCACTGCCGCCCTCCGAGGAACCCTCATCTACCGACCCCCTGGACCCCGCGGACCCTTCGCCAACTCCATCACAGACATTATCTCCCCACAGGCCATCGCATCCACCAACTACACCCTGCTGGGAGACCTCAACTTCCACCTCGACAATCAACTGGACCCCAACACCACATGCCTCCTGGACAACCTCCACAACATTGGACTCTGCCAGATTGTGACCGAGCCCATGCACTCAGCAGGACACACCCTCGACCCCCTCTTCACTACAGGAAACTCCATCACCTTCAGCCACACCACCGAACTCCCATGGACCGACCATCGTTGCGTCCACTTCACCTTCAGAACACCCACCATCCACAGACACCAGCACCTGCTTCCACAAAGAAACTGGACCAAAATCACCGACGACCAGCTCATCTCCTCACTCAACAACTCCACCCCAACCATCACGGAAAACAACGACCCCAACACCGCAGCCCGAACCCTGCATAGATGGATCTCGGACAGCACCAACACCATAGCCCCCCTCAAGAAAAACAACAATACCCGTGCCAGAAAGCCAGATCGTTTACCACCGAACTTCGAGAGTCCAGGCGCACGTGCCGCCGCCTCGAAAAGGCCTGGAGAAACACCAAATCCACAGAAGCCCACAACAACTTCAGAGCCGCCACCAACGCTCACCATCAACTCATCAGAGAAACGAGGAAAAAGCAATTGAAGACAGAATCTCCACCCACGCACACAACAGCAAGGAACTCTTCAGCATCATCAAGGAGTTCGCCCAACCCACCAGCGAGTCTACCGACATCCCTCCCTCACAAGACCTCTGCGACAAACTCAGCACCTTTTTCCACCACAAAATCAAGAGCATCTACGACAACTTCGACGAAGACAACCAGCACACTGAACCCTCACCAACCACCCCCGGCAACCGGAAACCAGCGATTGATGACTGGACAGCCCTCAACACCAAAGACACACTGAAAACAATGAAGTCAATCCACTCAGGGGCCCCCACGGACCCCTGCCCCCACCACATCTTCAACAGAGCCGCTGACACCATCATACCCATGCTCTGCCACACCATCAACCGCTCCCTGGCGACCGCCTCGTTCCCCGACGACTGGAAACACGCCGAGGTCAACCCCGTCCTGAAGAAACCCTCAGCAGACCCCACCGACCTCAAAAACTACAGACCCATCTCCCTGCTCCCTTTCCCAGTGAAAGTCATCGAGAAAGCCATCAACAGCCAACTCGCCACATTCATTGAAGAACACAACATCCTCGACTCCTCCCAATCCGGCTTCAGAAAAAACCACAGTACGGAAACCGCCCTCCTCACCGCAACAGACGACATCCGCACCCTACTGGACAAAGGAGAAACAGTAGCCCTCATCCTCCTAGACCTATCAGCGGCGTTCAACACAGTCTCCCACCACACCCTAATACGCAGACTCTACGACGCAGGAATCCAGGACAAGGCCCTCAACTGGATCTGCTCCTTCCTCTCCGGCAGGACGCAATGGGTCAGACTCCCCCCTTTCCTCTCAGACCCCACACCTATCACCTGCGGAGTCCCCCAGGGCTCCTCCCTCAGCCCGACGCTCTTCAACGTCTACATGGCTCCACTTGCCCCCATCGTCAGAACCTACGGACTCAACATCGTGTCATACGCAGACGACACCCAGCTCATCCTCTCCCTATCCAACTAGCCCAACACCATCAGAAGCAACTTTCGAGAAGGCATGGAAGCCATTACCAAATGGATGAAATACAGCTGCCTACAACTAAACACCAACAAAACAGAAGTACTCATCATGGGCCCAAACCCCGACGCCTGGTGGCCCACCGCCCTCGGAAACCCGCCAACCCCCACAGACCACACACGCAACCTGGGATTCATCCTGAACTCCGAGCTCAAAATGGACCGCCAGATCAACTCTGTCTCATCTTCCTGCTTCCACACCCTCCGCCTCCTTCGTAAGACCTTCAAATGGATCCCCCTCGAACACCGAAAGACAGTCACTCACGCCCTGGTCACCAGCAGACTCGACTACGGCAACGCACTCTACTCCGGAATAAACAAAAACCTCATCCGCAAGCTACAGAACATCCAGAACGCCGCCGCAAGACTGGTTCTCAACCTGCCAAAACACTGCCACATCTCCCAGAACCTGCGCACACTCCACTGGCTCCCCGTTGAGGCGAGAATCACCTTTAAGATGCTCGCCCACGCACACAAGGCCCTCCACGGCACCGGACCAGCATACCTGAACAGCCGGCTCAAATTCCACGCACCCCAAAGGACCCTACGATCAGCCCAGCTCTCCTACGCCGGGGTCCCCCGCACCAGAAAGACCAGATTGGGAGGCCGCTCCTTCTCCTTCCTTGCGGCCAAAGCATGGAACGCCATTCCGCTCCACATCAGACAGACAACATCGCTCCCCATCTTCGCAAGAAACCTCAAAACCTGGCTCTTCGACAGACCCCCTCCTTGATGGAATAAAACCTGCACCCCCCCCCCACCCCTAGCGCCTTGAGACCCTTATGGGTGAGTAGTTGCGCTTTAACAAACTCCTGATTGATTGATTTTGGAGGTGAATTAGAAAGAAACCCATATTTGAACCGTAACAGAAGAAAAGCTTGCCTATTTACAACCTGTGGCCCAACAAAAACATTATTGGTCTTGTGATAAGTCATACCTGTGTATATATATATTTTTTTTACATAAAGAGAAAGTATTTTTACATATACTTACAGCCTGGTGTCCATTTGGGGGGGGATTGGTATATTTTACTGTGTGTGTTATTACAACTGCTTAACTCCATAACGCCTGAAGAATAGCCTTGGCTGCTCACGCCACGCACCTAGAGGCTGAGCAAGGGTAATTCTAAGGGGTCATCCTTCGCCCTGACTTAGAGGAGAGGGTCCCTGCTTGTCACAAGTGCATACTTGCGCCAACCAGAGACCCCCAATTCCAACACTTGGGAACTCTATGTTTCTACAATCTACATTTGTAAAAATGTTTCTCTCCATACCAGAATAGAACTTTCTCCTTGGCACAAAGTAATCTGCTTAAAGTAGAACGATTCTTAGAGAACAAGAAATTCATTTGATACTTCCTATAGACAAATATTTGGTATTATCTCATGAAAACAATAACAGTTTATATATTATGCTGTGGAATAGTCTCGACCTTTTTTCTTCTGTATATTTGGAGCCATTTCATAACTGTCAGTTCATGTTTAATTTAGATAGCATTTTTTAAATGACAACTATTACTTGTAAAATGTGTGCAGGACAAATACTCATATATGTGTATAAACCATGTTTAATGCATTTCACGTATTTTGGGTGGGATTATGAACACATGCTTTAGTCATGTTTTTTATGCTTATAGATTTAGTAATATTAGAAATAATACGTGTAGTGGATGTTATATAGCGTTTTAGGACCTTAGTGTAATTTTCCTGATTCATGTCCTTATATAGGTATAAAATATTGTATCCTAATATAGGCATAGAAATCACAACCATATTAAGACATAGCTCAAGTAGTCATAATATGGCTTAGCTACTTCCGCTAGTTCCAAAAATCTACAACGATTTCTTGGAAAAACCCGCCTTCAGCAGTCAGGGACTTCCCCCTGCATATAAAATAATTTATCCAAGAACTCATGGAGTTTTCAGAGAATTAGGGGCTAGATATAGGTATCCAAATACCGGTCGGTAACGTCCAAAAATACCAATTTTCAGTCGTTACCGACCGGTATTTGGATACTGAGATGTAGGGCATCTCAAAATACAGATTCGGTAATTTTACCGAATCGGTAATTTTATCGATTCGGTAAAATTACCAATTCGGTAAAATTACCGAATCTGTATTTTGTAATGTAAGTAGCACGTAAACAGTGCTACAGGGCTTTAAGGATTTGTTATTTACCACCAACTATCCAGGCCCATAGGAATCAATGGCAAATACCGAATCGGTAAATACCGAATCCTACCGAATCGGTATGTTTTACCGAATTATTACCTACATTTGATTTACCGATTCATAAATACTGAATCTGTAAAATTCGGTATTTATGAATCGGTAAATCCAAACTACCTACATCTAGCCCTAAGTCTCGAATGACGTTATTATGTCCAATCTTATGTCAAACTCGGCACCTTCAAGGTATAAATATGCCCACACTTGTACAAACAAACTCACAGCGGTTTGGAGCAGTTCGACTATCTACTTGCCCGACGCGCCCTGCAGCAGCAAGTGGCGAAGGAAGCCGACCCTCCAGCTGACGCACTGAGAGACGCAGTACTTTTTCCAGCCGAGAAATCCAGCTCCATGTTTCCAGGCTACCCTTGCGGGTTACTGGGTAATCGAGTCCTGAGAGAGAGATACCAGACCTCCTACATTCTAAAAACCAAAGTACGGAGTTGATTAGACCCTAAGAGAATTCTTGGATTCGATTCTTGGCAAAGGAATACTAAAACTAAGCTACACCTCACTTACTTCTTCCCTTGTACTAGACCTAGGTTAGGTACACCGGGGTAGGCGTATTTTAGAAGCACCAGTTGAGAACTTTTAGTCACTATTTATCACTGTATGTATTTTATGCATTTTAGGTATTTTATGGCTTAGAAACCATATAATGCTTTTACAATATTATTTTATAATAATCTTTGTACTGTACACTTTGTACTTTACCGCAAGTATTACGATTGCAGCAGTTCATTTCTTATGCTTGAGAAAGAAGACTGTTCAATAAATATATTTTATTGAAAACGCCTGTCTCTCTATTTCTCTGCACTTCTGGTGAAACGAAGCATGCACGATTGACTGAGTGAAATAACTATCTATTGTTTCTGTGACTCTAGAGATATATTTCTTATTATTGGGAAGCAAAGTTGTCATGTTTTAAGCGGTTGTCAGAAACGAATCCTTTCTTGTTCATTCGAGAAAGTTTCTAGTGACCTCTGAGCTAGCTGGCACACACACAATTAAGTCTAGTATATTCCGTAGAGACCTAGTCGACTTCAGTCCTACGTCTAAACTACAGGATACACTATTCCAATGCGCAGAGCCTATTGGGAATATAGGAACTACACTACATGATGCCACCCCTCTTTTACCATGCTTCAGCGGCTTCGAGTGCACAATGTTGTCCATCGGTTGGAGTAAGTTATTTTGCCCTTCTTTAAATCTTTTCTTTGTGATTCCTCTTTTCTTTGGTAACTTCTCTTGCACCATGTGTAGCATCTTAAGACACTTCCACTCAAAGCCCCAGATGCCTCAACTGAGCTCTTTACCCTCAGCATCAACTCTTTGGGACCTCACTTCAGATCCTCACACACCACATTTGGTGGCATCATACCTATGAGACACCGGTATTGAGTATTGTCAACTGAATCCCAGTACTTCAGGAGCCTCATCAGCCTTTAAATTTATCATCAGTGGCCAGAGTGACCTCAGCACCACTGCTTCATCCAGCAGGAGGACGTGAGACATACAGTTAGTCTTATGAACCACTAGCCTTTATATTCATCATCAGTAGCCACAGTGACGTCAGCATCTCCACCTATGTAGCAAGAGGGCTTCAGGCATGCAGAGTGAGGGCCATATTTTTGAAGGGCTTGAATCGCTTTTGTACTATGCAACATGGTGCATGCATGATGCAAACCCCAAGTGTGAGTTATCAATCCTCACAAGGCCCCTTTGCATATTCACGCGTGGTTTGTTAATCAGGAGTAATGCAATGCAGCTCTAATCTCTGTTTTGTGTTACTCTTCCCTCGGAGGGCATTCCATGGCCATTGCATGGGTGTTCCCACGCAATTCCAATGGATTTTGACCCAATCCCAGAATTACCATCGCTGGTAGACCTTAATGTACCAAAGTGCTGCGCCTCCCCAGGTGACTCATAACAAGGAGAAACATCTTCACTTTTTCGCATTACTTCTTTCTCTGTGTGAGGAATATGCCTCAGGGGATTGCTTTTGATAAGGAAGTTGCCCCTGAACCATGTTACTTGCCTTCAACACCTCATCAGGGGTAGTAGGCACTATTTAAATGAAAGTTAAACATTTGAATCTAAACCAGTAAATATACATGCCGAACTCTACAGGAACTCCCCAGCATCTGAAACCACTGGACATCAATTACGGATCACTGGATCCCAACTAAATCTGGGCAGTGACCTCCACTCCGCTCGCAGAGTTTGCAGAGTTTTCTGCCCTCCGCGTTACCTGGAGCTCGTGAGTTTTTTCCCTCGCTCACATTCATCAAGGTCAAGGTGGCTAGTGCGAGCGAGGAAAATGTACCTCCCAGTGAGAATTTTCCAATTTGAGATCGTCATCATCAAGCTGGCGAGCACGAGCATGGAAAATTAACCTCCTGGTGAGATGTCTCAATGCGGGCGGTCAGATTTCTAATTGCGAGTGGTCGCGTATGCTAGTGACCACTCGCGTTGAGAAAACTGCCTCTTGAGTAAAAAGCTACTCGAGTAGCAGAAAGGAAGCAGCGACCACTTGCGCTGCGCATGACACCGTTCACGATGATTGCATAGTGCGGACAAGCACCTGGCATTGAAAATAACTGTCTGTCGTATTTTGTGATCGGGTTAGCGTTAAGCTTTGCTACACGCATTTCCCCTTAACTTAGCTATGATGTTCGGAAGCCATTTTGAATACACTGGCAGCCATTTTAGAGAATGCGCTGCCTCGTGGTCAGCATGCCCTTTTGTCCTTCCTTTGTACCACTGACCACTCAAGTTTGCCCAGCAACAGGCTATTTTTAGTATTGGTCAAGCTTGCACATGCGTAGTCAAACCCTCTGTACTAGTGGACAGTCATCACTTAGGAATGTCTCCCCGAACTGACCAGTGATGTTGTAACTCCTCCCATGAGTTGGCTGTGTTCCAAATATGACCATATATGTACCCAAAACTGAGCAAATGTGTTCCGCCTACTCTTTTATTGCTGTAAAACTGTATAAAAGATGTCTTGCACCGATGTTCGGTGTGATACTTCTTGCATTGGCGAAGGGTGCTGTAGGAATGTACCACCACCCCATGGGGTCTTAATAAACTTGTCTTTTGCATTTTCCAGTTTTCGTGCCAACGTCTCTTTTATGACGTAGCGGGTTTTGCGGAATATGTAGGCCTGAAGAACCCAATACCACAAATTGGCGACCACGAAGGGACTCATCGGCGACTCGGATGCCCGAAGGAGAGGTCGTGACGAAGGATTGGAAACTCGCCATGGACGCGTACGCTGCCACTGAGTGACCCGAGTCTTGGCACCCACGGTGTTTTCTTCCTTTCCTTCTGATCTGACCTTCCAGGTGGCGCCGGTCCTCGACTGAGATCCTGCTCGTTCGAGTTGTCGTACAGTGCCGATTTGGCTGATTCGATTACAGACCTTGGCAGTTGGAACCTGGATATTTGAGGATTTGGTAAGCTTGTGATTGGTAAGATTATCTACGGACGCTTACTGTGGCTTTTTGAATATGTTTTGAGTTAGCTAACGTTTGGTTCTATGATTTGAATTATATGTGCAGTGCACTTCACATAGGCGGGCATGTAGAGATATTTCTCTAAAAATTGTCTTTGTTTGAACGGCACATTTGTGTGGAGTATATTAAGTGCCATTTTGTGATATCACGTTTTCGTGATATTTTTGACATGCCTGTTTTAAGCACACTCCGAGGAATGTGCTGTCTTGGAAAAGGTACCAACTATCGATTAAATGAATCTCAGCCGGCTCCCCCAGAAGGGACTCCTAATCGAGAAATGTATATAAAGTTTGGCCTTCCCCCTATTCTATACAGTAAATTATGGCACAAGTATACAAAATCTGACCCCGAATTGCAATGGCCACTACATAGGTCGTTTGATGTGCGAAAGGTTCAGTATGTGGAGCAATGTTTGTTTCAGCGTAGGTCTAGACAAGATATGTTTGATTGTGCACGAATGTGGGAGAAAGCGGTGCGTGAACGAATGAAGCGTGAAATAGCCTTGGCAGACATAAAACAGTGGAAGGCTGCTCGGGATAAGGCTTTACAGCTGGAGGAGAAGGAGTTGCAGGAAAAGGAAGAGAGGGAGGAATGGGAACGTAATTTACAAATGAATGGTCAATTCCCTATTCGACGTCCTCTTTATCCTGTCCTTACTAATGAAGTTGATGATTTTTCATTATTAGATCGTTGCCCGCCTCCGTATGTTCTACCTACGGCCCCGGACGAGGATTCGGACGGAGATGATCGAAAGGGTAGTCGTGTGAGGTTAAGTGCCAGTGAAACCGCGGAACTACGTAGCTTTGCCCGTAAACTTAACTTGAATAAAATAACTATGACAGAGATTAATGATCAAATGAATAGGTGGTCTGAACGAGAACGGTTGTATTTTTTGCAGCAGTTTGGGGATGAAGTTGAAGAACGATTTAGGAAAAATTCGACTGATTTGGAGCCTAAGGATATATCGGTCAATATGGAGAATATACGTAAAGGTTTATTTGTTATTGCAGATGCGGATGGGTTTTTCCATCGGTTGGTCCAGCTACGGGATGAGGCGTCCAGATTACGGGAAGCACGAAAAGCATCGGATGTGCCTGCGCCGGGGTCGACGGAGATATCCAAAGAGTGTTCTATCTTTGGGGAGATACGAGTTCTACGATTCATGTTATGCCTATGCGTGAAGCTGCACCTTTGTATGTTTCTCCTAAAGGGCAAGGTACAAGTGACGATAAATTGTCAGGGGATGCCAAGGGTTATTTCGTATATAATTGGGTTTATACACCTTGGAATAGAGCAGATGTTATGGCCCTGAAAAATGCTTTGCCTGATCCCCGTAAGAATCCGGCAGCTTTCTATGAAGGAGTGGAAGGGGCTATTTATTCGTGTGTTATGATGTTAGTTGATATTGATCTTTTCTTTGGGATGATATTGCCCCCTGATATGTGGAGAGCGATCCGTAAGTTCGACGATCAAGCTATCTTGGGAGCGGATTGGAAAACTTTAGGCCAAGCTGACTTAGATAGGGAGCCTGCATGTAAGCCGTGTCAATTAATCTTAGATCTTCCGACGGCTATCTTAAATAAATTAAAAACGCTTGTCCCCCCTAAAAAGATTGATTGGACTATATTAGCTTCTTGCAAACAGAAACCAGATGAATCGGTTTCTGACTTCTTTTCACGTTTTGAGGAAGCATTTCATGATTACAGTGGGCAATTATTAACAGATGACACGGGTAGGCACTTGTTTGTCGACAAGTATGTGGCTAATCTCCTGCCGGAGATTGCAAAACGTTTAAAGACTAGTGAAAGTTCCTGGACCACGGCGGCCCCTGCGTCTTTATTGACTATGGCTCAGTATTATGAGCGACAGGAATTAGAGGCTAAGGAAAGTACTGATAAGAAAGCGAAAGAATTGAAGACGAAAGTGATGTTGGCTCAGGTTCGTGCTACACAGCTGAGAGGGAACGATAGAGGCAGGCGTGGAGCGTATGGTGCGTCTTCTGGTCGTACCGATATTGCTGAGGATCAGTGTGCATACTGTAAAGAGTTTGGACATTGGGCCTCAGATTGTCCGGTGATCCGTGAACAACGTACTCAGCGTGGTCGAGGAGGTGGAAGGACACGGAATAGTTATTCAGGAGCGAGGGGCGGAGCAAGTGATCGTGGCAGGTTTGAGGCAAAGGGTCGTGGTCAGGATGATCGTAATACTTTTGATCGATGGAATCAGTATCAGATATCGGAGGGTGAGAATGTGGAGTTTCAGGACTATGTGCATGCATAGGATTGCGTAGGATGGGGTGTGGAATCGGTTGAAGTACCAGTAGATCAAAGAGGTCCATATGTATCAGCGGGCGTTTGGGTTCTACTGATCAGTTCCTGGTTTATACAGGAGCTACTCGTAGTGCTCTGTCTAAAAACTTGGTTCCAAGGGCTGCCCTGTCTGGCGAAACGATTGCATCCATAGGGTTCGATGGAACACCCTCTGTTAGCCTATTGTCACAACCCCTTACATTTTACATTGACAAATTCTTTGGTCCGTGCCCGTTCTTATTGTCAACAAACACTCCAGACAATATTATGGGAATAGATTTGCTCAAATACTTTCGAGCAACAATACGCTGCGCTCCTGAAGGAGTGCGGGTTATTTTGAATGACAATTACCCAGATGTAGAGAGATTGTGTACTATGCAGGAAATTGAAGCACTGGCATCCCTCCCACAAACGTTATGGGCCACTTCGGATACAGATGTGGGACAGATGCTTATTCCTCCTATTCGAATAACTGTTAAGGAGGAAGTGTCTCTGCCGCGTGTGCCTCAAAATAAAATATCTAGGGAAGGTGAAATTGCCTTAACTCATATTATACACGATTTGATTATTGCAGGAGTAGTGGAGGAAGTTCCCTATAATGTCTGTAACAGCCCGATTCTTCAGATCTTAAAGAAAGATACTGATGACAAAGTCTATCAATTTATTATCGATTTGAGGGAAATTAATAAGATTGTAGTGCCCCAGTACCCGGTGGTGTCTGATATCACCACTTGGCTTACTTTGATTCCACCCACTGCCACCACGTTTACCGTGGTGGATTTGAAAAATGCTTTCTTTTCCATTCCCATCCATCCTGATAGCAGATACTTATTTGGTTTCACATTAAATAATAAATCGTATAGATTTTGTCAAGTTCCTCAAGGTTATACAGAAAGTCCTAGCATTTATAGCCAGGCTTTAAAAAGACAGCTCGATTCTTTTGATCTGCAGTCTGGAGTGGCTCTCATCCAGTATGTCGATGACATTCTACTTGCTGCAGACACGCATGCACAGTGTGAGGAGAGTAGTCTTGCTTTGCTCTCCTTTCTTGCTCAGAATAATCATAAGGTATCTAGGAAGAAACTTCAATACTGTAGACCAAAGGTGACCTACCTCGGTCATCTTTTGTCTAAGGAGGGGCGTGCATTAACATCTGATCGAATTCAAGCGATATTAGACACGCCAGTCCCCCACACCACGAGAGATGTGCGTGCTTTTATAGGTTTAACGTCTTTTTGTAGACAGTGGATAATGGGATTTTCACACATTATAAAACCTTTATTAGCGCTATTGTCAAAAACGACACTAATGCCCCTTGAATGGACAGATGAATGTCAGAATGCGTTTGAACAATTGAGACAAGCCCTTTGTTCTGCACCAGTGTTAGGTACACCAGATTACACGAAGATTTTCACATTGTATGTACATGAGAAGGATGGGTGTGCATTGTCAGTCCTGGTACAGACACACGGGGATAAACAGAGGCCCTGCGTGTATTTTTCGGCAATACTTGACCCTGTAGCACGAGGATTGCGCTTTCGAGCAGTCGCAGCAACAGTAGTAGCTATACGGCAGAGTGAGGGAATAGTTTTGTCACATAAATTGCTGGTGTTAGTTCCCCACGCGGTAGATGCTCTGTTAAACCAAACAAAGACCCAGTATCTCACGAGCGCACGTTTAACAGGATATGAGCTCACACTGTTGGCGCCGCACATCACACTAAAGAGATGTGCTACCCTGAACCCTGCTACTTTATTGCCGTATCCAGTTGCTGAGGGCCAGGAGGAAGAACACCATGATTGTGTTTTCCTGACTGAAGAACATACAAAGGGTCGCGTCGACTTACAGGATACGCCATTTCCAGATGCGGATGGGGAACTGTGGGTTGATGGATCGTGTTTAAGGCTGCCAGATGGTACAACTTCCGCAGCATATGCGATCACAACACTTAGGACAGTGGTAGAAGCAGCACGCATACCACAGAAATCGGCCCAAGCAGCGGAACTGATAGCCTAAACAAGAGCATGTGAATTGAGTGCTGGCTTGTGTGTGAACATCTACACTGATAGCCGGTACGCCTTTGGAGTAGCGCATGATTTTGGCCTACTCTGGAGAGAGCGAGGGTTTTTGACTTCACATGGAGTGCATATCATGCATGGAGAATTAGTGCGTGATCTCTTGAATGCGTTGCTTTGTCCAAAGAAAGTGGCGATAATCAAATGCAGTGCACATAAGAAAGTGACAGACAAAGTGGGACAAGGAAACGCTTTTGCAGATAGCATAGCGAGGGAAACTGCTATGTTACGAAATGCCTCGCCAATGTATGTAGTGAAATCACAGGCTGAGCGATGGCATGATGCTAGAGAGGAGATTCTAGACATTCAGAAATCAGCGTCTGAAGCAGAACTCGCAACCTGGGCAACGGAGGGAGTGCTGGATGACGAGGGTTGTTGGAGAAGTAAAGATATGGAAAGATGGAAATTGCCTGCAGCTTACTTGCAAGCGATGGTTCAAATGACACATGGATTGGCACATGTTGGAGCTCTTGCAATTACTCGATTGCTAACGCGAGTTTGGGAGCATCTTGAGATTGCCAATACGGCCAAAAGAGTAGTGCTGACCAGTCTGATATGCTTACAACACAATCCTGCTAAGGGGACCCATACTCCGAAAGGAGGGTTTGTTCCACCTACTGCACCATTTGAGGTACTACAAATGGATTATATCCAGCTTGAGCGTTGCAATAACCTTAAATATGTCTTAGTGGTGGTATGTGCTTTCAGTAAGTGGATCGAGGCCTTCCCCACGAAGGATAATACAGCTCTGACAACAGCTAAGGTTTTGCTCAAGGAGTACTTCCCACGCTACGGAATTTGCAAATTTCTGTGGAGTGATAATGATCCTCATTTTGTCGGGAAAATTGTGGAATATGTGATGAAGGGATTGGGAATTCAGCAGAAATTCCATGCTGTATTCCATCCGCAGTCAGCAGGTCTTGTGGAAAGGTACAATGCTACTCTGAAATTGAAGCTAGCAAAGATCGTGGCATCCACGTCTTTTAAATGGCCGGATGCTCTGCCTCTGGCATTGCTATCTATCAGATCAGTGCCCCATTCCCGAACCGGCCTCACACCTTATGAAGTGGTGTTTGGAAGGCCTATGAATATATGGGGAGTTCCTAAGCCTCGATTGTTACATGATGTGCCTTGTATAATGATGAACGATTATTTGGCACGATTAACAAATGATTTACTTTCCATTCATCAACAGGTTTGAGAAGCGCTCCCCGACAATTCCATTGGAGAGGCTCATAATCTTCGTCCTGGCGACCAGGTGATGGTCAGGTCCTTTGAGAGAACAAGCAGCTTGGAGCCGAGGTGGCGTGGGCCCGAGCAAGTGCTACTTGCCACACGAACAGCTGTGCGAGTTACCAACAGAAAACAATGGATCCATTCGACTCATTGTCGCCGAGTCTCTCCGGACCTGGTGAGCCCAACTGTGTTGTCTGATTATCGAGACATCTTGGACGAGGAGAAGAGCCCAGCTGTCACCTCTACTGAATCAGAGGGAGCCTTCCCGGACCACACCGTTTTTGGAAAAGAAAGATATAATTTGCGACCAAGAAAAGCAGGTTTTTTGTGCGAGACTGGTTGAGTTACCGCTCCAGGTTTGTGAAACGGAAGCCGGGAATATCAAGGGGGGGGGGGATCTGTTCTGCCAAGTGTAGCGACACCCGTCTTGAATCTCGGAGAAGAAACTAACGGCTACCTCGGAGCTCAGCACTCACATTTTATTTTTTTAGTTGCTTTTTGAAGACATTTTGAACATTGAACTATGGCATCTACTACAATGCCAAATAAGAGAATTCTCAGTGCAGTACTTTTTGTTATAACAATTGTGGCAATTGCAGTTATAGCTTGGGTGGTAGAGTTGCTGGTGCCGGCAAGAGAGCATTTATTGCCAACTACCCCAATTCCGGCTGAACATTTTCATTTTACTCTGCCTTACCATGAAGAACGGCACCGACGGACTTATTTGAATAACAGCTTCATCCAGATTCTGCATCATACACATAATATGACGAACACTTCGAACTGCTGGGTATGTGGGATGTTGCCTGGACATCAAAAGAAAGGAGGCACTCCACTTATCCCACTCCCGTTTTCTCATAATGGTTCTTGCAATGCTTGGTATACTCTTTTGTTCACTTTGCGATGGCCAACGAAAGGTGGACTACTTTTCCGACTTAATAAAGTATGTTTTAATGATCGAGATGGCTATCCACAAGCTGAAGGAACTAAGTTTGAATGGGAAGAGTACCGTCCGGATAATGTATCCTCGCCACAAATTTATAGTAACCAAAGAAATGTAAATATGTCTAGTCTGTACGTGATTACTGTTATTGATACGAAAGCTGACTTATGTGTTCGTAATAAAGGTACAATCCCGGTAGAAAGAAGTGAATGTAACACTACTCTCACCTTTGACACTCCAATGGTATCACCTTTGTGGCTTCACGAAACACTTACTTTATCTGTGGAAATAAATGTTATCACCGCCTCCCTATAGGATGGTTAGGAACGTGCTATGTATCCTTTGTATTACCCCCTGTGATCATTGCCCCACCTATGTATCATAACGACTTCATCTTATATCATGATTTTATATTGAATAGAGTGAAGAGAACATTAGCTCTTGATGAAGTGGATCAAACTGACACTTCTTTGCAACAGTATGTTGATTTTAATTTAGGCCTCTTTTCCTTTGTTGGGGCTGTCCTGAATAGCCGTAAAATAAGACGATTGACACGTGTTGTAGAAGCTGTTGCTAATGAGACAGTTTTTGCTTTAGGAACTTCAGATTACCAGAATCGTAACGCTCCAGAACCGATTTTTCTAGATGTAGTACTAGCTGATCGTGGGGGTGCATGTCGCATTATCGGAAGTAGTTGCTGTATGTACGTGCCAGATAATTCACCTTCTGTATATGATGCAATATCTAAATTACACAAGATAGCTGCTGAGATACATCCTGATAATGGTACTTGGACATTTTCGGGGTTGTTTTGGACGTTACTTAGTACGTGGGGTTGGAAGTTGCTGACAATCTTATGTGTAATAATTGGAACATTATTCTTCTTATGTCTTTGTATTCAATGTGGCCCTATTTTATGTTCTATGTGCCTTTCTGTTTGTATCCCATCCAAAAGAGCTATTGCTAGGAATGAACAAATGATTCATAGAGAAGTAGAAAAAAATTATGTCTATTGATATCGATGATGAGTATCCTGACTATGTCCTCTATGAGGTAGCTTCAGCTAAACGCTAAAAGGGTCGTCTGTCGTATTTTGACAGTGATTGGGTTAGCGTTAAGCTTTGCTACACGCATTTCCCCTTAACTTAGCTATGATGTTCGGAAGCCATTTTGAATACACTGGCAGCCATTTTAGAGAATGCGCTGCCTCGTGGTCAGCATGCCCTTTTGTCCTTCCTTTGTACCACTGACCACTCAAGTTTGCCCAGCAACAGGCTATTTTTAGTATTGGTCAAGCTTGCACATGCGTAGTCAAACCCTCTGTACTAGTGGACAGTCATCACTTAGGAATGTCTCCCCGAACTGACCAGTGATGTTGTAACTCCTCCCATGAGTTGGCTGTGTTCCAAAAATGACCATATATGTACCTAAAACTGAGCAAATGTGTTCCGCCTACTCTTTTATTGCTGTAAAACTGTATAAAAGATGTCTCGCACCTATGTTCGGTGTGATACTTCTTGCATTGCCGAAGGGTGCTGTAGGAATGTACCACCACCCCATGGGGTCTTAATAAACTTGTCTTTTGCATTTTCCAGTTTTCGTGCCAACGTCTCTTTTATGACATAGCGGGTTTTGCAGAATATGTAGGCCTGAAGAACCCAATACCACATGTCAACTGCATTTATCTAAAGAAACTCCACAGCTCACAGAGCTCCGCATAGTGCGGCAGCGTTTTTTTTCCACTACACGGAACTCCTCGAACTCCCAGGCTTAAGTGATTACCATACTTATTTCCTAAATCACATCACTGAATTATGAGTGACATACCGGTCCTCTGGTTGATTAGATACTAATGTTCCTAACTGTTCTTTGAGTGACCTTGGTGTATCCTGGGGGACATCACTGTATTCTCATATTTAACATGACACTGTATCGCCGTATTTTGAGTGACATCCCTGTATTCTGTGTAATCTCACTGCATCCTCTTTCACCTCCCTGGTCCTCGAGTGGCACAACAGGATCCTGGGAGACGCCTACATTCTATTGAACCTCTCAATATAGTGAGTTGCACCGCTGCACGTCGGGAGATGGTGACCAAACATCCTATGTGATCTTACTGCGCTCTGAACATCTGGACACCTCAGGACAAAAACAGTAAAACCACAGGAATTTCACAAAGCAAACCCTTTGTGAGAGAACTTTAACAGGTGTAATCAAACTTCACCAACAGATCCCACTGCACTGTTACTAGTCACATTTATTAGTCACAAAATATGCTTGGTCTCGAAAGTTGCCTGAGGTAACACAAAGCAGCGCTTTGCACTCCCTCGCCCGACTCTGCATCAGGCGTTCTACCATTGGCGACCCCATGCAATCATGCATGTTTATTTACACAAAATCCTTTCTCCTACCAATAGTAGACATGGATTTGCATTAACAAATAGTGCCACTTTGAGGCAAGTGCAAAAAGTATAAATGTTCTTATTTCTCTAAATGTGTCTGACTTTGCATGTGTGCTGCAGTGTGTGGAAGAATTTCCCATGTTAAAAGTGATGCAAACGTGGCGCAAGGGGCTTGTAAATCTGCCCTAAAGAGAACGGAGCATCAACGCCCGAGCCAGTGAGATGCCGCTATAGGCATCCTACCCTTACAAAGTTGGAAAGGGGCAGTTCAGGCGTTGGGTGCAGTGGAAAGAGCAGATGTAATCAGACACAAAGCTTTAAGCTCCACACCTGCTGGCGGCAGCAGTTGAAGCAGCTTCCACAATAACTATGAAATCTTTCTACACAACCATTCATATGTTATGTGTATGAAGCAGGTTCTTATTCTTGCCTTTAAGAAACTTTTGAATTTGACAGAAGTAAATTAAACAACATTAACATAGCAACTACCTGCACCGTCTCTCTTCAAACAAGCACTGTCAATAGCAGCGTTGCCTCCAGTGTTGAATGGGCATTCTCGTTGCGTGTCATCACTTTGATTAACCACTAGAATAAGTTATCTTCAGCTGAACAACTCCCTCTACCTTCCTTTGCGACCTCCTGGACCACATTTATCCTTCTGGAGGCTGCACACACTTGAGGAGTGACCAGACTCGCCTCCTTGAAGCATTCCTTCTGTGACACAGGAGAGACCGTTTTTCCAAAGTTTGTTTTGTTTCTTCTTTAATATTCGTTGGGGCATATTACCAAGCAATAGCGATAATTATCGCTATTGCTTGCTTGGTTAGAGACAAAAATTTACCGCTGAGCTGCGCCGATTTTTATCGCAGATAAACCTTGGTATTACCAAGGTTTATCGCAAATGCGATAAAAAACGGCCGCAATGCATGAATATCGCTGAAAAGTCAGCGATATTCATGCATTAGCGAGCTAATGCTCTTAGCCATGTTATCCACCTCCCATTGGATAACATGGCTAAGAACTGCTCAGGGCAGGCGTTAGCTTTTGGAGATAATCGCGCTTAGCGCGAATATCTCCAAAAGTTGGTAATAGGGGATAGCGATGTTAGCGACTGTTTCCAGTCGCTAACATCTTGGCACGCCCACTTTGCATGTCATTAGTGATAAATATCACTGACATGCAAAGTGGGGCCCAAGATGGTCGCTATCTCATACTAGCTGTCGGTAACTGGTGTTAGCGACAGCTAGGTAATAGGGAGATAATTTTATCTCCGCTTTCTTGGCTTTTAAATCCAAAAAAGTGGAGATAAACCCCCATGATAATATGCCCCCTGGTTTTTAATAAATGTTTTTTTACTTTCTACTTTCTCGCCCTCATTTAACACTTTACGTGCATCGGGAGCTCTTTTACGGCTTCAAAGACCTTGCCAGTGTAGAGTTTTTATGCCTTAGCACTGGTTCTGTCTTTTTTGGAATAAACAATAAATCAATTATTAGCAACTTTATAGTCTAACAACATGCCAAATTTACATGTGCCTTTTAAAACATGCAAGGGTGCCACATATACTTCAACGGATTCACCTGCAAGATGTTTCTAAAATAAAAACTGAGGGGCAGATCTACAAGAAAGTGCTGCAGCGCGGCACCGCAAGCCCTTTGGCTGCGCCACGCTGCGGCACTTTCAGAGCACAGGAATGCAACATATCTACAATGATATGTCGCATTCCTGTGCTCTCCCCTGCACATGCGCCGGCGCAGGCACCCTTGCACCAATGTGCAAGGATGCCTGCGCCATGGGTAGATTGCTTTTGTGAAGGATGGGGCCCCTTCCTACACAAAAACAATCACTACAGGCATTTTCCTCTTTCAATGCGTGCTGTAGAATGCAACATGCATTGAAGGAGGATTGCGCAGCAAAATGACGTATTTGAAGGTTTACGATTTCTCGTAAATCTGGAAATGCATCAGTGGACATGGGTGTTGCATGGGAACACCCACAGCAACACGCATGCCCCGCCCCTAACACGCAAAGTGTTGCGTGAACAGGGGCGATATTTACAAGCACAGGTTAAGTCACGCAGGGTAACTTTACCTGCGCTTGTAAATATCCTTTAGCAGGCTGTGCCACCGGTGCATCACGCAACGTGATGCACCAGCGGCGCGTGGGGCTTGTAAATCTGCCCCTTGATCTCTCTTGTACAATGTGTGGCTCCACCGTGAAATATAATGTAAGTCCTTCTGACGGTTCTCTTACTCATTAGAATGGACAGGCTGTGCTCCTTGAGCGGGAATCATTCGGGAAAATGATGACAAAAGTCTTGAATCTCAGCCTGCAAAACATTTAGCAGCAACACTTTTTTTCCTGGCAAGTGAACACTCATACCCATCAATGCAGCTAATATAATTAACAAACAAACCCAACCCCTTAAAGATCCCCTGGGTTTTGTTAAAGTGGTGGGGTGGAGTCTCATATTGCTGCATAATAAATTAAATGTTTGCCACCCACTTTAAAGGCCTAGTGAGTGGTAAGGAGAGGTAGAAGGGTTGTAATCGGTCCATAAACTTGAAATATATACATTTGTATTTCACCTTTTAAAAATGAACAGAGTTTCCCACGGAGAGCAGCTCCTTGTGTTTCTAAAGCTTAGGTTTCCTCTTATCCTAGCTGAATTAAGAATTCCACATTTCACTGTGAGAAAGAAAGGTTTAGTGCAGTAAAAATGCTCTGCAAATGGAGCCATAGGTGGCGCTGTGACACAACAAACGGTGAAGACTTTCCATTGCAGTAAATGATGTTCATCTGATGTGGTGAGCCGCAAGATAAGCACCTGGAAGGTATTTTGGAGAAGTGCAACCAAAACAGGACCCTTTACTGAAGAAAAGCTCAGCCCACAGGAAACACCAACCTCAGAAACACCCCGAGGAGAATAGCAGGCAGCCTGTGCTGTGGTGCAGGGAGTAGACACCCCCGGGGGCCACGCCAGGCAGCACCCAATGTGCCAGGGCAAGGAGAGGGCAGACATCTTTACAAACATGTCGCATTTCTGATCTCTCCCTGTCACACAATGCAGCGCAGCAAATCTGCCCCACAGCCTTTTGGCTCAGTTCACCCTAGAGAAATAACATTTAGATGTAAAGAAATGCCCTGCACACACAAATATATGCGCACTGAACGTAGAACGCGCTGCAGCAGAAAAAAGGAACACAGAGACAGAATATAAACAAATACACATGGGAAAGTAAACATGGCGGGAATGGAATATGAACAAGCATTTGCAATGCAATAGGTCTCGCATTCGTGAAAGTATGCGCTCTTGGCGTTGCAAATGATATTGCATTAAAGGCGCAGTACCTTGTGCGTCTAATAGAGGTTCATTTACAGCTCCACAGGGACACCTAGTTACAAGCGGCGTACCAATAACAACAGATACTCCACTACCATATGCTCACCTGGTTCCATAAACACACAAGCAAATTGAGTAACCCGCTGGAGCTCAAGATTGGTTGTTTAATACCCCTAATTAACCTTTCACTCATCAAAAAGTTCTTTCTTCAGGTCGATGGAGCATTATGTTATCTAGTTGATGGTGATAACTAACACTAACTTATTTATTTTATTTATTTAAGAAGTTTAACAAAGCGCTAGCCTGACCGGAGGGTATCGGAGCGCTTCACATCAGTTAAAAGAGCAGAGGAAAAGAGAGCAGAACATAATACAATAACGCACGACACTCCAGCCAATAGCAATCGTAATGACAATGATGAAGAGTTCCCTTTCAAGGACTTGTTAAGACCGCAACCGGGAGGTGTCAATCTCAAGACCCCCGCTGCTCCTATCTGTTCGCTCGGTATCGATCGAGGAAGAGGGTTTTGAGCTGATTTTTTAATTTAGCGAAAGAAGGATCAGTTCTGATGTGAGGGCGAATAGAGTTCCAGATTTTGGGCATGTTACCAGCGAAGGACCTGGCCGCTGTTTTTTGTTTTCGTGATTTTAGCGGGATGAGAAGTAGGGTGTTAGAGCTTCTGAGGGTCCTGTTCTGGACAGTTTTTTAAGTTTGGCCGGAAGCTATTCAGGTTTGCCTGTGTGAAGGGCTTTGTGGGTGATGCAGGGTGTTCTGAAGTTCGCCCGCAATTCTATCTGTAGCCACTTGAGTTCTTTGAGTGCAGGAGAGATGTGGTCAAATTTCTTTATTCCAGTGACCATTCTGGCAGCCACATTGAGAGTTGTTTTCAGAGGAGCAAGATGTGTTTTAGCTATTCCTGAGAGGACTGCCTTTCCATAGTCCAGTCTTAACAGCACCAATGCTTGGGTGGCTTTTTTAAGATCTTTGGGCGGGATAAAAGATTTAATTTTGTTCAGTAGCTTCAGGTTGAGGAAGGCGCTCTTCGCCGAGATCTTAATGTGTTTAGTCATGTCCAGTTTTGAGTCTAGGGTAATGCCTAAAGATTTAAAAGAATCAGCCAGGGTGAGGTTCCCATTGAGCGCATCGATAGGTTTTAACCACTCTACCATTTGTGGGTTCTCTTCTTTACTCGAAATGAGGAGTAGTTCGGTTTTGTCCGGATTCAGTTTTAAGTGGTTACTTGTCAGCCAAAGTTGCACTTCTCTTACCGCCATATTCATGAAAATCGGCATTTGCGATTCTGTAATAGCGAAAAAAAGCGAATCGCTATTCAGAAATCGCAAATCCGAATTCATGAAGAATTGCGATAAAAAAAAGCGATTCGCACGCGATCGCAAATTCCGTTAGCGATTACCGATAATCGCCGAAAAATTGCTATTTCCGGCTACCCGCGCCGGGATTGCGAGCTCGCAAATAGCGATATCGCTATTTGCGATATCGCTATTTGCGAGATCGCAAACTCGCGAGATCAGGAAAACGGGAAGTCGCATTTCGAGCCCAGTGATGACATCACAACCAGGAAGCTGCCGGTTCCCACCCCCATTCTCCACAGTGAGGCTGACTGAGAGGGAGCAAGTTGGAGAGCTGCAGCAATACAGGAGAGAACTACAGAACCACAACTCTGCTACAATGTCTGAGGAACCTGTACCTGGCACCAGCAGCTCCTCTGGGCGCAAAAGGAAATTAAAATTTTCGGAGCAGGAGCTAGAACACCTGATAGAGGGGGTGGTGGCCAACCATGGGAAACTGTTTGGAGTAGATTCCAGGAGGGTCCCTGAACAAGAGAAGCGCAGGATATGGCAGGGGATTGCCTCCACTGTGAACTCCGTGGGAGTGGCGGACAGGTCCCTAGAGGAGTTAAAGAAGCGCTGGTATGACCTCCGAGGCCCATTCAAGGAGAAGGTGGCGGCGCGCCTTGGGGAGTCTTCGGGCACTGGAGGAGGAGGACCAACTGTCCCACCCAATACTGCCATGAAGGACCAGGTGGAGGACACCCTGGAGAAGGAGGCCTGTGTAGGATTTACACGACTAGACTCATCCCGCACCACCCAAGACACCCAAGGTAAGTGGCATGCGACTGCGACCCTGCCCCCTATGGATGTCCATGACCAAATAGGCTCCCCTAATGTCCCATAGGCATGCCATAGTTGCACATCAAGGAATGTCCTGAAGCATTGTGGGAGATGTAGTCTGGCCACAATGTTGTAGTACCACAATGCAGCCAGACAGGTCCCAAAGCACACAAAGCCACAGCCATTCAGGGAATGTCACCCAGCATGCATGTAGCAACTGCACGTCTGCCAGATACATGCAACTAATGATCCACCACTTACCCCCACAGGTGGCGAAAGCAGCGATAGCAAAAGGCTGCAAATCGATGAGGAGGTCCAGGAGGAGGAGGTGCCACCACCAACCCAGGCACCAGCCCCTGCCGCTGCATCAACACCAGCAGCAAGATCCACCTGCAGTGTCCCCCCTGCGACTGGTGCAGCACCCACAGCCGCTGCCAGGCCAGCCACCATTGTGCCTCCTGCTACCGCTGCACCACCTAGAGCCGCAGCCAGGGCAGCTACCATTGTGCCCCCTGCATCTTGTACACCAGCAACACCAGCAGTCACAGCCCCTGCATCTGGCGCACCAGCAACACCTGCGGTCACACCCCCAGCAGCTGTCGCCACAACATCCGGGGCCGCGCCAGTTGCCACACAGCGGCCAGCCACAGACTCTGGCCAGCAGGGCAGGCGTGGCAGGTCACGCCAGCACTCCACTCCAGCAAGCAGGCGGGCCAATGAACAGGGACTGGGGCGGCTCAACGTTGAAAGACGCATGCTGCGGATACACCAGCGCCAGGCACAACAGCAGGGAGCTATTCAGCTGCAGCTCCATATGATAGGGCGCAATGTGGCCACAGTTGCAGGCTACATGGACGGCATGAGGGCAGCCATGGCAGGTGTGGGGGAGCGATTAGACAACATGACTGCAGCCATGGCAGGTGTGGGTGAGGGAATGGCCCGCATGGCTGCAGCCATGGAGGCCAACACCGCTGCCATGTCGACACAGCGCAGTGCAGCACGCCGCCGCCACTGCCAACTTATGAGCCGGCTGGCCTCATACAGCAGGGCAAGTTATGTAGCAGCAAATGCTACTTCTCTGTTGGCGCGGCGCTCCCTGACCCAGCAGCACCAACTAGTACAGTGCAGTGAGGAGATGGGTAGGGTGCTGGAGCACCTCACCACGGCCGTCATTGCACTACACCCTCCAGCAATACCATCCGTTGTGGGGGGTGATGATGCTAGTGAGGGGGCGTCCAGCCTAAGCTCCCACTCTGCCTCACAGATCCCACCACACAGCCGCAGCACCAGGCCCACGCCAGGTCCTGAAGCCCCGGAGGAGGATGCCCCTCAGAGGCGCTCGGGCGCAAGGTGCAGTAGGCGCACCTGAGAACTTCAGACTATCATTGGCACAGGCTGATGTAAAGCCTGCCATGTTGTAATACACAGCAGTATGCTGTAATACTGTTTGCTGGAGTTATTTGTACTTGAACCTTATATTTTTTTTGTGAATTGAACAAATACATTTATTTTGCTACACACATTAGCGTTGTGTCATCATTACATTTTGCATGCATTGTTGATTAGTGGGGTGATGGAAGAGGTTGTACTAGAAACTGTTCACTGGGATGTACCATGTTACAACGCATACTATTACAACTACCTACCGTTACAACGCGACCATTACAACGCATACCATTACAACGCATAGCGCTTTGAGGTGCTGGATAGTGGTAAGTATAATTTACTATTCTAACTCCAGTCCCCGTGGACCCTAGGGAAGGTGTTGGATAGTAAATTAAACTTATTCCCTATCCTAGAGCGCCCCCCAGCGCAATGCGTTGTAATGGTATGCGTTGTAAAAGTCGCGTTGTAATGGTAGTGCGGAGTAAAAGATGCGTTGTAACGGGTGTATACCGTTCACTGTGATGTGGTTGCGACGTCTGTGCCCTTCTGCTGGGTTCTCCCCATATGCATGGCGCGCATGTGCAGGTGGCCGGTTGTCCCCCTCAGATTCACTGCCAGAGATGTCAACAGGTATCTGGCGCTTGGTTGCAATGTTATGTAGTATTGCGCAGACAGCCACAATGCGGCAGCACATTTCAGGACTGTAATACATGGCCCCACCTGTCTTGTGCAGTATGTGGAACCTGCTCTTGAGCAGGCCAAATGTCCTTTCTATGCAATTCCTTGTCCGTATGTGTGCAATATTGTAGCGCCATTGCTGGGGTGTAGCAGGGTTGAGGTATGGGGTCAGGAGGTATTCACGTAGGGCGTAGCCACTGTCACCTGAATGAGAGGAGCAGATGGTGATTGCCTGTGCTGCGCTGTTACATCTTAGCAATGTGACATTTTCAACAAAGTGTACTTACCAAGTAGGTGTCCTTCCCCAAACTCTCCCCTGACCAGTCGTATGTGGAGGCCGCTGTGCCGGAAAATGAAGGAGTCATGGGTACTCCCTGGGTACTGTGCGACAATGTCAGTGATGTATGTCTTAGCATTGCAGACCATCTGGATGTTGAGGGAGTGGTAGGACTTTCTATTGCGGAACATATACTCCATGGCAGCTGGTGGGCAGATGGCGACGTGGGTACAGTCTATGCATCCGAGCACATGTGGAAAATGGGCTACATTGTAGAATTGTAGCTTGGTCATGTCCAATTCCTGTTGGCTGGCGGGGAATTTGATGTGACGGTGTAGCTGGGTAAGCATGGCGTCAACAAAAGTGTGGAGGCAGCGTGACATGGTGGGCTGGGATATCCCCCCAGCAGCCGCTACTATCCCCTGGAAACTCCCGGAGGCCAGGAGGTGCAGGCTACACAATACCTGCACATGTGTAGGCACCGCATTGGTACGGCCTGTTGGGTGCTGCATCAGGGAGTCAAGGTCCTGTATTAGCTGCATTATCATTTCCCCATTCAGCCTGTATTTAGCATATATCTGCTCTCTGGTTTGGCCCAGCAAGGTGACCCGCTGGCGGAATATCCTGTCCTGGATCCTGCGTCTCCTCCGTGCTAATCGCTCTAGCCTTCGACGCCTCACCACCATGTACATTCCTGGCATTGTGGGACTCCTAATGCTGCTGATGATGATGGTCCTTATGTGTGATTGGTCAGGCCAGAACCTGTTGGTGATAGGACAACGGTTTTTTGAAAGTATTTTTTGCATGGCTTTTATGGTTACCACCTGCTTTGAGTTGTCCTTATTTTGCGCGGTGCAAATAGCGATTTTTGGGTTTTTCGCTATTAGCAAATTTTCTTGAATACCGATTGCGATTATATAGCGAATTCGCTATTATTTTCGCAGGATACGTGGTTTATCGCATTTTTCGAATCGCTAATGCTGACCTGTCGGGATTCTGCGAATATAATAGCGAATTCGCTATTCTGTGTTTGCGAATTCGCTATTTTGATGTTGAATGCCGATTACGGAAATTGCGCCTGCAATTGCATTTTCGCAGCGATTGCGGGCGCAATTTTACTTCATGAATCAGGCTGTTAGTGTTTCATTGAGTCTTTGAATGTCTTTGGCCGAGGAGATTTCCTTTTTTTTTTTTATTTTCTTTATTGAGATGTTTTGATAAATTGAGGTATAAAACAAAAATCAGCATATATATCATATCATTACACAATCAGAATAAATACATTAACAACAATAAATAGGCAGTACAAAAAGGCAAATGGATCAATCAATAAATAGGTAAAAAACAAACATGAGGGCAGCCCATCATCATACGCACTTCCACTTGTATTTTCAGCGTCTAGATTCCCTCCATTTCCTAACGGGGGGCCATATGTTTCTACCCATTTCGCGTGTTTTCTTTCCCTTAAAATCATACAGGCACTCCTCAATGTTGTGCATTCCTAAAAGGCTAGTTAGCCACTGCTGGAATGTGGGTACTGTGGTGTCTTTCCATCCAGCGGAGATTAATATACGCAGTACAGCTACTGATATAAAAACAACCTTCTGCCTTCAACTTGCCATCTGTGCCTACTAAAACCACAGTAGGGGATAGAACAATGTTTTGTTCTAGCAACCCCTCCAAAAAAATCTGTATCTCCCTAATGATCGGGGTCAGATTTGGGCAGTTATAAAACATATGGAGTAAATCTGCTGGGCTCGTATTACACCTAGGGCACCTGTTGTTGTCTCTTACGCCCCAAGCAAACAATTTAGAGGGAGTAAAATACAAATTAAAAAGGGTCTTATAGTGCTAAGCCCTCAAATTTGAGGACCAAAAGCTCTTTTTATTCAGAACTAGGGGTAAATCTAGGTCCACATCTGGATCACCAATTTTCTGAGCCAGGGTAGTTTCCTTTTTTTCAATATCATCCTCCAGCTCTTGTTGTAGGTATTTGTACCCTATTCTAATTTTACTACCCCCCTTTTTCAGATAGTCGACTATTGGATTGCTCAACGGAAGAGAGATCCTAGGCCTAATTGAGCGAAGTCTTTGGCCGAGGAGATTTCCGAATAAATGTGAGTATCGTCAGCATAAAGGTGAAAAGGGATGTTGGCTTTTCTGAGTAGGGTTGTGAGGGGTTCCATGTAAATGTTGAAGAGTTAAGGGGAGAGCACTGATCCTTGGGGTACTCCCCTGTTGACGGGATGGAGGTCGGACTGAAAGTTTTTGATTTTGATTCTCTGGAAGCTGTTGTGGAGGAATGAGGAGAACCATTTGAGGACCACCTCGTCTAGACCGGCCCTATCTTTGAGAGCCTTGAGGAGAAGTTTGTGGTCTACTGTGTCGAATGCTGCCGATAGGTCTAGGAGAAGGAGGACGCAGCATTGGTCTGATTCCAATGATTTGAGGATGTCATCTATTATGTTGAGGATCGCGGTTTCAGTGCAGCAACCTTTCCTGAATCCTGACTGATGGGAGTCGAGAAGGTGTTGTCCTGGTGTTGGGTTAGTTGTTGGAGTACACATTTTTCTAGGATTGTGGAGAGAAGAGGAAGGTTGGAGACGGGTCTGAAGTTGTTTAAGTCATTATTGTCTAGGCCTGTTTTTTTCAGCAGTGGGATTACTTGTCCCACTTTCAGACAGTCCAGAACGATTCCCGTTTCTTGGGAGCTATTAATAATCCTGCACTAGAGTGGGGCTAGGGAGAGTTTCAGCTCTTTAGTGAGTTGAGCAGGTAGAGGGTCTAGGGCACGAGATGAAGGTTTGGAGGTGGAGATAAGTTTGACTATCTCTTCTTCAGGGATGGGCTGGAAGAGTGACCAGGGTTTAGGAGTGAGAGAGGGAGCGCTACCAAACACCCCACCCAGGCTGCTATAGGAAAGGGGGGCACAATTGGTGTCGAGAGATCGCTCGATCTTGGAGATCTTATCATTTAAGAAGTTGTCGAAGTTGTCGCACTGTTTTTTGGATGCCGGCCCTAGGGACATATCAGGTTCGGAGGTTTGGCGTCTGATGATATTAAAGAGCTCCTTGGGTCTGTTCTTTGCACTATCCTGTGCAGAGGGAAAATACATGGATTTTTTGTTCTTGATATGACTGTTGTGTTTCTTCCAGGGGCGTAACACAAGCTCCCGCAGCCCCTCGTTGCGGGGGGTCCCGTGCTCCGGGGGGGCCCCGGGTGCCTCACTTAATACATGTGCCGCTCTGACAAATTGGTGCGCAGCGCGGGCCCTGGCCGGGGCCCCTGCGAGTCTTTGAGGTGGGGGGCCCTGGCCCGGGCCCCTGGGAGTCTTTGAAAATGGTGCGGGCCCTGGCCAGAGCCCCTGCGAGTCTTCGAAATGGTGCGGGGGCCGGGGCCCCGAGGTGAGAGTCAAGTTCGAAATGGTGGTGGGGCCCTGGCCGGGGCCCATCACCCGTGTAAGCGAGGCACTCATGTTGTTGTCTGGGCCCTGCCGCCCCGGACGGTGCCCTGCGGCTCGAGGACTGGTGGTGTGGGGTTAAATTGTATTAAATTGCGGGGCGGGCCCCGACCGGGGCCCGTGAGGGTGGCTGGCAGCAGCGGCTCTCTTGTGAGGAATGGTGTGCCGGCGCCAGCGGGGCCCGTGGCCGTGCGTGAGGGCGGCAGTAACTGACAAAATCACAGTGGGGCCCCGGCCGCTTTGATGCAATATTGCAATTATAAATGGTGCCGGGCCCGGGGCCACCCCAGAGCATATAAGTTGATGAAATGGCGGCGGGACATGGTGGATGCGCGCGGGCGCAGCACGCACACACTTGTTTACTACTCCCTCCAGTCCGAGTCCTGACTTTCACTTTCAGCCGCGTATGCACGTGGGGGGCGGGGGCAGGGCTGGCTGGTGAGTGGTGACCAATGCCCTCATTACATTTTTCAGCACAGGGGTACAACACATGCACAATCGACGGCGGCACAATGAGCTCACACGCAAATGCGCATTAGAGTATGGTGTGGCGTGTGGCATCAGGGTCGTGCATAGCCATAGTCAAGAGAAGAAGACAAAGAGCCAGACCCACCCTCACTCAGTACTGTCCGAAGTCCGTCACCGGCGGGGCCTTTATTTTACATAATTAAATTAAATTGCCTGGCCCCTACCTGGCTAGCCTTGCGCTGCCGCTGCTCCCTCTCAGCCCCTGCCTGCCTTCAAGTTCTGCCCACCACTCTATTGCCCAGTGCCTGCTTCTGCCCATCACCTGCGCTCGCCGCTCGCGCCGCCCTAGAGTCTGAGCTGCAGCCTCCTCTGGCCAGGTCCAGCAGCAGGCCCCCAGCCCGCAGGTGAGTGAGTCTCCTCTGCTTCACACGGTCTGAGTTGACCCAGGATACGCAGCAGGGGCCAGGGAGTGGTATGGGCCGGGGTGGGAGGTCGAGGAGGAACGTGACCGTCGTCGGACTGACTGTTAAGGGTAAGGGGTCAATGGTCTCCGCCTGCAGAAAAGCCATGCGCAGTTAATTTTCGTTCCTTTTTATTTACCGCACGCCACATCTTGGATCAGTAAATATATGAATAAAATGTACTGTCACCGCCTCATTTAGTAGGCAGCACGCACATGGTGTTTATGCATGATTGTGACAATGAAGTCATCATGCATGTGCCTACTGGATGCCAAGGGCACTAGTACGTTTTGAGGTCATACCACAATGATTTTTTTTTTTATTATCAATGACGCACCCTCGCCAAAAAGCATTTTGATTTCTGCAGACGGTGTAAAGCATCGCTAAAAGACATTGGCAACATAAATAGGTCCAAAAGGCAGAACCCAATGTCTTTGTGAATTTTTGCTATTTCCTTGTGGCAAGTTTTAAATGTAAACATTTCTTTTAAAGAGAATAAAGCAATACGGAAATTAATTATAATTAGATGAAGCGAGTGATATTCATTTACAGAAGTCAGAAGAACTATGATAATAAATGTACAGAAATACAAAAATGTAAAATACATGCAAAAACAAACATGAGCATTTGTTTTGTATGCTTTGAAATGCTCCATAAAACGTTACATTTAGAGTTTGGAAGAAAGAGAAGTGTGAATAACTTGTAGGCAATTAAGTAGCTCACAGGTGTATGGTGAAAGGTACATTTAACAAGAATGTTTCTGGTGGCTCTGGGGAGAGTGTAAAGTCTTGATGTGAGATGTTACTGGCCTGACAATCTGCCTAAGAGACCATTCCACAGAGATAAACAGGATACATTAAGGGGGAGGGAGGAGCAGCTGGGAGGCGAGGGCAGCAAATGGGCAGTGGGCAGTCAGGAGGGCGGGGCCACAGGGGATGCAGCGGAGAGGGCGGTGAGGGACAACGAAGGTAACAGAAGGAAAAGGGTCACAAAAATCGAGGGTAAAACGAGTGGCACAGAAGGCAAAAGGGCACAAAAAAAGAGTGGAACAGAAGGCAAAAGGGGAACAGAAACGAGGGAAAAACGAGTGGCACAGAGGGCAGAAGGGCACAAAAAGTTAGTGGAACGGAGGGCAGAAGGGCACAAGTGGAACAGAGGGCAGAAAGGCACAAAAACGAGGGAAAAACAAGTGGAACTGAGGGCATTAAGGCACAAAAAAAGAGGGAAAAACAAGTGGAGCAAAGGGCAGAAAGGCACAAAAAACGAGTGAAAAACGAGTGGAACAGAGGGCAAAAAGGCACAAAAAACTAGGGAAAAAAGAGTGGCACAGAGGGCAGAAGGGCACAAAAAAATGAGTGGAACAGAGGGCCGTGGGCACAAAAAACAAGGGAAAAACAAGTGGAACAGAGGGCAGAAAGGCATCAAAAACTGCGGGAAAACGAGTGGAACAGAGGGCAAAAAGGCACAAAAAACGAGGGGAAAACGAGTGGCACAGAGGGCAGAAGGGCACAAAAAACAAGTGGAACAGAGGGCAGAAGTGTACAAAAAAATGAGGGTAAAACAAGTGGAACAGAGGGCAGAAAGGCACAAAAAACTATGGAAAAACGAGTGGAACAGAGGGCAGAAAGGCACAAAAAACGAGTGAAAAACGAGTGGCACAGAGGGCAGAAGGGCACAAAAAACAAGTGGAACAGAGGGCAGAAGGGCACACAAAACTAGGGAAAAACAAATGGAACAGGGGGCACAAAGGCACAAAAAACAAGGGAAAAACGAGTGGAACAGAGGGCAGAAAAGCACCAAATACTAGGGAAAAACGAGTGGATCAGAGGGCAGAAAGGCACAAAAAGCTAGGGGAAAACTAATGGAACAGAGGGCAGAAAGGCACAAAAAATGATGGATAAACAGTTACTGTTAAAATGAGGGAATAATAACACCACACTAATATGGAGGTTTGACGTTTCCTTTTATTTAGTTCAGGGCCAGGAATATCAGATACATGCACAATGAACTACCCAAGGACCCTGCGGCTGCAACCGGCCCCACACACTCTACCACACACACACCATCCTGACCACCATCACAACATTTGCTCCGTGCACATGGACATCACACACAGGCATACTATGACCAAATAACCAACAACAAACCTCACATCTCCTTTGTTTTACAGCTTTCAAGATACACCATATTATACACAGCAAACCCCACACATGAAACAAATAACAACCAGCCCGCAGGAATACAAAAGCTAAACAAATACATAAGGATTGAGCCACGTAGGAAGTTCCCTCTCACACACACCCTGTTGTGTTATGCCATGTTCAACATAAGTCTTTGTTAGAGATAGCTCCACACCGGATCCATAAAGTATGACACAGAGTCTAATATCAATTCAGGTCAGGATACAGAGTTGCTTAACTCTGGCCCAGCGTCATTCACCTTACCTCTTAAATAACCATTAACTTCATCAAGCTGTTCACACTCAAGCTAACTTCCTTCAACACTATGACATAAGGCAACACTGTGCAGATTCCATCCTCCACCATGCTCCATCCAGACTCCATTCATTAATACTTCCATAACCTTCTCCGGGCGAGGGGGGTGGAGCCCATCCCCCGAGCCCACCGACACAGCCGCCTGCAACCTCAGACAGAGGATAGACAACTGCACCAACACCCTTGCCCCGTTCAAGAAACCCTCCAGCAGTCACACCAGCAAAAAAGCTGGCTGGTTCACTGAAGACCTACCGGCCTCCAAGCAAACCTGCCGAAAGCTGGAGAAGAACTGGCTCTGTGACCAAACACCTGACAGCTAGGCAACCCACAAGAATACCACCCGCAGACACCATCACCTCATCAGATTAGCCAAAAGGGCCTCCTTCAAAGACCGCCTAGACAACAACACACACAACAGCAAAGAGCTCTTGAACATCATGAAGGAACTCTCCAACCCCAGATCCAACAACAACGACATCCCACCGTTGCAAGACCTGTGAGACTCACTGGCAACCTTCTTCCATCATAAGATCGCAGTCATCCACAACAGCTTCAACAACATCATCGCCCCGAAAACCACTGAGACCCCCAACCCCACGACCACCATCCACACCAACCGCCTACTCTCCTGGGCCAACATCAACGACGACGACACCATCAAGATCATGAACACCATCCACTCCGGCGCTCCGTCAGACCCTTGCCCACACCACATCTTCAACAAAGCCAGCACTGCCATCGCACCCCATCTCCAGACAGCCATCAACATCTCTTTCTAGACAGCAACCTTTCCGGAGAGTTGGAAGCACGCCATGATTAACGCCTTACTCAAGAAACCCAAGGCGGACTCCAAGGACCTCAAGAACTTCCAGACCATCTCCCTTCTCCCGTTCCCGGCGAAGGTCATTGAGAAGACTGTCAACGAACAACTGACCCGTTACCTCGAGGAGAACAGCATTCTGGACCCATCCCAGTCCGGGTTCCGCAGTAACCACATCACAGAAACTGCCCTCATCGCTGCCACCGATGACATCAGGACCCTGCTAGACAACAGAGAAACATCGGCCCTCATGCTCCTGGACCTGTCTGCCAAATTCGACAGAGTCTGCCACCACACACTACGAACACAACTCCACAAAGCCGGGATCCAAGAAAAGTCCCTGGACTGGACCACCTCCTTCCTCTCCGGCAGAATACAGAGCGTCCGCCTTCCCCCTTCCGCTCCAAAGCCACTGAGATCATCTGCGGGCGTACCCCAGGGCTCATCCTTCAGCCGAACGCTGTTCAACATCAACATGGTACCACTAGCCCACGTCACCCGACTGCACAACCTCAACATCCTCTCCTATGCCCACGACATCCAGCGGATCCTTTTCCTCACCAAGGACCCCCAGACTGCCAAAACCAACCTCCACGAAGGAATGAAGGCCATCAGTGAATGGATGAGGAACAGCCGACTGAAGCTGAACTCAGACAAGATGGAAGTCCTCATCCTCTGGTCCTCCCCTTTGGCATGGAACGACTCCTGGTGCAATGATAGAATTACCCAAAGCCAGCTCCTACTTCTCCTTCCAAAATGCAGTTCAACTGCCTTTCATTTCTTTCTCTTTAGGGCAGATTGACAAAATATACAACCAAGCCCTTTAATCTTAACATCACTGTCCAATCCCTGCATCCAAGTTTTCCATTAACTACTTACCTTTCAAATTACCTATAACTACCACAAAGTTACCATAAGTAAATGCCACTTCATGTTCAGATTCCTCAAATTCATCTTTCATCATCATCAAAAACTTTATTGCGGCTATTTCAGCCATAAAAGTACATATACATTTTTACAGTACAGTAAAATATAATCAATAGCAGCATTAGGAAATACGATTTCATTATATAATTGGCATACATAGTTTACACATGCGTCAGGGAAAAATGACATGGGAATCAGTTTATCTTTAAAAATCCTAATATTTAAAAATATATTTTAAGGTTAAAAACCGTACAAGAACTTTCTTAAAAGAACCTTAAAAATTAACATCCATTGTCACAAAGGTACCCCACTGCTTTGGTCGTCTATAGGTCCCACCCAAAGGCAACTCCCTGAATATACTACTAAGCTGGTTGCCTTAGGAAATCAAAAAGAGAAAACAGCTGCCAATAGCTAAATTACATTCTTTAACAGATACATTTGTTCAAGCAACATAGAGAAAAGGAATTTTGAGCACGCCACAACATATACTGGTGCAGTATCAGATTTTAGGATCCTTAGGAAGTCTGGATAATTTCTAATACCCAGATTTCTGCACAGTTGGATGATACATTTTGACCTGGACAACTTATATGCCAGGCAAAATAGCATAACGTGGGTCACTGTTTCCTCCTCAACATGCATCCTGGGCAAAAAGACTTAATGGGCCCCGCCCACTCGTTAGTTACTGCATAGAGCCGGAGTGACCCATATCTGAATTGCAAATACAGCTTCCTTGTTAAAGGCAGCTGGATTTGATCTAATACCTACCTGTTCAAATTGATAGAGTGACTTAAAGTCAAGGAACCCATAGGTTGGACTAGTGGTTTTTACTGCTTGTAATAGGGTGGTCAGTTTGAAATCTTTCACAGCTTTGGCTAGTTGTTTTTTAGAAATAGCTGTACACGATTCCTCGGGGATAGTCCAAAGGTCCTCCCTCCCCATAGCACAAAAGGAATCCCTGACAAACGACAAACAAGGTATTCTGCCTACAGTGCCCAATAATAACAGTACCGCTTTTAATTCTTCCCTATAGTGTCTCAACTCGGGTGTACTCCACAGCCGCCGTCAATATAGCAGCGGTCGTGTTGAAGTTAAGTCCACTATTGGGAGAATATCCAAGTCCATTCACAGCGGAACTAGGGGCGTACTTACTGGCAAAGCCAGGATATTTCTGATTAGCTTATTTTCAGTAAGTGATACGGCATTAGATGGGCAATGTCCCCACAACTCTGCCTCATACAGGGCAGCAGACCTGGCTTGCACTTTATAGATCTCAAGCGGCGGGCTTATGGTCATCACAGCACAAGTCTTATGAACTTTCATTAATCCCCCTATTGCCTGGGCTAGTTTCAGGTTGGCCTTCTCGATTTGAGGACCCCAACCCATCTTATCATATAGCGATAGACCCAAGTAGTCGAAGATGTTAACTCGCTCGAGTGGTCTATCATCCATCAATGGATGTGGGCAGTTAGTGGAGCTGGCATTGAAGACCATATACGTTGTTTTGTTAATGTTAACTACCAAATTTCTTTTTTTGCAGAACTGGCCAAACTCGTTCAACACTCGCTGCATACCCACCGATGACTTTGAGAGGAGCAGGGTGTCATCCGCGAACATTAACGCGGGGAATTTAGATGACGATATTCTAGGAGAATCCAGGTCTTTTGAGGCGAGCAGGTCGTCAATGAGACTATTTAGAAATAAGGAAAAGAGGGTCGGGGCAAATACACAGCCTTGCCTAACCCCTTTTCCAACAGGGAAGGGTGTTGTTAATAGGCCATTCTTGCCCTATCTTACTCTGGCATATGTATCCTCATGGAGGCGTTTAAGTTGATGGCAAAGATATGGCGGAACTTCCATGTCCAGCAAGATACTCCATAGCTGGTCACGATACACCATGTCAAACGCCAACTTCAAATCCACAAATGCAAGATACAGGCTCCCCCGTTCCAAAACAATGTGCTTCCAGTAAATTAACCGGAGCCTAAATATTTGGTCTATATTTGAAAGTTTAGATCTAAATCCTGCTTGCAGCGGGGTTAGTATATCTCGATCTTCTATACACTCCTGTAATCTACTGAGTAATATCCTCCCATAGATCTTCTGCGTGACATCAATAAGACTAATTGGCCTATAATTCGCAGGCTCGATCGGGGACCCTTTTTTAAAGATAGGAACAACCTACGCGCCTGCCCAAGTTGGCGGTGCTGGAAGGCCTTGTAGAATTCCATTAAAAAGTAGTAATAAATATGGTGCCCACACTGTCTGCTCATTTTTGAACAGGTCCCCTGGGATCCTGTCCAGCCCGGGTGCCTTGTTCGGTTGGAGCTTTCCTAAAGCCGTTACTACCTCGACCATTGTCCATGGAGGTATTTCCTGTGGGGGTTCTAAATTAAAATAACATTGGGGTGCCTTACTTGCACTTGTATCATTACATGAGCTAGAATACAATTCTTTAAAATATAGATGCCAGGATTCCTCGTCAATATTAGGATCAATAGTGGTCCTACCCTCCGTTTTCCCCGAGTGGACCAAATTCCAAAAAGATCTACTATCCTTTGAGTCTAAGGCAATCTTAATGGCCTGCCATCTATCCGATTCCCAATCTAATTGGGCTTCTTTTATTGATGTCCTAAATTCAGCCCTTGCTTCCCTGATACAATCATTGTTGCTCCCCTTAAGCGAGAGCAACAACGCCTTTTTTGCTGCACTACAATCCCTTATATACCAGGAATATTTGTCGCTTCCGGGTTTATGTTTATTTGGCCAATCTTGAAGAAAAACTCTCCCAGAGTCTGGACCATTTCCAGGTGTATATCCCCGTTTCACCATTTAGGCCTAGGCTCAATCTATCCTCCGTTATCCGGCTGGCCTTCTCCAATATTGGGATAATGCTTGTGTAGAGCTCTGACATGGTTTCTGAGGATTGGTTAATTTTGGCCCACCTAATCCGTCTCCTCCTTTTACAAATACCAGGTTGTTGTGCTGCAGAGTGTCGCCAATGGAACCCGCTTCACCCAGCTGAAAGTCCAGCACAGTGATTAGAGGATTATGGTCGCTTTCACAACGTACATTAACGCTGAAATCAACTGCATTGTGCCAGACCTCCAAGCTAAGCATTAGATAATCGATTGTTGCAGCTCGGCCACCTATTTCAAAGGTTGGATGCCCCGGGCTATCTCCAGGAAATCGCCTGTTGCAAGCCCTTAGGGTAGGTCAAATTCATCTTTCACTACATCATCCTTCATGGGCAGACATGATAACTCATCTGCCACAGCCTTCCTTGTCCCCTGCAATGAATTTGTTATCACAACCATACAATTAATTTAGAGGCTAATCTTGATAAACGTGGGTTCAGATTTCCCCCACCTCATCCCTTCAGCATGCTGACCAGGGGTTTATAGGACTTTCATATGTTCAGGTTTGTCCCAATACATAGTTCCTGAACCTCTCTGGTGCTAAGTAGTAGTCAACAATTCCCACTCAGGGCCGAGTGATTTCTTTCAGCCTAAGGGTATGTAATGATCAATCAATCAATCACAGACATTTATAGAGCGCACTACTTACCCGGAGGGTCTCAAGGCGCTTGGGGGGGGGGGGAGTGCTGCTACTGCTCGAATAGCCAGGTCTTGAGCTTCTTCCTGAAGGAGAGGTGGTCTTGGGTCAGGCGTAGGTCGGTCGGGAGGGAGTTCCAGGTCTTGGCGGCCAGGTAGGAGAAGGACTTTCCTCCTGTTGTCGTTCTTCGGATGCGGGGGACGGCGGCGAGGGCGTGGCTGGCTGATCGGAGCTGTCGTTTGGGAGCGTAGAAGTTGATGCGGTTGTTGAGGTAGCTCGGGCCTTGATCGTGTAGGGCTTTGTGTGCGTGGGTGAGGAGGCGGAAGGTGATTCTTTTGTTGACGGGGAGCCAATGCAGGTCTCTCAGATGTCCGGAGATGTGGCTGTGTCGTGGGATGTCGAGGATGAGTCTGGCTGAGGCGTTCTGGATCCGCTGGAGTCTCTTCTGGAGCTTCTCAGAGATTCTAGGCCCATGGGTTGGTGTTTTAGACACTTTGAACCCTCAAGGAGACATTCTGGAAGAAGATCCAGAAGTTTGGGAACTTTTTGGTAAAAGAACTATAGGCTGACCAGGTGCACTGTTGGAGTTGAAGTTCCAGACCTCAAGAGGAAAACAAGAGCATTTGAACCCTTTGCTGGTGGTGGACTGCTGTCCTGCATCAAGAAAAACTGGAAGTAAGTGTATAAGAGTTACATCAAGGTTGACCCGAATACTGGACCAGCGCAACATTTTTTAACCCTTTGAGCAGTATTTGCTTCTAAGTGCTAGATTTACTATTAATATTAAACATTCATATCTTTGGTTCCGTACATTGTATTTTGTAATGTTGGTGTCTATTGGTTCATAAAAATATAACCTATTTTTATAAATTGTTCTTAAACTTTTATTGTCTTTGCATCTAACTTATTTAATGTATTGGTGTCTTTAAATGCTTTACAAACCTGTCTCCTAAATTAAGGCTGCATGTTCGTTGCCAGCTACCAAAGAAAGAATATAGGGGCACATGCATCAATGAAAATTGCATTCGCTAAGGGTTCGAATCGCAAAATTCGTCCGTTTGTGGATGCAATTTCATTATTTGGGATGCATCACAATTTTTGTATTGTTCGCAATTTAAGAAATCGCAAAATTGCGATTTCTTAAATTGCGATTGCATTTAAGGAATCTCAAATTGAGATTCCTTAAATGCAATGCATGAAACCTAAAAAAATAGCAAATTCGCACTTAGGAGGAGCAAATTACCATGAGGTATAACATATGTGACTTTTAAATTAATAAGGGCACACAATTCCATCCCTAAACATTGTGCAAAGAATCAGTTAAACGTGGCAGAAAAAGTAGGTTGTGTATAATTGTGGTGTAGTATTGCATTTATATAGTGCTCACTACCCCTAACAAGGCACCAAAACTGGTATTTTTTGCGGAGTCTGAAACTTGCACAATCTGGTTAAATCGCCGTTTTTGTGTAAACAGTTAGCCCAGAAATATGCATATCAGAGAGATCCATATCCTTCTTGGGGAAAAAGTAACAGATTTGTCAAAAAATGTAAGCTGAATACCTGTTTGCTTTTTAGTCCTCACCACAGACTTTAAAAGCTTATATGCATAGCTTGCGTTACTTGAGTACGAGTAAAGCGTTGGCTGACAAAAACGTGTGCATTATGGTAATTTGTTATGCAAATCACTGCCCAATTTGTCCAAGTGAACAAATGCAGCCCTTAGCAACCCCTGGTTCAGTCCTACATTCATCCAGTGCCCTGCAGAGACTCCTCTGTGTGCAGAAATTTACAGCACCTATAAAATATCGGTCGGGTTAACCGATAACTTGTTGCCAATATGGCCTGCCACATTACAAGTATGCTGCCTATACGATATAGCGTCCAGACAAATGGAAATCAACCTTTCCTTCAGCATTCAGGAACCTCCAGACTGAGTTCAGTCACCTTTCCCTGGCCAGGCATGTTGCTGTGTATAATAATTAGATGCACGCTGGTCCACCCATTGCTGTGGACAGTCGATGCAGTAGAAGCGACAGAGAAGCCATGCCTCTCCTCTCTGCCAGGCAGAACTCATACTGTAGATAAACACCGTCACTTTTTACTTTGGCAGATGGGAAGAGTCAGCGCTCAGTGATATCACTTATCTTGGTACTTACCTCTCAGGTATGGTCGACTCTTGGGGCGTGAACTCTGAGCCATGTGCGGCCAGCCTGGCAAATGTGCATCTGAGGGCAAGAGGTAAATTGTGTACAATGGCAGAGACAACAAACTGCTCATCTTAGCTTTTGTACACTGACCATCGCTCAAGTATGCTGACCTAGCTATGAGAATGTGCCAGGAGTGGGCTTTACTGTTAAGGCAAGACAAAATGTAGTGCTGATTAATTGAACTCCACCGGCGGTGGAATTTATTAGTAATTCCACATTACAAGTGCATCGCAGAAATTCTAAATTCCGTCAATTCCACCAGCAGGGTTAACAATTCCACACACCCCTACACAAACCTTGAGAACCTTATGGAATCCCTGGGATTTTGGAAAAAAGGCCTCAAATGTGGTATGGATGCCTTATGTTGAAAAAATTATGGATGTCTAAGCATGAACCACCTCAAAGAGCCAAAGAATGTCTTAGCACAGGGTGTGGAAAAGGCTTAGTAGCCAAGGGGTCAATAGAAACAAAGATAGCTTTTTGTGTGAGTAGAGGAATTTTAGAGGGTGTTTTTCTAACTCTCTTGAGTATGTTTATCCTTGAGTCATCTAGAACTTGTCTAAGGATTGCACAATTGCAACATCCAGCTGAGAGGAAGCCACACATTAATTCTATGTGAGTGATGAATCATGGTAGTGATGGAAAATATTATCAGTTAATACATACAGTCTTGGAACCAAAGACAAATGTGGCAGAATTATCTAAATGTACAAGGAAAATTACATTTCTAGATTGATGACTGTTCTTGCATTGAAGATTCCCCAAATTTCAATTATCTGTTAGAATTTCAAATGACTCTAATGATATTCAACATATTTCTCCATTCAGTGCAAGTCATCTTCATGGCTAAACGTTATCTCTCAACTGCCAAATAATTAGTTTCAGATTCTAACAAAACAAGGGACAAGGAAAAGATTGGATGTTTTTGTTGACAATCTTCTTGTCTTGACCAAAACTGCACCCATTCATCTTTCAGAACCATTGTTTCAGCAATTAGTTTCTTTGAAGTATTAGAAAGCCCTAAGATCGCTATTTTGGTAAACATTTATTTGAGCATAATAAATAGTTTTTCATCTTGGTCTTCTCAACAGTATTTTTTCTTACTTATCCCTTCTTTTTAAATCACCATTGATAACACTGGTTCAAAACCTAAAAAATTCTACATTAATTGAATTGACATAAAAGTGTGTAGACACCAGGAACATTGAGCTGTCTTAATATTCATTAGGTGAGTGTCCATCCATAACAGCAGAAATCTACCGGGCTATGAAAAGACCAGCAGGAATCAGTCTTCTTCCTTGTCAAACTCACACTCCTCAGGCTTACAAAGCAGATGATGTTACAGTGTCTTGACAATTTCAGATTTGCATATTCTACTGCAAGAATCTTTGAAAACATTACAATTTCGTCCAAATAAAGATATATAAACTGACTCAAAAGATCATAAAAGATGGAATTCATATAGTGCTAAAAAATAGCAGGAGCATTCCATATCTCAAATGGTATTAAATTATATTCAACTTGCCAAAATGGGGTGCAGAAAACTGTTTTCACTCTTTATATGCAAAAAATGATGTGCCTCAAAAGCCAAACTAAGTGATGACTCGTGCTCCATGACGTTCTCAGTTATACCCTTTATATAATGCTAAGGATATCTACTGTTTATTGTGATCTTACCCAAGCCTCCATAATCAATACAAGGGCAAAGATACTGCTCATTCTTGGGTACAAAGAACAAAGGCATCCCCTCTGGTGATGAAGATGGAATAATCTAACTATTCTATACGTTTTCTTGTAAATAAGCATTCAGTATCTCCTTCTCTTTTCAAGTCAAGGAATGCATTTGTCCAAAATGAACAACAAAACCAGATTACATTGTTTTAATATAGTCATATTCCCTATGAGGTAAGCAGGCAGACTTTGGGCTTTCCTTGAACTGATGAAAAAGAATGACACTGCTGTCGCACTAATGACAGACTAACTGCTACTAATCTGGATGTAGAGTACTTTTTCCCACCATTCAGATACCAATAACCTCTTGGAGTATAATAATAGTTGTGGCAAAACTGTGATGATAAATACATTATTGAAATTGACAAAGTTGCTTATGGATTGTAACTCTTCAACCAATCTTTGTAAAAAAAATTATATTTGTAAAAGGCAATAATGTTAATACATAATACCTCCACATGAACTCCAGAGGAGGCTTGCTATGAAAATGTAGTCCTCTTGTTAGAATATAAGTTAATGGTAAACTAACAGCAGTTCAAATTGCATCAGGAGTCTTGTTGCTCTCATATAGATATTGTTCCTTGTAGTCTAATCCTGATCAATAAACATAACAAATGAGCCGGGCACTTTGACTGAGCCTATCACAACCTGTGAGCACCTGGATACCCATTGTTGGTAATTAGCAGCCCTCTATAAATCTACTGATTGGTGGATTGATTATCCAACAAATCATAAGTATTGAAAATCTTTATTTTTTCAGATCTAATACCAATTGACATTAGAAATAACAGATTAGCAGTGTTATTCATGGATGATCAAACAGATCAATAAGACTAACAATCATTTATTTCTAGAAGATCAAATATCAGGGAGCTAGTTTTTCCCCATATTCTACTATGGCAAGGATTACATTCTGCCAGCTACAATTGTGACCATTTGGAACAGTCTTCACTCATGTGCCCAGCATCACCATAATATAGACACATCACAGCTTCGTGCTGGTACTCTTACGTTTTTTCAATTATTCCTGATAGTTACTAATTGTATCAGTTGTTCCTGGAGCAATGGGTCCACAGTGGCTGTCAACTGAGAAGACAATGAAGGCTTAGGCAAAATTTAAAGATTTCCCCCAAAACTTATTTTTCCCCATATTCTCTCTAATAATCTAAGCTCAACTAGCATTACTACCTCAAACTGATGACTGAAAATGAATTAACAGTGCTAAAACAATTACCTGACAGTAGACCATGTGCTATGCCATAGTATCTGGACCCTGCTCTGCTCATGACTCCTGAACCCTCTGTTGCTCGTCTTCCTCTTATCCTGAACTGTCCCCACTCACTGGATCCTGCAGCTACAGAACAAAAACTAACTGTGCAAGTTACAATTGATTGGGAAATAAGGGTTTCCTACTGCGACTCAAGTTCTATGTCATTTGTGCAATATGCAAGTGTCCAAATAGATTTTTATATTAATATGTGAAATGCATCACCATTCCCAGTGCTAGCTCAGCCTGCAGCCGCTTACAGCGTATGGTTGTTTCTGAGTGCCATGAGATCCTCGACAGGAGTGGGACTCAAAGAAGTCTATACTTTTTAGTTATTGGTGAGGTTTACTGCAAATCATAAAACAAGGATGATAGACATGTCATGGTAGAAATCTTTCAATCAGCCCATCGTGACTCCTGCCTGGAAACAGCAGTGGGGATGTGGGGAGGAAGGGTTTGGGGGATCACTATAAAAATAGAAATCACTTACCTCCCGGCCGGCTACCCGCTGCCGCCTCTCCTGTGTACTCTTCCTGGCTTCTTGTGACAAATATGAAGCTGGAAGCACCAAAGCCCCCATGCTCACCGCAGCCAATCACAACACTGCAATGCACCATTTAGATTGGTCTGAGTGCTATGACAGCGCTCAGCCTGGGGCTGTAGGTGTGGGCATGTTCTCCATGCAGGCTGTAATGCAGCCTACATGGAGAAGTAGGAAAGTGGGCATGACTGGTTTGGGCGGCCCAAGAGGGCCGGCCAAACAGTCATTGCGCACCTGGAGGGTAGTACCACTTCCCCTAGCTCTTTAGCCCCGCCCGCCCCCTCACACAAGCTGCTGCAGTATAAGGACAACATAAAATTATTATGACATTAGTTATCATTTTATTTTTTTCTTTCTTTTGCTGCTCCCAGCCACCACTGCAGTCAGTATTGGAGGGAAGGAAAAAGGAATGGAGAAATTGTGGGGCATATTATCAACAACTAGCGATATTTATGGCTAAATAAGCTTAGCGACATTTTTTCTATTGCCGTGCATCACCAATATTATTATCGCAGAGATAACGTGCTATTAGCAACGTTTATCTCAAATGCGATAAAATATCTGGCGATAGCGGCTTAAAGCGTGAATATCGCTGGAAATCCTGCAACATTCAGGCATTAACGCCAAAAGGGTTTTAACCTGAATATCTAACTCCCATTGGATATACAGGTTAAGAAGTGGTCAGAGCAGGTGTTGGGTTTTGGCGATATTCACGCTTAGCGAATTTCTTTTTATCGCTTAGCCTGCGTTAATAATAGGCGATAGCGATGTTAGCGACTGCTTTCAGTCGCTAACAGGTTGGGTACGCCCCCTTTGCATGTCATTAGCGATAACTTTCGCTGACATACAAAGCGGGCCCCAAACGGCTTGCTATCGCCTACAAACTGTCGCTAACTGCTGTTAGTGACAGCTTGCTAATAGGGCGATGATATTATCGCTGCTTCACGGCCGAAAACGGCCGCAAAAGTGGTGATAATTTCATATCGCCCGTCTTGCTAATATGCCCCTGTGTTCGGCCAAAGTAAATGAACCTGTGGTTATCTCCTGCTGGAATTTCCTGTGCTTAACATACAATTATGTGCAAATTTAAAGTCTGTTGTGGCAGACAGATTCTCATTTCCAAACAGAAATAACATGGTAATATTACTGTATGGAGCAAATATTTTCAGCACAGTGGATATAACATTTGCTTAATCAATCAATCAATCAATCAATCAAAGACATTTCTAGAGCGCACTACTTACCCGTAGGGTCTCAAGGCGCTGGGGGGAGGGGGGTGCCGTTACTGCTCGAACAGCCAGGTCTTCAGCTTCTTCCTGAAGGAGAGGTGATCTTGGGTCAGGCGCAGGTCGGTCGGGAGGGAGTTCCAGGTCTTGGCGGCCAGGTAGGAGAAGGACCTTCCTCCTGTTGTCGCTTTTCGGATGCGGGGGACGGCGGCGAGGGCGTGGTTGGCTGATCGGAGGTGGCGTTTGGGAGCGTAGAAGTTGATTCGGTTGTTGAGGTAGCTCGGGCCTTGGTCGTGTAGGGCTCTGTGTGCGTGGGTGAGGAGGCGGAAGGTGATTCTTTTGTTGACGGAGAGCCAATGCAGGTCTCTCAGGTGTCCGGAGATGTGGCTGGTTCGTGGGATGTCGAGGATGAGTCTGGCTGAGGCGTTCTGGATCCGCTGGAGTCTCTTCTGGAGCTTGGCGTGGTACCGGCGTAGAGGGTGTTGCCGTAGTCCAGTCGGCTGGTGACGAGGGCCTGGGTGACGGTCTTCCTGGTCTCGGTGGGGATCCACCAGAAGATCTTTCGTAGCATGCGTAGGATGTTGAAGCACGACGAGGAGACGGCGTTGACTTGCCTGGTCATGGAGAGGAAGGAGTCCAGGATGAAGCCCAGGTTGCGTGCGTGGTCTGTCGGTTTGGGTGCGGTGCCCAGGGCTGGAGGCCACCAGGAGTCGTCCCAGGCGGAGGGGGAAGAGCCCAGGATGAGGACTTCCGTCTTGTCTGAGTTCAGTTTCAGGCGGCTGGTCGTCATCCACTCGGCTACCTCTTTCATCCCTTCGTGCAGGTTGGCTCTGGCGGCGGCGGGGTCATTGGTCAGGGAGAGGATCAGCTGGGTGTCGTCGGCATAGGAGATTATGTTCAGGTTGTGTCGGCGTGCGATGGCCGCGAGGGGGCTCATGTAGACGTTGAAGAGGGTGGGGCTCAGCGAGGATCCTTGAGGGACGCCGCAGATGACATCGGTGGGCTCTGACTTGTACGGTGGTAGGCGGACTCTCTGTGTTCGTCCGTCGAGGAAGGAGATGATCCATTCCAGAGCCTTCTCCTGGATTCCGACGTTGCTGAGGCGCTGTTAGACGGACCGGGAGGGTCGGCCGAGATTACGGGGAGAGGTCTCCAGGGAGAGCCGTCTCCAACGACTGTACAGACAAGTAACTTCCCCCCCACAGACGGACACCACACAAGGTTGAAGGTTAACGAGACTTTATATGCAATTCTTAGGTTACGATGGTATGATACAAGGAGGTCTGGACTCAGGGGTCCCCTCGGTTCTGATCTCTGGCTGAGGGAAAGGGTAGCGGGACAGTCTTAGTTACCAATGAGTACAAAATAGCTCTCAATCCTCGAGCTCGGCGTTCTAGATGATCGGGCCGTGGAGGAGCCAAGCAGGTCCCGAGATGGATGAAGGAAGGGCGACGGTCCGCGGCGGAGCCTGCAGGTCCCGGTGAAAGATGACGGTTACAACGGTCCGCGGCCACGCCAGCAGGTCCCGACGACGATGAAAGATGAAGGTTACGACGGCTGTGGCAGCGCCAACAGGCAGGACGATGGTGCACAGGACAGAGCTACGGCAGCGCCAGTAGTCCGTCCAGGATGAGTTCCTCTTTACGTCTCTCGACTCCAAGATACAACTGCCTTCCTGCTCTGGAGCTGCCCCAGTTATAGGGCTGGTGTACTTTGATGTCCGGACCCTCGCACTTGGAGGTCGGGAGGTCCGGGATGAGGGAGTCCAGACACCCAGCAGGGGGGTGGAGCCAGCGCTCGGGGAGGCGATGGGCGAGCGGCCCTGGGCGGGGGAGAGCCATCGGCACCTCTTTCTCCCATTGACCTGCCAAGTAGCCCGCTCACCTCCTGGGGGAGGGTGGTGCCGGAATGTCTGAGGCCGGGCTAGGCCCAGGGTTGAGGTCGATCGGGGGCCAGGCGGCCTCGTGGTGAAGTGTCCAAGATGGCGGCCCGGGCTGGGCGCGTGGGCCGGCAGTGGATCGGACCCACGAGGTTAACATGTTCGAGGGCCGGGGTCCCTGAGGGGACGGAGGACGTGCAATGGTGGTGTGTGGTACTTGCGTGACTGGGCCCGGGCCTGGTTGAGCCAGGGGAGAGCGGCCCTTCATGTGGCCTGTCCAACATGCGTCCCCCCCAGCTGAAGGCGGGGAGAGTTACCCATCCTCTTGGGGACTCTCCTCGTCGAGGCGGAAAAACCGGGACAGGCCATCCGCGTTGGCGTGGTCTGACCCAGGCCGGTGTTCGACTGTGAAGTCCATACCTTGCAAGGAGATGGACCAGCGTAGCAATTTTGGGTTTTCCCCCCGCATATGCATCAACCACTGCAGGGGTCGGTGGTCAGTCTGCACCCGAAAGTGGGTGCCAAAAAGGTAGGGCCGGAGCTTCTTGAGGGCCCATACCACAGCGAAGGCTTCCCTCTCTATGGTGCTCCAGCGTTGCTCCCGTGGTAGGAGTCTCCGGCTGATGAAGGCCACCGGTTGATCAAGGCCTTCGGTGTTCACTTGAGACAGGACCGCCCCAATGCCCTGGTCGGAGGCGTCCGTCTGGACGACGAACTCCCGGCTGTAGTCTGGGGCCTGGAGCACAGGAGCGGAACACATGGCGGCCTTCAACTGTTCGAATGCCGCTTGACACTCTGGGGTCCAGTTCACCTTCTTGGGCTGATTCTTTGACGTGAGTTCGGTGAGAGGCCCCACTATGGTACCATAGTCTTTCACGAACCTTCGGTAGTAGCCCGTGAGGCCCAGGAAGGCTCGTACCTCGGTTTGGGTGATAGGGGGCTGCCAGTTCTGGATGGCGGCAATTTTCAGCTGTAGAGGGGCCACTAGGCCGCTCCCCACCTGGTGTCCGAGGTAGGTCACAGACCCTTGTCCAATTTGACACTTGCTGGCCTTGATCGTGAGACCAGCTCGCTGAAGGGCTTGCAGCACTGCTCGGAGGTGGTGGAGGTGCTCGGTCCAATGGTGGCTGTACACAGCGATGTCGTCTAGGTAGGCGGCGCTGAACTCTTCGAGCCCCGCCAGGACCTGATTGACGAGCCGTTGGAAAGTCGCTGGGGCATTTTTCATGCCGAAGGGCATGACCGTAAAATGATAGTGGCCATCGGGGTTGGAGAAGGCAGAACGTTCTTGTGCTCGGGGTGTGAGGCCGATCTGCCAATAACCTGCCGTCAGGTCGAAGATGCTGAGGTAGCGGGCAGCTCCCATTCGGTCGACCAGTTCATCGGCCCGGGGGATGGGATGTGCGTCCGTTCTGGTGACTTCATTCAGGCCCCGGTAGTCGACGCAGAACCGGAGTTCTGGTGTGGTTCCGGGGGCGGCTGCCTTGGGGACCAGTACGACCGGGCTGGCCCATGGACTGTCTGAGGGCTCGACGACCCCGAGCGTGAGCATCTTAGCTACTTCCGCCTGGATGCAGGCCCGTACCCGATCAGGTACGCGGTAGGCCCGGTGGCGGATAGGAGGGCTGTCTCCGGTGTCCACATCGTGCACACACCAGGAGGTGACACCTGGGGTGAGGGAGAACAGACTGGCGAACCGTGACAGGAGGGCTTGGCACTCTTGGCGTTGTTCTCTGGTGAGGGTCTCCGAAAGTCGGACCCCATCCACGGAGCCGTCTTGCTCCTGGGTCCGCAAGAGGTCAGGGAGAGGCTCGGAGTCGTCTTCAACCCCATTGTCTGTGGCCATCAGTAGGCTGAGTTCTGTTCGTGCAAAGTGGGGCTTCAGTCTGTTGGTGTGGAGGACTCGGAGTGGGTTCCGGGAGGACTCCATATCGATCAGATAGGTGGCAGGCCCCTTTCGCTCGATTACCTTGAAGGGTCCCGTCCATTTGTCTTGGAGAGCGCATGGCTCCGTGGGGGACATTACCCATACCTGTTGCCCCGGCTCGAATTCAATGGATGAGGCGTTCTGGTCATACCATTTTTTCATGTCCTCTTGACTGGCCTCTAGGTTGGCTTTTGCTAGGTCTCTGAACCGCCGGGACTGGTTGCGGAGGGTGAGGAGGTACCGGAAGACATCTGGAGGACTCTTGGCCGGAGGCATCTCCCAGCCTTCTTTGATCAGGCTGAGCGGCCCCCGCACTGGGTGCCCATATAGCAGTTCGAATGGGCTGAAGCCTAGGGACTTCTGTGGGACCTCCCGGTAGGCGAAGAGGAGGCACGGCAGCAGCACATCCCACTGGCGACGGAGGGGCTCTTCCAACCCCCCGATCATCCCTTTTAGCGTGCGATTGAACCGCTCAACAAGTCCGTTTCCTTGGGGGTGATAGGGGGTCGTGAAGCGGTAGGTGACCCCACACTGTTGCCAGAGGGACTTCATGTATTTAGAGATAAAGTTCGTGCCTCTGTCGCTGACGACTTCTCGGGGGAACCCCACACGGGAGAAGATCCCCATCAGGGCCCGGCCGACCACTGGGGCTGTCACGGTCCGGAGAGGAATAGCCTCAGGGTAGCGGGTGGCGTGGTCCACTAGTACCAGGATGAAGCGATGGCCTTGCCTTGTACGCGGGTCCAGGGGTCCCACAATGTCTATTCCGACCCTCTCAAATGGGGTCGTGACTACTGGAAAGGGTTGCAGGGGGGCCTTTAGTTTGCGGCCGCTCTTTCCACTGGCTTGGCACGTGGGGCAAGATCGGCAATGCTGGTGCACATCGTTTCTCATTTTGGGCCAGAAGAAGTGGGTCACTAGGCGGCTGTAGGTTTTATCCTGTCCCAGGTGCCCTGCCAGGGGGACGTCGTGGGCCAGATTCAGCAGGAAGTCTCTAAAGCGGAGGGGCACTACTAGTACTCGGTTGGCCCCCAGCTCGGCGATTCGTTGCTCGCTGTACATCAGATCATTGTCCCAGTAGACCCAATGAGTTCCGGAGGTATCCCCTGCGCTTTGGGCGAGCGCTTGTTGTCGGAGTCCCTCGAGGGAAGGACAGGTCCTCTGTTCCTGACGAAATTGTTCTTGTGTGGGTCCCCCTTCTTGAGCCCACTGGTCAAGGTTAGCGAGGTCGGAAGGTTGAGCAAGTTCGAGGGGGATGTCATGGTCGGGGGTCTCGGCTGGGGCGACCGGAGGCGGTGGCGCCGGCCATTCTGGTTCTTCCGGGTGATGGTTGGCACGGGCGGCCATGGACCGGGTGCTGACGCACGCCCAGTCCGGGACGCCCAACATCCCCAAGTGTTCTTTTCGCTCCACGGCGGCCCACGGGGAGCTTTCCAGGTCATTTCCGAGGAGGCAGTCCACGGGGGCGTCGTCTCGGACCGTCACTTTCAACATGCCGGAGACCCCTCCCCACTCAAAGGGGACGCAGGCCATCCGACACAGACTTTCCGAGTTGTCGGCTGATCGCACAGGGCAGAGAATGTTCGGTAGATATTGTTCTGGGGTCACCAGATGACAGCGGACGGCTGTCACACTGGCCCCGGTGTCCCGAAGGGCTTCGGCCCGTTGTCCATTGATGCTTACCCATTGACTGTACTTCTGGGTGTTAGCGGGTAGGGGGACCCGCGGGACCATGTCTCTTCCCCCTAAGCACGCGAGAGTCATGGCGGCTGGCTCCCACTCTTGATACTCTTGCTCGTCTGCTTCTTGTTCCTCGGAGATCTGTTCTTCCCCTAGTGCCGCGGCGGCCACGTGGCGGGGTTTTGGACTCTGATACTGCGGGCAGCTTGGGTCGTTTGCATAGTGGCCGACTCGTTGGCATCGGTGACATGTAACATTGGCTCTGTACCCCGGTCGCGCCGGGGTGCTGCCCCGGTTGGCCGGGGGGGTGGTGCTGGTAGCGGGGGCGGCCGGAGTGTGGTCTCTTCCTCGTCCTTGGCCCCCTCTTCCTCCTCTGGATCGGTGGTGACCATTGTTGTTCCTGTTCTGCTCGTAGGACCCATTCCGGCCCACTCTGGTGATCTCCCACCGGTCAGCTTCGGCTGCGAGCTGCCGGGGATCGGTTAACTTGCTGTCGAGGAGGTGTTGGCGTAGTTCAATGAAGCAATTGTTGGACAGATGCTCCCATACCATCAGATTGAACAGCTGCTCGTAGGTCGTGACGTTGCTCCCTCTGATCCAGCCTTCGAAGGCTCGGCTAAAGTACGTTACATAGTCCACCCAAGTTGTACCCGGGATGCGTGTGCAGTCTCGGAACCTCTGACGGTACATCTCGGGCGTGAGGCCATAGCGGGTGAGGAGGGCCGCTTTCATATGGTCGTAGGAGGTCATCTGGTGGTCTGGGAGCTGTAACAGGGTATCGCGACCCTCATTGAGGAATTTGCCCCATAGGCCGGCTCCCCAATCGTTTCTATCGATCCGGTGCGCAGTCATCGCGATTTCATAGGCCTTAAACCATTGCTGGATGTCGTCTTCTCGAAAATATTCTCGGACAACATCCTTGGGGATGTGTACTTTCTCCGTGGTCCCTGGGGTGCGTGGTCTGTCGGGTACCCCTGACTCTTTATTCTGCTTGCGCAGGTTGATCTCGGCTAGGTTCCGTTCGTGCTCGTACGCTAGTTTCTTTTCCTCGAGCTCCCTTTGCCTCTGTTTCTCCTCTCTTTCTTCTCGGAGACGTAGGTGCTCTAAGTTTATTTTTTTGCTCGGCCAACTTGAGTTCTACGTCCATCTTGAGCCGGGCCATTTCTAGTTCGTGTAGTCGGGTTTTTTCTCTTTCTTGGATCTCGTCTTGCGAGAGACTGGTTCTTTGCCCCTCAGGGGCCGTGTTGGTATTTCTCGCGGTGCTTTGCTCGGGGGCTTCGACCTCCCCGGTCTCTGCCCAAGATTCTAGGGCATGCTTAAAATCGTCCTTGGTGCTTAGTCCGGTGGTAGCGATACCTAGTTCGATGCAGAACTGCTTTAGTTCACGATGGCTGTACTCCTCTAGTTGTTCCATTTGGAACTTCTCAGTTGATCCGCTCTCTTTAGTTGACATTGTGGTTCGTTGTGGGGTGAGCTACTCTCTGTACGTTATGCGGTGATTCGGATCGCGCCGCTGGCCACCAATGTTAGACGGACCGGGAGGGTCGGCCGAGATTACGGGGAGAGGTCTCCAGGGAGAGCCGTCTCCAACGACTGTACAGACAAGTAACTTCCCCCCCACAGACGGACACCACACAAGGTTGAAGGTTAACGAGACTTTATATGCAATTCTTAGGTTACGATGGTATGATACAAGGAGGTCTGGACTCAGGGGTCCCCTCGGTTCTGATCTCTGGCTGAGGGAAAGGGTAGCGGGACAGTCTTAGTTACCAATGAGTACAAAATAGCTCTCAATCCTCGAGCTCGGCGTTCTAGATGATCGGGCCGTGGAGGAGCCAAGCAGGTCCCGAGATGGATGAAGGAAGGGCGACGGTCCGCGGCGGAGCCTGCAGGTCCCGGTGAAAGATGACGGTTACAACGGTCCGCGGCCACGCCAGCAGGTCCCGACGACGATGAAAGATGAAGGTTACGACGGCTGTGGCAGCTCCAACAGGCAGGACGATGGTGCACAGGACAGAGCTACGGCAGCGCCAGTAGTCCGTCCAGGATGAGTTCCTCTTTACGTCTCTCGACTCCAAGATACAACTGCCTTCCTGCTCTGGAGCTGCCCCAGTTATAGGGCTGGTGTACTTTGATGTCCGGACCCTCGCACTTGGAGGTCGGGAGGTCCGGGATGAGGGAGTCCAGACACCCAGCAGGGGGGTGGAGCCAGCGCTCGGGGAGGCGATGGGCGAGCGGCCCTGGGCGGGGGAGAGCCATCGGCACCTCTTTCTCCCATTGACCTGCCAAGTAGCCCGCTCACCTCCTGGGGGGAGGGTGGTGCCGGAATGTCTGAGGCCGGGCTAGGCCCAGGGTTGAGGTCGATCGGGGGCCAGGCGGCCTCGTGGTGAAGTGTCCAAGATGGCGGCCCGGGCTGGGCGCGTGGGCCGGCAGTGGATCGGACCCACGAGGTTAACATGTTCGAGGGCCGGGGTCCCTGAGGGGACGGAGGACGTGCAATGGTGGTGTGTGGTACTTGCGTGACTGGGCCCGGGCCTGGTTGAGCCAGGGGAGAGCGGCCCTTCATGTGGCCTGTCCAACAGGCGCTGAACTAGGGTGCGGTGGCAGACAGTGTCGAATGCCGCGGAGAGGTCCAGGAGGATGAGGGCCGCTGTTTCTCCGTCGTCCATCAGGGCTCGGATGTCATCGGTGGCGGCGATGAGGGCGGTCTCGGTGCTGTGGTTGGCTCGGAAGCCAGACTGTGAGGGGTCGAGGGATCCGTTCGTCTCAAGGAAGGCGGCCAGCTGCTTGTTGACGGTCTTCTCGATGACTTTGGCTGGAAACGGGAGGAGCGAGATGGGGCGGTAATTCTTGAGTTCGGTGGGGTCCGCTGTGGGTTTCTTGAGTAGAGCGCTGAGTTCGGCGTGCTTCCAGCTCTCAGGGAAGGTGGCGGTGTCGAAGGATGTGTTGATGATGTCTCGCAGGTGGGGTGCGATGACAGCGTCGGCCTTGTTGAAGACGTGGTGGGGGCAAGGGTCGGTCGGAGATCCGGAGTGGATGGAGTTCATCGTGCGGGCGGTGTCTTCGGTGCTGATCGGAGTCCAGGCGCGGAGGGTGGTGGTGGGGGGTGGTGGTTCTGTCCTGGTGTGCGTTGGTTGGTTGTTGAAGCTGTTGTGTATGTCCGCGATCTTGTTGTGGAAGTATGAGGCGAGGGAGTCGCAGAGGTCTTGCGATGGGGTGATGTCTTTGTTTCCTGCGCTGGGGTTGGATAGCTCTTTCACGATGTTGAAGAGTTCTTTGCAGTTGTGTGCGTTGTTGTCCAGCCGGTCCTTGAATGCAGTTTTCTTGGCGGCGCGGATCAGCTGGTGGTGCTTCCGGGTGGCAAGCTTGAAGGTGGTCATGTTGTCCGGTGTTGGTTCCCTTCTCCAGACTTTCTCGAGGGCTCTGCAGTTCTTCTTGGAGCTCTTGAGTTCGTCGGTGAACCATGGGGCTTTCTTGCTGCCGGGTCTGATGGGCGGGGTCCTCAGGGGGGCGAGCTCGTTCGCGCAGTTGCTGATCCACTTCGTGAGGTTGTCGGCGGCCTGGCTCGGGTTCGCTGAGCTGGCAGGAGGGTGCTGGCTCAGGGAGGTGGCGAGCTGGTCGGCTGTGATCTTGTTCCAGCTTCTGCGGGCAGCCTGTTGCTGGTGGTGGTGGGTCGTCGTTCTTTTGAAGGTGAAGTGGACGCAGCTGTGATCCGTCCATTGAAGCTCTGTGGCGTGGCTGAAGGCGATGTCTTTGCTGGATGAGAAGACTGCGTCGAGTGTGTGTCCGGCGAGGTGGGTGGGGGTGGACACCAGCTGCTTGAGTCCAAGATTGGCGAGGTTGTCGAGCAGGGTGCTGGTGTTGCGGTCGTTGTTGTTCTCCAGGTGGAAGTTGAGGTCTCCCAGGAGGATGTAATCAGCGGAGGGGAGGGCGTGCGGGCTGATGAAGTCGGCGATGTCCTCGCTGAATTGGGTGCGTGGTCCCGGAGGTCGGTAGATCAGAGTGCCTCTGAGGGTTGTCTTCGGGTCGGTGTGGATCTGGAAGTGCAGGTGTTCGGCGGTGGTAAGGGTGTTGTCGGTGCTGGTCGTGATACGGATGGTGTTCCTGTGGACGATGGCGATGCCTCCTCCCATCTGGTTGGCTGTGCGGTCCCTCCGGGTGATCTTGTAGCCCTCTGGGATGGCGATGGCGATGTCGGGAGCTGAAGAGGCGTTCATCCAGGTCTCTGTGAGGAAGGCAACGTCAGGGGCTGTGGTGTCGAGGAGGTTCCAGAGTTCGATGGCGTGTCTGTGGACGGAGCGGGTGTTGAGCAGGAAGCACTTGAGGTGGGTGCTGCTGGAGTTCGACTTGGCGGGTGCCGGTGCGATGCAGGTCCGGATGCAGGTGAACTTGCAGGCGTGGCAGCTGAAGGGTCCGTGGGTGCGTCGTGGTGTGGCGTGGTAGCACCCTGGGAGTCGACCGGTGTTGAGTGCGCTGAGGTTGGCGGCGGTGTACGTCAGGCGGGTCGGCCGGGGTCTTCGGGGGCCAGGGGTCTTGGCACTGGGCGCGGTCCAGGCGCGGACGGGCGTAGACGGGCTTACCTTTGGCGCGCCTTCGGCGCACAATCGGCGCGCCCGCTGCGCGTTCGCACGGTCGCCATATATGGCGAAGTGCGCGGGTGGGCGGAGCAGCTGGGAGGCGGGAGCGGGGAGGGTACAGAAGGAAAAAGGGCGGGGTTAGCGGCGGTGGCGGGAAGCGGGGAGGGAGTACGAGGGCGGCACTACGACAGGGCAAACAGGAAGGAAAAACGCCATTACACTCACAGAAGTAAAAAAACAGGCAATAGGGAAAGACAAAAACGAAGACAATAACAACAGCAGGGCAAGCAGGAAGGAAAAAAGGACGCTATTACAGTCACAGAAGTGAGAAAAAAAAACAGGCAATAAGGAAAGACAAAAACGAAGACAATCACAAGCAAAACCAACAGGCGAGCGCGGACCACGCTTACCATCAGGTACGATTACATGAAGACTATTGTGCCAATATTACATTTATAACATCTATTGGGCATTTCATATTTTGTGTGGCACTTGGTTTTAATCAGTGGTCTTAGTATGTGTTATATCTGGGTATCTGTGCCCTCGTGCTCTTTGTGTGTGCTTTTTGGGCCTTGTTGAAATGTACATTCTGTATGAATTCCATAGAGGATGAGTAGCGGGGTACCCAAGCAAGAGAAAACTGGAAGCCATTGGTGGTTACTTTTTCACTTGAGTTGAATATTAATCCTTTTTCCCCTCTCCACTGTTGTCGCTAGTCCACATTATCACACTGGCGATGAGCAGATTGACCTCACCGGGTCATGAGTGTGAGTGAATAAGTCCAGCTTGCACACCACTGCCTATGCCAATTGCCTCCTTACCTTGTAAAGCACCATTGGAGTCCATATAAGCAACTGCTCTCTGTCTGCTTCTACAGTACTACTTACCAACCACATATATTTCCGATTCAACATTATCTTTGCTCTGTGCATTGGCAAACTCATGCGCATTTCTGGTGGCCATTTTGGTTGACTATCAGTCTCACAATGAATGGCATTTCTCCTACATGGTGGTGTTTATGAAGACCTGGTGTGTCTCATTACTGGAGTCATGCAATTCTAATTGTATGGCACATTAAAAACATCATGACATTTGTCACTTTCGGTGAAACATTTGTCACTCAGTGCGAGTGACTGTTCAACATGCAAGCCATCTGTTTTCCATCACCTTGCCTAAAATCTCCTGGCAAATCACCCATAGCATGGAATTAATGGTTTAGAGTATTTCATCAATTTTTAGGTGCTATTTATGGTTCTAATTTTAAACCTGAAAGCAAGGGTTGGCTTTTACAGCACTCATTTGGTGTTAAGGGCAAAGAAATTTGTGCACACCTCCCTGATCCCTTACCAGAAGAATGAGAGGATGAAATGGATGAGTATGAAAGTGCTGTACAGGGAGAAGCTGGAAATGAAGGTGTCTTGGCAGTGATATTCAGAGTAGTAAGAATGAACTCACTCTGTGCAGTACCCAACACTGTGCATTTGTAGCTCTTACAAAAGAGGAGGAGCAGGAGGAGCTATATGGGGCAACAGAAACCTCTTCCTGCCGACTATTCCTCTGGTTGAGCAGGGAAGAACAATTCCATGGAAACCTCTACATCAAAACGAAAGGTATTTCAATTACTGCTGTTGTTATCAGCCTCATCATCAGAATTACAAATTTTACATGCATTAGCACTATGATTCATATTAGTAGTACTATCATTGCCAATTACATGCTATGCAATGGTGGATTCATATTTTTCTTGGAAAAGTGAGCACCCCGGGGCCCCAGGACGGCGGAGAGATGCCAGGCTTGGAAGGTAAGTACCCTGGGGCCCCAGGACTTAGGAGAGATGTCAGATTTGGAAGGTGAGCACCCAGGGGCCCCAGAACAGAGGAGAGATTTCAGTCTTGGAAGGTGTAGCACCCAGGGAGCACCCAGGGGCCCCAGAACAGAGGAGAGATTTCAGTCTTGGAAGGTGTAGCACCCCGTGAGAGAGACAAGATATCAGGGTTAGAGGGTGAGCACCCTCAGGGCGCAGTACTGAGAAGAGATGTCAGGCTTGAAAGGTGAGGCACCAGGAGAGAGGAGCAATGTCAGGCTTGGAAGGAGAGACACCCTGGGCCACAGGACACAGGAGAGATATCAGGCTTAAAAGATGAGACACCCTAGGGCTGGGGAAAAGAGGAGCTATTTCAAGCTTGATAGGAGAGCTACCCTGGGGCTCCAGGACAGAGGAGAGATGTCAGGCTTGGAAGGAGAGGCACCCCAGTGGCCCCTGGAAGAGGAGATATGTCAAGCTTGGAAGATGAGACTATCCGGGTCCCCTGGACAGAAGAGCAATATCAGGCTTGGAAGGTGAGGCACCCTGGGCCCCAAGACAGAGAAGAGATGTCAGGCTTGAAAGGTGAGGCACCCCAGGAGAGAAAGAGATATTTTAGTGAGGAGCCTCACACAGATGGTCTACGGTTAGGCCATGGTACCCACCCCCATGGCTCACCACAGCACTTCAAAGGTCACTGCTGCTGTCATTCCACACCCACACCACTTATCCACAGAGCCCCCTACTACCCTCATCCAGAGTGCCCTGGTAATCCTACTGGGGCCAACAACAGGAGATACTGGCCTCATCAGGACTGGCTTCATCAAACCACTTCACTCGCTCAAAGCAGGCAACATGTCAGGGTGAAAATCTGGATGAAAATAAAGAAATGCAAGTGGGAACAGAAATACAGATTCTCGTGTTATTTTTATTAAATTGTAAATAGGAGCAATCTCAGTCCAAATAACAGCTCCCTCCCAAGGGGCCTTAGTGATACACTGCCCTGCCACACTCTGGCGCCCTACTGGAGTTCCTGCACTTTGATGCTGGCCAATGGTTTTGATCTGAATACGAGTATCCAAAATATTCTGGCAAATTCATGAATATTTTTTGCACCACCGGAGGCATGGATGGATAGACCACATCGTTGGGACCCTGGCAGGGGTAGTTGTTCTCTGGGTAGTCTGCAGGTGTTTTGCAATGTATCCGCTGCCACATTGCATAAATCCTACAAAAGGGAACAAAAATGCATTGCATATTGCAAATGTTATTCTTAGGGAAAACAGAAAACATTAGCCCAAAACGAGCACATGCATACAAAATGCATTACCTAAAAGCAGGGCCGGCCTTAGGCATGTGCAAGCTGTGCACCTGCACAGGGCCACCAAACCCCAGGGGCCACCACATCAATATATCTCCTTAATATAATAATCCTCTGAGGATGGATACATATTTGTGTGGCGGCCCCTGGCAGGGATTTGGTGGCCTCTGGCTCTATTCCACTTCCAAACACCCAGACCCTCCCTCTTCACTGGCCTCCGTGCTCCGCCCCGCCCACACCCCTTCTTCCTGGGCCCAATACTTACGCTCCCTGCCCAGGGCCACCATGAACCTAGAGCCGCCCCTGCCTAAAAGTGAGTGCATGCATCTAGAGAGTCACAGAGCTACCATAGCGGGGCACGTCCCTCGCGCCACCAAACAGCAGGTTTAGAATGTCTTCTCCTCTCCCGAGCAGTACTCAGTAAAAACACCAATACAAATTAGAAATATATTTAAACTTCAACCCATACACAACCTGCTGAGCAATACTGCATAGGAAGTGTTCACTGTCCAACAAGATTAGTTCAGGAACACAGTGGAACACCAAACCTTCTCTCCTCAATGAATAACACACTGAAAATAGCACGAGAGTTCCTTTAACCCCTTCGATGCGTCGGAAGGCCCCCGGCAGTCCGACGTCACGGTGCTCATGTGCGTCGGACAGTTTGGGGCCGTCCGAACTGCGCACGTGTCAAATTCCGCAACAACACGGCAACATTTGCACCACGTCGAAGAGGGTAAAATGTTTATTTGAAAAAACTATTATGGTGTATAATATATGAATGGCAACCACAATGAATGAAAAAACAAATGTAGTAATGCATGTCATGGTCAGTGAAAACAGCAAGAATATTTCCATTATGGTTATTAGTTCCTAACATCCTAACACCTTGCAGCTATGTCTTGGCACTAAGCTAAATCTGAGTTGAAGCTATAAATAGTAAGCCTTTTGTTTAAAAGTCTTCAAATGAATCACAGCACATCTGTTTTCATTATGAAAATAGCAACTCAGCTATTTTCTATTACTATTTCTATTAGTTCAGGGGTGGATTCTTCCTGCAAACCTGTTCCTACCCAGGGCTCATCGGCCTTCCCCTCGCAGCCCTGGTATTCTCTGTCTTTAAAAGTGGCAAATTTGGGTTGTAAGAAATTGGAACGCCAGTGGCGGGCGGCGTACTGTCCAGCGGCAAAATCCGCTCTGTGCATGGCCCAGAGGGATTAATATATTGCCGTTAGGAAGGCTAAAAGTAATTTCTATGCAGATAGAATTATGAAAGCTAAGAAAAATAGCAAAGAGATATTTGCCATTGTCAGCAGTTTTCTGTCCCCCTGTGCGGAGCATAAATATATTTCAGCTTCCCCTGGTTGGTGCGAGGAGCTGTCCACGTTTTTATTAATAAAATACAAGCCATTCAAGCAAGCCTGGCATCACCAACGGCGCTGCAGATTACTCCTTTGGCTCCCCCCCCTGTCTACCTACTAACTCACTATTCTCTCAGTTTGTGCAGGCCGAGAAGTCTGACATTCTTGCAATCTTCAAATCCCTCAAGTCTGGCTCCCCCTCGGACCCGTGTCCTGCCGGAGCCTTGGCCGGGGTTGCCGGGGTGGTGTGTCCAGAAGTCACTGACATTATTAATTGGTCGCTTCAGTCAGCCACAGTACCGGCACAATGGAAGCAAGCCAAACTTCTCCCTCTCCTTAAGTAGCCTACAGCAGATCCCTCCATACCTGTGAACTATCGTCCTATTTCCTTACTGCCAGCATTGGCCAAAGTATGAAAAAAGGTGGTATTCCACCAATTGGAGTCCTTTGTGAAAACATCTGGGGCGCTTCACCCTGCCCAGTCGGGCTTTAGAACATCATATAGCACAGATACAGCGTTGGTTGAGATGGCGGAGGCTATCAGGGAGTGCTTGGATGGGGGCGGCAGAGCGGTTCTAATTTTATTGGACCTCTCTGCCGCCTTTGACAAGGTACCTCACCAGCCTCTTCTTGCCCGCCTCTCTTCCATTGGCATCTCTGGTGCAGTTCTGGCCAGGCTTGACTCCTTGTTGGCTGCCCGTTCCCAGCAGGTGTGGATGCCCCCTTTTTCATCCTCGGTCAGGGAAGTTTCAACGGGAGTTCCTCAGGGCTCGACCTTGAGCCCTTTGCTTTTCAACATCTATTTGACTCCGTTGATTGCCCTGACTGAAGAGCTGGGTGCCAAAATCATGGCTTATACTGACGACACCCAGCTTTTATTTACTTGGAATGGCTCTGATTTAAACACGGGGGCTGCGCAGAAATGCCTTGCAGCCATGTTCACATGGCTGGCGCAGGCTAAACTCAAGTATAATGAGGGGAAGTCAGAGATACTGCTGTACGGGCACTTTCCCCCGCTCTTTTCAGAATCTTTGCGGCCTCTGGACTTCCCCCGTCCACTGTCTGAGGGTGGCCCTGCTAAGAACTTGGGAGTTTGGTTCGGGGAAGATCTCCGGTTCTCTGATCACATTAAGAGACTGATGGGTGTCTATTTTGGTACACTCAAGTCACTGAGCAGGTTTTTTTTTCCCATGTTACCGCAACCGGCTCGGGAGATGGTGGCTCGGTCCCTTATCTTGTCCCGCCTGGATTATTCTAACGCATTACTCATCTGTATCCCTGGCTACCTGATGAATAAACTTCAATTAATCCAGAACTCGGCGGCCAGACTTTTTTTTAATATCTCCAAGAGTTCTAGCACAACGTTTCATCTGCGCAAGCTCCACTGGCTTCCTGTGGCCCAGCGGGTGCAATTAAAGGCCCTTTCTCTGGCCCACAGAGCCTTGCATGAGTCAGGCCCCTCCTATATCAAGAAGTGTGTGGCCTTTTACATCCCCCACCGCTCCCTACTCTCTGCTTACCACCGTCTGATGATTACTCCCCGATTCCGCCGCTCCAGGATGGGGGGTCAGTCACTTTCAGTTAAGGTTGCCATCCTCTGGAACAATCTTCCAGTACTGCTGCACCACACTCAGGACTTCCGAATCTTTAAGAAACTACTCAAAACGCATCTTTTTAATCAGACCACTTAATTGTTTTCTGCACCCTGCCTGTACCTCTCTCTGCGCCAGGACACTTGTAAGTAATTATGCGCATTATAAATCATGTATACCATAACATATTACAGCTTGTGATGGGAGTGCTTTGCAGTGATTGTCTGTTTAGGGGTGTCATGAAAAGGAGCAGAAAGAAAGAGTGTTAGCAGAGTTTTGACACCATTGTCAGTGATCAAAACCTTGGGCATACCCTCACGAGAAAAAATCATTTTGAGAAAATTAATTACTGAGGCATTTCACAAATTCAATTTCAATCCATTTTTAGCTATTATCAATAAGGACTACTGCATACTGATTGTTGCCATAAGGAAAAGGACCTCAAAATTCTAGCACAACCTTATCCCAAACTTTCTCCGGAAGATCTACTGCTACTGTGGGTGGTGTTCGAAAAGATACATTTTTATCTGCTCTACCACATATCTCACAATTCCTCACATTGTGCTCAACATCTTCATCCATCTTTGGCCACCAGTATGTCCCACATAACCTTTTCTTGTTCCAAGTCATTCCTAAATACCCTGAGTGAGCTAATTCTAATAATTTGCTTCTCAACGAGACTGTAGGAACAAGCTTTTCACCTCATCATTGAGAATAAATTCTGGTGAGACGTTAGCAAAACATTTCAATTCTCGTGTTAAGTTGCTCTCTTTTGGCCAACCATCAGTCATGTAACTCAAACCTTTGCACATTATAGGATCAGATAGTAGGGCAGAACTCCAAACAAATTTGGAAATGCATGATTGACTCTGAAAATTTACAGACACTACTACGCATTCTTCTACCTCATCTTCACACTCTGCATTGTCATCAGTAATAGGAAAATGAGAGAATAAATCTGCCCTTTTTATAGAAAAAGCTGGAACATAAACTACTGTAAAATCATATACTAACAAACTTAGCAGCAAGTCTAGTGAGTCTTGCAGTCGATTATTCAGAATGATGTGAAGGTGTGTTCATAATGTAATCTAGGGGTTTATGATCCGTTTTCAGCGAAAATGTGTTCCCCATAACAATTTTCTGACTTTATGTACCACCCATGTACACACTAGCATTTCCTTCTCTATTACCAAATAAGACATTTCAACATCTTTCAACACTCTGGATGCAAATGCAAAAGTGTGATCTACATTCTTGAATCTTTGTGTAATGATGGTTCCCAAACTTCTGTCAGTTGCATCAACAGTCACACTCACAAGGAGACCAGGGACATCAGGTTGTAGTAAAGGGGGCTTGCAACAAATCATTCTTAATGTGAGTAAGAGCCTCCTTTTGTTCATTTCCCCATGTGAAATCCACCCTCTTTTATAGGAGACTGGTAATAGGTTCAGCAACCGAGGCATCATTTTGAATACATTTATTATAAAATTCACATCGCTCAATAAAGAGCATGACCTGTTCTCTGTCACCAGGTTCAGGAGCATCTTCAATAGTCTTACCTAAATCTGGTTTAGGACTGATATCATTTGAACTGATAATGTGCCCCTAATACTTCAATTAATCTTGCGCAAAACTGCATTTATCTTGTCTTAACCGCAAACGATTTAACTTGATTTTCTCAAACACAGCATTAAGTTCATGGATATGTTCAACTTGGCTTGCACTTGCTACCAACACATCATTTTGAAAAACAAGAACGCCATTTATATCACCTATCATTTGTTCCATAACTCTTTGGAAAACTGCTGTAGCAGATGACAAACCAAATGGCATCGTACGGATTTGAAAGACACCATCCAGAGTGATAAGTGCAGTAAGGTGCCTTGAGGATTCAGCTTAAACAATCTGATGGTAAGCAGACAATAAATCATACTTTGAGAAAATGTTTGCACCAATAGATTTTACCATCAACTCTTCAATCTAGGTAATAGGGGGTCATCCACCCTAATATTCCTATTCAAAGACCTAAGATCAATACAAATGCGCACCTCTTTGTTCTTTTTCTTGACTATGACAATGGGAGAAAACCAAGGTGAACTATCTACTGGTTCGATTACACCTTGATCTTGAAAAAATGTTAAAGCTTTGGATAGTTCACTTCTAATGCTTAATGGAACATTCCTTAACTTATGCTTAGTCTGTGCAACATTATTAACCCCTTTGGTGCTGATAACGGCTCCCGGCCGTCGTGAGTCACGGTGGGCGTGTGTTGGTGACGGCCGTGAGCCGTCATGACCACGCCCGCGATCGGAATGTCCAGCACCGGCGCAGAATTCCAGCCGCAGCCGAGGTGTTAATATTAATATTTAAACATTTTTAGAACACCAAGCATATCATCAAAAAGAACATCATATTTTCTAAGCAGCTGTTGAAGTTTGTCACTGAAATTAAAATCATCATTTGTAACCTGCAACGAAATAACAATACTATTGGTATGTTGCTGTAAAATCTCACAAGAGAGTTCAGAAAATGACATTACCTTTCTACTGTTGCCTGGAAGAAGTGTAATATCCAGCATGGCTTGATGTACCAAATGTAAAATATTCTTTCATTTGAAGGTGACATAGATTTTACCATAATAACACACATTTTGAAACAAATCATGGATACAAAATGACCTATAAGTTCAATAGTGTTTCCTTGAAAAAACTCTGTTCTGATGTCAGGATCTTCCAAAGGCTCATCTTTCCATAGTTGTTCGAAAGTATAATAAGTGATAATAATCACTCTGGCTCCTGAATCCATCAACAAATGACAACTTTATTCCCTATTCCTATGTCAGCAGTCGGATTTTCACGGGCATCATTGTCTGAAGAAGTGGAATTTAGAACCAGATCAGATAGACTTGCTTGTAATGCATCCTCTTCTGTATAGTCAGCTATTTCATTTACTTGATGGCATCTTTTCATGCAGACTTTTGCAAAATGTCCCATTGCGCCACATAGACTGCACATTTTCTTAACCGCAGGACAGAACTTGAAATTAGCTGCATCACAGGTTGATCCACAATGAAAACAAGCACGAAATGTGTTATAGGATGTAGTGCCCTCATTAAAATGAACTTTGGGGGTCATGATATTGCCATCTTGTGATTTACTCTTTACTGCCAAGATTGTTTCTGCATTGTGTCGCCATAAAATCTTTACTTCAACTTGCAAATATACAATATTAGACGTGGCATCAATTGCTTCAGAAAGCAATAACTTTTTCAAAGATGACAATTTCTCCTGGATAGCCTTGTTGTGACATCTGACCACTAATTGAGCATGTAACCGTTGCTCAGTAAACTTCTCAAATTCGCAATTGGCAGCTAAAATTCTTAATGCAGTCACATTAGATTCTATAGACTCATCTTGCTTTTGTTGTCTAGAAAAAAATTCAAAGCATCTAATAACAAACTCTTTTGAGTATCAAATCATTTCTCTAATCTCAGAACAGCTTCTTGAAATTAATCAAAATCTTCTTCATCAGGCGGTGTACATATAGGTAAGTGTTAAAACATGTGTTGCCCTTCTCTGCCCAAACAGTGTTCTGAAATAAACATTTTCCTTTTTGCATGAAATTGCAAACCATGAAATGCTCCTAAATATATATTAAAAGACCTGTACCAATATTTCCAGGCTATTACAGGATCACCAGGCAACTCTAGAAATGGTGGAAGGGGATGCACAGCTTGCATGATGGAAATATTCAATTGAATAGTAGCAGAACTGTATGAGTCTTAATAAAATAAAGAAATGAGAGCAAATTCCAGACGTGTGCAGATGTGCACAATAGGTGTGCACATCACCGTTGAATATATGAGGAAACAGGAAAGGAAAAATGTAAATTGACAGTAACTTGATAGGATCCTTAAATCTTATGCTCCATTGATGTAGTGAGCAAACCACCTTCTTATGTGATTAGGCAGAAAAGAGAGAAAGAAAAACACAATCTCTTTCCTGTATGAAAAGGAGGTGTGAGCAGTACTGGACATGTGATGTAAAAAATCCAGGGCTTCAGGTTGCCGCCAATTTGCTGTGTCTTTATGACGAAGAGACACGCAGGTAAGTTCCAGTGTTTATTCAATCATGATGAGAAGCCCTGGGGACACCGATAACCCGGTGAAATCACTCCTGCTGTGCCAGGTGCTGAGGTCTGTCCCTTGATCCTTGAAACATAATATTGAAACCCCTATCGAGACATGGAGCGCGCTACATACATCGCGAGCAAGGAGCCGTACTGTGCGAGCAGCTCGAGCAGAAACATCGCCCAGCTGCCTCGCGCCACACATATAGCTTTTAAGCATATGGTTCCTGATGATTGCCAAAACTGTTCAGAAGATGATGGAGAGGTCAATAATGCTGGCTATTCAGCCAACTCATTTTAGTTTTATCGCGCTTGCCCAAACATCTCTGATGGACCCTCTAAGTTCCAACAAGGAGAAAAAGAAGAAGGTTACAGACAACACAGTTTTGAGAAACTAAAACTGCCCTCTTGACCAAGATTGCAGAAGTCCATACTAGTGCACATTACCTTTGTTTCTATTAGAGGGAACCTTTAGTGAGAAGATTCAAATGGATAATCAGTTGAATTTCTTGCATTATGTTTATGGGTCAAATGACCCACAGGAGGAACATTGATCTTGGCTGCCCCAGAGTTTCAAGAAAAAACAGACCTCCGTGGAGGGCGAGCATTTCCCTACTATGGACACTGAGACATCCTTTACCAGCCAGCTATTGGATAGCCTATGTGATCCAATAGATAGATATTCTCCTCCCTAGATCCCTGGATTGGACTTCCTTTATTCAGACAGCAGGTTATGTATGGTCCAGGCTAGGTAAGCAGGTCTGAGCAGGTCCTTGTGCCAGCTTCCCTTGTGACGGTCCTCCTGTTTAGCTTGCTGCAGTACGCTACCCTCTGCTGCCTTTGGTTTTGTGACTCCTCTGCTAATTTTCTGCTCATTTTTCTGCCTCTTCTCTGCTCGCTCCTGACCTCTATTTTGCCTCTTTCTGCTTGTTTCTGACCTGTATTCTTCCTCTTCCTCTTTCTTCCTCTTTCTGCTCCTTTTTAAACTTTATTCTGCCTCTTTCTGCTCGCTCCTGCCCTCTAGTTTGCATGTTTATGCTCATTCTGCCCGTTATGTTGCCTCTTTCTGCTGGTTTCGGACCTGTAGTCTGCCTCTTTCGGTTCATTTCTGACGTTTATCCGGCCTCTTTCTGCTTGCTCCTACCCTCTATGTTGCCTCTTTCTGCTAATTTCTGACCATTTCTTTCCTCTTTCCGCTCATTTCTGACTATTATTCTGCATTTTTCTGCTTATTTATCACCTTTGTTTTGCCTCTTTCTGCTCATTCATCACCTTTATTTTGCCTATTCCTGCTCACTCCTGCCCTCTATTTTGCCTCTTTCTGCTCATTTCTGACTATTATTCGGCATTTTTCTGCTTATTTATCACCTTTGTTTTGCCTCTTTCTGCTCATTTATCACCTTTATTTTGCCTATTCCTGCTCACTGCTGCCCTCTATTTTGCCTCTTTCTGCTTGTTTCTGACAATTATTTTGTCTCTTTCTACTTGTTTCTGACATTTATTGCCTTTTTTTGCACACATCTGCCCTCTATTTTCTCTCTGTCTGCTCGCTTCTGACCTTTATTCTGCCTCTTTCTACACTTCTTCTTCATTTCTGACGTTTATCCGGCCTCTTTCTGCTTGCTCCTACCCTCTATGTTGCCTCTTTCTGCTAATTTCTGACCATTTCTTTCCTCTTTCCGCTCATTTCTGACTATTATTCTGCATTTTTCTGCTTATTTATCACCTTTGTTTTGACTCTTTCTGCTCATTCATCACCTTTATTTTGCCTATTCCTGCTCACTCCTGCCCTCTATTTTGCCTCTTTCTGCTCATTTTTGACTATTATTCTGCATTTTTCTGCCTATTTATCACCTTTGTTTTTCCTCTTTCTGCCTATTTATCACCTTTATTTTGCCTATTCCTGCTCACTCCTGCCCTCTATTTTGCCTCTTTCTGCTCATTTCTGACTATTATTCGGCATTTTTCTGCTTATTTATCCCCTTTGTTTTGCCTCTTTCTGCTCATTTATCACCTTTATTTTGCCTATTCCTGCTCACTGCTGCCCTCTATTTTGCCTCTTTCTGCTTGTTTCTGACAATTATTTTGTCTCTTTCTACTTGTTTCTGACATTTATTGCCTTTTTTTGCACACATCTGCCCTCTATTTTCTCTCTGTCTGCTCGCTTCTGACCTTTATTCTGCCTCTTTCTACACACTCCTGCCCTCTATTTTGCATCATTCTGCTTGTTGCTGATCTTTATTCTGCCTCTTTCTGCTTGTTCCTGCCATCTATTTTAACTCTTTTCCCCTCTTTCCACTGTTTCCTTCCTCCCTACTCCCACCACCCAGCTCTCGCCTTCCCCCAAGACCTACTTAATGGAGGCCGCAGCACAACCCAATTGAGCAGGATCTCGTGCCAGCTCCTTCTGCAACGATCCTCATATCCAGCATGCCCGCTTTCTGCTACTATCTGCTGCTTTCAGTTTTGTGCCACCTCGTCTTGTATGCTGTTCTTTTTTCTGCCTCCTCTCTGCTTACTGCTGCCCTCTATTTTGCCTCTTTCCGCTCCTTCTGGCCATTATTGTGCCTCTTTCTACTCGTTTCTGACCTTTATTTTGCCTCTTTCTGCTGGTTTCAGAGCTGTATTTTCCCTTTTTCTGCCTGTTTCTCACGTTTACTCTCATGTTGCATCCACAGAACCCAGAAATCCCTAGGGATGACTGTGCTGCACTCTACAAATGCTGATTGATTGATTGATTATAAGACCGTGTATACTGAAGTCCGACACTGGGCTGCCAAAATGCTTGAGGTCCAAAGCACCAGAGACCCCAAAATGTGCCTGGATCATTCCTGGTGTAGATAGTATGCTGGACCTGACAGGACCTCTTTAAAATCCTAGATGTGGCCTTTTCAGACAGAAACCAGCAGACCCTAATTAACCTAGATATGCTCGCTGAGTGGGTCCTTCAAGCTAATTGTATGTTGAGAAACACCAATTGCGCATCATTCATGGAACTCAGATGTTCCATCCTCAGATGTTCCATCCTCATATGTTTGGATCCTAAGCTGGTCAATGCAGCATTCCCTATTACATTAGTTACATGAGACCTTATTTATGAGCCGTTGCATCAGTTTTACACCGCCGGTGCGTCACTTTTTGCATCTAGGTAGATGCGACACTTTGTAAACCCCTGCGCGACATTATACCTGCGCCAGGTATAATATAAGCAGGGGGTGTTCCGATGCAAGAAAGGGTCGTAGAAGTGATGCAGTGAAATCTATAAGATTTCACTACGCCAGTTTTAGGACACAAATGCGTCAATATCTTACACCTGCCTCAAGGCAGGCGTAAAACTGACGCAGGCACATTGAACATGGAACTTGCCCATGTGTAATGACCCATAGCTGGAGTTGCGTCACTTTTGTGACACACTCCAGCAATGCGTCTTTTTTGCGCCTACAGATACGTCTGTAACTCCTTGCGACATGGTGCGTTGTACTGTAAATATGATGCATCATTGGAGGAGGGCGCAACGCCATTGAATACAGCAAACAGTATAAATAACTGAAGCTAGCTCACTCGCACTGCTGACACGCGCTGAGAGACAACAGTTCGCTGCACCTCTTGGTATTTTAAAACAATCATTGTTATCATTTGAATCGCCGAGCACTGCAGCATTTATATCTGCTTTACTTTTAAAAAGGAATATTCCCCACTTACCCGCACTCCTGCACCCGCTGACACCCGACTGCCCCTGTCACACCTATATCACCGAGTTTTTTTCACTAGGCGCAGCGGACGGGTGCAGCGGGCGCGCCAAAGGCAAGCCTGTCTGTGCCCGTCCACGACCTGCCGGGACCAGGGGCCACAAACCCTGCCCATCTACCCTCCAACCCCAGGATATATAGTCCGAACTCGCTTTGCAAACTAAGAGTAGAAAACCCCGCATCCTTTCACTCTTCCTGGGACCCTGCGTCAAACAAACCAGGTGTTTACTCTGCGGTTTTCAATTCCTTTCCACCCCCCACCCAAGAAGGCACAACACAACATGTACCTCTTAAACTGCAGGTCCCTCCCTAAACATTCCTCAGAAATGTCCATCTTACTAGAAGATTTAAACCCCAACGCCTTGTTCTTGATGGAGACCATGATGCATACAAACTCAGAACGTGCCCTCCCCCAAGGCTTTCAAATACTTCGTAGCGACCGTAACAGCGGCAGGGGGAAGGCCTAGCAGTCATTTATAAGGACTGCTATGGATGTGGTAGCATCCCCTCCTCCATACCAGACTGTGAAAGCCTCCCCTTTACTTTAAACCTTTCCCCCACTAGTACTTTCTCGGGAGTACTCTTATATCACCCACCTGGATACCAGGGACAATTCTCCAACACACTCCCACCCAGCATAGCCAGTTTAGCAATTATCCCATCCAATTTTACCCTACTAGGGGATCTCAATATACATTTTGACGACCCCACAGACCCTATTGCTTTAGAACTCACCTCTAGTCTATCAGCTCTCCAGCTTAACCAGCTTGTATCCAAACCAACCCACATTAAAGGTCATCTCCATGACCACATCTTTAGCAACAGCACAGACCTTCAAGTCGGGGACCCCTTGCCCCTCCCATGGACAGATCACTTCCTCATACCTCTGTCATGGCTCACCCATGAGTCACAGTCCCCCAACCTCTCAGGACGCGCACGGGCCGCAACTGGACAAAACTTTCCACACCCAAATGGGTGGTAAATCTTGAAAAGTCCAAACCACCTTGCAACCCAATCCCACTCTGGCCAATCAGAACTTCAACAAATTGATCTCTGACTCACTTGACTCTCTGCTCCCTCTCACATGCGCTGAACACAAACGCATCAATGCGACCGCCCCCTGGTACTCAATGGAACTAAGGGAACTGAAACGTGCCTGCAAAAAGACGAAACAGAAATGGCGTCTTGACTATTCCCTGTCCAAAAATTCTGAATATAGAGCAGCTATCAAAGCCTATAAAGACAGAATCAAACGCGTGCAGGCGTCCTTTTACGAGAAGAAAATTACCATGGCCGCCTCAAAGCCCAAAGAAATTTACTGCATTGCAAAAACCCTCCTGCAACTCCCAGACAAACCCCGAGACCCCTCGAATGCTCAAACCCGATGTAACAACCTCGCAGACTTCTTTTTTCAAATAATCAAAACAATTAACACCTCCTTCCCCCACCCTGGGACTCAATCCCACCCCCCCCCCATCCCAGAGCCCCTGGCTCCAGCCACACTTAACTATTTCCGGCCTTTAGACCCCTCCAGACTCGAAGCCATCATGCATCAGGTTAAGTCCGGCTCCCCTAACGACCCTGCACCGCCTGCACCCTTTTACCAGTCATCAGCCACATTTTACCCACCATTCTCGAACTACTCAAGACCTTGCTATCCACCGCCATTGTTCCACTTTTATGGAAACGAGCCATGGTCAAGGCTCTCCTTAAAAAACCCAACCTTGACCCGAACAACCCCACCAACTACCGTCCCATTTCCCTGATTCCCTGGCTTAGCAAAATCCTGGAGAAACATGCCAACACAGTGTTGACAGAGTATTTGGAAGCCAACAATCTCCTAGATCCCACGCAGACAGGCTTCAGCCCCCTACATGGGCCAGAGAACGCTCTGCTCGCAGTGACGGAGGAGGCAAGGAGAATCTTAAACCAGGGAGGCACTGCAGCCATCATCCTCCTTGACCTGAGTGCCGCCTTCGACACTGTGAACCACGACATCCTACTGCACCGACTCAGCAGCAAGGGAATATCAGGGACAGCACTGACTTGGCTCAGGTCTTTTCTCTCCAACCGCTCCTTCCTGGTTTTTAAGGGTGACGTCATCTTCCCTAGCAAGCCCCTTGACTGTGGGGTGCCGCAGGGTTCCTCCCTGAGCCCTATATTATTTAATTTTTACATGAGCCCTCTAGCTGAGATCATCCGGCCTTTTGGAGTGAAGATAGTCACCTAGGCAGACGCCACTCAACTAGTGGGGGCACTCAACCCCCTGCAAGCCACATCCAATGGTCTGAAAAATTGCCTGGAGGCAGTCGCTGAGTGGATGACATCTTTCTGCCTGAAAATGAATGGGGACAAGACGGAGCTTATGCTCCTTGGCAACCCCATCTATAACACCATCGACCCTTTCTGGCCCCCATACCTCGGTCCTCCCCACTACATAAAAACACGATCAAAAGCCTAGGCATTTGGCACGACAAATCCCTCAATTTCAACTTCCATGCAACTAAACTCTCAACCAGCTGCTTCGGGCTACTAAGGCTCCTGTGAAAAATTCTCCCTCTACTGCCTTTTCATGCCAGACAGATAATGGTCCAGGGTCTGATCTTATCTCGCCTGGACTTCGGAAACGCCCTCTATCTAGGCTCGCCACAGACCACCCTAAACAAGCTGCAGATCATTCAAAACTCTGCAGCCAGAACTCTTCTCCAAATCCCCACCTACTCCCCTTCAGACCCAGACTAAAGGACCTCCACTGGCTCCCAGTGAGAAAAAGAGTTGAATTTAAGGCTATGTGAATTGCCCACCAAGCCTTCTGGAAGAAAGGCGCTGCAATCAATCAGTCCCTGGTAACAGCTTATCACCCAACCAGACAGCTCAGATCCGAATCTGCTTTTCGGGTCATAACACCAAGGGTTAAGAAAGCAAGATCTGGAGGCCACTCTTTCTCTCTCAATTCTGCCAGACTCTGGAACTCCCTCCCCATCCAACTTAGATCAGAACCTAAACTACTTACCTTTCGCAAACTCCTAAAAACCCTGCTTTTTAACAAACCAGAATAGCCCGAACTGTTGCTCACTAGGCCTGTTGTCCGCAGCGCTAGGACGCCCAAGGGTAGCTATCGCGCTTTATAAATGTTCGTTTCATTTCATTGGTGTCGCAAGGAGGGTGCAATGAAAAGTGATGCATCGCTGTTTTCTCGCAGCGATGTGTCATTTTTCATATATGAGGCCCATGGTTCCTTGTGTGCCCTGAACTCAATCCTGCAGTGGAAACAGCGCATTATTAAAACGCAGGCCAGCTCCTTGAAGTTGGAAATCTGCCTTGCATTGCAGGCGGTGGCCTCTCAACACTTTGAAGGAGGAGCAATCATCATCCACAGACATTTACAGGGAGTGGATGGACCCTCATGCTGGGAGGCATGGGGGTCCCTGTACCCTCATGCCTTCCTTCCAATTGGTGCCCTGGAAGTATACTTTAACTGTTTGACATCTCTTTGGTAAGAACAATTAGTTCACATCTTAAAACATTACATGCTATGGACACAAGTATGTAATATAGCGTACAAGCAAAACTTTCCTTAATTGAAATGGTGTCACACTCCAAGCACATGAGGGAGCACCCCATTATGATACCACATTTAGTTTCAACTCGATCTATGTTACAGAAGGAGCATTGAAAGCATTTACAACCTTTTCTGCAATACCAAAGTGCCTCAAGGGTGGAAATAGCAGGCATAGAGGTCTATTGCTCCACCATAGTGCTTTATATCTACAGCCTTTTAGTGGTTTTCCTTGTACCGTATTTCTATGTGAGTACTTTGAGTGGATTGTATGCAAACCTGTGGTCTGCACTTGTCAGCTTCCAATGAAGGAATTGACCTTACAGCATTGACAGCATTGACAGGTGTTACCATCAGCCATCAGGCTAAGTGGTAGTTGAGGCTATTGAATAAACAGTGGCTCTAGCTTACTGCACCCATTTTTTATGTGCTTGAAATAGCAAAAGTGTGATTTTATGTACCTTTGTGGAATTCTCCAGAGCAAAATTCTATGCATTCTGCCCACCCCGAGGTTTGATTTCCAAAATGGGGACTTTCAAGCATAAGTATATTAACTCCCATGTAATACTGAGGCATTGAGGCATGGTTTCATAATGCACAGCAACAAAGCCCACTAGTGGTTTGCATTGCCAGTTTTCCATCACCCTCATACACATCTGGTTTTTCTCTCCTCCTACTCTCTAAACAGTTAAAGATTACCATCAGCCAAGGGCAACTGTAATTCCCATCCTTCGTTAAAGGAAAATAGGGTATCACAAAACCTTGTACGTGACTGAGGAAAAAGGTTTGCGGAAGAGGAAAGAAATAAACAATTGCATACTTGCTGAGCAGAATAGCACTTTTTGTTCAGTTTATAATAGTTTCAATGCTAATGCACCAAAACGTCAAGTGGACGTCTTATGAATACACCTGGAAACCGATGAATGGAAAGGATCCAACATCGACTCTATAACATCGAACTGCAAAAATATTGAGTCAACAATATTGTATATAAAAATATCGACACCCAATATAGAAAGCAGAAACAACACAACCCGATAAATAAAAGTTAAAAAAGAAAAATCAATAAAATAAACACAAACATATTGATTACATTAAAATAAAACATCAATATAAATAATTAAATAATATTGACCACACAAATATTGATAAAATACATATAAAATTACACCAAAAATAACATTTAAACATAAAAATAAGCGAATTTCAATAACATAATGAAATAACATATTCAAACATTAAAAACAAACACCAGAAAAATTTGAAAATGTATAAAATTAAATAAAAACAAATACACTGAAAGTCCCAAAACAAATAAATAAACAAACAATACAGCATAAAAAATCACAACTACCAAATATAAACAAACATAACTATATATCATATATAAACAAATATATAACATTCATCTACATACACAGTTTAATAACAATAATACACAAAATGAAAGTAACAATTAAATAAACATAATAAATCTTAAACAAACTAAATGGTAACTTCCAAAAAATGAAAAAAAGCTATCTCGACCAATCAATATAAAACTACACCAACACAAACCAATACAAAAATCTAACTAATTAAATAAACACAATAAAACTAATCAATTAATTAACACAAAATTTACCGTATAGCAGACAAAAAAAGGAGGAAGCACGAATCTTTGCAAGACAGAAAATGGAACGAAAAAGAACTACACAATCAACTATTCTGAAAAACTCTAATTAAAGGTAAGAATATAACTTTGTAAATAAATAAATAAAATTAGCTTAAAAAAATGAACAAAAATTGTACCATGTTTTCCTTTATATGATACAGATTACACTTCATTAAAACACCACCTAAAAAATTCATAACAAAGATTTACGTCCAAAACATCAATAAGATCAACATTAAAAATATATATAACAAAGTAAGTATATGACAACAAATAAAGTCAACAAATTAACTCGAGTACATTTAATAAAATAAAAAAACACACCCAACAAATACTTTTCTTTTAACAGCTTCTATAGAAATCAACAACATAACAACATCAACGAAAACAACTTCCTCAACTATAATTTAAGGGGGCATGACACAACTCCAGCAATGCTTAAGAATGCCTATTCCTAACATGCTGGGTCACTTCTTAGGCCTGCTTCAGCGGTGTAAAGTTTTCGTGCAGTAGCGTCGTAGAAGTGACTCAGTGAAATCTTGTAGTTTTCACTGAGTCACATTTACAAGGCTTTCCTACGTCAGAACGCCCACCATGCATACATTATACCTTACGCAGGTACAATGAAGCGCAGGGCTTTACAACATGACGCATCTCACTAGATACGTCACGCTGTAAGTATGTCGCATTGTAGCGCATTGTTTACGACGACGCTGCATCACAGAAGTGACGCAACGGTGCCGTAAAGATGTCACAAGAGGCTTGTAAATCTGCGCCAGTAAGTATATATTTTTTACTAGTAAATAAAAATAGAGACTGAATAGTAGAAATGATGAAATTAACTAAAAATATAACGTTTTTCTTTATGTTTCAAGGATTACACTGCACTAAAACACCACTTAAAAAACGAAAACTAAGTAAGTGTATAAATTAGCCAACAAAGAGAGAAAACTAATAAAAACAATAACTTAAATAAAAAATCAAAATATAACTAACAAATACTTTTCTCTTCACAGCTTCTACAAATTTCAACAAAACAATCTCAACGAAATAAAGTTCATCAACTACAATTGTGAACAACAAAAAATAATACATGTGTTTGCAAATGAAAATGTCAATAAAAACTGACATACATCTCCTTTTTTTAATGTACATATGAACTCTAAAAAAAAAAACATAATAAACCAATAAAGTTACTATTACTAACTCCAAAATCAACTAAACTCAGGGAAAGTGATGGATAATAAACCCCCAAAAATTCTATTCCAACTCCAAAACCAACTAAAGTCAAGGAAAGTGCAAGGTAATAAACTCAAAACATTTACTATTCCATCTCCAAAACCAACTAAACTAAAGAAAAGTACTGGATAATAAACCATACAAAATTGATATTCTAACTCCAAAACCAAACAAACTCAGTGAAAATATTGGACAAAAGACCATACTAAATTAATATTCCAACTCCAAAACCAACTAAACCGAGGGAAAGTGCTGGATAATTAATCCAACAAAATTGCTATTCCAACTCCTAAACCAACTAAACTCAGGGAAAGTGCTGGATAATAAACCATAAAAATGTACTATTCCAACTCCAAAACCAACTAAACTCAAGTGCTGGATAATAAACCAATCAAAATCAACTATTCCTAAACACAAAACAAAAAAAACGAAAGGAGAACGCTAAATAATGTAACAATTATACATACATGAAAGTATATAAAACATTTCAAACCTATAAATAAAAAAAACTATTAACATTTGCATTTTTTTCAAAAATGTTAAACAATAGTAAAAAAAATGTTTAAAATTAACAAAAGTATCATAAAATCCTATACTTAAAAAATATACCCTTTCTCGCAAAAATAAAAAATATAAATATTACATTCTGAAATACAATTGCAATTTTTACAATTAAAAAATTCAAAATAATATAATTGTTAAAAAAATGTATTAATACAAAAAATATGAAAAACAAAAACAATAAATACTTATGTAAAAATACATTTATAAATATTTAACATGTCATACGTTTATTAAAATAATTTATGAATTTAAAACAAATATTTAGAACATATTTTATACAATCTAAATCAAAATATTACACCCAAAAAACCTTCAAAATGTTTTAAAATTTCTAATGTAACATTTGATTTTTGAAAATAATATTTATATCTTTCAATAATGTTTTATTCTAATGTATTTTTAACCACTATCCTTAAATTACTCCCCACCCTTATCCCCTATAAACCCAACATCCCGCTCCTAAAATTTGACCTAAAATTTAAAACATTTAAATAAATATTTTTAAATTACTCCCCACCCTTATCCCCTATGAACCCAACAGCCCACACCTAGAAGTTTACATACATTTGAAATGTATTTAGAATTTGAAACAAATGTTTTTAAATTACTCTTATCAACTAATAAATCAACATCACGCTCCTAAAAATAAATGAAAATACAATAGAAACAAACATTTTAACATGAAAAAAGAAATTAAACATATAAAATAACTACTACCAAATTAATTTAAAACAAAACAACATTATGAAAAAAAACACAAACAGTTGATATTATTTACAATAATATATTTTCCATCGAGATTTACAAAATCAATATTTCTACATTACATAAAAGTCGATACTTTTAACATAGAAAAAATATTCCTCGATTTTTTCCACCATCGATATTCTTGACTCGATGTTCATGCAATTCGATATTTCGACGTCAATATTCTGTCTCTGCACCGAATGGCATGATTATCAAAGTGCACTGGTGGAAAGCTTTTAGAAATGTAAAAAAAAATACAAATGTATTCAAAAGGCGCAACCAGGGCCCCATTACGATGGCACGGCAGTCCCACCAGGTCAATTAGGATGCGTTCGCCACACTGGTGGGCGCATTCTTGCCGATAACATTACGGCGGGCAGTGCTGTAAACAGCACCCGCTGTAATGTTAGAGAGGCATGTTGTGCATTGCAATGAACAATGTGACAGGCACTGTTTAGTGCCTGCCACCGTGTGTATGGAAATGTAGGGGGGTACAATAGGTAACGCCCAAGTGTAGCCCCTCCGGGGGCCCGTAACAGCCCCCCAATAAAATTTCCGCCAGCCTTTCCATGGCGATTCAGAAAAGGGGGTGGTGATGAACAGAGTGTCTGGATTAAGCAGACCACTCTTACCCAGTCAAGAGATCAGGGCTTAATCCATCACCGTTATTTAGCTAACTGCATCACCCCAGTTCAGAACCTGGCTATATGCAAATTAGTCTGACCCAGTGCCTCATGGGAACAGGGCAGACCAAACTACCAAGCCAATTCTTCACCGGAAAGGAGACAAGCTTCCGGGAACCGGTTTCTGGCATTTCAGCCGTCGTCAGCCCGGCTTGCTTGAATCCTGGTGATGCAGTGAGCAAGGGACTCATGTCTGAGTATACCCTGCCACACCTGTAGTGTCCAAAAACGATTCAGAAAAGGGGGTGGTGATGAACAGAGTGTCTGAATTAAGCAGACCACTCTTACCCAGTCAAGAGATCAGGGCTTAATCCATCACTGTTATTTAGCTCACTGCATCACCCCAGTTCAGAACCTGGCTATATGCAAATTAGTCTGACCCAGTGCCTCATGGGAACAGGGCAGACCAAACTACCAAGCCAATTCTTCACCGGAAAGGAGACAAGCTTCCGGGGACCGGTTTCTGGCATTTCAGCCGTCGTCGGCCCGGCTTGCTTGAATCCTGGTGGTGCAGTGAGCAAGGGACTCATTGATGAGCATACCCTGCCACACCTGTAGTGGCCAAAAACGATTCAGAAAAGGGGGTGGTGATGAACAGAGTGTCTGAATTAAGCAGACCACTCTTACCCAGTCAAGAGATCAGGGCTTAATCCATCACCGTTATTTAGCTCACTGCATCACCCCAGTTCAGAACCTGGCTATATTCAAATTAGTCTGACCCAGTGCCTCATGGGAACAGGGTAGACCAAACTACCATGCCAATTCTTCACCGGAAAGGAGACAAGCTTCCGGGGACCGGTTTCTGGCATTTCAGCCATCATCGGCCCGGTTTGCTTGAATCCTGGTGGTGCAGTGAGCAAGGGACTCATGTCTGAGTATACCCTGCCACACCTGAAGTGGCCAAAAACGATTCAGAAAAGGGGGTGGTGATGAATAGAGTGTCTGAATGAAGCAGACCACTCTTACCCAGTCAAGAGATCAGGGCTTAATCCATCACTGTTATTTAGCTCACTGCATCACCCCAGTTCAGAACCCGGCTATATGCAAATTAGTCTGACCCAGTGCCTCATGGGAACAGGGCAGACCAAACTACCAAGCCAATTCTTCACCGAAAAGGAGACAAGCTTCTGGGGACCGGTTTCTGGCATTTCAGCCGTTGTCGGCCCGGCTTGCTTGAATCCTGGTGGTGCAGTGAGCAAGGAACTCATGTCTGAGTATACCCTGCCACACGTGTAGTGGCCAAAAACGATTCAGAGAAGGGGGTGGTGATGAACAGAGTGTCTGAATTAAGCAGACCACTCTTACCCAGTCAAGAGAACAGGGCTTAATCCATTACCGTTTTTTAGCTCACTGCATCACCCCAGTTCAGAACCTGGCTATATGCAAATTAGTCTGACGCAGTGCCTCATGGGAACAGGGCAGACCAAACTACCAAGCCAATTCTTCACCGGAAAGGAGACAAGCTTCCGGGGACCGGTTTCTGGCATTTCAGCCGTCGTCGGCCCGGCTTGCTTGAATCCTGGTGGTTCAGTGAGCAAGGAACTCATGTCTGAGTATACCCTGCCACACCTGTAGTGGCCAAAAACGATTCAGAGAAGGGGGTGGTGATGAACAGAGTGTCTGAATTAAGCAGACCACTCTTACCCAGTCAAGAGATCAGGGCTTAATCCATCACCATTATTTAGCTCACTGCATCACCCCAGTTCAGAACCTGGCTATATGCAAATTAGTATGACCCAGTGCCTCATGGGAACAGGGCAGACCAAACTACCAAGCCAGTTCTTCACCGGAAAGGAGACAAGCTTCCGGGGAATCGTTTTGTCCACCATAAGCGTGGAAGGGTATACTCAGATGTGAATCCCTTGCTCACTGCACTATCAGGATTCAAGCAAGCCGGGCCGAAGACGGCTGAAATGCCAGAAACCGGTCCCCGGAAGCTTGTTTCCTTCCCAGTATACGAATTGGCTTGGTAGTTTGGTCTGCCCTGTTCCCATGATGCACTGGGCCAGGGACAGACTAATTTGCATGTAGCCGGGTTCTGAGCTGGGATGGTGCAGTGAGCTAAAAAACGGTGATGGATCAAGCCCTGATCTTTGGACTGGGTAGGAGTGTTCTGTTTAATTCAGATACTCTGTCCATCACCACCCCCTTTTCTGAATCGTTTAGTCCACCATAAGCGGGGAAGGGTATACTCAGATGTGAGTCCCTTGCACACTGCACCATCAGGATTCAAGCAAGCCGGGCCGAAGACGGCTGAAATGCCAGAAACCGGTCCCCGGAAGCTTGTTTCCTTCCCAGTATAAGAATTGGCTTGGTAGTTTGGTCTGCCCTGTTCCCATGATGCACTGGGCCAGGGACAAACTAAATTGCATGTAGCCGGGTTCTGAGCTGGGATGGTGCAGTGAGCTAAAAAATGGTGATGGATCAAGCCCTGATCTTTGGACTGGGTAGGAGTGTTCTGCTTAATTCAGATACTCTGTCCATCACCACCCCCTTTTCTGAATCGTTTTGTCCACCATAAGCGTGGAAGTGTATACTCAGATGTGAGTCCCTTGCTCACTGCACCATCAGGATTCAAGCAAGCCGGGCCGAAGACGTCTGAAATGCCAGAAACCGGTCCCCGGAAGCTTGTTTCCTTCCCAGTATAGGAATTGGCTTGGTAGTTTGGTCTGCCCTGTTCCCATGATGCACTGGGCCAGGGACAGACTGATTTGCATGTAGCCGGGTTCTGAGCTGGGATGGTGCAGTGAGCTAAAAAACGGTGATGGATCAAGCCCTGATCTTTGGACTGAGTAGGAGTGTTCTGCTTAATTCAGATACTCTGTCCATCACCACCCCCTTTTCTGAATAGCTTTTCCATGGCGGCATCGCCGCCATTGAAAGGCAATGAAAAATGTACATTATAATGTGGATGGCAGTGCCTGCTCGGCACCGCCACCATATTGTGCCCCAGATCCTCATGGCAGGCAATTGTACGATTGCCTGCCAGTGGAAAAGCGGAAGACGGTCTTTCTGTCCGCCGCAGTACCCCCGCCATACTAATATGGAAGGGGGTAAATAAGGTACAGATGGCGGGTGGATTGCCACTGCCAGGCCGGATATGGTGATCCGCCTGTCATCATAATAAGCCTCCAAATCTCTAAAGTGCCACTGTGCCTCAATGAATCATTACTCTGATTAGCATGGTTCAACAGCTGCTTTAGGAGTTATATTGAATATATTCACCCTTGCAGTTAATTCACATTGTGAAAGTGTTTTTTGACTGGTGTTGGTAAAAGTGCAGCTGATTAGCTAAGGGTAGTGTGCAGCCTGTAACTCTCCCACCATAGTTTCTGTGTCACTCAGGGGTGCTGTTGCTCCAAAGGGAGATATTGAGATGGCACTCAGTTGAGAGTGTGCATTCAAGTACTACAGGTGAGGGAGAACCCAACAGAAAGTCCTAGCAGGTCAGGATGCAGCTCTTTAAAGCCCTTAGCACAATTCTAAGATTCTCCGACTAATATTAATACTTTCTAATGTGGCTGACTGTTACAGTCAAGCAGGAACTCCCTTAGGAAGAGTGAAACCTTCTCCTAGAAGTTATTACAAGCACATTATCTCAAGAAATTAACACCTCTATCTATGCACTAAGGACCTCATTTATAGAAATTTGGCGTAAGGCAGCGCAGCAAGTCGTCTTCAGTGGCGGCTGGCATCTACGGGGTGAGAGGGCGGGCAAATTTATATATTTTTTTAAACACTTAACTTGCACGCCCTCCTCGCTCCGGATCTCGGACCTCTACTTCAAACAACTACAGAGCAGGCACCAGAAAACTCCCTTGACCAATCCTGGCACTTCTCAGATGCTGTTAACGAGCATCAGCACCGCCCTGATTGGAGGAAGCAGCCTGTATTGGTGCTCCCCAGAGCACTGTAGAACTGTACTTGCTCTCAAACCAGCCTTCTAACTGCTAGGTGGAGAGGTTTCAAGTGTGCATGTCTGGCAGATAATAGCAAGACAGCCGGCCAAAGAGGCATATACACTTTAAATAGTGCACAGGCAGCCCTTTGTCCGCCACTCCTCCCAGCTGCCACTCAGCAGTCCCTGTCCCAACCTGACACTTGGTTCAGGACAGGATGATGAAAAATACAAATGGTAATGAATTACCTTTTTATTTTTCATCTCTTGGGTTTGGGGGCATTTAATTGGGGTGAGACCTGTCTGCTCTCATGGAGAAGGCACATTTGGTCACCTTGCTGAGCTGCCCTACGCCAAAGCGAAAGGGCAGGAATGCAACCTATTTAAGCAAGACAGTGCATTCCTGTCCCTTTCCCCTGTGCTATTGCCGTTTCCGCAGCCTAGCATCAATGCAGGAACCCTTGCAACATGGTGCAAGGGTGTCTCTGTTGCATGCATGATTGCCTTTGTGATGAAAGGAGCATCTTCCTGCTCAAAAACACTCCTAAGAGGCGTTTTCCTCTTTCTATGTGTTCTGCAGAATTTAGCGCACATGGAAAGAGGAAAAACAAGGCAAAAAAACATATTTCTACTTGTTACGCCTCACCTCAGGAAGTGTACAGATTTGAAGCTTCCCCAGGTTTCCATCACTTTGAAAATCCTGGGCAACGTCAAACTGCAGGGGTGTTGCATGGGAAAACCCACTGTAACACCCATGGAATACCTCTTGGGTGCAGAGTAAGGTGACACAGCGATTTGCCGTGCGTCACCTTACTCATGTTTTATGAGGCTACTCAGAGCCATGCTGAGTGGCTTTGCTTGGCCTCATAGATATGATTTTGTCATCTGCACCATAGAAGAGTCACAAAAAAAGATGCTGCGGTGGCACAGGTGGGTTGTAAATAAGCCTAGTTAAGTGGTATGCCATATACCCAGGGCAGGTAAATTAAATGCTACTAGTGGGTCTGCACCACTTCTTGTACCACCCTCTTAAGTAGCCCATAAAATATTTCCAAGGTCTGACATTCAAGCCTGTCGGCCGTTTTCAAATGGCAATTCAAATTGACAAGATAACCCTCTTGCCAAGCTTTGAACTTCCTTTTTATTGAATTTAAGTTTTAAATGTCCTTAGGATATATTACAGAAAGTGCACCGGGGGAGCAATGGGCATTTGCATCCGCTTTGCGCTTCCCTGGGGCACTTTAGTATTATAGTAGGGGTCACAGACGCTTGTGCGGCCCCTTCTGTAATACTAGTAGCGCGGGCCACTTAAAGCACCAGCGCTAACTTCGGAGGGTGTCCCCTCATTTGCATGGGGGCGTGCCCTATGTAAATGAGGGGATTCCTTTGACTCTGTGCCCGTACCATATTACAAATATGGGCTGAGAGTCAAAGAAGCCCTTAGGTGGTGCACTGACAGTGTGCCATCCAAAAGATGGCCACTGTCAGTGTGCCCCCTGAGAGAAGCCCTCTGCAGGGGTTAAAAGGGGTCCCATGGAACCCCCAGACATCCCCTTGTAGGCGGGTGCAGTCACTGACTGCACCAGCTTGCAAGAGGATCTCTAATCCCCTTTGAAAGTTCAGACTGGTGCCGCTTGCACTGTGAAAACAAGGAGTAGCTGCTCCGTGTTTTCACATGAATGGTGGCAGCTCATACACCATAATGGGGTGGATTATCATTGTTTGCACCTGGTGCATCTTATGAAAGGTGCGCCAGGCAAAAACAATGATAATGTGTAATATAGCCTCTGGTAGTGAAAAACCCACACATTAATTTTTAACTGTTGTGAGCCCTACCTCATCACACAGGACAACGTTGGGTTACCTTATTACATTTAATCAGTGATAATATTTGATTGGGAGCAGGTGGGAAAGTCATCTTTGGTGTCTGAGGAATTGTAACATAAAAAAACTCTTTAATGGTAAAGTCGGATTTTAAGTCACAATTCTGAAAATGCCACTATTAGAAAGTAGAAAGGAAATACCCAAAAGTGTATCCATGAATGCCCAGTGCACTACAAACATGTCACATTACAGTGTACATAACGTAATCCAAATGATCACAAAGTTAAACAGTACTCTTAAGTAAACAGCTGTATTCCAAACAGTCTTTCAAAGAGTCCAAAATTGCAAATGAGATCTTCAAACCATGGAGTTGATTGAAATCTGCTTTTATTCCTGATCGTAGCAGATAGAATTCAACCAGAGTAACATGTCATGCAGCTTATGTTCAGCATGCAGTAACAGAGCATAACATGTCCCAATGCATTTTGGTCTTTTAACATAAGCCCTTCATCAAAGGAATCTGTAATGTACCAATACATTAATATTAATGAAAATGTATACAATGACTTCAACGCGATATAAATCAACTGACATTCAGGCTCCAGAAAGTATAGGAAAAAGAAAAATGAAATGAAAAAGTGGCTGATAGCACTGTCCACGTGTGTTAATACATCGTTGTGCCATAAAACATGAAAAAAACATGTGAACCCAAAAAAAAATAATTAACAACCAAAACCTGACCTGAATTTCAAATATACTTGGTGATCCATGACCTTAGTAACATGTGCAATTAGTCTGAAGGATCATGCACGTGACCTCATGAGAGCTGAAAACTCGTACCTGATAGACTTGAGTGATCACACTCAAAGCCAAACCCGCAAAAATGCGGAAAACGGCCGTGTTCTGCCAAAGAAACCAAACAGACATTCCTGTACGTGGCAGAAACGATAAATCATAGGAGAATGCCAAACAAGCGTGAACACGCTTACCTTCAAAAGTGAATGACTGCGGGCTTTCTAAATAACCATGAAGTAACAGTAAGTGCAACAACCAGGATTGAAGTCAAAATAATGTCTCATACCGAATTAAAAACTGAACAAAATAAATTAAAACACGACTCATCACCAACCGTGAAAATCCTGACGCGGACAGAACCACCATGGACGCCGACTGCAAACAATGCGCCTGTGTGGGTTGTATGACATTAGATCGCATGCTTTTACTACGCATGCCTTTACATCGCAAGTTTTACAACGCATGCTGTTACAACGCATAGTGTTGAGGGGTGCTGGATAGTGAATAGTTTAATTTACTATTCCAAATCCAGTCCCCGTGGATAGTAGGGAAGGTGTTTGATAGTAAATTAAATCTATTCCCTATCCTAGAGCGCCCCCCAGTGCAATGCGTTGTAATGACATGCGTTGCAAAACTTGCGATGTAAAGGCATGCGTCTTAAAAGTTGCTTTGAAAAGGATGTTCCCCACCTGTGTGTCAACGTCGATTAAATGCGTGATGAAAAGAAAAGTGATAGAAATAAGAGAAAGACTGCGAACGCGAAGATCATTAAACAAACGCTCAGCTCCTTTACCCAATGCATGCCAAAAAATGGGGAACAAAAAGCGAACTACAACAAAATTAAAATAAACAGCAGAATGAAAATAAACAAAAAAGCGCAAAGAGAAAAGTCAAAAGGATAGAACTCAAAAGTATAGATCTGAACACTGTGAGCACATTGATAACATATATGTAAACAGAAATTTTTTCATGAATGAACAATCAATGTGTGCATTACAATAACAACTGTAATCAAAAAAGGTCCACCTCAAACAAAGAGGTTAGTGCGTATCTTGATGACCTTGGAATACACACATGTGGTTAAAATACCCCTCACACACCAAAAGGGCCCTTGGTGTCATGCTTCATCATTGGGGTCTTCCCGCCCGGCTGCCGGACGGGGCAGTGCTGCGACAAGCGACTACGCTGGAGCACCTTTTTAAATTGTGGGTGCTATGTGAGTGAATGGAGTGAGTGTCAGCGGGGTCAGGGGTGTTAGACAAGTGATGTTAAAAAATACCTGGCCTAGTGGTACAAAAAACTATTTATTAAGCACTGGCTGGTATTGTTAAAAAATGTGGTGTCGGAAAGAGTAAGCGGGTTTATGAGCTTACTTTCCTGTGTGGGTCGACATGTTTCGGGGCGACATGCCCCTTCGTCAGGACCGGGGTAAAAGATCCCCCTGTAACTCACTAGTGTGTCGCCACAGTGGGTCTTATTTTTACAAAAAGGTGAAAATAAAGGGATCAATGTGTATGTATATATACTTTATATTACTAGATACACATCCCTAGCTATGAAGTAAAATACTCATGTAGTATGCTCATTACGATGAGGAACAGTGCCTCATGGGCCAGCGCTAGATCGAAGGATATAATAGGGGTCCAATCAACCCCCAGCCTCGTTGTGCTTCCTCGTTGTGCTTCCTCCTCCGTCCGTGGCCTCCGTGGTAACAATAACAGCCATGAAACAAATGAAAGTAAAGCCTGATCTAATACATAAAAAACCTATCTAAAAAGAGAAGCAACAGCTGAGAACAACTAACCACAGACTGAAGTTAATGCAGATACAGGTTATAAAAAACATGGCAATTCAAATTTGTCATTCAATCCTGTAGGGGACAATGTTTGCATAAACCAAATCCAGTATGACTCTCGTTGCAATAAAACCCTAGACATATCTCTGTCTGAATGAATCTCAACACTTTCAATCACCCCGAATCTTAACTGTGCAATGGTGTGTTTTTTACTTAGCCAGTGTTGTGCTAATGGCGAACTCATTGTTTTTGTCCTGATCCTACTTTTGTGCTCAGTGATTCGAGTACTGAGAATCCTCTCCGTCTTCCCTACATAGTACAAATCACATGGACATCTGATGATATAGATGACATGATGACTGTTGCAGTTGGAATTGAAATTTAAAAATATCTTCTTGCCAGCTCAAGGATGTGATAAGCTATTGCCAGTGATAACACTATTGTAATGCGAACAGTTCATGCAGTTAGACATACATTTGTGTGAAACGTTACCCTTTTTTAAAGGTTTGTTTAACATTTCTTTCAAATTACGTGACCTTTTGTATGCAAATAATGGGGGTCTTAAAAACATGCCTTTAAAATCAGGTTCAGATTGAAGCAAATCCCATCTTTGCATTATCCATTTTTTCACAAGGTTAGAATAGGTAGAAAACGTTGAAACAAACACTTCTCTAGCTGGGGAAGAGTGCACAGTTTTCTTTTTCAGCAGGTCCTCACGATGTAAGACTAGTGATCTACTTTCAGTCTGATCAATAACCTTTGCTCAAAAACTTTTGTCTGGAGTCTCTAATGGTCTGCAAACCTAACTCTGGATCCACAGTGATAAGCCTGATTTTCAGGAACTGAGAAAAAGGAAGGTGACGTTTCAAAGGCCAAGGGAGGAAACTTTGGTACAATAAGGCGTTGTTGCGATCAGTAGTTTTTTTTAAAACAGTAGTCGCAATAGTGGCTCCTGTAAGTTTAAGCAAAACATCTAAAAAAGCTATGTGCTGAGGCTCAATCTGAAAAGTGAATTGAATTCTAGGGTTGATTGCATTCCACTTGAGGATCTGTGATTCTAGGTCAATCCGTGACCCATGCCAAATGATAAGTATATCGTCAATAAAACATCGATATGCAATCAACTTAGAATTCCACGAAGTTTCAGAAAGAATATGCTTTGTTCCAAATGTCAACATGAAGATGTTGGCATAGATCGGGACTCCCGAAAAGCCCATAGACGTACTATTGGCCTGAAGAAAAAACTGATGTTTTCATTGAAAAAAGCTATGAAACAGACAAAAATTAAGCAGTTCAAGAAAAAACACATTATTCGCCCTCTCAACTAAGCATGGGCGTAAAATCCGTTCCGCTTGCGGATTTTGCGGATTTTCGGTAAATTCGCAATCCGCGAACTCTCGCGAATTTGCCAAAAATCCGCAAATTCGCACGCAGCGGATTTTTTGCTTGGTGATACAATATTGCGGCGCGTGGCGTTCACTTACTGTCATTCAGCGTTTGCCGAGTTGTTTTTCTCGATATTTTGCGAGTGCTGCGCCTTTTTGGATCTTGCTGCGGGATCCCGCGGGACTTTGGCGACCGCGATTACGTAATTGCGACTTGCCACTTTGCACACCAAAAGTTTGTCAATGCGAGTATGCCGTGATCACGTATCCCGGGAATTCGCAATTGCGAACACGTCCTAGTCTAGGACACCCCAGCACCGCACGGCCACCAGCTGCTGCATGTGCCTCCTCGCTGCCCCTGCTGCTGCCGTGTGACCACGCCCCCTGCCTCCGAGCGGCGTGGTCTCTGCGCAATAGCGCTGTGCTCCTGTACCCTGTTCTCCTGTTGTATGCCCCCTGACTGCTGAGTGTATTTTTGTTCAATTGTGGTCTTTATTGTGTGCATTTGTACCGTACTCGTTAGTTCGCCGGTCCCCCTGTCTCTCGCTGTCCTCCCTGCCCGCTTCCCGCCACCGCCGCTAACCACGCCCCTTTTTTCTTCTGTAACCTCCCCGCTCCCGCCTCCCAGCTGCTCCGCCCTCCCTCGTACTTGGCCATATATGGCGACCGTGCGACGCGGGTGAGTGTGACCTAGTCTAGGACACCCCCGCGCCGCACGGCCACCAGCTGCTGCGTGTACCTCCTCGCTGCCCCTGCTGCCGCCGTGTGACCACGCCCCCTGCCTCCGAGCGGCGTGGTCCCCTGCGCGATAGCGCAGTGCTCCTGTACCCTGTTCTCCTGTTGTATGCCCCCTGACTGCTGAGTGTATTTTTGTTCAATTGTGGTCTTTATTGTGTGCATTTGTACCGTACTCGTTAGTTCGCCGGTCCCCCTGTCTCTCGCTGTCCTCCCTGCCCGCTTCCCGCCACCGCCGCTAACCACGCCCCTTTTTTCTTCTGTAACCTCCCCACTCCCGCCTCCCAGATGCTCCGCCCTTCCTCGCACTTCACCATATATGGCGACCGTGCGAACGCGCAGCGGTCACGCGCAGTGGGCGCGCCGATTGTGCGCCGAAGGCGCGCCAAAGGTAAGCCCGTCTGCGCCCGTCCGCGACTGGACCGCGCCCAGCGCCAGGACCCCTGGCCCCCACCGACGGAAGACGACCCGACTCTCCTACAATGCCACCGAACTCATCGCTCACAACACCGGCGGGATCCCTGGATGCTACCGAGCCACCCCGAGGGGCACCCACGGACCCTTCAGCTGCCACGCCTGCAAGTTCATCTGCATCTGGACCTGCCCCACACCATCACCCGCCAAGCCGAACACCAGCAGCAACCACCTCAAGTGCATCCTGCTCAACACCCGCTCCGTCCACAGGCACGCCGTCGAACTTTGGAACCTCCTCGACACCACATCTCCTGACGTCGCCTTCCTCACGGAAACCTGGATGAACGACTCCTCAGCGCCCGACATCGCCATCGCCATCCCAGAGGGCTACAAGATCACCCGGAGGGACCGCTCCGCCAACCAGATGGGAGGAGGCATCGCCATCATCCACAGGGACACCATCCACATCACGACCAACATCCACGACACCCTGAAAACCGCCGAACACCTACACTTCCAGATCCGTACCGACCCGAAGACCACCCTCAGAGGCACCCTGATCTACCGACCCCGGGACCACGCACACAATTCAGCGAGGACATCGCCGACTTCGTCAGCCCGCACGCCCTCCCCTCCGCTGACTACATCCTCCTGGGGGACCTCAACTTCCACCTGGAGAACAACAACGACCGCAACACCATCACCCTGCTCGACAACCTCGCCAACCTCGGACTCAAGCAGCTGGTGTCCACCCCCACCCACCTCGCCGGACACACACTCGACGCCGTCTTCTCATCCAGCAAAGACATCGCCTTCAGCCATGCCACCAGACTCCACTGGACGGACCACAGCTGCATCCACTTCACCTTCAGAAGAACGACGATCCACCACCACCAGCAACCGGTTGCTCGAAGAAGCTGGAACAAGATCACAGCTGACCAGCTCACCGCTTCCCTGAGTCAGCACCCTCCCGCCAGCTCAGCGAACCCCAGCCAGGCCGCCGACAACCTCACGAAGTGGATCAGCAACTGCGCGGACAAACTCGCCCCTCTGAGGACCCCGCCTAGCAGACCCGGCAGCAAGAAGGCCCCATGGTTCACCGACGAACTCAAGAGCTCCAAGAAGAACTGCCGAGCCCTCGAGAAAGCCTGGAGAAGGGAACCAACACCGGACAACATGACCGCCCTCAAGCTTGCCACCCGGAAGCACCACCAACTGATCCGCGCCACTAAGAAAACTGCATTCAAGGACCGGCTGGACAACAACGCACACAACTGCAAGGAACTCTTCAACATCGTCAAAGAGCTCTCCAACCCCAACGCCGGAAACAACGACATCACCTCATCGCAAGACCTCTGCAACTCCCTCGCCTCCTACTTCCACAACAAGATCGCGGACATACACAACAGCTTCAGCAGTCAACCGACGCACGCCACAACCGAACAACCGCCCCCCACCACCACCCTCCGCGCCTGGACTCCGATCAGCACCGAAGACACCATCCGCTTGATGAACTCCATCCATTCCGGATCTCCGACCGACCCCTGCCCTCACCACGTCTTCAACAGGGCCGACGCGGTCATCGCACCCCACCTGCGGGACATCATCAACACCTCCTTCGACACCGCCACCTTCCCGGAGAGCTGGAAGCACGCCGAACTCAGCGCTCTACTCAAGAAACCTACAGCGGACCCCACCGAACTCAAGAATTACCGCCCCATCTCGCTCCTCCCGTTCCCAGCCAAAGTCATTGAGAAGACCGTCAACAAGCAGCTGGCCGCCTTCCTCGAGACGAATGGATCCCTCGACCCCTCACAGTCGGGCTTCCGAGCCAACCACAGCACCGAGACCGCACTCATCGCTGCTACCGATGACATCCGAGCCCTGATGGACAACGGAGAAACAGCGACCCTCATCCTCCTAGACCTCTCTGCGGCATTCGACACTGTCTGCCACTGCACCCTAGTGCAGCGCCTCAGCAACGTCGGAATCCAGGAGAAGGCACTGGATTGGATCATCTCCTTCCTCAACGGAAGAACACAGAGAGTCCGCCTACCACCGTACAAGTCAGAGGCCACCGAAGTCATCTGCGGCGTCCCTCAAGAATCCTCGCTGAGCCCCACCCTCTTCAACGTCTACATGAGCCCCCTCGCGGCCATCGCACGCCAACACAACCTGAACATCATCTCCTACGCTGACGACACCCAGCTGATCCTCTCCCTGACCAGCGACCCCGCCGCCGCCAGAGCTAACCTTCACGAAGGAATGAAAGACGTAGCCGAGTGGATGACGACCAGCCGCCTGAAACTGAACTCAGACAAGACGGAGGTCCTCATCCTGGGCTCCTCACCCTCCGCCTGGGACGACTCCTGGTGGCCCCCCGCCCTGGGCAGCGCACCCAAACCGACAGACCACACACGCAACCTGGGCTTCATCTTGGACTCCTCCCTCACCATGACCAGACAAGTCAACGCCGTCTCCTCGTCATGCTTCAACATCCTGCGCATGCTACGGAAGATCTTCCGGTGGATCCCCACCGAGACCAGGAAGACGGTCACCCAGGCCCTCGTCACCAGCCGACTGGACTACGGCAACGCCCTCTACGCCGGAACCACCGCCAAGCTCCAGAAGAGACTCCAGCGGATCCAGAACGCCTCAGCCAGACTCATCCTCGACATCCCACGACACAGCCACATCTCCGGACATCTGAGAGACCTGCATTGGCTTCCCTTCAACAAAAGAATCACCTTCCGCCTCCTCATCCACGCACACAAAGCCCTACACGATCAAGGCCCCAGCTACCTCAACAACCGCATCAACTTCTACGCCCCCAAACGACATCTCCGATCAGCCAGCCACGCCCTCGCCGCCGTCCTCCGCATCCAAAGAATGACAACGGGAGGAAGGTCCTTCTCCTACCTGGCCGCCAAGACCTGGAACTCCCTACCGACCGACCTGCGCCTGACCCAAGACCACCTCTCCTTCAGGAAGAAGCTCAAGACCTGGCTATTCGAGCAGTAGCAGCACTCCCCCCCCCTAGCGCCTTGAGACCCTCCGGGTAAGTAGTGCGCTATATAAATGCCTATGATTGATTGTAGATGCGGCGGGCAAAAACAATCTCGCACTCGCGAAATTACAGAATTTGCAATTCTGCACAAGAAATCCACCAGCAAGCAGCATAAACCTTCTGAAAATTATGATTTTTATCAGAATAACTCCTCAGGTTGACATTTGCCTGCACTTTTTTTTGCAAGGAGTCCATTTTGGGGGGGGGGGGTGGGAGGAAGGAAGTGCCCCACAGACTCCAACTTCCTGTTCCTGTCCAGCAGGCTCCTCCCAGTGCTTTCTTCATGTGCTGGTCACTTTCCTTTGGATCTTGACCTGGAAGGATTACTTTTTGTGGATGCTGCTGGATATTTGGATTTGAGGCCTTTTTGACTTTCTTTGGATCACTTTTGGATTAGAAATTTCACAAGTAAGTTTGTTTGGGGCATTACAGTTGCTGCAACTTCAATTTTGGAATTTTAGATTTTTGGGCTGTTGTTGGGGCCTTTTGCCCAGGGGTAGTGAGTAGTGCATGGACTGAGTCTTTCTGTGGGGTCTCTTTAATGTAAACAACATGGAGGGCATGGATGGCATGGGATTGTGTTGATTTTTGTGTGTTTTTCGATTCTTTGGCTGCTGTTGGGGCCTTTTGCCCAGGGATAGTGAGTGGTGCATGGGCCTAGTCTTTCTGTGGGGTGTCTTGAATTTAAACATCATTGAGGGCATGGATGGCATGGGATTGTGCTGATTTTTGTGTGTTTTTCGATTTTCTTGGCTGCTGGTGGGGCCTTTTGCCCAGGGCTGGTGAGTGGTGCATGGACGGAGTCTTTCTGTGGGGTCTCTTTAATGTAAACGTCATGGAGGGCATGGATGGCATTGGATTGTGCTGATTTTTGTGTGTTTTTTGATTTTTTTGGGGTGTTGATGGGGATTGGCCATGTGGGTGGGGGCCATTTTGAGTGCTGGTACAGGCAGGCCCTGGCCATGTGCCTGGGGGCAAGGGGCCATTTTGAATGCAGGCAGTGTTCTAAGGCCTGCACCCATTTTGCCTAGCTTTCATCCATTATGCCCAGGGGTAGTGAGTGGTCCATGGCCCTTTCTGTGGGGTGTCTTGAATTTAAACATCATTGAGGGCATGGATGGCATGGGATTGTGCTGATTTTTATGTGTTTTTCGACAATTTGGGGTGTATAACTGAACTGATGTTCCTCTGTCTTCCTTTGCTTTTAGGTGAACAAGACTTAAGAGAACCACCAGTGCCCGGAAGAAGTCCTGCAGCGGTGTGTGTGCAGCATAACGTCACGCGACGTCACGTCTGGCCACAGACAACTCTGCAACTCGCGCAACTGCAGCCTGCTTTTCTGACCTCTGAAGAAGATGGCCCCAAAAAAAGTTCCCCGTAGCTCCTCTAGCAAGAAAGTTGCCAGTAAGGAGCAGAAGAAGCAAGTTACCAAGGAGACTGGTGTGCCACCCGCCACATTTTTTGGGAATGAAAAAAAAAGTACGCCTGCAGCCGCAGCGGGATCTGCTGGGGACCAAGCTGGGAGCAGCACCCCCGCTCCATGGGGCTCAGTGCTACCGCCACCATGCCAACTTAAGTCCAAGCCCTTGAGTGCTGCAGAGGCAGCCAGTCTACTTGTTCAATCACCATCGACTAGTGATGTTGACTCATCGCAAGAAAGTAGCAGCAATGTCCCTCAATCAACACAGGCTGTTGTAACTCATCTGACGAGTGTTGAACAACCACAGCCGCAACAACAACCACATGTTCAAGTACAAGCCCAAGTACATGTGGAAGGAGAGGCAGCGCAAGGAGATGCGCAAGCAGAGGTGCATGGAGGGGCACAAGTGCCCACAATAGTTGTTGCTCCCGAAGTAGGGGCACATCAGGAAATCGACATTCAAGCCAAGGAATCATTTGAGGAAAACACTCCTCCTGATCATTCATTGTCTTCCACATCCCTAGTAAGAAAAAGATCAAGGATGGTGTCTACATCTTCTTCAAGCCCACCTCCTTCTGATGATATGGATCAACCTTGGGAACCACCACTGCCATCTGAGAGTGAGGCACACCATGATCTGACAAAGTTAGCTAAGCGTAAAAGGAAGGTCCCCGAAAGTCTCATAGTTATGGAGTGTGATGATGCTGAACAAGAACAAGAAGTGGCATATACTCCTGCTGATGAAGACTCTCACGACGACGATGCAGTCATCATAGACGTCACTCCAGCCTCAGCAGGCATGCAGCAAACAGACATTTTGATCCTAGCCCGAAAAGCTGCTGAGCGTGATGATGTTGTCGACGAGGAGGCAATGGGAACACCACCATCATTGGAGTTAACTAGTACACCACCACCTACCGCTTCCATATTTCTTTCCCGCCAGAAGGGACCTCCATCCACCTCGACCTTAGTGGTGGTGCAAGTGCACAACGTAGTAAAGTTCGGCAACACACATCCTCCACTTCATCTGGCATTAGCAGCATGACCACCACCAGTATCGCCTCCTCCGCCCCCCACAGACATTTCAAGTCTGCAGTTTGGGACTTCTTTAGTGTCTGCCCAAAAAAGGAAAACATAGCCATTTGTAGCATTTGTAAGCTTGCAGTTAGTCGTGGTAAGTTTGATACCAACTATGGTACCGGAGACCAGAGAGGTCATCTTGAGAGACAGCACACTGTCCAATGGTTTGCGCACCTAAAGGAGATCAAGGAAGCCCGAATTGGAAGTCAACAAACTGTATACGTTGATGTTTCATATGATGATGACGAGGAGGAAGAAGCGTCAAACACTTCACTTACACGCAGTACCCCTGTCAGCACACCCCCTGTGAGCCACACTAATAGTGTGGGAGAGAGTGCGACACCAATGCGAAAAAGTTCATCATCGAGCCTAACTGGGTCGAAGAAGTCATCATCATCCCTTAAAATGGTCCAGCCCATCATTAGAACTATGTTGTTTTCAGAAGCGCCATTTGATCGCAACAACCCACTGACGCGTCTGTATAACACTAAGCTGGCTAAAATGCTAGCTCTGGACCTTCTCCCTTTTTCTTTTGTGGAAGGGGTTGGTTTTCTAGAATTAATGGCAACGCTCAGCCCTAAATGGAAGGTTCCTAGTCGGTTCTATGTTGCCAGAGTTGCGGTTCCAGCACTACATGAAGATGTGCTGGAGGTGATTGGGGCAGTTTCGCAGAAGAGTGCTGTTCACACTATACATCTGACAACAGACATGTGGACCCGTGGCGTAGGCACTGATTACATGTGCATCACTGCACACTGGGTCTCTTTTTCAGGGGTTAAGGCAAAGCTAAATGAAGGTGTTGACCCGGACAACGTTTTTAAAGCTGCTCGGAAACATGCAGCACTAGCCATGTTTGGCATGGAGAAAAGTCATACAGGAGAAAACATTTTGAAGGAGTTTAACACAAAGGTCTTTCAAAGGCTGTCCCCCAAAAAACACACGATTGGTTATGTTTCCACGGATAATGGCGCCAATGTAGTTATGGCCATGGATCTGGGTAAATATTTCAGAGTGCCATGTTTGGCGAACTGTATAAACCTGGTTGGTAAAAAATTCTTGAGTGAAGAACATCCAGTGTGCGAGTTAGTGACCACCTGCCGAAGAATGTGCAACCATTTCAGCCATTTTTTAAGGCCCAGAAGCATCAGAGGGGCCTGCTACATGAATGTCGAATGCCGGTGAAAGCACTCATCTAGGAGGTGCCAACACGTTGGAACTCAACCTTCTTCATGCTTGAGCGTCTGTATGAGCAGTTTACGGTACTCGATCACTATTTCTTAACACTGGGTACAGCTCTGAAGGACCTGAGGCTAGATGCGGCGCAATGGGAGCTAGTTAAAAGCCTGACAGAAATGCTTCGTCCTTTTGAGGTCTTCACGCGTGCAGTCAGCAGGGAGGACTGTAATTTGGGAAAAGCAATCCCATTGTTGCGCATGCTGGAGCACCAATTGAAGGCGGTGTCTTCTATGTTTCAAAAAGATGAAGAAAAGCAAGAAGCTTTTTTTTTGGCAGAGAAATTATTACAGTGCCTACTTGGCGATGAACGTCTTCAAATGATCCACTCAGAACAGCATTACATTTGTGCTACTATTCTGGATCCACGCTACAAAAAGGCACTGGCAGGCAGAGCATTCTTTGCTTTTGGTGACGCAGAAGTTTTAATGTACAAACATTGGCTAGCTGTGTCAGCCATGAGGTTTGAAAGAAAACTGCAGAAAATTGAAGGAAAAGGCAGTACATCAGCATCAGCAGGCCATCCCCAGTCAAAAGAATCCACTTCTGCACCTGTGGCTGTGGCAGAAGTGACCTCTCAGCCGTTAAAGACACCGGCAACGGGATAATCTGCACCAGACACAACAGTAAAATTGGGTGAAGAAGAGGATTGGCTAACTAAGCTTGGGTTTGCTTCTCAAAAGGTCCCAGCAAAAAGTAAGCAAAGTGGAGGAACCGTGGAGAACCTTGAGTCGATGGTGCAGGACTATCTGAATGACTCAATAGAGGTCTATGTTAATGCTGAACCCATTGGCGTATTGGCATGAGAAAAAAGAATTGTGGCAAGAGATCTCAAACCTGGCTATAAACTACTTGTCTTGCCCACTCGCAAGCGTGTCTTCTGAACGTGTTTTCAGTGCTGCTGGTGGCATTGTAACTTGCAAAAGGACCCGCCTCTCGCCCAAAAATGTGGAGAGGTTAACAATGATCAAGATGAATCAGCACCTCATACCACCAGATTACAAAGTACGAGAATACACCCCGGAAGATGACGAGGAGGACAGCAACTTAGATGAGGGAATTTCTTCTCTGTTAGGTGACCTACTCCCGCCTGAATTCGCAGAGTATGAGGACAAACTCTTATTCCCTGACACCGAGCTCTGAAAATGAGCCAATGAATCAATAACTTTCTTTTTCGTCCTTATTCACTTTTATTCCTGTGTGTCTGTCTTTTTTTGTTTTGCACAGTTAATATAATTAAAACTTTAATCACCTAATCACAAAAACAAGCCCATCAGCAGAACTGTCTTCACTTATTTGCTTATTGATTTGAAGGTGCCGCAGTCTGCATTCCTCATGTTCACAAGTTCACAAGAACATGCTCCTCTATCCTCCTCCTCCAGACTCCTATTTCCCTCAAAGCAGAGGGCTGGATTACGCCCAATGAAGAAAGACTCTGCACTTGTGGGGGAGTTCTACTTCTTTGAGGGTGAGTTGGCGAGTCTTGGGGCATTGCTAGGAAGGTCTAATACCGGAAAAAACTGGTTTGGACAAAATCAGACTTGAAAACGTTTTTGCCTTATTGCTCACTATCATGTTTTCGGGGGCCTGTTTAGGGGGCTTCCTGGTGTTTGTGGGTGGGTTTCGGGGTCTGGGAGCACTGCTGGGTATGGATACTTTTGATTGCAAGGGGTTTGAAGCAAATCCATGGTGGCAGAGGGGAGTTAGGGCCTAGCTGCAGAGCGCGCGCAGAGTGATTTTGGAAATTGCCCTGAAAATGAATGTCCCCATTTTTGTACTTTTGCTTTTTGGCTGTTTGGGGGTCTTCTACTTGTTTTCGCCTAGATTGACAGCTCTGTGGCCATTGCTGGGAAGGTCTAATACCGGATAAAACTGGTTTGGACCAAATCCATGAGGAAAACGTTTTTTGCTTTTTCTGACATTTCGCTCAATTTAGCGTTTTTGAGGGCCAGTTTGGGGGGCTTCCTGGTGTTTGTGGGTGGGTTTCGGGGTCAGGGAGCACTGCTGGGTATGGATACTTTTGATTGCTTGAGGTTTGAAGCAAATCCATGGTGGCAGAGGGGAGTTAGGGCCTAGCTGCAGAGCGCGCGCGGAGTGATTTTGGAAGTTGCCCTGAAAATGACTAAGTCCCCATTTTTGTACTTTTGCTTTTTGGCTGTTTGGGGGTCTTCTACTTGTTTTCGCCAGGGTTGACGGCTCTGTGGCCATTGCTGGGAAGGTCGAATACCGGATAAAACTGGTTTGGACCAAATCGGAGGCGACATTTTTTTTGCATTTTTGCTGACTTGCTTGTCTTTGAGGTGCTCTTTAGGGGGGTTCCGGTGTTTGTGGGTGGGTTTTGGGGCCTGGGAGCACTGCTGGCACAGTCTAATTTTGATTGCATTTGCTTTTCAGGAAATCCATGGTGGAAAACGGGAGTTATGACCTAGCTGCACAGCGCGTTTGGACAGAAGGCCGAAAAATATTGTAAGTATGAGATTTTCCATTTTGGCTTTTTGGCTGTTTGGGGGTTTTGTGCTTATTTGCGGGTGGGTTGGCAGGTCTTGGGGCATTGCTGGGAAGGTCTAATACCGGATAAAACTGGTTTGGACAAAATCAGACTTGAAAAAGTTTTTGCCTTTTTGCTCACTATCATGTTTTTGGGGCCTGTTTGGGGGGCTTCCTGGTGTTTGTGGGTGGGTTTCGGGGTCTGGGAGCACTGCTGGGTATGGATAATTTTGATTGCAAGAGGTTTGCAGCAAATCCATGGTGACAGAGGGGAGTTTGGGCCTAGCTGCAGAGCGCGCGCAGAGTGATTTTGGAAATTGCCCTGAAAATGACTGTCTCCATTTTTGTACTTTTGCTTTTTGGCTGTTTGGGGGTCTTCTACTTGTTTTCGCCTGGGTTGACGGCTCTGTGGCCATTGCTGGGAAGGTCTAATACCGGATAAAACTAGTTTGGACCAAATCCATGAGGATAAAGTTTTTGCTTTTTCTGACATTTAGCTCAATTTAGCATTTTCGGGCGCATGTTTGGGGGGCTTCCTGGTGTTTGTGGGTTGGTTTTGGGGTCTGGGAGCACTGCTGGGTATGAATACTTTTGATTGCAAGAGGTTTGAAGCAAATCCATGGTGGCAGAGGGGAGTTAGGGCCTAGCTGCAGAGCGCACGCGGAGTGATTTTGGAAATTGCCCTGAAAATGACTAGGTCCCCATTTTTGTACTTTTGCTTTTTGGCTGTTTGGAGGTCTTCTACTTGTTTTCGCCTGGGTTGATGGCTCTGTGGCCATTGCTGGGAAGGTCTAATACTGGATAAAACTGGTTGGGAACAAATCGAAGGCAAATTTATTTTTGCGTTTTTGCTGACTTGCTTGTCTTTGAGGTGCTCTTTGGGTTTGTGGGTGGGTTTTGGGGTCTGGGAGCACTGCTGGCACAGTCTAATTTTGATTGCATTTGCTTTTCAGGAAATCCATGGTGGAAAACGGGAGTTATGACCTACCTGCACAGCGCGTTTAGACAGAAGGCCAAAAAATATTGTAACTATGAGATTTTCCATTTTGGCTTTTTGGCTGTTTGGGGGTGTTGTGCTTTTTTGAGGGTGGGTTGGCGGGCCTTGAGGCATTGCTGGGAAGGTCAAATACCGGATAAAACTGGTTTGGACAAAATCAGACTTGAAAACGTTTTTGCCTTTTTGCTCACTATCATGTTTTCGGGGGCCTGTTTGGGGGGCTTCCCGGTGTTTGTGGGTGGATTTCAGGGTCTGGGAGCACTGCTGGGTATGGATACTTTTGATTGCAAGAGGTTTGAAGCAAATCCATGGTGGCAGAGGAGAGTTAGAGACTAGCTGCAGAGCGCGTGCGGAGTGATTTGGGAAATTGCCCTGAAAATGACTTGGTCCCCATTTTTGTACTTTTGCTTTTTGGCTGTTTGGGGGGCTTCTACTTGTTTTCGCATGGGTAAACAGCTCTGTGGCCATTGCTGGGAAGGTCTAATACCGGATAAAACTGGTTTGGACCAAATCCATGAGGAAAAAGTTTTTGCTTTTTCTGACATTTTGCTCAATTTAGCGTTTTCGGGGGTCTGTTTGGGGGGCGTCCTGGTGTTTGTGGGTGGGTTTTGGGGTCTGGGAGCACTGCTGGGTATGGATACTTTTGATTGCAAGAGGTTTGAAGCAAATCCATGGTGGCAGAGGGGAGTTAGGGCCTAGCTGCAGAGCGTGCGCGGAGTGATTTTGGAAGTTGCCCTGAAAATGACTAAGTCCCCATTTTCGTACTTTTGCTTTTTGGCTGTTTGGGGGTCTTCTACTTGTTTTCGCCAGGGTTGACGGCTCTGTGGCCATTGCTGGGAAGGTCTAATACCGGATAAAACTGGTTTAGACCAAATCGAAGGCGACATTTTTTTTTTCGTTTTTGCTGACTTGCTTGTCTTTGAAGTGCTCTTTGGGGGGGTTCCGGTGTTTGTGGGTGGGTTTTGGGGTCAGGGAGCACTGCTGGCACATTCTAATTTTGATTGCATTTGCTTTTCAGGAAATCCATGGTCGAAAACGGGAGTTATGACCTAGCTGCACAGCTCGTTTGGACAGAAGGCCGAAAAATATTGTAAGTATGAGATTTTCCATTTTGGCTTTTTGGCTGTTTGGGGGTGTTGTGCTTTTTTGCGGGTGGGTTGGCAGGTCTTGGGGCATTGCTGGGAAGGTCTAATACCGGATAAAACTGGTTTGGACAAAATCTGTCTTGAAAACGTTTTGCCTTTTTGCTCAGTATCATGTTTTCGGGGCCTGTTTGGGGGGCTTCCTGTTGTTTGTGGGTGGGTTTCGGGGTCTTGGAGCACTGCTGGGTATGGATAATTTTGATTGCAAGAGGTTTGCAGCAAATCCATGGTGGCAGAGGGGAGTTAGGGCCTAGCTGCAGAGCGCGCGCAGAGTGATTTTGGAAATTGCCCTGAAAATGACTGTCTCCATTTTTGTACTTTTGCTTTTTGGCTGTTTGGGGGTCTTCTACTTGTTTTCGCCTGGGTTGACGGCTCTGTGGCCATTGCTGGGAAGGTCTAATACCGGATAAAACTAGTTTGGACCAAATCCATGAGGATAAAGTTTTTGCTTTTTCTGACATTTAGCTCAATTTAGCATTTTCGGGGGCATGTTTGGAGGGCTTCCTGGTGTTTGTGGGTTGGTTTCGGGGTCTGGGAGCACTGCTGGGTAGGGACACTTTTGATTGCAAGCGGTTTGAAGCAAATCCATGGTGGCAGAGGGAAGTTAGGGCCTAGCTGCAGAGCGCGCGCCTTACTGATTTTGGAAATTGCCCTGAAAATGACTAGGTCCCCATTTTTGTACTTTTGCTTTTTGGCTGTTTGGAGGTCTTCTACTTGTTTTCGCCTTGGTTGACGGCTCTGTAGCCATTGCTGGGAAGGTCTAATACTGGATAAAACTGGTTTGGACCAAATCTAAGGCAAATTTTTTTTGCGTTTTTGCTGACTTGCTTGTCTTTGAGGTGCTCTTTGGGTTTGTGGGTGGGTTTTGTGTTCTGGGAGCACGGCTGTCACAGTCTAATTTTGATTGCATTTGCTTTTCAGGAAATCCATGGTGGAAAACGGGAGTTATGACCTACCTGCACAGCGCGTTTGGACAGAAGGCCAAAAAATATTGTAAGTATGAGATTTTCCATTTTGGATTTTTGGCTGTTTGGGAGTGTTGTGCTTTTTTGAGGGTGGGTTGGCGGGTCTTGGGGCATTGCTGGGAAGGTCTAATACCGGATAAAACTGGTTTGGACAAAATCAGACTTGAAAACATTTTTGCCTTTTTGCTCACTATCATGTTTTCGGGGGCCTGTTTGGGGGGCTTCCTGGTGTTTGTGGGTGGATTTCGGGGTCTGGGAGCACTGCTGGGTATGGATACTTTTGATTGCAAGAGGTTTGAAGCAAATCCATGGTGGCAGAGGAGAGTTAGGGACTAGCTGCAGAGCGCGCGCGGAGTGATTTGGGAAATTGCCCTGAAAATGACTTGGTCCCCATTTTTGTACTTTTGCTTTTTGGCTGTTTGGGGGTTTTCTACTTCTTTTCGCATGGGTTGACGGCTCTGTGGCCATTGCTGGGAAGGTCTATTAGCGGATAAAACTGGTTTGGACCAAATCCATGAGGAAAAAGTTTTTGCTTTTTCTGACATTTTGCTCAATTTAGCATTTTCGGGGGTCTGTTTGGGGGGATTCCTGGAGTTTGTGGGTGGATTTCGGGGTCTGGGAGCACTGCTGGGTAAGGATACTTTTGATTGCAAGAGGTTTGAAGCAAATCCATGGTGGCAGAGGGGAGTTAGGGACTAGCTGCAGAGCGCGCGTGGAGTGATTTTGGAAATTGCCCTGAAAATGACTTGGTCCCCATTTTTGTACTTTTGCTTTTTGGCTGTTTGGGGATCTTCTACTTGTTTTCGCCTGGGTTGACCGCTCTGTGGCCATTGCTAGGAAGGTCTAATACCGGATAAAACTGGTTTGGACCAAATCCATGAGGAAAAAGTTTTAGCTTTTTCTGACATTTAGCTCAATTTAGCGTTTTCGGGGGCATGTTTGGGGGGCTTCCTGGTGTTTGTGGGTTGGTTTCGGGGTCTGGGAGCACTGCTGGGTATGGACACTTTTGATTGCAAGAGGTTTGAAGCAAATCCATGGTGGCAGAGGGGAGTTAGGGCCTAGCTGCAGAGCGCGCGCGGAGTGATTTTGGAAATTGCCCTGAAAATGACTAGGTCCCCATTTTTGTACTTTTGCTTTTTCACTGTTTGGAGGTCTTCTACTTGTTTTCGCCTGGGTTGACGGCTCTGTGGCCATTGCTGGGAAGGTCTAATACTGGATAAAACTGGTTTGGACCAAATCGAAGGCAAATTCTTTTTTGCGTTTTTGTTGGCTTGCTTGTCTTTGAGGTGCTCTTTTGGTTTGTGGGTGGGTTTTGGGGTCAGGGAGCACTGCTGGTACAGTCTAATTTTGATTGCATTTGCTTTTCAGGAAATCCATGGTCGAAAACGGGAGTTATGACCTAGCTGCACAGCGCGTTTGGACAGAAGGCCGAAAAATATTGTAAGTATGAGATTTTCCATTTTGGCTTTTTGGCTGTTTGGGGGTGTTGTGCTTTTTTGCGGGTGGGTTGGCAGGTCTTGGGGCATTGCTGGGAAGGTCTAATACCGGATAAAACTGGTTTGGACAAAATCTGTCTTGAAAACGTTTTGCCTTTTTGCTCACTATCATGTTTTCGGGGCCTGTTTGGGGGGCTTCCTGTTGTTTGTGGGTGGGTTTCGGGGTCTTGGAGCACTGCTGGGTATGGATAATTTTGATTGCAAGAGGTTTGCAGCAAATCCATGGTGGCAGAGGGGAGTTAGGGCCTAGCTGCAGAGCGCGCGCAGAGTGATTTTGGAAATTGCCCTGAAAATGACTGTCTCCATTTTTGTACTTTTGCTTTTTGGCTGTTTGGGGGTCTTCTACTTGTTTTCGCCTGGGTTGACGGCTCTGTGGCCATTGCTGGGAAGGTCTAATACCGGATAAAACTAGTTTGGACCAAATCCATGAGGATAAAGTTTTTGCTTTTTCATGACATTTAGCTCAATTTAGCATTTTCGGGGGCATGTTTGGAGGGCTTCCTGGTGTTTGTGGGTTGGTTTCGGGGTCTGGGAGCACTGCTGGGTAGGGACACTTTTGATTGCAAGCGGTTTGAAGCAAATCCATGGTGGCAGAGGGAACTTAGGGCCTAGCTGCAGAGCGCGCGCCTTACTGATTTTGGAAATTGCCCTGAAAATGACTAGGTCCCCATTTTTGTACTTTTGCTTTTTGGCTGTTTGGAGGTCTTCTACTTGTTTTCGCCTGGGTTGACGGCTCTGTAGCCATTGCTGGGAAGGTCTAATACTGGATAAAACTGGTTTGGACCAAATCTAAGGCAATTTTTTTTGCGTTTTTGCTGACTTGCTTGTCTTTGAGGTGCTCTTTGGGTTTGTGGGTGGGTTTTGTGTTCTGGGAGCACGGCTGTCACAGTCTAATTTTGATTGCATTTGCTTTTCAGGAAATCCATGGTGGAAAACGGGAGTTATGACCTACCTGCACAGCGCGTTTGGACAGAAGGCCAAAAAATATTGTAAGTATGAGATTTTCCATTTTGGATTTTTGGCTGTTTGGGAGTGTTGTGCTTTTTTGAGGGTGGGTTGGCGGGTCTTGGGGCATTGCTGGGAAGGTCTAATACCGGATAAAACTGGTTTGGACAAAATCAGACTTGAAAACATTTTTGCCTTTTTGCTCACTATCATGTTTTCGGGGGCCTGTTTGGGGGGCTTCCTGGTGTTTGTGGGTGGATTTCGGGGTCTGGGAGCACTGCTGGGTATGGATACTTTTGATTGCAAGAGGTTTGAAGCAAATCCATGGTGGCAGAGGAGAGTTAGGGACTAGCTGCAGAGCGCGCACGGAGTGATTTGGGAAATTGCCCTGAAAATGACTTGGTCCCCATTTTTGTACTTTTGCTTTTTGGCTGTTTGGGGGTCTTCTACTTGTTTTCGCATGGGTTGACGGCTCTGTGGCCATTGCTGGGAAGGTCTATTAGCGGATAAAACTGGTTTGGACCAAATCCATGAGGAAAAAGTTTTTGCTTTTTCTGACATTTTGCTCAATTTAGCATTTTCGGGGGTCTGTTTGGGGGGATTCCTGGAGTTTGTGGGTGGATTTCGGGGTCTGGGAGCACTGCTGGGTAAGGATACTTTTGATTGCAAGAGGTTTGAAGCAAATCCATGGTGGCAGAGGGGAGTTAGGGACTAGCTGCAGAGCGCGCGTGGAGTGATTTTGGAAATTGCCCTGAAAATGACTTGGTCCCCATTTTTGTACTTTTGCTTTTTGGCTGTTTGGGGATCTTCTACTTGTTTTCGCCGGGGTTGACCGCTCTGTGGCCATTGCTAGGAAGGTCTAATACCGGATAAAACTGGTTTGGACCAAATCCATGAGGAAAAAGTTTTAGCTTTTTCTGACATTTAGCTCAATTTAGCGTTTTCGGGGGCATGTTTGGGGGGCTTCCTGGTGTTTGTGGGTTGGTTTCGGGGTCTGGGAGCACTGCTGGGTATGGACACTTTTGATTACAAGAGGTTTGAAGCAAATCCATGGTGGCAGAGGGGAGTTAGGGCCTAGCTGCAGAGCGCGCGCGGAGTGATTTTGGAAATTGCCCTGAAAATGACTAGGTCCCCATTTTTGTACTTTTGCTTTTTCACTGTTTGGAGGTCTTCTACTTGTTTTCGCCTGGGTTGACGGCTCTGTGGCCATTGCTGGGAAGGTCTAATACTGGATAAAACTGGTTTGGACCAAATCGAAGGCAAATTCTTTTTTGCGTTTTTGTTGGCTTGCTTGTCTTTGAGGTGCTCTTTTGGTTTGTGGGTGGGTTTTGTGGTCTGGGAGCACGGCTGGCACCGTCTAATTTTGATTGCATTTGCTTTTCAGGAAATCCATGGTGGAAAACGAGAGTTATGACCTACCTGCACAGCGCGTTTGGACAGAAGGCCAAAAAATATTGTAACTATGAGATTTTCCATTTTGGCTTTTTGGCTGTTTGGGGGTGTTGTGCTTTTTTGAGGGTGGGTTGGCGGGCCTTGAGGCATTGCTGGGAAGGTCTAATACCGGATAAAACTGGTTTGGACAAAATCAGACTTGAAAACGTTTTTGCCTTTTTGCTCACTATCATGTTTTCGGGGGCCTGTTTGGGGGGCTTCCTGGTGTTTGTGAGTGGATTTCGGGGTCTGGGAGCACTGCTGGGTATGGATACTTTTGATTGCAAGAGGTTTGAAGCAAATCCATGGTGGCAGAGGAGAGTTAGAGACTAGCTGCAGAGCGCGCGCGGAGTGATTTGGGAAATTGCCCTGAAAATGACTTGGTCCCCATTTTTGTACTTTTGCTTTTTGGCTGTTTGGGGGGCTTCTACTTGTTTTCGCATGGGTAAACAGCTCTGTGGCCATTGCTGGGAAGGTCTAATACCGGATAAAACTGGTTTGGACCAAATCCATGAGGAAAAAGTTTTTGCTTTTTCTGACATTTTGCTCAATTTAGCGTTTTCGGGGGTCTGTTTGGGGGGCTTCCTGGTGTTTGTGGGTGGGTTTTGGGGTCTGGGAGCACTGCTGGGTATGGATACTTTTGATTGCAAGAGGTTTGAAGCAAATCCATGGTGGCAGAGGGGAGTTAGGGTCTAGCTGCAGAGCGTGCGCGGAGTGATTTTGGAAGTTGCCCTGAAAATGACTAAGTAAGTCCCCATTTTCGTACTTTTGCTTTTTGGCTGTTTGGGGGTCTTCTACTTGTTTTCGCCAGGGTTGACGGCTCTGTGGCCATTGCTGGGAAGGTCTAATACCGGATAAAACTGGTTTGGACCAAATCGAAGGCGAATTTTTTTTTTCGTTTTTGCTGACTTGCTTGTCTTTGAAGTGCTCTTTGGGGGGGTTCCGGTGTTTGTGGGTGGGTTTTGGGGTCAGGGAGCACTGCTGGCACAGTCTAATTTTGATTGCATTTGCTTTTCAGGAAATCCATGGTCGAAAACGGGAGTTATGACCTAGCTGCACAGCGCGTTTGGACAGAAGGCCGAAAAATATTGTTAAGTATGAGATTTTCCATTTTGGCTTTTTGGCTGTTTGGGGGTGTTGTGCTTTTTTGCGGGTGGGTTGGCAGGTCTTGGGGCATTGCTGGGAAGGTCTAATACCGGATAAAACTGGTTTGGACAAAATCTGTCTTGAAAACGTTTTGCCTTTTTGCTCACTATCATGTTTTCGGGGCCTGTTTGGGGGGCTTCCTGTTGTTTGTGGGTGGGTTTCGGGGTCTTGGAGCACTGCTGGGTATGGATAATTTTGATTGCAAGAGGTTTGCAGCAAATCCATGGTGGCAGAGGGGAGTTAGGGCCTAGCTGCAGAGCGCGCGCAGAGTGATTTTGGAAATTGCCCTGAAAATGACTGTCTCCATTTTTGTACTTTTGCTTTTTGGCTGTTTGGGGGTCTTCTACTTGTTTTCGCCTGGGTTGACGGCTCTGTGGCCATTGCTGGGAAGGTCTAATACCGGATAAAACTAGTTTGGACCAAATCCATGAGGATAAAGTTTTTGCTTTTTCTGACATTTAGCTCAATTTAGCATTTTCGGGGGCATGTTTGGAGGGCTTCCTGGTGTTTGTGGGTTGGTTTCGGGGTCTGGGAGCACTGCTGGGTAGGGACATTTTTGATTGCAAGCGGTTTGAAGCAAATCCATGGTGGCAGAGGGAAGTTAGGGCCTAGCTGCAGAGCGCGCGCCTTACTGATTTTAGAAATTGCCCTGAAAATGACTAGGTCCCCATTTTTGTACTTTTGCTTTTTGGCTGTTTGGAGGTCTTCTACTTGTTTTCGCCTGGGTTGACGGCTCTGTAGCCATTGCTGGGAAGGTCTAATACTGGATAAAACTGGTTTGGACCAAATCTAAGGCAAATTTTTTTTGCGTTTTTGCTGACTTGCTTGTCTTTGAGGTGCTCTTTGGGTTTGTGGGTGGGTTTTGTGTTCTGGGAGCACGGCTGTCACAGTCTAATTTTGATTGCATTTGCTTTTCAGGAAATCCATGGTGGAAAACGGGAGTTATGACCTACCTGCACAGCGCGTTTGGACAGAAGGCCAAAAAATATTGTAAGTATGAGATTTTCCATTTTGGATTTTTGGCTGTTTGGGAGTGTTGTGCTTTTTTGAGGGTGGGTTGGCGGGTCTTGGGGCATTGCTGGGAAGGTCTAATACCGGATAAAACTGGTTTGGACAAAATCAGACTTGAAAACATTTTTGCCTTTTTGCTCACTATCATGTTTTCGGGGGCCTGTTTGGGGGGCTTCCTGGTGTTTGTGGGTGGATTTCGGGGTCTGGGAGCACTGCTGGGTATGGATACTTTTGATTGCAAGAGGTTTGAAGCAAATCCATGGTGGCAGAGGAGAGTTAGGGACTAGCTGCAGAGCGCGCGCGGAGTGATTTGGGAAATTGCCCTGAAAATGACTTGGTCCCCATTTTTGTACTTTTGCTTTTTGGCTGTTTGGGGGTCTTCTACTTGTTTTCGCATGGGTTGACGGCTCTGTGGCCATTGCTGGGAAGGTCTATTAGCGGATAAAACTGGTTTGGACCAAATCCATGAGGAAAAAGTTTTTGCTTTTTCTGACATTTTGCTCAATTTAGCATTTTCGGGGGTCTGTTTGGGGGGATTCCTGGAGTTTGTGGGTGGATTTCGGGGTCTGGGAGCACTGCTGGGTAAGGATACTTTTGATTGCAAGAGGTTTGAAGCAAATCCATGGTGGCAGAGGGGAGTTAGGGACTAGCTGCAGAGCGCGCGTGGAGTGATTTTGGAAATTGCCCTGAAAATGACTTGGTCCCCATTTTTGTACTTTTGCTTTTTGGCTGTTTGGGGATCTTCTACTTGTTTTCGCCTGGGTTGACCGCTCTGTGGCCATTGCTAGGAAGGTCTAATACCGGATAAAACTGGTTTGGACCAAATCCATGAGGAAAAAGTTTTAGCTTTTTCTGACATTTAGCTCAATTTAGCGTTTTCGGGGGCATGTTTGGGGGGCTTCCTGGTGTTTGTGGGTTGGTTTCGGGGTCTGGGAGCACTGCTGGGTATGGACACTTTTGATTGCAAGAGGTTTGAAGCAAATCCATGGTGGCAGAGGGGAGTTAGGGCCTAGCTGCAGAGCGCGCGCGGAGTGATTTTGGAAATTGCCCTGAAAATGACTAGGTCCCCATTTTTGTACTTTTGCTTTTTCACTGTTTGGAGGTCTTCTACTTGTTTTCGCCTGGGTTGACGGCTCTGTGGCCATTGCTGGGAAGGTCTAATACTGGATAAAACTGGTTTGGACCAAATCGAAGGCAAATTCTTTTTTGCGTTTTTGTTGGCTTGCTTGTCTTTGAGGTGCTCTTTTGGTTTGTGGGTGGGTTTTGTGGTCTGGGAGCACGGCTGGCACCGTCTAATTTTGATTGCATTTGCTTTTCAGGAAATCCATGGTGGAAAACGAGAGTTATGACCTACCTGCACAGCGCGTTTGCACAGAAGGCCGAAAAATATTGTAAGTATGAGATTTTCCATTTTGGATATTTGGCTGTTTGGGGGTGTTGTGCTTTTTTGAGGGTGGGTTGGCGGGCCTTGGGGCATTGCTGGGAAGGTCTAATACCGGATAAAACTGGTTTGGACAAAATCAGACTTGAAAACGTTTTTGCCTTTTTGCTCACTATCATGTTTTCGGGGGCCTGTTTGGGGGGCTTCCTGGTGTTTGTGGGTGGATTTCGGGGTCTGGGAGCACTGCTGGGTATGGATACTTTTGATTGCAAGAGGTTTGAAGCAAATCCATGGTCGCAGAGGAGAGTTAGGGACTAGCTGCAGAGCGCGCGCGGAGTGATTTGGGAAATTGCCCTGAAAATTACTTGGTCCCCATTTTTGTACTTTTGCTTTTTGGCTGTTTGGGGTCTTCTACTTGTTTTCGCATGGGTTGACGGCTCTGTGGCCATTGCTGGGAAGGTCTAATACCGGATAAAACTGGTTTGGACCAAATCCATGAGGAAAAAGTTTTTGCTTTTTCTGACATTTTGCTCAATTTAGCATTTTCGGGGGTCTGTTTGGGGGGCTTCCTGGGGGTTGTGGGTGGATTTCGGGGTCTGGGAGCACTGCTGGGTATGGATACTTTTGATTGCAAGAGGTTTGAAGCAAATCCATGGTGGCAGAGGGGAGTTAGGGACTAGCTGCAGAGCGCGCATGGAGTGATTTTGGAAATTGCCCTAAAAATGACTAGGTCCCCATTTTTGTACTTTTGCTTTTTGGCTGTTTGGGGATCTTCTACTTGTTTTCCCCTGGGTTGACGGCTCTGTGGCCATTGCTGGGAAGGTCTAATACCGGATAAAACTGGTTTGGACCAAATCGGAGGCAAAGTTTTTTTTTGCGTTTTTGCTGACTTGCTTGTCTTTGAGGTGCTCTTTGGAGGGGTTCCGGGTGTTTGTGGGTGGGTTTTGGGGTCTGTGAGTACTGCTGGCACAGGCTAATTTTGATTACATTTTCTTTTCAGGAAATCCATGGTGGAAACCGGGAGTTATGACCTAGCTGCACAGCGCGTTTGGACAGAAGGCCGAAAAATATTGTAAGTATGAGATTTTCCATTTTGGCTTTTTGGCTGTTTAGGTATGTTGTGCTTTTTTGCAGATGGGTTTGCGGGTCTTGGGGCATTGCTGGGAAGGTCTAATACCGGATAAAACTGGTTTGGACAAAATCAGACTTGAAAAAGTTTTTGCCTTTTTGCTCCCTATCATGTTTTCGGGGCCTGTTTGGGGGGCTTCCTGGTATTTGTGGGTGGGTTTCGTTGTCTGGGAGCACTGCTGGGTATGGATAATTTTGATTGCAAGAGGTTTGAAGCAAATCCATGGTGGCAGAGGGGAGTTAGGGCCGAGCTGCAGAGCGCGCGCAGAGTGATTTTGGAAATTGCCCTGAAAATGACTAGGTCCCCATTTTTGTACTTTTGCTTTTTGGCTGTTTGGAGGTCTTCTACTTGTTTTCGCCTCGGTTGACTTTACAGCTCTTTGGCCATTGCTGGGAAGGTCTAATACTGGATAAAACTGGTTTGGACCAAATCGAAAGAAATTTTTTTTTTGCGTTTTTGCTGACTTGCTTGTCTTTGAGGTGCTCTTTGGGTTTGTGGGTGGGTTTTGGGGTCTGGGAGCACTGCTGGCACAGTCTAATTTTGATTGCATTAGCTTTTCAGGAAATCCATGGTGGAACACGGGAGTAATGACCTACCTGCACAGCGCGTTTGGACAGAGGGCCGAAAAATATTTTAAGTATGAGATTTTCCATTTTGGCTTTTGGGCTGTTTGGGGGTGTTTTGCTTTTTTGAGGGTGGGTTGGCGGGTCTTGGGGCATTGCTGGGAAGGTCTAATACCGGATAAAACTGGTTTGGACAAAATCAGACTTGAAAACGTTTTTGCCTTTTTGCTCACTATCATGTTTTCGGGGGCCTGTTTGGGGGCTTCCTGGTGTTTGTGGGTGGATTTCGGGGTCTGGGAGCACTGCTGGGTATGGATACTTTTGATTGCAAGAGGTTTGAAGCAAATCCATGGTGGCAGAGGAGAGTTAGGGACTAGCTGCATAGCTCGTGCGGAGTGATTTGGGAAATTGCCCTGAAAATTAATAATTATTATTATTAAAAAATGTTATAAAGCGCGTAGTCACCCCTAAGTATCCCAGCGCTAAGATCAGTACAACTGCGGGTCAGCGGGGCAGGGAGGGGGGCAGGATTTAAGGAAAGAGGTGGGTTTTCAATAGCTTTCTGAACCATAAATAATTGGGTTCAGTTCTGAGGCCGCGGGGTAAGGCGTTCCAAAGGCGTGCAGTGTGGACCGAGAAGCGCCTTCCACCTGTTCGGGCCTTCTTGACTCTGGGAATGATGATGAGATGTTCCTGATCGGATCAGAGGGATCTTATGGCTTTATATGGTTTGATGAATTTTCTTAAAATTGGGGGGCCTTTGTTTTGAAGCAGTCTGTGGGCCAGGCAAAGGGCCTTGAACTTCACACGTTCTCTTACCGGGAGCCAATGGAGTAGCTTCAAGGCTGGTTTGGCTGAGGCTCTGGCGGGAGTGTTGGTGAGGATCTAGGCGGCTGCATTTTGGATCCTTTGCAGTTTGTTCAAGGTTGCCTCAGGAGCGCCTAAGTAGATGGAATTACTATAATCGAGCCTAGATAGTATCAGGCCCTGGATCAACAGTTTTTGAGAGTTGGGGGGAGTGGGGGCAAGATCTTTCGAATCGACCTGAGGAGCCCAAAGCATGTCCCGGCTACTTTTTTTGCTTGAGTTGTAAATGATAGATCCTTTTCAAGCCATACACCCAGGCTTTTCAACTCTGGTTTCGGGTCTGGGGGCGGGCCCAGACAAGGTGGCCAGATGTTCTGTGAAAGAGAGAGCCCCTTCTGACCAAGGAGGAGAATGTCAGTCTTTGAACCGTTGAGTTTCAAAGATGAGCTGTTCATCCATCCTTGTATCTGCGTCAGACAGTTGTAAAGGTCCGCAGGTTGTTGGCTTGGGTGAGAAAGGGACACCACTAATAGTGTATCGTCAGCATAGCTGAGGATACTCACTCCGAACGGGGTGACAACCTCCTCCAATGGGGACATGTAGATATTAAATAATGTGGGGCTCAGGGAAGAGCCCTGAGGCACGCCACATTGGAGGGGTGTTTCGGAGGAGCGGGTGTTATTCTCCCAGATCTGGAAGGAGCATTGACTCAGAAAGGACGAAAGCCAGGACAGTGCGGTCCCTTCAACACCGACACTCCTGAGTCGATGGATAAGGAGCTGGTGGTTGACGGTGTCGAAGGCCGCACTGAGGTCGAGGAGGATCACTGCCACTGATCCTCCCTCGTCTAGCAGTGCTTTGGCCTCCTCCACCGTCACAAGGAGGGCGATGTCAGTGCCCTGCCCTGGGCGGAATCCTGTCTGCGAGCTTTTAAGCCGATTATTGCTCTCCAAAAATTGTGAAAGTTTTCTATTCACAAGTTTTTCGGCGATCTTGCTAGTTCCCGGGAGAAGAGAGATTGGCCTGTAGTTTGCCAGGTCGGCAGGGTCAAGGGAAGGTTTTTTTAGTAGTGCCTTGACGACTGCCACCTTCCAGCTGGAAGGGACGACTCCCTGTTGAAAAGAGGCGTTGATGAATGACTTGGTCCCCATTTTTGTACTTTTCCTTTTTGGCTGTTTGGGGGTCTTCTACTTGTTTTCACATGGGTTGACGGCTCTGTGGCCATTGCTGGGAAGGTCTAATACCGGATAAAACTGGTTTGGACCAAATCCATGAGGAAAACAATTTGGCTTTTTCTGACATTTCGCTCAATTTTGCGTTTTTCGAGGGGCATGTTTGGGGGGCTTCCTGGGGTTTGTGGGTGGGTTTCGGGGTCTGGGAGCACTGCTGGGTATGGATACTTTTGATTGCAAGAGGTTTGAAGCAAATCCATGTTGGCAGAGGGGAGTTAGGGCCTAGCAGCAGAGAGCGCATGTGGAGTGATTTTGGAAATTGCCCTGAAAATGACTAGGTCCCCATTTTTGTACTTTTGCTTTTTGGCTGTTTGGGGATCTTCTCCTTGTTTTCGCCTGGGTTGACCGCTCTGTGGCCATTGCTGGGAAGGTCTAATACCGGATAAAACTGGTTTGGACCAAATCGGAGGCGAAGTTTTTTTTTGCGTTTTTGCTGACTTGCTTGTCTTTGAGGTGCTCTTTGGAGGGGTTCCGGTTTTTTGTGGGTGGGTTTTGGGGTCTGTGAGCACTGCTGGCACAGTCTAATTTTGATTGCATTTTCTTTTCAGGAAATCTCTGGTGGAAAACGGGAGTTATGACCTAGCTGCACAGCGCGTTTGGACTGAAGGCCGAAAAATATTGTAAGTATGAGATTTTCCATTTTGGCTTTTTGGCTGTTTAGGTGTGTTGTGCTTTTTTGCGGATAGGTTTGTGGGTCTTGGGGCATTGCTGGGAAGGTCTAATACCGGATAAAACTGGTTTGGAGAAATTCCATGCGGAAAAGCCTTTTGGCACTTTTTGTAACTTAGGGTTCTTTAGGATTAGCACTAGCAGCAGGATTGCATGTGTTTCGGGGTGCTCTAGATTTTTGCAACTGAGTTATGGGGTCTTAGAGCACTCGTGGGAATGTGTAATTTTGGTTGCAAGTGATTTGAAGAAAATCCATGGTGGGAAAGGGTGGATTTGGCATAGTTAAAGAAAGCGTTTGCCACTATTCCTAACTTAGGGCTCGTTAGGGTTCGTAGTATTTGTATTGCATGTGTTTAGGCGGGGGGCTGTTTGTGGCGGGGTTTGCGAGTCTTGGAGCGATGCTGGGTATGGATACTTTTGCTTGCTTGCAAGTGGTTTGAATACAATCCACGGTGGGTAAGGGGGGATTTGGGCCTACTTTTACTTTCAAAGTACGTTTTGTCACCAGTTTTCTACTTGGCCTCGTTTTTTGAGATCGGATTGGGAGTTTTCTACATTTTTGCGGCTGGCTTTAGTAAGGGTCTGGGTGGGAGCACTGCTGGGAAGGTCTAATTTTGTTCTAAAACACAGTTTACAGTACACCTAGCTTGAGGGGAAATATCCGCTAAATTAATTTGCCCATACTTATTTATCCTTCAAAAGGAGACTCAGACAGAGTACACACTTTCATAAATATTGTACTGTCTATTAGGAAATTCAAAGTGTGACTTTTTGCACTACACAGCGTATATACCTTATATTTATTTGTCAGTGGTGTTCTAATATCCCTTCCTGTTTTTCCATCAATAATTACAGGCCGGGTTTCAGTCTGTGCAATGGGAAAAAAAGGATGAAGTCAGGCTTCACATTAGCGAGCCGCAATTCAGCATCCGCCAGGCAGGCAGTGGACAGGGTGTCTTCTAGTCACCAACATTGATGGACGGAGCGTCATCTGGAATTGAGGAGTCCCGCTAATAAGAGGAATGGTTTGATGCGTACAACTTACCAAATTCAACAGGATAACTACAACAACATACAGATAAGGCATCCGTTCTTTTCTAATTATCTTTTAAGTAATGTTATTGCTGCCTGTGAACTTCTATGAGTGTGACTCTGCATTTCTTGGATCTCTCTCATTGCTTCTAAATTTATCCCTACAGCCATTCTATAGGTTTTACTTCTGCTATTTTTTAAACCTAATTTAATGTAAGAAGTGTTTCTCTGAGTACAGAGATAGGCAAGTGAAAACGCTGCAGCCCTGTACTGTTGCATTCTGTCATTCACGGTTGTCGAAAGTACTACTTACTTTTCAGTAACCATGCATGCAGTAGTGCATGCACTTCCTGTATGTCACTTAAAAGATTTATGGTTAGCTTTGTACCCAAAGATTTCTTTATCTTCAATCATTGTTTGTCCATGCTGTGCTTTTTTTCTTCTTCTCTCAACAAAACTTTCCCAAAATCCCCCATTCCCATCCATTTTCCAAACCCTAACCCTCTTCCCCCGGGCTGTGTGGTTTTGATTGATGTGTGACCAAATGACAGCAATAATTCCACACACTTGCTGGGGAGGATCAGGTCATAGCAACAGGGTGGTGAAGGAATCCGAGGATATATTCTATTCTTACTCAGCTTGACACTCAGTCACTATTGGCAAATGAAAGCAGATTTTCATGTGCGCCATCAACTTGATAGGTCATCAAGAACATCCTCCTCCTATACGTGGCAAATTATTACGCTGCAGTGTCCTTCACCTTCGGTACTATTTCTTGTAGTAGTAGCCAATGTCAAAGAAATTCAACGCAAGTACTAGTTATACTTTCAATACTTTACCATTTGTTAGACTACATTGTGGCACTGTTCTAGTGTACTGTCACCTGCTATATTCTCTATCGTACCGTTCTAATGCTACGGTAAGGACAAACAAGGTTTCATTTTCTTTTTTTTCAGATGCTTCAACTGCCACTGTGTAACACCACTAGTACCAACGCAATGATGACATTTCATCCGCCCAGGATTGCCAACCTTAATCGCCATTTGCCGTGCAGCCAGCCCTGTGCCTACCCCTATTTCCAAACACAAATTACAGGTAAGATAAGCGTTTGGGGGAGGAAGTATAATGGAGTATTAAGAGGGACGAGAGACTGACGCTAGACTAGTAAAGTCCTAGGACTATTGAATTCACTTACTCTGTGAGAGGCACTTAGTTTTGAAAACATTTGGGCAATTAATTACACAACTTGAATCAAGATGCTACTTAAGTTTCACGAAAACAAAGTTACTGTTAAACCCCCACCCACCAGCCTCAAAAGCAGTAAAAAACCACGTATGCTAAGATAAAGTTTAAAGTATATTTATATCCCTGACAAAAATAATCTCCCACAAAACCCAACCCACCCCCACTCCCTAACCCCAACGAATGTCAGTGAAAAGTCCAAAAATGTGAAAAAACCCAACTCCCAATTCCCACCCCCCAGAAGTCTTTAAAAAAGGGGCAAGGGACAGTCTCCTCCTACTGCTGGCTGTTGCTGTTGACTCTCCGGGCCAGGTCGGAATGCTCTTTGCGGAGGGTCTCGAGCAGGGTTTTCGTGTTGAGCAGCTCCTGCTCGAGGTAGGAAACCCTCAGGGAAAGGCGGTGCATCCGTTTTTTGCAACTGCTGTGGGGGGCAGCTGATTTCTTTGCTGCTCGGCGGTGGCGGGTGGCTGCGGTACCCCGGCTCCGTACCGCTGGAGACCTGCTGCGCTGACTGGGTGACCCAGGGAGCGCGGAGGAGGATGCAGCTGTGCCGGTAGATGTTGTTGTAGACTGCGTGTCCCCCTCCTCCTGGGCCACCAGCCGCCGATATTCAGCGACAGTGGCCTCCAGCCTCCGTTGCCGGGCCCGTCTAGCCAGCTCCTTCCGGGTTGGTTTGGAAGGAGCATCTATATGAAGAAAGAAAGACATAGTCTGTAACCAATGCTCTTTAAGCTTAACATAAAATTATTCAGCAGAAAGTTGTGTCACAGTAGAACTAGCAACTTGCAAGTGCAGTACATAACTATTGTGGCCAATATCTATCTAACCTCCCACTTCTTCACCCTTGCTCTAAAATTAGTGGGAGTTTAAGGAATCAATTCTACGAGCACTATGGACTCACTCCATTAGAGTCGATTATGACAGTACACCAGTCTTCTTCTTCTTCTTCTCTCTTGTTTAGCAAAATTGGTACGTTAACTTCTGCAAGCCGGCGTAATGCCAGCGCAGTCAACTTGCACCCGAGAAAAACAGACGCCCGCCATGATGAGTGAGACAGACTTGCGTTACTGTACCAGTCCAGTACATGCAGGTGGTGATGCTCTTACTTTTCTATTACGAGTGGCACTGAGAATACTCTGTTACAAGGGCTACTGCTTAATTAATTTAACTTTCACCCTACAGTGCCAATGAATACTAGAAAAGGAAAATGAAGAAGATAAATAATCTGATTATCTACCACTGCACATGGTATGTATTTGCTTACATATGGGATGACTTTAGGTGCTTTGCTTTTTATTGAGTGAACAGTGATACATCCACACATGAATGACCGAGTTCTACTAAACCTATTAACAGAGGTAGTGAGTGGCCATCGTAATAGCCGGATATATGCTGTGCTTGCAATAAAAAACTACTGCTACTATTCATGGTAGTATTCGGACAAAATTACAACTTCTTTTCCTTGCCTTTCCTACACTAGGACGGACTCTTCAAAGTAAACACTTAGTTCATCCAGTGACCGTCTACTCTCTCTAGATACACATATGCTATCTAAGAGTCAAATAGTACCATGATCCAGGCATCCATCCATTCAAACTATGGGGCAGATTAGGATTGCGGATTTCCCGCATCCTCCGGGCCGGCAGAATCCACCGCCAGCCCGGAGGATGCGGGAAATCCGCAGCGGACTGAAAAAGACCCCCGCCAGATTAGGATGGCTGGGGGATCGTTTTTCAGTCCGCAGCTTTTCCGCCGCGGTCGCCTCCCGTCCGGGGCAGAAAAGCACTAACATGGCTGGCGGTGTCTATCAGACACCGCCAGCCATATTAGGATGTCTGGAGGAACATGCCTTTACACGGCGGCATTTCCGCCGTGCAAAGGCATATGGATTTTTGTTTGGGGGCCCGTTGCGGGCCCCCAGGGGTGAAGGGGGGGCGGGGGGTGCACATGGGGCGTACCTATGCAACCCCCCTGCATTTGCCTGCACAAAGCGGTAGGCACCGCGCGGTGCCTGCCGCTTTGTGCATGCAAATGCACAACTTACATTTTTATCATTGCGACGGGTGCTGCTTCAAACAGCACCCGCCGCAATGATAAAAATACAGGATGTGACCGCCAGGGTGGCGGTCACATCCTAATTACCACAGAGGGACCGCCGCTGCCCCTGCGGACGGTCCCTCCTACTCTATGGTGGCGGACGGACTCAGGTCCGTCCACCATCATAATAGGCCCCTAAATGTCAATCATCCTTATTCATGTCTCTAATCTGGACAAACCTTACGTTTTCTCACGGGGAGCAGCACACTATGCAGTCTGCAATCTCAATAAGTAAGGAATATAAGAGCTTACCACTGCCCGCAACTCCCGTGGCAACCCGCACAGCAGTTTGGTCCGGCGCTTCCACCGCCTCCTCCCCAGAGCTTTCCTCCACCACCTCCACGCTGGGCCCACCACCAGATGTTCCATCTACAAAGTACATTTAAGAATGTTAGATGTCATAGACATACACCACTCACTAGTATTTTGTCTAGGAATGAAGAAATGTGAATACAGAAAACAATCTAATAATTTGTGACTGTCTACTCTAAAGTAAAAATGTCCTTTTTTCCGGGTAAGGGTGTTGTCTTGCTGCACTTTTTGGCACAACTGATGAATGCTTGCATTTTAACACGCACCATTTTTCTCATAACAGACAGAAGCTTCACTTCTAAGAACAAATCATCATTCATAACTAGGACGAAGGGACCAATGATTCAGCACCAAAAAGAAAAATGAAAGTTCAAACCAGGTGAGGGCTCGGCTCGCCCACAATAAATGTGTGAAATAAAAAATGACTACAAGCACTTTTCCATTTTTAATCAACCGTTTATGTTTTATGACAAGCTTGATTTTAATAAATATTTTTACTTTTAATAAAGCTTTAAAACTTAAATAGACTCTGTGGTTTTTGGCCATGAGTGAATGAGCAAAAGGTTTTGCAATTTGCAAGCATGAGTCCGTGCCTCTGACACTTCTGGACTCTGACTCCGTACTCTTGTCCTGCGTTGGATAATCATCATTGGGGATCAATCATTGATGAACTCTGCCACACTATCTAGTCAGTAAGGAGATTGGGGGTTCTTCAAAGTCTGATATCACTGAGGTATGTGGAAAGTCTACCTGCTGCTTTTATAATTGATAAACAATGCACTATTTAGTGTCCATAGTTCTGTTTGTGCAGATTTGTCCCTGCAACAGTAGTAGTATGGATTGTCCTCCTATCCATACCAAAAGTAAAGTAGTATATTATTTTTTCTTGGTGGTCATTCACCTTTTTATTGTTGGTAATTGTCAAAGCATAAACACTTAGAAGACTTGAAAAGACATTATGGACAATCCCAGAGGACTGCACTCAGTGCATAGAGCTATTGCTGACTAGAATGGGAGTTTCGTTTTACACCTTTTGCCAAATGCACAATCTTAGTTAGCTACACAGACAGACTAATAAGAATAATCTAGTAATAACACAGGGAGTCATAGTTGAGGCAGGGTAAGAATTTAGATACAGTCTACAAGCAGATCAAAGACGATTTAGAAAAAATCGAATGAGGAACGCTAGGAAAAAATAGGTATATTAAAATTAACTTACCGGGGCCAGCAAAGGATCCCTCGCCTGACCGATCCTGGCCTTGTTCAGCAGCAGCAGCAGCCTCCTCCAATGCCCTCTTGCCCCTGGGGGGAGCTGATGTACAACATGAAAGAAAGAAAGACCAGAAAACATAGATGATATTTGTCAACCAAATCAAACATTTCAAAAGAACAATAACAAAATATTTTGGCGAAATAGCAAATAGACAACTATTCCACGGGATATATTGACCTATCTCATGTGGTCTACTACGATATTAGTATTGCTTGATTTGCAGACCGTCGACTTGGAAAGTTATGTAACTCACTAAACAAACTACTAAAAAGGTTCGCCTAGGACTGGCAGGCACTAGTCCGCAGCACGCGAAGTGACAGACAGAGTCCATAGTGATTGCAGATCAGCGACAACACTAAAAAGTTTCCTACTACATTAACCAGTCATTAAAATACTCAAACTATCAATCCACCACCACTATTTCTTCTTATTGCCAGGTGTACAAAGGAAGGACTGGACTTGAGTCCGTAGGAGCAGATTTACAAGCCCCTTGCGGCTCTTTTGCTCCATTGTTGCATGACTTTTGTGACGCAGCGGCAGAACAAAAGAGGCGCCATGGTGCGGCGCATATTAACAACGTGGCGCATATGGGACTGGAGATGCATCACGTTGTAAAGCCCTGCGCCATCAGGGGGCGGTTCCGGTGCAAGGGAGGGCGTTCCTGCGCAGGAACGCATCCTAAAAGTGGCTAAGGGAAATCTACAAGATTTCAATCAGTCACTTTTAGGACAATGATTCGTGACTCAAACCCTGCGCCTGCTTGAAGCAGACGTACGGCTTGACGCAGCATTGGGGAGGTAGGGCACCCCAGAGCATTGCTGGAGCTGCGCCATAATTGCGACTCAACTCCAGCAATGCCCCCCTTTACGGCACAGATGCGTAACGCTTCGGTGACATTTTGGGCCCATGGTGCGCCGCATTGTACATACGGCGCACCATGGGTGGTGGTGGCGTGGCGCTCAATTACTGGCGCATCCCTGCTACTTTTCAGGGTTGCGCCGGTAATTAAAAATATGACCCTTAGTGTCTAGCATTAAGCAGTTCTTTAAACTACACTCATACATAATTTCTCAGACCAATGAAATGAACACAAAATCGTGAACAAATAAGCATAGTAGCAATGCTACTGAGAAGGAGAGCAGTGCACCTGAAATACACAGAAGATTTTGAAATATAATTTACCTACAATGTAATCAGCAGCATTATTGCTCTTGGTTAAAAACTAAAATTTGCAATATAATAACACACAGAGCAGGAGAAAACAGAGTAGTGAAGAAATAGCTACTACTACTCACCAAGCCCGGGGATCTCAAGGCCGAGCAGGTCAATCAAGTCGCGTTCCCGGTCCAGGAGATCCGTCCAACGGTGGGTGGCCTGGTTGTAGGTGCGCCGGACCCAAGAGTTTTGGTACATGGCCCGGCACACCTTCTCCCACCGCTTACGGCGCTCCCGGATCCCGTACCCGCTAGCGATCTAGCCGCCTGCCATGATTTTCCTGGGGAGGCGGAGCTGAACATAAAAAACTAGTGCGGCTACCTACTCTGCGCTGAAGATCTACCGGGCTGTGACCTGCTCTTCCCTCAAACGCCTGCACGGGAGCCGGGCACGGGGTGCAGGACTCTTCCCCTTCTCAGGATGCTTTCCGGCTCCCTTTACCATGGTCTGGGCAGAAAAGAAGGTAAATAATAAAGAAGAAATAGAATAGGGAAGAAGAAAAGAGAAGAGTTTAAAAAAGTAGTTTAAAATTAAGCAAAAGTAGCAGAAAACACAAAAATATAGAGCTAGAAAAATAGAGGGATAGATAATAAGTAAAATAGATTAAAAAAAACTTCAAACAAGCAAAGGATGGCAGAGATTCAGAGAGGATACAGAAAGCATGCCCAGAACCATAGCAATGAATGAGAAACAAGATCGCCTCACCCGTTCACAACCGCGTGGGTAAGTACGCGAGAGATTTTTCTCGCGATCACACGCAAACTTGTACTAGCGAGCCGAACACTTTGCGAGATTACACATCACGCCAGGAAAAAGAAATACGTCATGCAAACAAGACGGCTGCGCCCGTGAACGACCGTGAGGTTAACTTCGCGCCGTTGCGCTACAAGCGGCTGGCTAAAACGCACAAAACCTAGCGAACTAACACGCCGCAAAAAAACAAATCGCATATTCGCACGAATTCCCGGCTTCCGAATTCGATCTCGCGCGAATTCGCGCCCCGCGAATCCCGCAAAATTGCAGAAAAACGAGTTTTGCAAAACTTAAAGCACTCAGCAGGTGCAAAAGTTCAAACTCATCATTAGTAACCATTCCCTGTAGTGCTTCCTGAGGGGCCCCTCCAGAGTTCAGTTGCCTACTTGCAACAATTCTATGACCCTGCTCTGACCCTCACAGCAGGCTCATAGAATAGCTACAAATAGGCCACAAAGGTTCTGTGGAAATAAATTGCACTGCAACAGAAAGCAAATTACAGATAAGGAAGCAGGTGCCAGACTGGAAGTTTAAATTCAGTGGCACATTAATCAACCCCAAATTAATTCATGTCAGTTGAAGCAGGGCAGGTGTGCTTGATTTTCACCCCCATAATCTACAGTGATGAACCAGAGGGTGGCAGTGATGTACCAGAGGTTGGCATGGGTGAGCCAGAGGGTGGAAGTGGTGAAACAGAGGGTGCTGTGAACCTGTGATGATGAACCAGACGTAGAAACAACATAGTCGCGGCCGTTGCGAGCCGACAAGTAAGTTCGCAATTGCGAACTGGTACAAAACCCTTGGGAACTGGCAGAAATCTTTGCGAACACAAAAAAAATTAAAAATCCGCAAATTCGCGAGAGTTCACAGATTTTGAAGATTGCGAATTTGTGAATACGCAAATTCGCGAACGCAGGATTCGCAAAATTCGCCCATGCTTAGTATCAACAAAGCCCATTCAATGGCTTCAATGCCTTGAAAGTGGGGAATGGATGTGTATAAAGACACAACGTCTATTGTACATAACCAAGTTTGTCCAGTCTGAGGAATGACGATATTCTGAAGAATTTTAAGCACGTGAGTTGTGTCTTTAAAGTATGATGGACTAGCTTGAACGATGGGTTGGAAAAAAATATCAAGGTAATGGCCTAATGGATCATGTAAAGATCCGCACCCAGATACTATGGGTCTCAAAGGCGGGTCTCTCACATTTTTATGGATCTTTGGGAGCATGTACAGCCCCGTTCTACTGGGAAAACGAGTGAATAAAAACTCTCTTGTTTTAGTACTAATCAATTTATTTCAACCGCATGTGTAAGGATGGAGTCCAACAGAGCATTAGTAGGATCTTCTGCTAATGGTTAATAGGTAGAAGAATCTTGTAACATCAGACCTATTTTAATATCATAATGTGTACGGTCCATCACAACTAATGCTCCACCCTTGTCTTCTATGGTAAAATGTAAAGAATCATTCAATTGTAAAGATTTCAATACAAATCTCTGTCTTGTGGATAGCTTTGGAGTTCCTACACTTTCACCAGGTAGTTTTGTTATATTGTTTATCTAGAGTCTCAAATAAATCAATGGTCTTGTGTGTGATAGGAGGAACAAAAGTAATCTTGGGCTTAAATTCAAGATAGTCCTCAGATTGTGTAGATGCGGGTTCAGTAACTAAAGTTGTGAAAAAATATTGCAACTGAAGTTTTCAGGTGAATTTGTACAAAGCTATCTTAGAATCAAGACCTTTAGCTTGATACGTAGGTACAAATGAGCTCCCCTTGTTCAAAACATCAATCTGATTATCCGTTAAGGTCTTAGAAGAAATGTTCACAACTAGTGTTTCTTTGTCCATCGTGGTGCCCCTGTTTTTGCTGAATCGGTGATCTCTGCGGTTTGACTTGCTCTACTGGTGCCTGCGTAGGTGGTTGGTTCGAGGCGGGGCTGTTCTCCAAAATAGACACCTTGGTAGCACTAGGACCTGCTGTGACGTTGTCACCAGAAGTTGATTGAGTTAAAGAAGACACCGGTGGACGGGATAACTGTGTGTCAGTGACTGACGCAAGATTTCTTCTGATGAAGTTGTTCCTGTCTTATGCCAACTATGTTTTAGGGCATATACCTCAGCCCAAGTGTAAACTTTATCCAATTTATAGTCTATCGTGTCACGACGAAATTTCCTGATCTTACGTTCATGAATCTCTTTTGCACAGACAGGAAGTTTAGTGTTAGTTTAATCTAAAGTTGTAGCCCAAATATCAGTTTCCATACGTGACACTAGATTAGCCTGAAGTTCTTTTATTTCCATATCTAAACCCACTAATACCTGAGAAAGCTCTTCAACTATGAATAAAATCAAGTCCAAAGAACACTTATTTGAAATCGCATACCACTTCTCCATGAATTTCCGTTTTCATTTTGAACAACATGGGTTTGATAGCGAGGCGTAGCCCCCTCAGTATGCGACTAGCTTTATGATTGTTGATCAGACGTTGATTAATTTCTCTGCACATTAAGTACTCCAACTGACAAATTTGTTGCTGGACAGGACCTGTGGTGGTCTCAAATGTCCTAAGCTCCCTGATAAGTCCATAAATGTCAGCTGCTTCAGAAGCTGAATAAAGTTTAGTCTGAGCTCTATTTTCAGTAAGATGTAATATATCATCAAACAACATGATAACTACACAAAATTACAAAAAGTGGTGCACAAATAGCTGCTGGGCAGAATATTGAACAAACAGTAAAATGTGCGCAATTGGTATGCACTCAAATATACTAACTAAAACAATTGTAATCAATTTTACAGACTTAAATTAATTTTCTAGAAAATCAAGTGTGCACCAGGTAAGGGGCTCTGCAGGCCACCTGATAAAAATAAAAGGAAATACCCAGAAGTGTATCCAGGAATGTCCAGTGCACTACAAACATGTCACATTACAGTGTACATAATTTAATCTAAATGATTGCAAAATTAAACAGTACTCGTAAGTAAAAAGCTGTATTCCAAACAGTGTTTCAAAGAGTTCAAAATTCCCTTTTTAGGTCGAGCGGTCGAGACCTCTTGTATATACTTTAGTATATAGTTATATGTGTATATACTTTGCGAGCTCTGGAGATCAGCCCCAGGACTTGTTTCTTCTGCTTAGGGACATGTTTTCTGTTCAACTGCCTCTATTTAACTGTCATGATAGAAAAAGACCAGTAGAGGTCAGTATAATACCAGAATTGCTTTCTGCTGTGGGACTTCTTTTTTTTTCCCGGCAACTGCCTCAATTTCACTTTTTTGATCAAAAACGACCAGCAGAGGTCAGTAAAATACCAGAATCACTTTGGCATTCTGTAGATTCCAGTCCATAGAAGTTGTCTTCCACGAGCACCCTTAGACAAGAATATTATTATTTTTTTCAAATCATCTATTTTCAGTAATATGACCATTGAAGGTACTGATTTTATATTAAAAGCAGAGCTTTGGGCTATACCATTTCCCAGTGAAAGGCAATATTTCTCTCCATGTGTTCCCATACCTGCCATGTCACTCAGCTTGGTGCTCACTTTCCCTCCATGTTAAAGAACAGTAGATGTTTCAGCACCCAGGCTAATGTGCTGCATGGCTAAGTACAGACAAGGCCCCAAAGACGAGATTGATTGCATTGCAAATACTTTTTTATTGGAAGGGAATGGCCTTGGCAGTGAGTCCACTGATCCTCTTACTCCTAGACCCTCACGATGCTACTGACCTTGATCGGTCTAAACAAATTACTGAGAAAACTTCAACCCTTTAAAAAAAGCAGCGGCCCGTGGAGGTAAGAGCGGTGGGCTCCATGGGGGGGATTTCGACAGATGACAACAAGGGAAAGTGATTTATTTATTTAATGTTCCCTTGTGGCCGTTTGTCGAATATACTTGGTCTTGGGTCTACAGCAGTATCAGCAGTTCTCAGACACCCTCGGAGTCTTACACTGGCTCTCCATCAAGGGAAGAATCCGATTAAAGGTGCGATGCCTTTATGCAATGGACCATCTACTACGAACCACAAATATCTGTCTAATCTGATTGATCCACACATGCCTGCCTGATAACTATGATCGCAAAATAGGAACACTAGCTGCAGGAGCATGATCTTCGATTAATAGTCCTCAAAACTGGAATGCCAGTCATATATTACTAAATACAACATTTACAAGAAAAACGACCTAAAAGGCACCTTATCTTCTAGCCTGTCCTTTCTGCCTATTCTCTTTCTTAGCACTTGTGACTTTATGAGGCTGTCTTGAGCAGCCTTTTGTGATTTTTAGAGCACCATTACACCTTTGGTGTCCCAATGTTTAGATATGAATAAGAATAAGAAAACAAATATTGTTGGGTGTCTAACTCATAAGGACTTTCATCAAGGTGGCCCCCGCTATATATTGGCAATACTTACTATCTCTAGAGGAGAGACCGGGCTACCTAAGTCCTCCTGCAAACACCATTGCTAAACACTTCATTGGTTGTGAATCAGTCTTTTGCCGGTGCAGCATCCAGCCTCTGGAACTCTCTCCAGTGTAATGTCCAGCTTCTGGAATTCTCTTTTGTGCAGACTCCTTCTTCTGCTACTAGCAGAAGTGGTGTAGCTCTCTCTTGTGAAGCCCATGGAATGCTCTATGGTGCAGTCATCTTCCTCTGGATCTCTCTCCTTTACAGTGTACAGCCTATGGAACCCACTTTGGTGCAGTGTCCTGCCTATGGAACTCACTCTGGTGCAGTGTCCTGCCTCTGGAACTCTCTCCTTTGCAGTGTCCAGCCTCAAAAACCCTCTGCGTTGCCGTGTGCAGCCTATGGAACCATTTCTGGTGCAGCGTCCAGCCTCTGGAACTCTCTTTCTTGTGCAGGGTCTAGCAGCTGGAACTCTCTTTAATGCAGCTCCTAAAACTCTCTTTTTTGCAGCGTCCATTCTCTGGAACTCTCTCTCTAGTGCAGCATCCAGCCTCTGGACATGTTCTATGGTGCAGAAATCAGTTTCTAGATCTCTCTGCTATGCAGTGTCCAGCCGCAGGAATGCTCTTCAGGGCATGCCCTGCCTCTGAAACTCTCCCCGATATAGTGTCAATTCTCTAGAGCTCTCTCCAGTGCAGCACCAGCCTCTGGACCTCTTTTGGGGGCAGTGGCCATCCCCAGAAATTCTACGTGGCGCAGCGTCCAGCCTCTGGAACTCTCTTCAATGCAGCGACCATTCTCAGGAATTCTACTGGTGCAGCATCCAGCCTCTGATGCTCTCTCCGGTGCAGCACCAGCTTCTGGAACTCTCTCCAGTGCAGTGTCCCGCCTCTGGAACTCTCTCCAGTGTAGCACCCAGCTTCTGGAACTCTCTCCAGTGCAACTTCTAGACTCTGGAACTCTATCCAGTGCAGTTTCCGGCCTCTGGAACTCTACCTGGTGCAGTGTCCAGCCTCTGGAACTTTCTCTAGTGCAGTGTCCAGCCTCTGGAACTCTCTTCAGTGTAGTGTTGAGCCTCTGGAACTGTCTTTAGTGCAGTGACCATTCTCAGGAACTCTATCGGTGCAGCATCCAGCCTCTAAAACTCTCTCCAGTGCAACTTCTAGCCTCTGGAACTCTCTCCAGAGCAGTTTACACCCTCTGGAACTCTATCTGGTGCAGTGTCCAGCCTCTGGAACTCTATCTGGTACAATGTCCAGCCTCTGGAACTCATTTTAGCGTAGCGTCCAGCCTCTGGAACTGCCTCCAGTGTAACACCCAACCTCTGGAACTCTGTCCAGTGCAGTGTCCAGCCTCTGGAACTCTCTCCAGTGTAGCATCCAACCTCTGGAACTCTTTGGGTGCCGTGGCAATCCCCAGAAACTCTATGCGATGCAGTGTCCAGCCTCTGGATCTCTCTTCAGTATGTAAATGTATAGGCATTTATATAGCGCACTACTTACCCGTAGGGTCCCAAGGCGCTTCGACCGCTGCGAAACCCTTCCTGGCTTCCCTGAGAGATGGTCCCTTAATGGGTATCTCCATGGTGAGACCAGGCATCCCCGGCGGTCTGGTGGGGCCGTTAGTGAAGATGAGGCAAGCTAATGCCCAGAGTTGCCGAGTGTGATCGCTGATCAGAGTGGGCACCGAGGCGAGAGAATTATCGAGTCCGCTGACCCTGGTCCAGAAACCTGCCGCGCCAGGAATCGAACCCTGGTCCCGGGCCGTCCTCTGCTCTCGGGTCTGCCGCCTCTAACCAGTGAGCCACACTACTTCACTACTTCAGTGCAGTAACCATTCCCAGGAACTTTATTGGTGCAGTATCCAGCCTCTTAAACTCTCTCCAGTGCAGCACCAGCTTCTGAACTCTCTCTTGAAGATGGTCTGATGGATGATACCGCCACTACAAACCGAAACGTTGACTACCACATCTACTTCCTCAGCATGTTTGGCTATTGAGGAATTGTTCTCTATTGTTCTAGATTCATTTCCGTATTTTGATTTTTTGAAATAGATGTTCACATCATTGATTTGTAGGCACTTCCATGTATCCATAGTCAGGGTGTTTTATTGTTTCTGATTGTACCCTTTTGCATTTTTTGGTTTACATTAAAAGTTTGTGACTTTGAGAAAAGCAGATATACCCATGTCTGAAAAAATTTGTTTTTATATATTACTTTTTTTATTGTTATTTATGTTTGGATTTGTTTAAGGATGAGGTAACTCTTGGGGCCCAACATCGCAAAAATTCATCTGTACAACTGTTGACTGAAATTACTGAATGAACTCCCTTGTAGTCACCCTTACCTATCAGTAACTTATCTGCCCAAGCCTCCAAGGGTCTTTTAGGTCTCCCATTTTTTTGTTACTACGCTATCCATGTGCGGCTGTTTTTTCACAAACTCTAATACAGCGCACATTTGTGGGAATTCCACAATTAAAACTGATGCCCCTTAATCAGATCACAGCACACACAGAACTACAGTGTGTACATTGGGAATATATGAACACTCTTAAAAGGCGAAGAAGATGCTTTTTGTTTCTTCACAAAATGAGGATCTGAAAATATATTTCTATATTCCTCAAAATATTTCAAAATTAGTGATTCAAAATTTTTAAATTCATATCAAAGCATGATTTAAGTATGTACAAAACTTCTCTGTGCTCTCTCTCAGTTTCCCAACTGGCTTTTAATAAATGACAAACAACTTTGGGGGTGTCTTCTGAAGTTCTAATGTCAAGATCCTGGCTGCAGCTCAAGTATTTCTTGATTTCCCAGCAAGAACACTGTGAATCACCAGAACATTTACACACAATGAATCAAGATGGCAGCCTCCATTTCCATACTAGGCGAGAGTTCAGTGGATTCATTGAAAATGTACTTTGAGTTTGAGTGCCAATGTGTAGTGTGTCCTCCAGAGAAGTGAAGCTGGCATTCCATGATTATCTCCAGGTTTTATCTCTGCGAAATAAACTCAGCACATGTGAGAATGAAGTACTGCACTCGTACACCCGCCGAGTGCTTGATCGTAAGCCGCGGATCAGGAAAGTTGTATATGCTGAATAACAATAAGAAAACTTAAAATCTTTGTGAATTGTGCTCCATATATCTGCATTATGATTGTTGTATGAAGCCTTTAGGTTAACAGTATACCCAGAAAGAGTTGAACACATGGATATTATTTAAGGTATTTAAGGTAAGCCTACGTCCATGATTGAACACTTGAGTTAATTGGTGGTCGCACTGAGTCACCTCAAAATTGTAGATCATGTGTAACCCTAGTTGTCGTGTTAGGCTATGCTCAGTACAAAGGTTAAACTTTTGATGAAATAATGAGCAAAAAGTAGTTCAAAAGAGGGATGACGTATTTGCATTTAATACCATTTTCCCCAACTAAGATCTGATGAAGAAGTTTGTCGATCGGGCTTGTGTCCATACTATCAGACTGATTATGATGGCGGACGGACCTGAGTCCGTCTGCCACCATAGAGTAGGAGGGACCGTCCGCAGGGGCTGCGGCGGTCCCTCCGTGCAGATTAGGATGTGACCGCCAGGGTGGCGGTCACATCCTCAATCTCTAACATTGCAGCGGGTGCAGCTTCAAGCTGCACCCGCTGCAATGTCAAAAATGCATTCACGGCATTTGCATGCACAAAGCAGCAGGCACCGCTAGGTGCCTGCTGCTTTGTCCACGCAAATGCAGGGGGGTACCATAGGTACCCCCCATGTGCACCCCCCACCCCCCCTCCACCCTGGGGGCCCGCAACGGGTCCCCGAAGTGAAGGTCCGTATGCTTTTCCACGGCGGAAAAGCCGCCGTGGAAAAGCATACTTTTTACTCCATCCTAATGTGGCTGGCGGTGTCTGATAGACACCACCAGCCATTTTAATGCTTTTCCGCCGTGGTCGCCTTCCGACCGCGGCGGAAAAGAGGGGGACAGATTGTGAGACCCACCAGCCATCCTAATTTGGCGGTGGGTCTTTCAGGCCTCCTCGGCGGATTTCCCAAATCCTCCGGGCCGGCGGTGGCTTCCGCCGGCCCGGAGTATGCGGGTATTCCGCCATCATAATGACCCCCTATGTTAGTCAGCATCCCATCAAACGTATGGTGAACGCAGGTCTTCGGGACCTCATTTATGAAAAGTGTTGCATCTCTGTGGGAAAACAGCAATGTGTCACTTTTCATTGCGCCCTCCTTGCGACACCAATGATGCGTCATATTTACAGTATGACACATCATGTCTCAAGGAGTTACAGATACTGCAGTATTTCTGACGTATCTGTAGGTGCAAAAATGATGCATTGCTGGAGTGTGTCACAAAAGCAGTGGGTCATTGCACATGGGCAAGTCCCATATGAAATGTTCCTGCGTCAGTCTTGCACCTGTCATGAGGCAGGAGTAAAATATTGACGCATTTGCATCCTAGAAATGGCGCAGTGAAATCTCATAGATTTCACTGAATCACTTCTACAACCTTTTCTTGCGTCGAAATGCCCCCCTTGCATACATTATACCTGGTGCAGGTATAATGTGGCGCAGGGGTTTACAAAGTGACACATCTACCTAGATGCGTCACTTTGTAAATATGGTGCAACAAGGCTAATTTATTATGCTGCTGGTGCGTCACATAAAAGTGATGCACCGGCGGCGTAAAAGTGACACAAGGTCTCATAAAGAAGTCCCAAAATGTTCATCTTTGAGTACTGAATTATGTGATCGAAATATGGAACTCCTAATGCCTTCGGGAAAGATGCTCTAGCCCACTTCAGCACTACATTACTTGTTTTTCATAACTGTATTATTCTAGAGTTCAATCTTGTATGCCTTCTTACAGCCCCTCATTTGAAACTCCTTGAGCAGTTCATCTCTAGGGTCAGTGGCAATAACCTTGCAACCAGTTGTGGGGTTGTAGCTCTCCTGTTCATCCCAAAACAGATTTCAGGGTATGTGTTCTGTGGTCGGATAATGGGGTGTCTATGGAATGGGCTTTCAAGAATTGCAATGGGGAGACCACATAGCAGATTATCAATTCAAAGGCATAGAGAATAAGCTGCTATCTTTCAAGAGGTTTAATCGATGCGGTGTTCATCACAGTCGGAATCGGATAGATAGGACGGCGTGAATTCTGTAGGTAAGTGTCGATTATCAGACACTGAGAAGTTACCTATAATGGTAACATTGAGCTCAAATCTAGCTTACCTGTCAAGCTGGGCATGGTGGCAGTAAAAGATGGGGTCATTGGAAGCCAAGGAGACTTGGTTCATTGCTCCTCCGATGGCTTGGTGGACCTTCCTGTGCATGTAGGCACCAGGGTCTCTGCCCGTCGCAGCGTCCATGAAGCCTAAAGATAGACAGAAGGAAACAGCTCAGATAAAGAACATGGTTGGCCAGGAAGTGAAAGTCCCTGAAGATCATCAGGCCAGAAATACAATCCAGAGGCAGTAGAGCTCGCCGAATGAGAAGTGGTGGACACTCCATTCTTGGTCACACCACATTAGATGCCGTCTTTAGGAGACAACATGTTTCAGCCAGTGTTTAATTTCAACCAGTGGTTTCCGGTGCTTGGCACTAGCATTTAATTGTGAACACTCATGACAGTCTGCCACCTGGGGTAGGACAAAGAATGGTATACAGTAGGAACAGATAATGGTACCACAAATCTACCCAGTGAGGAAACAAATTAATCACTGTTCAGAGGTATATGTGTGTTACAAAATAAATGTATTGTTACTTACTAAGACAAGATGGATAACTGGTACTTCCAGTGCTCATATCTAAGAATACTTACTTACATAAACATATAACACATCTATACACAATTAATACACATAAATAACAATACATTTTTATATAAACACAAACAATTATTTTCATTGTATGATTGTGCGCAGGCATTCACCATTCAACTTCAGTCTGCCATTTAATTTAGAGATTGTGTGGCTGTGTGCAAAAGGATAAGGTAACAATCCACAGACAGGAGATAGTCTTGCTTAAGTTAACATTAACTCAAGACCAGTGAGTCCCCATGCACTTTGATTTATTTATATACACTTTTCAATTTCCAGAAGACTCCTCGACTGGAGTTGTCTACACTTTTTGACCCTTTGCACCCTTGGGCCTCATCAGGTCAATGCAGAGGCTAGAAGTGCAGCAGCCATGAAGATGACAGAGTATGGCTTAAGTATGATTACATCCTGCTGTCTTACAAAGAACAATCTAGATTTGATACAAAACTGCAACCAGGACACTAAGTAATAAGAACTCTCTTAGAATCCTTACTTGATGTTCTTGATGTGAAGGTTTGCAATTCAACCACGTGGTGCGAGGCTGAGGGGCGAGGCCAGAGAGTTTGAGAAATCGGTTTTGTTCCTCATGAATGTCATGGCTTTGCTAGCTTTCATTCGGCATACGTGTAGGGCCCTGGATGTCATAAACTAATGCAGAGTAAAAGCCGGCAGAGCAACGATGTTCAAAGTTCTATGATTTCCCTTTAGAGAACGGAAGTAACAGTGTCTGAGAACTGGTCCTGCATCTTCTGCACTTTGGAGCACCAATCAGAAACAAGGACAATCTCCATCTTCTGCACTCTGGTGCACCAATCACAAACAAGGACAATCTCCATCTTCTGCAGTCCAGAGCACCAAACAGAAGCAAGGACAATCTCCATCTTCTGCAGTCCAGAGCACCAAACAGAAACAAGGATAATCTCCATCTTCTGCACTCCTGAGCACCAAACAGAAGCAAGGACAATCTCCATCTTCTGCACGCTGGTGCACCAATCACAAACAAGGACAATCTCCATGATCTGCAATCCGGTGCACCAATCAGAAACAAGGGCAATCTACATCTTCTGCACTCCAGAGCACCAATCACAAACAAGGACAATCTCCATCTTCTGCACTCCTGAGCACCAATCAGAAACAAGGACAGTCTCCATCTTCTGCACTCCTGAGCACCAATCAGAAACAAGGACAGTCTCCATCTTCCGCTGTCCTGAGCACCAATCAGAAACAAGGAAAGTCTCCATCTTCTGCACTCCTCAGCACAAATCTGAAACAAGGACACGCTCCATCTTCTGCACTCCGGGCACCAATCAGAAACAAGGACAATCTCCAGCTTCTGCACTCCGGAGCACCAATTAGAAACAAGAACGATTCCCATCTTCTGCATTATGGAGCACCAATAAGAAAGTAGGACATTCTCCATCTTCTGCTCTACCGAGCACCAGTAAGAAACAAGGGCAATCTGATGGCTAAGATGATGGGATCTGCACCGACCTCAGCATCCGGTGCAGGCAGGCCAGCTGACTCACAGTGTCCAGTCCAGCATCACCACAGAGGAATACGTTAATAAATGCATACGGGGCCCCAGAATGAGGGGTGAAGAAGTTCAGCTGGGGCCTGAGCAAGTAAAAGGCCCTTGAGCAGCCTTTTCCCTGGTACTATTTGCTGTGTTTTAAATGTAGACAGTAACATCTTTGACAACCACCGAAAGCTGATACATATTGCATCATTCAGGTCTGCAGTTTCTTTCCTTCACTGACCTCAGCTTTGGAGGGTTTTTGTACCCAGTGATCCTGGCTGTGTGTGAAAGGTGGAGGCTGCAGCACTGTGGGGGGTTTTAGCATCTAGACAAAATCATTGGTTTGCCTATTCTGGCAGCATCACATATTTTAGAAGGGTCAAAACAAATGAAGACAGGTTGGGGCCGATTCACAGAACTAATCTGAGGCAAAATCCTAAACCTACTACTTTTGGTATTCACAGAAGGCACTTACAATTTATGGTAATCACAAAAATCACTCACGACTCCTAACTTTACGTCTGCAGTCAGGTTGGAATCTCTGCACCGGAACCATACTCTCCGCACTGCACCGTACTCTCCGGCTCAGGCCAGATAAAGTGTAATCAATTTGCTGGGATGCGATCTTTACAAAAAGGAACACCAGGAATGTGTGATAAATGGTAGAGGAGGTCATGAAAAATAGTTTGGGCAGGGAAAAGGGTGTGGCCAGACACTACATCATAACCCAGAAAAGTTTGCTCCTTTGCATCATAGTACATGCAGGGCACAATTTGCATTCCTCTCAGTGTTGACAGCGGTGTTAACCCAACAGTCAACACTGAGGGGAGAGAAAATTGTTTCATGATACAAAGGAGCAAACATTGTGAAAGAACACAGCCTATATAGGTGTTACTGAGGCAGTAACAAGGCTGCCCAATGTCACCTCTTCTATGCACTAGATCCCCTGGTACGACAACTGCAAACGCAGCACCTTCACAGAGGACTCTAGTTCAAAACCACGCCAATTTTGATTACACTTTATGCAGATGAGATCATCCTTTATGTGCAACACCCGATGAGAACCTGTCACCGATCCTAAGGGAAACAATACACTACAGTGCCTTATCGGGGCTAAACATAAACTGGGGCAAATCTGTACTCTTCACGCTCACAACAATACCATGCATGATAAACAACAAATTCCCACTGTTGTGGTGTGATTACCCAACCAAATCTCTTGTGATACATGTTCACAGGAATAAGGAATAGTTAATACATCTCAACTAGGGTCCTGCGATAGACAGATGGTAGTTACTGGTAGAACGCTGGTTGAAACTTCCCCTGTCCATGGCGGGCCCAATAGCCATTGTTAAAATGGTGGTCCTGCCACAGTTTTTGTATCAGTTTCTTAATATTCCTATCTGCTGGCCAACACATTTTTTGAGATGCTCTACACTTTCCTTACATGCCTTATCAGGAGGCAAACAGCCGAGAGCCAATTGGCACACAATGGTCCTTCTGTACGAGTGTGGGGGCTTTGGAGTCCCCAATTTTCATGTCTACTATTTGGTGGTCAAGTGCATCTTTGCTCGGCACTGGTACCACCCAGATGGTCAGATACCTTACACTAAACCTGAAGCTGATCTTGTTGCCCCTAATGCTGATACATTGTTGCCGGCGGGCTGCTACGAGACCCACATGAAGTACAGACTTTGTCCACCACCTGCTGGTTCTGGCAGTGGCTGATTCCAATGGTGGAAGGCCATTTGTTGTACTCCTCGGCTATACCTCTAGCTGTGAACCCATGGCTTCCCATCACCCAGGAGGCCCTGGTACAGAGAGCCCTCTCCAGATACTTATTGTCCACAATTGAGGACCTTTTCCCCTATGGACAAGCATTCTCACGGATGGAGGATAGACTTTTCCAAAATGCTCCCTAAAAGGACCATTTTGTGCTACAGCAACTGCAGTGGGCACTTAGAGCCCAGAGGGCAGATTTACAAGCCCCTTGCGCCACTTTTGCGTCACTTTTAACATGGGAAAAGTGATGCAAAAGTGGCGCAAGGGGCTTGTAAATCTGCCACCAGATCTCTGGCTACCCCATAGAGATGATTTCCCACCTCTGATGTTGCTCATTACAGATAGTGGAGGGACCACATAACTTCCAAGCTCTACAGCACGAGCTTGACTTTGATTCTTACTTGTAAATCTAAGATAGGCACCACTTGGGAGCAAGAACTAGGGCACCCTCCAACTGATTCCCAGTGGTATAAATGTTGTGCACAAATACATATCATATCTCTTAATATTACATTTTAAATACCTTTGGTGGGTGTATGCCACACCAGCTAAACTACATTGGATAGACCCCACTTGACCACACTCTTGTACCAAATGCCAGACTCCCTTCGCAGAGTTCACCCACATGACTTGGACATGTGACAAGATAGCAACATTTTGGCGGACCATACTTCCTGAACTGACGTATATGACACAAATCAAAAAAAGCGCCTACCCATTAGTGGCACCCTTGGAATATGTTCATGAAATCCGTGCCACCACACGACGATAAATCGCATTAGTCTTACTGCTCACCAACAGGGAAATAGCTTTACAGTGGGGCAGTAGGAAACTGCCAAATTAGTATGCATGGATTAACAGTCTCACACAGTGCAACACTAACAGCGAGCTGAACACAACCTTGCAGCCACCTGCCTCAACACCACGCAATATATGGAAACCACTGCAGACTTATCTCCTCATGCTTGTAACCTCTACCAGCTCACAACCCCAATAACCGTAATTCATTGTTTACACCCTCGATGAGCCTGAGTGGGATCTCATGTGGAGGGCGTGTAATATGGGAGCGTACGTTGAATGCAGCTCCACCCATCATCTGTAGAACCTGCTGGCCTACATAGTATGTAATGATGATCCTACTGCTGCGTGTTAGTGTTTAACAAAGGATGAAACATATTGGACACTTTATTATTGCATTATGCCATTTATGTATGGTGCCTTATACAAAATCGAAAAATAAAGTTAAAAAAAGAAATGTCCAGGGTTAGTAGGGTGAGATGTCGGTAATCAGCCGCTAATGTTCAACACGGAGCACAGTGTCCTCCAATGGGGGAATGCTGGCTGAGGAGAGGATTCAGAGAAAGTTGTCATAATAGAAAGCTAATGACTTGTATGCTGTGCTCTGTGTCTTGCAAAACGTAACTCTCCACCTCTGAGAGCAAGCTGTACTGGGCCAGATCAGATGGTCAACCAGATAGTTAAGACCTAAAACAACCGGTAGGACATGGCAAAGTACAGGTCTGAGATTCTTCTTGGTGTCCCATCAGTGGAGCACATGAACAGACCTGTTCTCTACAAGGTAGGATGTCTTTTTCTGTCATTTTTGTAGCAAGGGTCAGTATCCAGTGGGCTAAGGGTGACTAGTCCAACAGGTGGCCATTAGCTCCCCTGGATGCTTCCCCAAAACATTTCCTTTTGCCCAAGAACCCACAAGAAGACTCTGTAGGAGAAGGCACAGGTCCAGATGATCACTCCAGCTTGGCCTAGTGGCCTTGGTTTCCTCTTTTGCGCAGGTTGGCCCACCGTCTTCTTTGAGTAAATGTATGGATTTCTAAACTTCTTACTTTGGTCAGATCTTTTTCTGCCCACCCTACTGCATCTCTGATTGACAGACTGGAAGCTGGGAAATTAGCATTTCTTCTTCTGGGTTGCTGGGGGTGGCTTTTTATAACAAGTAGTGCTGTAGGCCTACCACTTGGACTTCTAATGCCCATCATTGGCTGCATTATTCCATCTGTGCTTTGTCAATAGATGCTACCTTTAGTTTCCCTTGCTGGGCTCTCACTGGATGGTCTCCCTTGAGCTTTGAGCAGAGACGTCTTTGGATAAAATAGCCATTGCATCTTCTGACTTTTCCCTGGAACTCCATTGTCTCCAGGGGTTTCCTTGTGGACATTTTGGAATCTTGAGCTCTTTCATTTTGAAACACAGAGGTTTTTTTTGTTTGGCCATCAAATGTGTCTGATGTTCGGAGGACATGGGGCTCTAAGTGTTTGTGCTCCATGTCTAATGGTCCTCCCTGATTATGATTGTCTGAGGTCAGGTTCTGGAATTCACCCTAATGTTCATCCTAATGTTCCAAATTAACCTTGGAACAAGAGATTGCATTACCTATGTTTTTTTCAGAATCCATCCTGTTCTGATTTCTCTGACCAGCATTAAGTTCCAGCCATACTTTTTAGGCCAGATGGAAAATGAGTGCTCCAGTCACCATCAGTCAATGAATCAGCAATTCATCTCCACCAGTTATGAGTCTTTGTGTCAGGATGCTCCTGCATTCATGCATAGCCTTTCTCCCAGGGGGTATGGCAGCTTCTGGTATGAGATTTTCAAGGCACACATCTGGGCAACACTTACACTTTTGCCTACCACTATCAGTTGGATGAACCTGCTGATTGTCTTAATAGTCTCTCCAATTGCATTTCTCTTGGGTTACTATGGATTCCTGAATTTCCTTGACTTACTGGTAGATGTGTATTAACCCAAACCCTTGTCCTGAGTCTGATTTATTGTGCTTTGGCTGTCTACAGACATCTTTGACTTGGTATATCCCCCGGGATACTTGTTTACGGTCCAGGGAGGAACTGATCAGGCAGTTTGGTCAGAACTGTTTTCATTGGGGTCAGTGTAAGACTGATTTGCATATGGTTAGGCTCAAACTGGGGTGGTGTGGTGAGCAAAAGAACAATGGATTAATCCCAGATCCTTGTGACTGGGAGTGAATGTTTGCATTTTTCTAAATTCCGTCCATCATTTGTTCTTTTTGCTTTTGTTGCTCTAAGGGGGAAGGGTATGTCAGATGTGGGTCCTGTGCTCACTTCACCACTGGTTTCAAACTAGCCTGGCTGATGAAGGGTAATACCCCGAAATCGGTCAGAGAATGTTTGTTTCCATTCCAAGTAAGACATGACTAAACAGTTCAGACTGGCGTGTGCCCATGAGGAACAGGGTCAAGATCGATTTGCATATGGCTGGGTTGAAGCTGGAGGTGCATGACGAGCAAAAAAACAATAGATTAAGCCCAGATCTGTGACTGGGTGTGAATGTTTGATTTGTTCATCTTTCCATTCATTATTTGTTCTTTTTACTTGTAGGAAGTTCTCATTTTCTTGTTCCAACCATTTGGTGCCTCTAGCCTGTTCACATGGCTAGGTGTAGTTCTCAGTTGATCTTTGTGTATTCCTTCCAGACAGTATCACTATAGAGGGTCTGGATGTTGGCAGGATTGCCCATCTTGCCTTAATGAGGGAGCAGAGCTGTAACCTACCACACTTGCACTTTCAAGGCACTAGCACAGCATGTTCACAAAGGACTTCACACTAGCCTATTGTACTCCGAGAGAGATAGGGATCAGGGCAGGAAGGCAGGAAATTCCAGACACATCTGTAGGGGGAAACTTCAGAAGCTTCTCCCAATTTAGAGGAGACACTGGTTATAAAAGTGAGACCCTCAGACCCAGCTCTTCAGATCCCTTGTGGACCTATGGATTACTCAGAATGACAGCTCTGCTGCCCTGCTCCAGGAAGGACTGTGCAGATTTTTGCTGCACTGAAGCACTGCTGCCCTGCTGCAAGAAGGACTGCCCAGCTGGTCTGCTGCTCTGCTTGCAAGAAGGAACAGTCTGCTGCTCTGCTTCCTTAGGAAGAAGGTTTGTATCTGCATGTTAAACCTAAGACCACCAAAGGAACTTCAAGGGCTTCAGCACCCTTGACCTCTGCACCTGGACTCTGCCTACTGTGAGTGTAAACCCCCCAAGTGGTGCTTTCCCAGTCCTGGACCCTTGGAAGTCAGGATAAAGGTGCTCTGTCAACCCAGCTGTGGTCCGCATCAGAACCGACACAGTGCGACACAACTTGTTGCAGCCCTCACTGCTCTTCATCAGAACCAACGCTGCACAACGTAATTCCATGCAGGATCTGGCATTTTAGCCCTCGCCTCTCTCCACTGACATTGCCTCAGCAGGACACAACTAGATACAGTACCCCGCAACATTCATCAGAACCCCACATCATTGCTCAGAACCGTCGCTGCATGGTGCAACACCTCACACCCAAGACATAAGATACAATTCTCAGCGTTTCTAAGCTGGCCCCTGTGTCCGGCCCTCGCTCGGTCATGGTTGGCCTGAGGTTGAGAATGTCCCAGTTTAATGCAACCAGATTACCACAGTTAAAGATTTGTGCTTCTAGGCACTGTCTTTTTCCTAAATCGTGGAAATTGCATATATCCAGTTTTACTAATTGGATTCTTTTAGTTTTTGTGTCAAATAATTTTACTATATTTGTGAAAATGTGTTTTCTTGTGTTGTGTTTCTACTGTATTGCTGCATAAATACTTTATACACTGTGGGCCCGATTCACAGAATGAACTTAAGACTCAATCCTAAATTTACTACTATTTTGGTATTCACAGAATGCACTTACTACTTTTGGTATTCACAGAATGCACTTACTACTTTTGGTATTTACAGAATGAACTTACTACTTTTGGTATTCACAGAAGTTCGGATTTTGTCTTAAGTTTGTTTTAAGACAAACTTAAGACAGACTTAACACAAACTTAAGACAGACTTAAGACAGACTTAAGTTAGGATTTTGTCAAAAGTCCATCTTAAGTCTGTCTTACGTCTCTCTTAAGTCCGTCTTAAGTTTGTCTTAAGTCTGTCTTAAGTCTGTCTTAATTCTGTTTTAAGTTTATCTTAAGACAAACTTAAGACAAAATCCTAATTTCTGTGAATACCAAAAGTAGTAAATTCATTCTGTGAATGTCAAAAGTAGTAAGTCCATTCAGTGAATACCAAAATAGTAGTAAGTTTAGGATTGAGTCTTAAGTTGATTCTGTGAATCGGGCCCATTTTCCCTATGTTATGCCTGGATGCTTTTATGGCAAGATGCCAGAGGTTTAAGCTCAGGTTCATTTAGTGACATTTGTGGTTCACCCTGACAAGGATTGTTTGTGTTGCTTGAGGAGGCACACCCCACTCAACCAACAACCCATTTTCTCACACTGCAGGATTAAAGGCTCAGCATGTGTCATATATTTGCTGAAAGGTGGGGGCAGTCACAACAGTAACACACTGTCAGCCGACATCTTTGCATTTCAAGCATTTTTTATTAATCATTCATTTGAGTGACAATGGGCCATATGTATGAAAATGTCCATTTGTGATTCTCAAATAGCGTTTTATTGGGAATCGCTATTTGAGAATCGCAAAACGCTATGTATGTAAGATTTGCAATACATTTTGCGAATCCTACATATTCCTTAATTGCGAATCGCAAATTGCAATTTGCAAGTAAGGAACATCTCTCCATGTATTCCTATGGGCCCAGAGGACCATAGGAATGAATGGGAAGACATTCTCAATTTGTGATTCTCAATTAGAGAATCGCAAATTGAGGATGCAATTTCAAGGGTGCCAGGGTGTCAAAAGGACACCCTGTGGCACCCCTGAAATGAGCATGGGTGCAGATATGGCGCACATAGGCCCTAAGGGCATGTATGTGAGTCACATCGCACTTTGAAAAATGCAAAAAAGTGAATTCTTCAAAGAAATTGCAAATTACCACCAACTTGAAGTTAGTGGTAATTTGCAATTCCTTAAGTCCAAATTGAACTTTTTCTGTGCTTATTACATTGCATTTGAGAAATCGCAATTTGTGATTCCTTAAATGCAATCGCAAAATAGGGAATTGCAAAATTAGCGATTCCCTCTTTTGCAATGGTGTGTTTTGTGTCATACATGTGTCATACATGGGACACTGCTGATTTGCGATCACAAACGCTGAAATTCTGCAAATTTCCGCGTTTGTGATCGCAAAATTGCCTTCATACATATGGCCCAATGTCATGAGCCTGTTGTGGCCTGATAGAAAATGAGTGTCAAATAATGCACTGCGATTAAAAGTGATAACAATGTGTCATAATGTCTCTGCCTACCTTCCAGAGTGCTTCGAAAGCATTCAGGTGACATTTCATTGAATGGAGGCCTGTCATAAACCGGCCATTTCAGTGTGTCCTTCACTTCTGCTGCTGTGGGCCACTGATTTGTTGCTGCTGGATCCCTCCTAAGGGGTTCTCTCTGAGAGGGGTCGCCTTCTTGCTGGCAAAAGCTATAATCATGCGAATTACCACATGCAATCTGAAAGAAAATAAAAGAAAGGCTTAGTTATATATGGTTCTTCTTTTCTGAAGTGGGTAGGTGTGCTTGGTATTTGTTGTAGGCCTCTCCAGTGCAGCCATGAACTGTAAGAGAGGCATTGTACTTTCTCTTGTTGAGCTCAACGAACTCCCTACTCATTGGTGCTACAAGCACTAGAATCTACTAGAGCATTCAGGGTAAGCTCTCAAATTCCAGGCTTATGAGATGTTGTGTACCTGTTCCTCCTTCCTTGGGTGTAGATGAACACTACACAAGCTTCTGTGCAAAAGAAGCTCCACCCTTTCTTTCGTGGGGATGAGTTAATGTCATGGTTACTTACCGGCAATCTTCACTGCTCCATGTCCAACTCTTCCTCGTCTCAGTATATTTCCTTGATGAGCGGCAGCTCCTACAGATGGAACTCCTGAAGGAATGACAGCATGCTGGTTTGCCAACTTCTCTGAGATGGACAACATCCCATTTATCACCCTATCTGCTAATTACCAAAAAAAGAAATTGAGCTCTTGCGCCTCCTGTTTTTATTTCTAAGCTTGATATATGTCTGAATCTGATCTCCTGCACTGGGAGGGATAGGAAACCAGGATGTGGTACAAAAGTAATGGATTTTCAATGTACAGTGCTTACTTTCATATGTTACATCCAATATTTAACTGTTTGAACTTGCACTCAGACTAGAAATCAAAAGACCACTGTTCCCAGATCCAATTTTTTGTGGCCCATGAACGTATGAGATGATGGCCATACGCATGTAGCTGCATTACAAAACTCCTCAATTGATATCCCTTTAAATGATATCCAAGATGTCAACATGCTCCTTTTTTATATACTTTGGATTGTGTTACCCACTTCTTTACCATGAGTGTCATGTGCTCAGAAGATTATTTCCTTAACCAATCTGCTCAGGATAGAATTAAATTTTAATCTATTTTCCACAGGACCAAAAGTCACAGATTATCTACCTTTCTGAACTTCTATGTTCTTTCTATGTAGACCAAAAAAGCCCTTTTGATATTTAAACAATGTAAAAGAGTTTTTTTTCTGCTGACTGATGATCTGGAGCTAAGACAGGTAGCACCACATCTCTAGAATGTTGAAAAAAGGACAGAATATTTGGGAGAAATTTAGGATTAGGTCTCAAGACCATCTTGTTTGGGTAAATACTTCGTAAATGGTTCTGATTCAAAGAAGAACGCTAATTCCTCTATCCACCCAAGCCAATGATATGACTACCAAGAACAGTACAGTTAGGATTTTGAAGTCAACCCTCTCTAAAAGTTCAAAGGGTGAAGTTGAAGTGCTCCTAATACCAATTGCAAATCCCATGAGAGAGTTCAACAGAGAAGCCTAGTCTTGTGAGGAAAAAAAACTTCTTACCAGGCTCAATACCAGACGATCCAGATGATCAAAGTTTGCGATCTTAAATATTCTTACCACTGCCCATTGTGCATGGAGCGTAGAAGTTGCTAATCCAAGGAAAAACCATTGGACAAGAAGTCTAGAACCCTTATGGTGCACTTATACCATGATAAATTCTGTATTTGCGCACTATTTTTCAAAGTTTGACTAGTGCCTCAAGTAGAATTTAAGGAGAGAAGGACAACTTGATTGCTGAATGACCTTCCCCACCTCAGAAGAGCCACCCCTAGACACGAAGTTCAGCCTTTTAAGAGCTAGGTCTACAGATGTATCCTCTCTAGCATGCTCTGAGGAAGGGGAGAACCTACCGTAGGGTATGGATGCATTGGAATCTCCCAATGTGATGGATTGATAGCTCTGCCAGGATGGGATATCAGGGGGCCCCCTGCAGCCTAGCATTATCAGCAGCACTAGAGTGTTGTCCTCCTTGTTCTTATGTAGTAGTCTGGGAATCATAGGGATTGGCGGAAAAGTGTACATCATTTCTGTCGGCCACCTGAAAGACATGGTACCTCCATGCCACCTGACAAGGAATAATTGTGCCAAAGAGTGGCAGAAGGGCATTCTCTCTAATAGTGAACAGGTCCATCCTTGTATACCCAAACCTCCCCAGCAGCCTGTGGAACACAACCTTTATTAAGGATAACAACCTCATTGCAGGAAAGACCCTGCTTATGTTGTCTGCTGCACAGTTCTTCCCCAGGAGGTATACCACTCATAAAGTGCTCTGAATGGATTCTGCCCAGGAACATATCTCGTGTACTAACAGGTTCAGGGTTTGAACTTTGCATCATCCTTGATGGCTGATGTATCCCATTCCTGCCCTGTTGTCCATCTTGATTTGTGCATGATGACCCATCACCTGGGATGCAAACTCTGTGAGAGCAAGATGTAGTGCCTTGAGCTCCAGGATAGTTGGATAAGCAGGCTGACTGGAGACTCATCCACTTTCCTGTGACTGACAGGCTGTCTAGTGTGGTACCCTACCCTAGCTTCCTGGCATCTATTGCAATAAATTCTGTTGGTGTGCCATAGAAGGGAAGATCCTTTGAGAGTCTCTTCCTTAGCCAACCGTCCAAGAATATCTTACCCTGACTCGTGACTGGAACCCCCTGCTTGTAATCTTGAGAACTTCCTACCCAGTGTGTTAAGTTATGATTTATCAATGGGTGCACATGTAGACAAGCCAAAGTAGGGACCGTAAGGTGGAATGCCATCAGACCCTGCAGTCTCAGTCATCGTGTTACTAGACGCATCCGCTGTCTCAGTAAGCCCTAGATTTCTATTAGTTTCTGCGTGAGTCCCCTAAGGGAGAACTTGCCTCTTTACTGGGATTCTTAGAAGAGAAATGGTACAGATAAAAATCTTGAGGAAGGGAGTTGAAACTAATTTTGAATCCCCCCTGTATAATCTGTAGGGTCCATCGGTCTGACACAGTCTCTCTCTCTACACCTTTGCAAAGTGAAGATGTGACCCTTCCACTGGCAAAGCCTTGTGAACCATAGAGTCAGGATTTTGCAGAGGGCTGAGGTGAACTGCTTGGCTACTAGAAGGGGAACACCCTCTTCATAAGGGAGCCCCCGGCCAGGTTGCTCACCTCGAAAAGGGCTGGTTCACATTTTCTTGAAAAGACTGGCCAAAAGGCCTCTTTTATTATTTACAAAAACAGTCTGCCCCTTGAAGATTTAGGTGGGACTCGTATCATTTCCTGTAGTGGGGTGCCAAAACTCCTTCTGCCTGCAAAGGGATCTTCATCAAGAGCCTTCTGTGAGGCATCCAGCCTTCTAAAAACTTTGGGCCCAATTCACGGAACTAACTTAAGACAAAATCCTAAACTTACTACCATTTTCGTATTCACAGAAGGCACTCACTCATTTTGGCATTCGCAGAAGGCTCTTACTCATTTCGGTATTCACAGAAGTTAAGAGTCCTAACTTTAGGACTCCTAAATGCCTTCTGTGAATACCGAAAGTCTTAAAGTTAGGATTTTTCTCAGTTTAGGATTAGTGAAGTTAGGACTCTTATCTTTAGGACTCCTAAACTGAAAATAAATCCTAACTTTAAGACTTTTGTTATTCACAGAAGGCATTTATGAGTCCTAAAGTTAGGACTCCTAACTTCTGTGAATACCGAAATGAGTAAGTGCCTTCTGCGAATGCCAAAATGAGTAAGTGCCTTCTGTGAATACCAAAATGGTAGTAAGTTTGGGATTTTGTCTTAAGTTAGTTCTGTGAATCAGGCCCTTTAACCATAGCTGACTCCTTGCAGCTATGGAATATTCTGCTGTTGAAGCAACCACACTCAAGAAGTTGTGTGATTTATCTGACAGTAATCTTGCCTGCTGCTCCATGAGGACTACCATCGCAGTTGTACCCACTCCTTGGTCCAGCATCTTTGCCAGAGACTGGAAATGCTTAATTAGAGACGGTGTGGCATATGAGGAATACACTGAGGTTCTTGAAACAAAGTTTGGAGTTGCAAAAGTATGTTTCACTGCAATGTCCACCCTCTTATCATCTGTGTCTGCAGGAGTGGAGTCCTCTGTAATAATCGCCTCCTGTGAGACCAGCCTCACCATCAAGGAGTCAACTTTCACTGTTGGTGGGAATTCATCTGCACATTTCAGGATACAATACTTTCTAGAAAGCAATATTGGAAACAAATGTTTATCAATCTCCATACATTCTGTTTCCAACTCTAGTTTTTAGAGGAGTGTGGATGGGGACATTTTGTCTCCTTTCTTTGGTACTGAAAAATGAAATGTACATGTTTCCTTGCCACAGAGGACTCTGGTAAGGTCTTATTCTCCCTTGTATGCTGCAGGACTCTTTTTTCTAGTTACCAGAAAACAGGCCATGAAGTGAGAATTAGGGAGCATATTATCAAGGGCCGGCGAGAAATGTTGCAAAGCACGCTTAGCGCTTGCATATTTATCGCCAGCTATCTCTGGAATGTATCGCCTGGTTAGCGCGTTATCAACAACGCACATCACTGAGCGATAAAAATTCCAGAGATAGTGGGGATATCGCCGTTTTCCACGGTGGAAAGCGGTGGTATCCTAGATGATAGGGCCTGTGGTCTCAACCTCACAATCCACATCCCATGTTAGGAATGCCTTAGTCAGGAATTTAACAGATGTTAAACTCCTGCGTTGAGGCATACTTAATACGATTTTATATATCGCTAACCCTCCTTGAAAACATCGCAAAGCTGCCTTCGTGATATTGTGACATTTTGTATTAACATCTACGCCTCCTTTGCATCTCATTATCGAGGCCCGGCCAGGCCAGGCGTGTGAAAAACGTGCGATAAGTCAAGGAATCACGCGCTAGCGTGTCCTTGATAATAATTCGATAATATTATCGTCGCCCCTTGATTATATGCCTCTACGTGTTCTGCCTTCCCAGCAACAACAACGCAATGCCAATAAGGCCACGCCCTCAGGCAGGAGACGCGACCACAAGGAGATTCTGTGTAGAAGATTTCTAACTCTCCAGAGACAAATGGCAAGCAGCGTCACGCTTCACTTTGTTTCAGGACAATGAGTCACTTCTCGGGAGGACTTCTCGCAAGTGACCCCTCTGAGTGCGCTAAAGCCGGACTTCGAACCACAGAAATGACGCTCAAATTTAATATAACTCCACAAAGTTTGCTAATGCTGGACCTCAAGACTGGATAATGCGCTGGTTACTTACCACTAATCTGTATTACTTCAAGTGTAGGTCTTCCCTGGTACAGGCTTAGCTTTCTCAGCCTCCCAACCCTAATAGGATTGATGATAGTGCTTTATGAAAATAATTCTGCTTGGTAATAACAGGAAGTGTGGAGCGACTGCTTCCCCTTTGCAGTGGCAGCTGGGTGGTGGCGGCTATGTTGAGGTAAGCATTTTGAAGTTGGCAAGAGAGCAATGTCTGCAAGAATGAGATGTTATATCACAGGTGAGGATCGAGGAGGATGGATGAAGAGGTAATGAGATGCATGTCTTCAGCAGTTGTGTGTCTGTAAGAAGAGAAGCTCTTTCCTTCACTTTGTGGAGATGAGTTCATGTGTTCAGGTGTTGTGTATCTGTGCAAGAGAATCTCCGGCCTTCCCTTCATGGACTTCATGGAGATGAGGTAGTATGTTCCATGTCGTTCAGCTGCTGTGGGTCTGTGCAGGAGAAGCTCAATCTTTCTTTTCGTGGGAATGAGCTAATAATGTGTTAGATGTCTTTCAGATGCTGCCTTTCTGTGCAAGATAAGCTCTGCCCTCCCCCACGTGGGGATAACTTAATGTGGTACACGTCTTTCAACTGCTGTGTTAATGTGTTACCCATCTTTCAGCAGTTGTGTGTTTGTGCAAAAGAAGCTCCGCCTTCCCTTGAGGGGAATATGTTACACACCTTTCAGCAATTTGTGTTTGTGCAAGAGTAGTTTCACCCTTCACTTTGTGGTGATGAGTTGATATGTTAGCTGTCTTTTAGCACCTCTGTTTATGTGTTACGCTTATTTTAGCTGTTGTGTATCTGTGCATGATAATCTCCGGCTTTCCCTTCATGGAGATGTGTTAATGTGTTACATGTCTTTCAGCTGTTGTGTGTCTGCGTAAGAGAAGCTCCACTCTTCCTTTAGTGGAGATATGTTAATGTGTTACATGTCTTTCAGCTATTGTGTGTCTGTGCAAGAGTAGTTGCACCCTTCACTTTGTGGTGATGAGTTGATATGTTAGCTGTCTGTTAGCGCCACTGTTTATGTGTTACACATTTTTCAGCTGTTGTGTGTCTGTGCAGGAGAAGTTCTCCCCATCCCTTGGTGGGGTTGTGTTATTGTGTTACACAACAACAAACACACCATACCCAAAGAAGGGTACACCATTGGGTAAAAACACCGCCCTAGGAAAGTACAGCCACAACAGCTCTTCTTACACTTTCCACAATGAGCCCCAAAATACACACGTTCACGCCCTGGAACTAAAACTACAACATACCCTACATAGGGTATACCATGGGTACCAACAGGCCCCACACCCTCCCCAAAGAAGGGTACACCATTGGGTAAAAACACCGCCCTAGGAAAGTACAGCCACAACAGCTCTTCTTACACTTTCCACAATGACCCCCAAACACACAAACTACAACATACCCTACATAGGGTATACCATGGGTACCGACAGGCCCCACACCCTCCCCAAAGAAGGGTACACCATTGGGTAAAAGACACCGCCCTAGGAAAGTACAGCCACAACAGCTCTCAATACACTTTCCATAATGACCCCCAAAACACACAATAGGTTAAACACACCAGGTAAGATTATATAAGCTCTCCTAGATAGAGTACATCAGGGGTATTGACCCTTAAAACTAGAATAAGGCACTGAATGTCAGAACAACCTCTCCATGAAGAAAACAAAATGAGAACAGACCCTTGAAACTGGATGAAGAGGGAATCGCTCATACAACCTCCCCTAAGTAAACGTTTATCACCCTTGCAAACTGTGCAACTTCCCTTAAATGCAGGAACAGACTGGATTGAAACAGTAACTGTCCACACTTGTCCCCATAAAAAGAGTACCCGTATGGGAAATTACCATAGATAAACAAACAATAGGAAAGAACCTGAACACCGGTGAGCGGTCCCTCACCCGAAGTAATCACTAATATGAAACTGGTTCAAAGTTCGTTATATGTAGCTCTATGTGACTCCATGAAGGTTGTCCTCTACCATTATCAACAAGTCAACCCAACCATAGACACAAGTATCGTGACCTGCAGCGGGCAAGACCAGTCAAGTCTCATAAGTAACTTTGAAACTGTCATTGTGTACCTGGTGCTGATCTAGTACAAGCACTCTCATACCTCATTCATGCACCATTTACCAAAGCACTTGGTGACAATCACCTACAACACAAACAAACAGGGGTGGCCACAAACAACATAACCCCCCCCATACACAAGCTAATGAGTTGCCTAACAACTTGACACAACTCGCACACAACATTTGTTGTGAGACAGCTCTTGGTGACTTAATCACCTACAACCAAACAACACAACCAAGGGGTGACCATACACCACATAGCCCCCTCATAGACAAGCTGATGAGTTGCCTAACAACTGGACACAACTCACGCACAACATTTGTTGTGGGACAAACCCTAGTCCTGGTTCCTCTCAGAACCTTTCTGTCACAACTCTCTGTCGTGAATCTGGGACCTTAGTCCTGGTACTTCTGTAAGCCCCACTGTCACAATTTTCCTCATGGTTCCGGGACTCAAAACCTTCATCTTAATTCAACTGGAAACTTCTCAGTAACAATCGCTCAGACGCTCAATCCTCTCCTAGATTCCTTGACTTGCTTCTGGACTCACTGTCCCATTTCAGATCTTTTTCTTTAAGTTTTGGAGTCACCACACCTACAGCCATTATCCTGTACATTCTCAGTCCTGAACACCGGTTTTAGACTTTACATTGCTCACCGACCCAGTTCAGAACTCACTGTTCCTGTTTCAGAGTCTCTAGACTCCACAACACTATTCCGGAACCTTTGTCCCAAATACGGGCTCTCAGACTTTGCCTCCGTTGTGGACTTCTTGTCCAAACTCTGACAGATCCCGTTGTGGACTTTCTGTCCAAACACTTACTTGGGACCTTTGTCACCGTTGTGGACTTAACGTCCAGGGGCACACCTGGAACCTCTGTCCCTGTTGTAAACTCACCGTCCCGAGTCTCACCTGGAACCTCTGTCCCCGCTGTGGACTTACCGTCCAGAGTCTCACGTGGGACCATTGTCCCCGTAATGAACCTATCACCGAGACTCTCACCTGGGACCACTGTCCCCATTATGGACTTACCATCCAGAGACTCACGTGGGACCAAGACCTTTGTCCCCATTATAAACTTACTATCCAGAGTCTCACTTGGGACCTCTGTCCCCGATGTGAACCTTCCGTCAAGACTCTCACCTGGGACCTTTGTCCCGGTTGTGAACAATTTGTCCATCTTGCAAAGTTGACTCCATTTGTAAGACCATTGTCCATGCTCTGTTTCCATACTTTGTTTTCTTTTACTTCTGTACCCTCGCTTCTATGACTCAATTATGGACTAATTTCGCCCTCCTCTTTGACTTTCCGAGGATTCCGTGCACAATTGTTAAAGAACATACATAGGCATTGTGGTTGGCAGAGAATACTAAGAAAGGACTAAGACTACAGACAACCATATTACATGAAGAATCAATGTACAACACATTTCCCTCCTTTATAGAAAAGAAATGAAATAAAGCAAAAACAGAGATTACAACACCTACCCCATGTAGTACAAAAAGGAGATACACAAATCTAATTAAGTACACCACACAAGGAATCAGAAATATCACTAACATGAACGGAAATACAATAAGATAGTAGACATTTTGTACTACACATTCACTCCATCCCCCTCTCTTGGTGAAACGTCAGCACAACATAGGGTATACCATGGGTACCGACTGGCCCCACACCCTCCCGAAAGAAGGGTACAACATTGGGTAAAAACACCGCCCTAGGAAAGTACAGCCACAACAGCTCTTCTTACACTTTCCACAATGACCTCCAAAACACACAAACTATAACACACATCTTTCAGCTGTTGAGTATCTGTGCGTGAGAATCTCCTGCCTTCCCTTCATGGAGATCTGTTAATGTGTTACATGTCTTTCAGCTGTTGTGTGTCTGTACGAGAGAAGCTGAGCTCTTCCTTTAGTAGAGATGTGTTAATGTGTTACACTTAAATCAGCTGTTGTGTGTCTGCATAAGAGAAGCTCTGACCTTCCCTGCTTGAGGATCAGCTAATATGATACACGTCTTTCAGCTGTTGTGTGTCTTTGCAAGAGAAGCTTTGCTTTTCCCTTTTTAGGGATGTGTTAACGTGTTACATGTTTTTCAGATACTGTGTTAATGTGTTACCATAATTCATTTGTTGTGTTGTTGTGCAAGAGAAGCTCTGCCCCTCCCTGCTTCAGGATGAGTTAATATGTTAGAAAGTATTTCAGCTATTGTGTTAATGTATTACACGTGTTTCAGTTGTTGCGTATCTGCACAAGAGAAGCTCCGCCTTTCCCTTAGTGGGGATGTGCTCATTTGTTACATGTGGTGTTGAGACAATATCGAGTTTGAAATGTCGATTTACACATATATCGAGTTGGAAATATTGGGATTCAGAAATATCGACAACAAGAATATCGTGGTCAAGAATATCGAATTTAAGGTATGGAACATCGGGCCAGATGTAGGTAAATCTCATTTAACGATTCATAAATACCGAATTTTACCGATTCGGTATTTATGAATCTGTAAATGAGATGTAGGTAAAAATTCGGTATTTTTTACCGAATTGGTAAAATTCTGTATTTACTGATTCGGTAAATACCGAATCGGTATTTGCTATTGAATCCTATAGGCCTTGAAGCCCATAGGATTCAATAGCAAATACCGATTCGGTATTTACCGAATCTGTAACAATACCGAATTGCTAAGGGGGACAGGGTGTCACTTTGACACCCTATTGCACCCCTGTAACTGGCTTTTGCGCCATGTGGCACACAGACATGCCCTTAGGGCATGTCTCTGTGCCACATGGCACAGGTGTACATGCACAGATGTGCATGTACACAAGAATTCGTAATTTACCATGCAATTGTATTGCATGGTAAATACCGAATTCTAAAGGCCCTGTAGCACTGTTAGAAGTGCTACCTACATCACAAAATACATTTTCTGTATTTTTACTGAGTGGTAAATTTACTGAATCGGTAAAATGTACTGATCTGTAAATTTACCGATTCTGTAATTTTACCGATTCGGTAAAATTACCCATTCGGTAAAATTACCAAAAATGTACGTTTTTTAGCCCCTACATCTCCATAGCCCTTTACCGGTCGGAAACGGCCGTAAATCGGTATTTTCGGCCGTTTCCGACCGGTAAAGGGCTACCTACATCTGGCCCATCGTTTTTGAAAAGTCTCTAACAATGTGGTGGAAAAATTATTTTCCTGGTTTGTGAACTGTGCGTTTTAGCAGAAGATTATTGCTGAAAATGTTAATGTTGAAAAAATTCAAGTTGGACAGCCCACAATTTCTAGAAAAAAACGATTAAAAAAAATTATCTAAGTTCTGTTGAGAATATCAGCTCTCTTCAAATACTGTGTGACTCCCAGATAAGAACCACTGTTTGAAATGGTGATTGGAAATCAAGCTGGGACAGAAAATCAAGGGTTTTATGTATGTCGTTAACTGTAATAAATGTTGTGGTTCTAAATTAAAAAGTAAATTTTTGCAAGAATACTTGTTTTTAAATTATATTGGGATTTTAGAATTCCAATATAGATATCTACCCTCTTACCTATTGGGTTTTAAAGTATGTCATCAGATCAAAATCAAAAGTGATTAAACTGTTGGGTAATAAGAGCACTTTATGAATTTCAATTGGTTTAGGTGTGGTTCTTAACCTTTGACTTCTGGGACCTGACGGATTCACTGCTGGAAGCTGGGGAGCCCAGCCTAAGCAATTGCTTTGGCTTAAACTTCAAGCAGTACACAGAAATGGTGAAACTGTATTGCTTGAAAAAATGCATAACGTATGTAATCTTCTCTTTAATTAATGAAAGAAAAATAACAAAAATCACAATTTTATTTTTTAATTGGAAGGGTGTGACTTTTCAAAATGTGGCTTTATTTCTCACATATGATGCCATATGATATACCCTTACATACCAGTTAGGGTCTGATTAAGTGTTTGGTGGTGCAACAGTGGAGTGCTGCAACAGTGGGGAGGTGCACCAGTGGTCTGACCGCGGTATCGTTACTATGACAATCGGATTGCCATGGGACCGCTGCAACTGCTAGGGAACCATGATCCCACCGCGGTGGTACAGCAGTCTGGCCAGCAATATGCTGGTGGTGCTGCTGAGGCACCTCCAAGCATATTCTGAGTTTCCTCACAGCCACAGCTTTCATGGCCGTGAGCCCGCCATGAAAACTGCTGCGGTGAAGAAACTCAGGGGCATATTATCAAGACAATTATCGATGCTTTAGCAGTCGTTTTCGGCCGGCAAACGGCAATAATTGAATTGCATTATTGATAAGGTCACGCTATTGCGTGAATCCTTGCCTCAGCGCTCTTTCCCTTAACGCCCAGCTTTGCATCTCTAATGAGATGCAAATTGGGTGTTCCTCCCCCGAATAACAGAAGAAATGCCGCTAACCAATATTTGTCCTATTATCCAGCCTCACGCTAACCTGCAGAGCGATAAGAAAAGTAGAGCTAACCTTGGTTATTGCTACTTTCCTTATGCCTGCTTTTCATCTGACTGAGGCATGATATCCTATGGAAGGTGGATATCATGGCTAAGTCTGCCCTGCCCTATCAGCAAGCATTTGCCAAACGTTGTGCGATTATCGCACATTTGGCAGCTTGTGCCTTGATTTTTATCTCTGTTGAGATGAGCGTTGCTGATAGCACACTATCTCAGCGATACAACCCAGGGTTAGCCGGCGATAATTATCCTCGCGCTAAGCGCGCAGAGCGATAATTATCGCCGGTCCTTGCTGATATGCCCCTAAGGGAGCCCTACAGGGCCCGAATTAGCCTCAGGGCCATGGGGATGCATGCAGGGGAGAACATGGTGCGCCCCGTGTGTGCATGAAAGGTGGTCCATGCCGTGAGTGAACAGGCGTTGGTGCTCCTTCGGTGCTGCAGTGCTGAGGCTCACTTATGAGCCTTTGCACAACGTCGGCACGGGACTGCCTAAGGACCGCCCACCAGACCACGAGGAAAGTTGTAATCTGGTGGTTGGTTGAGCTTGGCGGTGTGGAAGCAGTGATGTTGTACCGTCCCACTCCCACACCACCAAATTCGTAATCTGGTCCTTGGCCTTTTTTGCTCCTAATGCATGCACTGTTTTGGTGCGTCATTTGCCAATTGCCCATACTAGCCTTCAGTTTCAAATTTCTTCGCATTACAGAGCATATTACAATTTTTGTTCTACAATTTAACTTTTATCTGTATAAATAGTTTATTAGTCTGCCAATCTACAATTTTGTAGATTTGATTTGATTTGATTTTAGGATTTATAGAGCGCACGAATGCCCAAGGATGTCTTGGCGCTAAAAATGACTGAAGACTGCCCGCAGAGTGAGAGGAGGTTGTGTCAAGACATCGTAAATTGGTTGGAACTGAATTATTTTGAGAAAAGCCAGGTATTTAAAGAATTTTGGAAGGATAGCAATGATGAGCTGTTTTTTATTGCTATTGGGATCAAATTACAGATCTTTGCTGTGTGCAGAACAAAACTTCTCCCCCCCCCCCATCTAAGCTGATTAAATCTGGGGGTTCTAAATAACATGGCGCTACTGGAACTGAGGGTTCTCTGTGGATCATAATGTCTTAGTTTTTGCTTTAGAAACTGGGGCCCTGAGCCATGTAAGGCCTTATAAGCTAGGCATGCTGACTTGAACTGGCTTCTCTATTCTATTGTTAGCCAAAGGAGACTATTTATTCTGTGGGCCACCGGCTCAAATCTAGGTATGTCCAAAACAAGCCTTGCCGCCGCATTCTGTAGGCTTTGGAGCTTTAGTAATAGCTGTTTTTGAAGACCTGCATACAAAGCATCTCCTTATGTACAAAGTTAAGGTGGGGTAATTTAAATGGAAATGGGCATAATGCCCCTTTGAGGACAACCAATGACGTCATGCCTTTTAATGGTAACCGTAGGTTGAAATGGGAGAAGGTTCAGCTCCAGGAAGGAAACCTGGAGAAGATTAGGGACCATGTAACTGAATTGACATTAGAGTTGGAGAATCTTAAACCAGGAAGTGCTAGTGCCCCAGGGTTGGCCTTTTCCTCGGCTTATAAGAAAACAATAGAGGATGTAGGACAATACTTTGTAGTTCAGGGTAAAAGGGGCAGAGTGAATAATACACCAGCTACAACCAGTAACCCGTGGTATTCAGATGAGTGCAAGGTGAAATGGAAGGAGCTAATAGCCGCCCTGCTTCAAAAGGATCCATCACTAGTTGGAGTGGCTAGGAAGGATTATGCGAGGGTGTTAGTGTCGGCTAAACAAGAGTGGGAGGAACAATACTGGCAGGATCTTAAATCTGCTGCCAATAAGAAAAATGCCACGCTGTTCTGGGATTTGATTAATAAAGCTAGGCAGCAAAGTACACCACCTATTGCTAACCATATAACGGAGCACCAATGGCACTCCCACTTCTCTGCACTGTACGGCGGGAGAGAAGTGTTAGGTTCATCTCCCTCCGATCCAGAAGCTAGGATTCAATCCCAACTGGAGTTTGAGGAACCATTTCTGCCTTCCGAAGTAATTCTGGCAATTAAACATCTGACCCCCAGGAAGGCAGCTGGCCAGGATGGGATACCAGGAGATCTTCTCCTGAATGATCCTGATGCCTGGGCCAGACTTATTGCCGTAATAATGAATCTGATTGCCAAGGGGTACCCGGTGCCAGACTCATGGAAGGGAGCAGAGGATTGTAACAGTCTACAAAAAGGGCCCTAGAGATGACCCTGATAATTACAGACCGATCAGTCTGATTGACTTGATCCAGAAGGTGGTTGGCAGGGTCATCATTTCAAGGGTGGGTGTCTGGATGGAAGAGGAGCACGTTCTCTCCCACTTCCAAGCAGGGTTTTGCAATAAGGTGGGCACAATGGACCAGGTCTTCTGCTTCTTTGCGATCTATTGGAAGGCCGTGACCATCAACAACGGTAGCCTTTATTTGGCATTCATAGATCTCAAAACGGCGTTCGACCTGGTTCCACGGGCAAGGTTGGGGGACATCCTGGAGAAGATGGGTTTCCCAAAGGCTCTTTTGGGTTTTATAGTGAAGCTACATGAAGGGAACTATGCGAGGATCAGATGGGGCACAAACGGGCAACTGACAGAAAGGGTGCCCGTGAGGAGTGGAGTCCGCCAGGGATGTGTTATGGCACCGACCCTTTTCTCCCTCTTTGTGAATGGTGTGGTGGAACACTTGAGGGAGGAAGCGGCAGATGCACCATCCCTGGCGGGGGAAAAAACACCTACTCTACTCTTCGCGGATGATACCATCTTGATCTCCAAATCCCCCATAGGTCTCCAAAAACTCCTGGACCCCTTTAGTGAGTTTTGTATTGATAAAGGCCTCATCATCAATACATCTAAAACAAAGCTCATGGCTATTTCACCCTCCAAGAGATTCAGGAATAACATTTTGCTTAATGGTGTCCCTTTGGAGCTGGTTGATTCTTTTGATCATCTGGGAGTCAGGGTAAATAGCCGGATGAGATGGAAAGATCACTTGGCCAAAATGTTATCAAGCCACAAAAGAGTCTCAGGGGTGGTATTAAGGGAACAGGGGGAGTCGATGAGTAAACCTGTGGCTCCGACCCTAGCAATATATGATGGCCAAGTATTACCGGCAGCTCTATACGGTTCTGAGTTATGGGGGTTTGAGAACATAACGGAGCTAGCCACATCGGAAAATAAATTCATGCGAGATCTGGTGGCCCTCCCAGTCTCCACCCCGCTAATCCTGCTGTGGCTAGACCTGGGTAGGCGCACCCTTACAGATAAAGTACGTTTGTGCCCACTACTTTTTTGGGTGCGACTAAGAAGGACCCAGGAGCTACATAATTATGCTGCAGCTCTAGATGAACTTATCTTGCTCAACACAGGTAACAAAATCAAGTGGCTGTGCAACCTGAGACAGCTAGTGGTGCAACTGGTCCTAAGTGAATCATGGTTGAGCCTAACTCCGCCCCCTAAGGCAGCGATTAAGAAACTCTATTGGGACTGGGTACAGGAGACGACCATACGCAGGAGTGAAGGGGGGCCCCTCGCCCAGAGATTTCTGGAGATCAAATGGATAAGAAAATTGGAACCCTTCCTTGACTTTATAGAGAAACCCTTGGACAGAGCACTTTACCTCAAATTCAGGCACGGGACTTTGCCGGTGAATGACTTTTCTTCAGGGTGGAAAAGTAAAGGTGTTCTCCCTAAATCATGCCCCGGCTGTGCAGCCCCTAATGAGTCAGTAGCGCATCTTTTGTTTAACTGCCCGGCTTATAGAGTCGCTAGGAAAATATGGTTAAAACCGCTATGCATGGGGCTGGGCCTTAGATGTCACAAAATGGCCCTCCGGGTTCTCCGTACTGACACATCTTCTACTGCTGTGGTGTGTGGGGTAGCTAAATTTCTGGGTAGTGCATCGCAGACCCGCACCAGGAGGGCCAAGCGTTCCGCTCATCTAACCTAACCGACGGACAGCATTATGGCATTAAGTGTTTTTTACGGTTTTTATGTAATTAGCTTGAGCTTGATTTTAGATAATTTAAACTGAGTAGTATATGAGGATGTTTGTAAATATACGAGTGTTGTGCCCCTACTCTTATTTTTTTTAATGTACTGTATAAACTGTGTACTTTTATGATGAATTTTCCATCGAATAAAGTAAATACAACTTTTCCATAATCCAGTTTAGAGAGTGCCAGCATTGTTACTAAAGTTTTCCTAGTGCCTAATGGGACAAATGGCAATAGCTTTCTTATCAATTTGATAGTGTACCATATTGATGTCGAAAGTTTGTTGATCTGGGCCTTGAAATTTAGTTTGGAATCAAACACAAACCCAAGGTTCCGAACGCTATCCACTGGCGATGGACATCAACCCAAACTATCAGGCCACCAGTCAGGTGACCAGATGTTGTGTCCATCCCCTAGCAACAAAACCTCTGGTTTATCGCCATTTAATTTTAGGCAATTTGCCTCCATCCAATGACTGACCTGGGACATACAAAGCCTAAATCTCTCAGCTGTCTCGCCTGTGTTATTCGAGATGGACACTACAATTTGGGTGTCCTCAGCGTATGATATTGGGATGAATCCCCAGTCTCTGATGATGTTTGCTAACGGGGCCACATATACATTAAAGAGGGTAGGGCTTAATGACGAGCCCTGAGGTACCCCCCACAGGGTTCTAAAAGATTTTGATGAGTGTTCCCCTAGCTGAACCGAAAAGGATCTTTATCCCAAAAAAGAGGCCATTAATGCTACTGCAGATGGGTGTAGGCCTATTTCTTCTAGGCGGGTAAGGAGTATGCTATGATTAACGGTGTCGAAGGATGCCGACAGATCTACAAATATCAAGGCAGCCTTCCCACCCTCATCCAGCACTATCCTGACCTCTTCCGCCGCCATGATCAGAGCAGATTCTGTCCTGTGTCCCTCCCAGAACCCAAATTGTGAGAACTCAAGTGCCTGAGATGCCCTAATGAACCTGGATAGTTGTATATTCAAATGTTTTTCTAAAATTTTAGCCGGGAAAGGGATTCTTGATATTGGTCTGAAATTAGCAGGGACCGATGGGTCAAGGTTGGGTTTCTTTAGGAGAGGTCGGACCGAGGCGGCTTTCCATGCTTTCGGGAAACAGTTTGCCTGTATTATTTTTCCGAAAAGCAAATGGAGTTGAGAGCTAAGTAGCTCTGGGAACAAATGCAGCACCCTAGGTGGGCATGGGTCCATTGGGCCACCTGACTTAGTGGTTTGTGTGAGTTGGCAAATCTGCTCTATAGATGGGGCAGAAAACTGAAAGACTCCCAAGTTCCTTTCTGTGTCCCTCTGTGAACTGAGGTGTTCATTTCCTGGCGGCAAGTCATTGCTGTTGAGGGGTTTAACTGATTCATAGATAAGTTTAACCTTGTTGATGAAAAACTGCCCCAGTTCATTGCATAAATCTAGACTACCTTCTATATTTTTGGATATTGGCTCTGTTAATTTTTTAACCATAGGAAAGAGTACTTTACTGGAATGTTTCTCCTCCTCTATTTTATTTACATATTATACTGACTTTTCCTCTACTATCATTTTTTTATAAATTGATAGTGACCTGCAGTAGGCAGTTTTCTGCTCAAAATCATAACTACGCCTCCATGTCCTTTCAGCCCGTCTACATTTTTGTTTTTGTAATCTTAGTTTGTCTGAAAAGCAAAGCTCGGAAATGTTATTCCTCTTAGCATTTTTCTTTTTTAATGGGGTGCCTGAAAGAACTGCTGCTTTAATCCAATAATTCAATTGATCTGTGGCTGTATCGACATCATGATTTAATCTCGGGCTAGTCCTGTTCAGTTGTTCGTGTAGTTTGCCTATATCAATTTTGTCCCATTCCTGGTTTGTAAATTGCTTCCCTTGGGAAGCCCTGATGTTGTTAGTATTTTCTATAGCTAGGGTAAATTTGACAACTTTGTGGTCCGACCAGGGGACCGGGATGACTTCCCCCATATTGATGTTAGAATTGCGAGGAAGCAGCGCCGATTTAAACGCTTGTTGGATTTGGTTACGAAGACATGGACTCTCCGCTCCGATAGGAGAGCAGAAAATCATCCTGCACCTAGTTAGTGACGAACAAAGCAAAAGATTTCTCTCCTCAACGCGGCCCGTTAATCACCGGGTCAGCCACCCTTCTTCGCTCAATCCACGCTCCAGGACACAACACCATCTAATCCAGAGGTGCCTTCTATTCTATTCTACTCTTCGATCTGTTCCACTGGATATACTTTCCCTTGTGAGTGATTTGGCCCTGATGAGAATCCCTCCCAAATCCCAGGGATTCGAAACGCGCAGGCCTTCTTTCGTCCAGTGTCTGCTCCCCTTTTTTATTGCCCTAGTGTTTATCTGTTGCCACACTAGTTGCTACGAATTATACACCCATTCTTTGTCTAATGTCTATAATTCATTGGATTCAAAAGCAAATTAATGAGTGTATTCCATAAATTACTGTGAAATTTCTTTTATTTATACAGCAGACCCAATACTTAACCTATTGGTTCATCCTTTATCCAATTTAGGTTAAGTACTGTAGTATGAATGCGTGAATGCTTGTGGTATTACTGTGATATGATTGATTTATGAATGTATGGTTGATTTTATTGCCCTGCTTTGTTTCCTCTTTTTTCATTTTTTCATTTTGTATATAAAATGTTCTGTTTTTCGACAGTATATGCTGAAAGTTAAAATAAATGTACTTTCTAAAATTCACTTTGTATAATAAAACAGCTATTGAATAGCATTTCCCATCTTTGATCAGGAGACTTCTTTTGGTTGATAAAATAAGATATCAAATAGAGTATCAGTATTGGCACTTCTGTTTTGTTGTTTAGTTATTTAGGCTCAGCCTTACTGATTAGAGCCAACCCCAGTTGTTCTTTATAGTGCATAAGGTGAAAGCATGAGTTCACACACTCACAAAGGCAGGGGGGGGGGGGCAAATACAGCATTTGCCAAAGAAGTGGTTGCTGGGGAGTGTCTGGGTGGCTTCCAGTGCTATGTGCAACTGTGGAGGCCAGCTGAAGGCCACTTGTTTTAATGGGCAGTGAGAGTTGTAACTCAGCAGGAAGTCACCGGTTAGCACATGCATTCTTTGTCTACAAGGAGAGAGACCTACCTTCCAGTCAGCGAAGCAGGATGGGGCCAGAATGGTTCCATTGGGGCCGACTCTTCCTATGAGGTCATCGGTGCACACACCACAGGTGTTGCCATCCTTAGTCCAGTCCCAGTAAGGAAGGCATAGAGATTTGTTACCCGACAATTTTTGCAACATATGTTCGAATTGAATTAACAAATAGCGGTGGCCAGTGCAGAAGGCTGGGCCATAGTGAAGCAGGTCTTTATCGATCCTTTGGCCACTGATAGAGATGTACATGGCAGAGTTGGCATGGAAGGCGACGAGACAATCATACTCTGAGGTGGGTTGAAATGTATAGGTGTCGACGTGCCCCAATTCACCCCCAGTTTGGACAACACACCTGGTGCTTGGAGTGGTCTTGGCCAGGTAGAGTGTGTCGATAAACTGCTTCCTCTGCGCAGCCGTGAGTTCGCGAAGCTCCGGGCGCACACAGGGGACGTGCTCCGAGCAGGTGGGTCCATGATAGTAGGGCTTGCAGTCCCCACAGTCTGGACCATCGTAGTTTCCTTTGCAGGAGCAGATTTCATCATACACTTGGTAGGGCCAGTTGCACCGCGTGTCGGTTATATTGGGATCCCGTAGCTGGTGCCGTTGACAGGACCCTCGGCCTGTGAGATTGCCACACACACTTCCATCGGTGGAGGCTGGGCAGCAGCGCCTGTTCCTGAGGGACGCCTGAGTGCAGCAGTCTGGGTGAAACTGGGATCTTGTTGTGGTGATCAGGCAGAACGTCAGGAGAGTAAAACATAGCAGAATGGCCCTCGGTCTGCGACCAGACCCTTGGTGTACCTGTCGAGACAAGAAGCAGATCTGACGTTAAGGCCTTGCAGGTGTTTTGAGTAGCAGTAGTGGCGTACACAGAAGGCCAGTGCTGCAGTCATGCACAGCAGCAATGTATCTCTGCACTCTGGCCTCTCTAAGACTAAAGGCCCAGTGGCGGCTCCTCCGCTATGGTGGAGGAGCATCACCAAGTTGCTCTTAGAGTAGTGAAAGATGACAAAATAAAATGATCATAACTTAGGTTATTATCCTTTTATTTTTGGTTGCTGAGGGTTGGGTTAGGGCAGGGCGGGGCTGAAGGCTTAGAGAGGAGGAGTGGAGGAGTGGACTGTGCACACTAACTGCGCAACTGCTTGACCAGCCGTTTTGGCCCAACCAAGCAGTCATGCGCACTTTGCATATTCACAGCACTCAGACCAATCACGACCCTGCATTGCAGCGTTGTGAATGGTTCAAAGGAGCCTGTGTGCCCGGGTGCTTCCTGCAGAGACGGAGGCGGCGGAAAAAGAATGTTTTATTTTTTAGGATTTTCAACCCTCCCTTCCCCCACCACCCTTGTTACCTACCAGCCGCCACTGTAAATGACGACATCCGTTACTCTACTCTGTAGTTTTTAAGGCTAGAATCAGTACAATTGACCTTTGACCCTGCTCGCAGGCAGGTCGCTCCCCACACCACCACACAGCCGCCAGCTGCCTTGTTGCTCCTGCCGCCTCCATCTCCCGCTCCCTTGTTCCCGCCACTGCGTCCCTATGGCCCCGTCCCCCTGACTCCCATTGGCCACACTGCTCTCCACTCCCAGCTGCTCCTCCCTCCCTTTCTTCCTCTTAAGGGGGCTGTGCAGCGGTGCAGGAGCAACCTTTAACCCTGCTCGCAGGCAGGTCGCTCCCCACGCCACCACACAGCCAGCAGCTGCCTCGTTGCTCCTGACGCCACCGTCTCCCGCTACCGCCGCTGCATCCCTGCGGCCCACCCTGCTGACACCCATTAGCTGCCCTGCCTCCCAGCTGCTCCTCCCTCCCTTTCTTCCTCTTAAGGGGGCTGTGCAGCGGCACAGGAGCGACCTTTGACCCTGCTCGCAGGCAGGTCGCTCCCAACGCCACCACACAGCTGCCTCGTTGCTCCTGCCGCCACCGTCTTCCGCTCCCTCGTTGCTGCCGCTGCGTCCCTGCTGCCCCGCCCCCTGACACCCATTGGCCACCCCGCTCCCGCCTCCCAGCTGCTCCTCCCTCCCATTCTTCCTCTTGAGGGGGCTGTACAGTGGCGCAGGAGTGACCTTTGACCCTGCTTGGAGGCAGTTTGCTGGCACTCCAAAATTAAACAAGCACCTCTGCGGCAGTCCACGCCTGGACCGCGCCCAGGGCCAGAACCCCTTGACCCCATGAACGTCACAACACCAGACTCCGCTACAACGCCAGCACCATCCATGCACTCAACACCGGGTGAAACCACACCTGCTTCCAATCCACAGCGAAATGGACTCACGGATATTTCACCTGCCACACCTACAGCTTCACGTGCGACAGAACCACCAAACCTCCAAGGACCAGACCCAAACACCTCCGCTTGCTACTCCTCAACACCCGCTCCGCATGCAAACAGGCAGTCAAGCTTTGGGATCTGCTCGACACATCGGCCCCGGACGTGGCCTTCCTGACTGAGACCTGGTGGACTCCTCGGCGCCCGACATCGTCACAGCCATCCCGGATGGCTACAAGATCACCCGCAGGGATCGCGCCAATGGAATCAGAGGAGGAATAGCCATCGTCCCCAAGTCAACCCTCAAGGTCGCCACCCACACAGACGACACCCTTAACGCCGCCAAACAACTGCACTTCCGGATCCACACCGACCCAACCACCACCCTCAGTGGAACACTCATCTACAGTAAGCATGGGCGGAAAATCCGTTACGCTCGCGGATTTTGCGGATTTTCGGGAAATCCGCAATCCGCGAGATTTGCGGATTTCCCGCAAAATCCGCAAATTCGCACGCAGCGGATTTTTTGGGCGGCGCGCGGCGTTGGTGATACAATTTTTGCGGCGCGCGGCGTTTATCATCGTTTGCCGAGTTGTTTTTTTCGATAGTTTGCGAGTGCTGCGCCATTTTGGATCTTGCTGTGTGAGCCCGCGGGAATTGGCGAGCGCGATTACGTCATCGCGGCTTGCCAGCGATAGTTTGTCAACGCGAGTACGGCGAGATCACGTCTCGCGGTACTTCGCAATTGCGAGATTTGAGATGCGGCGAGCGAAAATATAAATTTGCAATTCTGCACAAGAAATCCACCAGCAAGCAGCATAAACCTTCTAGAAATGATGATTTTTATGTGAATAACTCCTTAGTTTGACATTTGCCTGCACTTTTTTAGCGAGGAGTCCATTTTGGGGAGGGGGGCAGGGGGTGGGAGGAAGGAAGTGCCCCATAGTCTTCAACTTCCTGTTCCTGTTCAGCAGGCTCCTCCCAGTGCTTTGTCCATCTCCTGGTCACTTTTCATTTGGATGTGGACCTGGAAGGATTACTTTTTGTGGATGCTGCTGGATCTTTAGATTTGAGGCCTTTTTGACTTTCTTTGGATCACTGTTGGATTAGAAATTTTACAAGTAAGTTTGTTTGGGGCATTACAGTTGCTGCAACTAAAATTTTGGGATTTTCGATTTTTGGGCTGTTTTGGGGCCTTTTGCCCAGGGGTACTCAGTGGTGGGTGGACTGATTCTTTCTGTGGGTTGTCTTGAACTTAAACATCATGGAGGCCATAGATGAATTGGGATTGTGCTGATTTTTCTGTGTTTTTCGATTTTTTATTTTTGTAAAATTTTGTGTTTTTCGATTTTTGACCTGTTGTTGGGGCCTTGACCAGGGGTAGTGAGTGGTGCATGGGCCTAGTCTTTCTGTGGGCTGTCTTGAATTTAAACATCATGGAGGGCATGGATGGAATGGGATTGTGCAGATTTTTCAGTGATTTTCGTTTTTTGGGCCTGTATATGTGGCCTTTTCACCAGGGGTATTTGAGTCTAGCATGGGCCTAGTCTTTCTGTGGGCTGTCTTGAATTTAAACATCATGGAGGCCATGGATGGAATGGGATTGTGCTGATTTTGCAGTGTTTTTCGATTTTTGGGGGTGTTCATGGGGAGGGACATGCCATGTGGCTGGTGGCCATTTTGAGTGCAGCTACAGGCACTGGCCATGTGCTGGCAGGCAAGTGGCCATTTTGAATGCAGGCTTTGTTGTTAGGCCTCCAACCATTTTGCCTACTTTTCAACCTTTATTTATGCCCAGGGGTAGTGAGTCTTGCATGGGCCTAGTCTTTCTGTGGGTTGTCTTGAATTTAAACATCATGGAGGCCATGGATTGAATGGGATTGTGCTGATTTTGCAGTGTTTTTCGATTTTTGGGGGTGTTCATGGGGAGGGACATGCCATGTGGCTGGTGGCCATTTTGAGTGCAGCTACAGGCACACTGGCCATGTGCTGGCAGGCAAGTGGCCATTTTGAATGCAGGCTTTGTTGTTAGGCCTCCAACCATTTTGCCTACTTTTCAACCTTTATTTATGCCCAGGGGTAGTGAGTCTTGCATGGGCCTAGTATTTCTGTGGGTTGTCTTGAATTTAAACATCATGGAGGCCATGGATTGAATGGGATTGTGCAGATTTTTCAGTGATTTTCGTTTTTTGGGCCTGTACTTGTGGCCTTTTCACCAGGGGTATTTGAGTCTAGCATGGGCCTAGTCTTTCTGTGGGCTGTCTTGAATTTAAACATCATGGAGGCCATGGATGGAATGGGATTGTGCTGATTTTGCAGTGATTTTCGTTTTTTGGGCCTGTACTTGTGGCCTTTTCACCAGGGGTATTTGAGTCTAGCATGGGCCTAGTCTTTCTGTGGGCTGTCTTGAATTTAAACATCATGGAGGCCATGGATGGAATGGGATTGTGCTAATTTTGCAGTGTTTTTCGATTTTTGGGGGTGTTCATGGGGAGGGACATGCCATGTGGCTGGTGGCCATTTTGAGTGCAGCTACAGGCACACTGGCCATGTGCTGGCAGGCAAGTGGCCATTTTGAATGCAGGCTTTGTTGTTAGGCCTCCAACCATTTTGCCTACTTTTCAACCTTTATTTATGCCCAGGGGTAGTGAGTCTTGCATGGGCCTAGTATTTCTGTGGGTTGTCTTGAATTTAAACATCATGGAGGCCATGGATTGAATGGGATTGTGCAGATTTTTCAGTGATTTTCGTTTTTTGGGCCTGTACTTGTGGCCTTTTCACCAGGGGTATTTGAGTCTAGCATGGGCCTAGTCTTTCTGTGGGCTGTCTTGAATTTAAACATCATGGAGGCCATGGATGGAATGGGATTGTGCTAATTTTGCAGTGTTTTTCGATTTTTGGGGGTGTTCATGGGGAGGGACATGCCATGTGGCTGGTGGCCATTTTGAGTGCAGCTACAGGCACTGGCCATGTGCTGGCAGGCAAGTGGCCATTTTGAATGCAGGCTTTGTTGTTAGGCCTCCAACCATTTTGCCTACTTTTCAACCTTTATTTATGCCCAGGGGTAGTGAGTCTTGCATGGGCCTAGTCTTTCTGTGGGTTGTCTTGAATTTAAACATCATGGAGGCCATGGATGGAATGGGATTGTGCTGATTTTGCAGTGTTTTTCGATTTTTGGGCCTGTACTTGTGGCCTTTTCACCAGGGGTATTTGAGTCTAGCATGGGCCTAGTCTTTCTGTGGGCTGTCTTGAATTTAAACATCATGGAGGCCATGGATGGAATGGGATTGTGCTGATTTTGCAGTGTTTTTCGATTTTTGGGGGTGTTCATGGGGAGGGACATGCCATGTGGCTGGTGGCCATTTTGAGTGCAGCTACAGGCACTGGCCATGTGCTGGCAGGCAAGTGGCCATTTTGAATGCAGGCTTTGTTGTTAGGCCTCCAACCATTTTGCCTACTTTTCAACCTTTATTTATGCCCAGGGGTAGTGAGTCTTGCATGGGCCTAGTCTTTCTGTGGGTTGTCTTGAATTTAAACATCATGGAGGCCATGGATTGAATGGGATTGTGCTGATTTTGCAGTGTTTTTCGATTTTTGGGGGTGTTCATGGGGAGGGACATGCCATGTGGCTGGTGGCCATTTTGAGTGCAGCTACAGGCACTGGCCATGTGCTGGCAGGCAAGTGGCCATTTTGAATGCAGGCTTTGTTGTTAGGCCTCCAACCATTTTGCCTACTTTTCAACCTTTATTTATGCCCAGGGGTAGTGAGTCTTGCATGGGCCTAGTCTTTCTGTGGGTTGTCTTGAATTTAAACATTATGGAGGGCATGGATGGATTGGGATTGTGCTGATTTTGCAGTGTTTTTTGATTTTTTGGTGCTCTATAACTGAACTGATGTTCCTCTGTCTTCCATTTTTTTTAGGTGCACAAGACTCAAGAGAACCACCAGTGCCTGGAAGAAGTCCTGCAGGGGTGTGTGTGTGCAGCATAACGTCACGCGACGTCACGTCTGGCCTCAGACAACTCTACAATTCGTGCAACTGCGGCCTGCTGTCTGACCTGCTCTGAAGAAGATGGCCCCGCCCCCAAAGAAAGTTCTCCGTAGCTCCTCTAGCAAGAAAGTTGCTAGTAAGGAGCAGAAGAAGCAAGTTACCAAGGAGGCTGGTGTGCCACCCGCCACTTTTTTTGGAAGCAAAAAAAAAAGTACGCCTGCAGCAGCAGGATCTGCTGGGGACCAAGCTGGGAGCAGCACCCCTGCTCCATTGGGTTCAGTGCCTCCACCACCACGCCAACTTAAGTCAAAGCCCTTGAGTGCTTCAGAGGCAGTCAGTGTACTTCTCCAATCACCATCGACCAGTGATGTTGGCTCATCGCAAGAAAGTAGCAGCAATGTCCCTGAATCAACACAGGTTGTTGTAACTCATCTGACAAGTGTTGAACAACCACAGCCGCAACAACAACACCATGTGCAAGTACACGCCCAAGTACATGTGGAAGGAGAGGCAGCAAAAGGAGATGCGCAAGCAAAGGTGCATGGAGGTTCACAAGTGCCCACAATAGTTGTTCCTCCCGAAGTAGGGGCACATTTGGAAATCGACAATGAAGCCGAGGTATCATTGGAAGCCACTCCTCCTGATGATCATTCATTGTCTTCCACATCCCTAGCAAGGAAAAGATCAAGGGGGGTGTCTACATCTTCTTCAAGCCCACCTCCTTCTGATGCAAGTGATCCGTCTTGGGAACCACAACTGCGGTCTGACAGTGAGGCACACCATGATCTGACACCGGTACCTAAGCGTAAAAGGAAGGTCGTCCAAAAACTCAAACCTATGGAGTGTGATGAGGCTCAACAAGAAGTGACAGATACTGCTGGTGATGAAGCCTCTCACGATGACGACGAGCCAGTCATCACAAAGGTCACTGCAGCCCCACCGGGCATGCAGCAAAGAGACATTTTGACCCTATCCCGAGAAGCTGCTGAGCGTGATGATGATGTCGGCGAGGAGGCAATGGAAATGGAATCATTAGATTTGGAGTTAAGTAGTACACCAAAACCTACCGCTTCCATATTTCTTCCTCGCAAGAAGGTACCCACCTCGTCCTCGACCTCAATTCGTGGTGGTGAAAGTGCAAAACGTACTGAAGTTCGGCAATCCACATCCTCCACTTCATCTGGCATTAGCAGCAGGACCACCACCACCAGTATCGCCGCCTCCTCCGGCCCCCGAAGACATTTCAAGTCTCCAGTTTGGGACTTCTTTAGTGTTTGCCCAAAAAATGAAAACGTAGCCATTTGTAGCATTTGTAAGCTTCGAGTTAGTCGTGGTAAGTTGGGTTCCAACTATGGTACCGGAGGCCAGAGAGGTCATCTTAGGAGAACGCACGATGTCCAATGGTTTGCGCACCTACACACGATCAAGGAAGCCGCAATTGCACGCAATGAAAACGTTGTTTTTTCATCTGGTGATGACGAGGAGGTAGAAGACGATTCAAACACTTCACTTACACCCAGTTCCCCTGTCAGCAGCACACCCCATGGGAGCCACACTAAGAGTGTGGGAGAGAGTGAGACATCAATGCGGAAAAGTTAATCAGCGAGCGTAACTGGGTCGAAGAGATCATCATCATCCCGTAAATCCTTGGTCCAGGGCAACATTAAAAAGATGTTGTTTACAGAAGCGCAATATGAACGCAACCACCCAATGACCCGTCTGTATAACACTAAGCTGGCTAAAATGCTAGCTCTGGACCTTCTCCCTTTTTCTTTTGTAGAAGGGGTTGGTTTTCTAGAATTAGTGACAGCGCTCTGCCCTAAATGGAAGGTTCCTAGCCGGTTCTATTTTGCACGAGTTGCGGTTCCAGCACTACATGAAGATGTTCTGAAGGTGATTGGGGCAGCTTTGCAGAAGAGTGCTGTTCACACTATACATCTGACAACAGACATGTGGACCAGTGGCGCAGGCGCTGATTACATGTGCATCACTGCACACTGGGTCTCTTTTTCAGGGGCTAAAGCAAAGCTAAACTCAGGTGTTGACACTAACATTGTTTATAAAGGTGCTCGGAAACATGCAACACTAGCCATGTTTGGTTTGGAGAAACGTCACACAGCAGAAAACATTTTGGATGTCTTTAACACAAAGGTCCTTAACTGTCTGTCCCCACTAAAACGCAAGGTTGGTTATGTTTCCACGGACAATGGCTCCAATATAGTTAAGGCCATGAGGGACGGTTACTATTTCAGAGTGCCGTGTTTGGCGCACTGTATAAACCTGGTTGTCCAAAAATTCTTGGGTAATAAAGGCAGTGCAGCGTACGGTGTATTGGACACCTGCCGAAAAATGTGCAAGCATTTCAGCCATTCTTTTAAGGCCCGGAAGCAGCTGATGAGCCTGCTATATCAACATCAAATGCAAGTGAAAGCACTCATCCAGGAGGTGGTAACACGTTGGAACTCAACCTTCTACATGCTTGAGCGTCTGTATGAGCAGTATACGGAACTCGATCAATATTTCCTTAAAGAGGGTGCAGAGGAGCTGAGGATGGGTGGGCCGCAATGGAACATAGTTGAAAGCCTGACACGCATGCTTCGTCCTTTTGAGTTCTTCACGCGTGCAGTCAGCAAGGAGGACTCTAATTTGGGAAAAGCTATCCCATTGTTGTACATGCTGGAGGACCAACTGAAGGAGGTGTGTTCTGTGTTTAGAAAAGATAAAAACCAAGACTCTTTGCTTCTGGCCGAGCAATTATTAGAGCTCCTACAAGGTGATGAACGTCTTAAAAAGATCCATTCAGAACAGCATTACATTTGTGCTACTATTCTGGATCCACGCTACAAAAAGGCGCTGGCAGGCCAAGCATTCTTTCCTTTTGATGATGAACATGTTCTAAAGTACAAACGTTGGCTAGCCTTGTCAGCCAAGAAGTTTGAAACAGAACGGCTGGAAATTGAAGGAAATGGCAGTACATCAGCAGGCCATCCCCAGTCAAAACAATCCACTTCTGCACCTGTGGCTGTGGCACAAGTGACCTCTCAGCCGTTAAAGACACCGGCAACCGGATCATCTGCACGAAAGACAACAGAAACATTGGAGGCTGAAGAGGATTGGCTAGCTCTGCGTGGGTTTGGTTCTCAAAAGGTCAGAGGCACAGCAAGAGCTAAGCAAAGTGGAGGAACCTTGGATGAGGACCTTGAGTCGATGGTGAAGGACTATCTGAATGACTCAACAGAGGTCTATGTTAATTCTGACCCATTGGCGTATTGGCATGGGAAAAAAGAATTGTGGCCACAGCTCACCAACCTGGCTTTAAACTACTTGTCTTGCCCACTCGCAAGCGTGTCTTCTGAACGGGTTTTCAGTGCGGCTGGTGGGATTGTAACTCCCAAACGGAGCCGCCTCTCGCCCAAAAATGTGGAGAGGTTAACAATGATCAAGATGAATCAGCACCTCATACCACCAGATTTCAGAGTACGAGAGAGCGTGCCGGATGAAGAGGAGGTGGCCAGCAACATAGATGAGGGAATTTCTACTCTGTCAGGTGACACTGAGCTCACCCTGCCTGAATTTGCAGAGTATGATGACGAAGCCTTATTCTTATTCCTGGACCGTGATACCGACTTCGAGCCCTGAAAATGAGACAACGAATCAATAACTTTCTTTTTCATCCTTATTCACTTTTATTCCTGTGTGTCTGTCTTTCTTTGTTGTGCACAGTTAATATAATTCAAACTTTAATCAGATAATCACAAAAACAAGCCCATCAGCAGAACTGTCTTCACTTGTTTGCTAATTTATTTGAAGGTGCCGCAGTCTGCATTCCTCAGGTTCACAAGTTCAGAAGAACATGCTCCTCTATCCTCCTCCTCCAGACTCCTATTTCCATCAAAGCAGAGGGCTGGTTTACGCCCAATGAAGAAAGACTCAGCACTTGTGGGGGTGTTGTTCTACCTCTTTGCAGGTGAGTTGACGGGTCTGGGGCCATTGCTGGGAAGCACTAAAAGTGGTTTGGACCAAATCCGAGGCGGAAAATTTTTTGTGTTTTTGATGACTTGCTTGCCTTTGAGGTGCTCTTAGGGGGGGTTCCGTCTGTTTGTGGGTGAGTTTCGTGGTCTGGGAGCATTGCTGGGACACTCTAATCTTGATTGCATTTGCTTTTCAGGAAATCCGTCGTGCCAACCCCGACTTATGGCCTAGCTACGCAGCGCGTTTGGACCGAAGGCCCAGAAATATTGCAAGTATGAGATTTTGCTTTTGGCCTGTTTGGGGGTGTTATGCTTCTTGGCGGGTGGGTTGCCGGCTCTTGGGGCATTCCTGGGAAGGTCTAATACCGGGTAGAAGTGGTTGGGACAAAATCCAGGCCGATTTTTTTTTTGGCTATTTCTGACATTTTGCTCTATGTAGCGTTTTCGGGGGCCTGTTTGGGGGGCTTCCTGGTGTTTGTGGGTGAGTTTCGTGGTCTGGGAGCATTGCTGGGACACTCTAATCTTGATTGCATTTGCTTTTCAGGAAATCCGTCGTGCCAACCCCGACTTATGGCCTAGCTACGCAGCGCGTTTGGACCGAAGGCCCAGAAATATTGCAAGTATGAGATTTTGCTTTTGGCCTGTTTGGGGGTGTTATGCTTCTTGGCGGGTGGGTTGCCGGCTCTTGGGGCATTCCTGGGAAGGTCTAATACCGGGTAGAAGTGGTTGGGACAAAATCCAGGCCGATTTTTTTTTTGGGCTATTTCTGACATTTTGCTCTATGTAGCGTTTTCGGGGGCCTGTTTGGGGGGCTTCCTGGTGTTTGTGGGTGAGTTTCGTGGTCTGGGAGCATTGCTGGGACACTCTAATCTTGATTGCATTTGCTTTTCAGGAAATCCGTCGTGCCAACCCCGACTTATGGCCTAGCTACGCAGCGCATTTGGACCGAAGGCCCAGAAATATTGCAAGTATGAGATTTTGCTTTTGGCCTGTTTGGGGGTGTTATGCTTCTTGGCGGGTGGGTTGCCGGCTCTTGGGGCATTCCTGGGAAGGTCTAATACCGGGTAGAAGTGGTTGGGACAAAATCCAGGCCGATTTTTTTTTTGGCTATTTCTGACATCTTGCTCTATGTAGCGTTTTCGGGGGCCTGTTTGGGGGGCTTCCTGGTGTTTGTGGGTGAGTTTCGTGGTGTGGGAGCACTGCTGGCTATATATACTTTACTTTGCAAGAGGTTTGAAGCAAATGCATGGTGGCAGAGGGGACTTAGGGCCTAGCTGCAGAGCGCGCGCGGAGTGATTTGGGAAATTTGTGAAAAATTGACTAAGTCCCCATTTTTGTACTTTTGCTCTTTGGCTGTTTGGGGGTCTTCTACTTGTTTTCTCCTGGGTTGACGGCTCTGGGGCCATTGCTGGGAAGCTCTAATACCGGATAAAAGTGTTTTGGACCAAATCCCAGGCGGAATTTTTTTTGTGTTTTTGATGACTTGCTTGCCTTTGAGGTGCTCTTAGGGGGGGTTCCGTCTGTTTGTGGGTGAGTTTCGTGGTCTGGGAGCATTGCTGGGACACTCTAATCTTGATTGCATTTGCTTTTCAGGAAATCCGTCGTGCCAACCCCGACTTATGGCCTAGCTACGCAGCGCGTTTGGACCGAAGGCCCAGAAATATTGCAAGTATGAGATTTTGCTTTTGGCCTGTTTGGGGGTGTTATGCTTCTTGGCGGGTGGGTTGCCGGCTCTTGGGGCATTCCTGGGAAGGTCTAATACCGGGTAGAAGTGGTTGGGACAAAATCCGCGCGGAAAAGCCTTTAGTTTTGGCACTTTTTGTAACTTAGGGTTCGTTAGGGTTAGCCCTAGCAGCAGGATTGCATGTGTTTGGTGTTCTAGATTTTTCCAACTGAGTTCTGGGGTCTTAGAGCACTCGTGAGAATGTGTAATTTTGGTTGCAAGTCATTTGAAGAAAATCCATGGTGGGAAAGGGGGGATTTGGCATAGTTAAAGAAAGCCTTTGCCACTATTCTTAACTTAGGGTTCGTTAGGGTTAGCAGTATTTCTATTGCATGTGTTTGAGTGGGGGGGATTTCGAGTCTTGGAGCGATGCTGGCTCTGGCTACTTTTGCTTGGTTGCTTGCAAGTGGTTTGAATGCAATCCACGGTGGGTAATGGGTAATTAGGAAGAGGGTACTTCGGCCTACTTTTACTTTCAAAGTAAGTTTTGTCACCAGTTTTCTGCTAGGCCTCGTTTTTTGAGATTTGATTGGGGGTCTTCTACATTTTTGCGACTGGCTTTAGTAAGGGTCTGGGTGGGAGCACTGCTAGGAAGATCTAATTTTGTTCTAAAACACAGTTTACAGTACACCTAGCTTGAGGGGCAAGATCCGCTACATTAATTTGCCCATACTTATTTATCCTTCAAAAGGTGACTCAGAGTACGCACTTTCAAAAATATTGTACTGTCTACTAGGAAAATCAAAGTGTGAGTTTTTGCACTCCACAGCCTACATACCTTATATTTATTTATCAGTGGTGTTGTAATATTATATCACTTCCTGTTTTTCGTTGAATAATTACAGGCCGGGTTTCAGTCTCTGCAATGGGGAAAAAAGGATGGAGTCAGGCTTCACAGTAGCGAGCCACAATTCAGCATCAGGCAGGCAGTGGACAGGGTGTCTTCTGGTGACCAACATCGATGGACGAGGCGTCGACTGCAATGGAGGAGTGCCGCTAATAGGAGGATTTTTTTTCTGCAGGCAACTTACTTACCACTTCCAACAGGACCACTACAACCACATAGATACAGTATCCCTTGCCTTTTTCTCTGACTGTGACTGCATTTCTTGTCTCTCTCTCGGCTTCTACATTGATCCCTTAACACATCACTTAGTCCACTCCACTATCACATCTGCACCACACATAGTCATTTGTAAGTGCTCCTACGTAATTCGCAAGTCGCAGCACGCCCCAGGCCGTAGAGGACTGGGATGGCCCCAATGATGAAGCATGTCACCAAGGGGCAACCCTGGTGAGTGAGGGGACACCTAGAAAAAAAGCAATTTCTCCTTTTCTATCTACTATACCTTCTGTCAGGTTACGCAGCCCCTAAGCGCCTACCGTACTATGAAACTACATTTCCCATGAGTAGGCGGGAGACTTGCAGGAAGTTTATCTGGGGAACAGACGCGCTTCCTGTTGCGCGTTATTCTGGTTTCTGTTCTGCACCGGCATGAGAGCGGACGCTCTGCATGCTTTTCTATTGTGTCTCCTGTGGACTATCACCTTCCCCCCCCCCCTGAGGCTCAGTGGGGAGCGCTTCCGTGTTCTGTCCTTGGCGGTAGATGGACTTCACGCGTCTTCAGGTAAAGCCGCTCTAAACTCTTCGGCCGCCCGTGCGGTCAGCTGATTACTGCCTGAACGGATTGTTAAGGGAGGTTCTGTGACTGTTTTCTAACAGAATTCTAGCTTTGATGAATTCCTGTTTGGTTGAATTGTGTGTGGCGGAGCACAGTGGCGGTCTATACCACGTGTTAGCGTTCACATCGGGGATCGTTTTTGTACTATTAAAATGGAGCGCGGTAGTAAGGACAACTACGCGTCTCCGTTGTATAACTGTGTATTTCAAAGGACCTCCATAACTGGGCATGTAGTGAGGTAACTACAGGCTACCCCAGTTCTCTTTGTGTAGTGCACCGTGGGGTGTGTTGTTGGCAGAATTCAGTGGTGGTCGCAACAGCAACTACGTTTTTCTGTTTGACCTTCACCAAAGATTCTCTACTGGGTCATTACTTAGAGAGCGCAGTGTTGTAGTTCTTGCTTCCTACACACTACCGTTTCCCTCTTCCTTTTTGTTGGACCATACATCTTTGCTTTGTGTTAGACGGACCGGGAGGGTCGGCCGAGATTACGGGGAGAGGTCTCCAGGGAGAGCCGTCTCCAACGACTGTACAGACAAGTAACTTCCCCCCCACAGACGGACACCACACAAGGTTGAAGGTTAACGAGACTTTATATGCAATTCTTAGGTTACGATGGTATGATACAAGGAGGTCTGGACTCAGGGGTCCCCTCGGTTCTGAGCTCTGGCTGAGGGAAAGGGTAGCGGGACAGTCTTAGTTACCAATGAGTACAAAATAGCTCTCAATCCTCGAGCTCGGCGTTCTAGATGATCGGGCCGTGGAGGAGCCAAGCAGGTCCCGAGATGGATGAAGGAAGGCGACGGTCCGCGGCGGAGCCTGCAGGTCCCGGTGAAAGATGACGGTTACAACGGTCCGCGGCCACGCCAGCAGGTCCCGACGACGATGAAAGATGAAGGTTACGACGGCTGTGGCAGCGCCAACAGGCAGGACGATGGTGCACAGGACAGAGCTACGGCAGCGCCAGTAGTCCGTCCAGGATGAGTTCCTCTTTACGTCTCTCGACTCCAAGATACAACTATCTTCCTGCTCTGGAGCTGCCCCAGTTATAGGGCTGGTGTGCTTTGATGTCCGGACCCTCGCACTTGGAGGTCGGGAGGTCCGGGATGAGGGAGTCCAGACACCCAGCAGGGGGGTGGAGCCAGCGCTCGGGGAGGCGATGGGCGAGCGGCCCTGGGCGGGGGAGAGCCATCAGCACCTCTTTCTCCCATTGACTTGCCAAGTAGCCCGCTCACCTCCTGGGAGGAGGGTGGTGCCGGAATGTCTGAGGCCGGGCTAGGCCCAGGGTTGAGGTCGATCGGGGGCCAGGCGACCTCGTGGTGAAGTGTCCAAGATGGCGGCCCGGGCTGGGCGCGTGGGCCGGCAGTGGATCGGACCCACGAGGTTAACATGTTCGAGGGCCGGGGTCCCTGAGGGGACGGAGGACGTGCAATGGTGGTGTGTGGTACTTGCGTGACTGGGCTCGGGCCTGGTTGAGCCAGAGGAGAGCGGCCCTTCATGTGGCCTGTCCAACACTTTGACTATTTGGAACCCCCTTTGTACATTGAGTCCTCTACCATGTTTGTGGTATGTTGTGAGTAGTGGGTTTGATGTCTTAGTATAACGCGAGTGTGTTTGGTGCGACAGGAGTGTGTTCGTTAACTATATGTTTATGTGTTTCTTAGGCCTTTCTCACAGATTGTGGCAGAAGGGCTATAGTATTTCCTATCCAAGGTCATGTTTTCTTGGTGCTCAGGTACTTGTCTACTTCCTTGGTTATTTAGTGAGACTATATGAGAGTACCCTTGTATGTTAGGACAGCACTTCACTGATGCCTGTCTTGTCTTCTGTTACAGGTATCCTTTCCCTGCTGACCCTACCTTTACCCATCCCACATTTTTTATTTTAGTTTGTTATTTTTCTCCCCCGCCTAATGGCTCGAACACCCTGTGTTTACACTTCTGGGTGTTGGTGACATTTGGAGGTGGAACCATATTTGCATCGACTGGATCACGGGGAGTAAACCTGACACCTTCCAGACCAACCCCATTGAGTGTTGTTGTGAATGGATTTATAGTGACCAGCAAGGCTCTCGGGTATCTGGCTACAGAGACCTTATGTTGAATATCGTTATCAATAATTCCACACAGGCCCTGTACTGTCGCATTCTTTCTTTCCACAGTTGTCGAATGTACTACTTACTTTTCACTGACATGCATGCAGTAGTGCATGCACTTTCAAAGATTGATGGATAGGTTTGTACCCAAAGATTTGTTTATGTTCACAATAGTTTGTCTATGCTGTGCTATTTTTTCTTGTCTCCCAAAACCTTTCCCAAAAACCCCCGTACCCATCCATTTTTCAAACCCTAACCCTCTTCCCCCGGGCTGGGTGGTTTTGATTGATGTGTGACTAAATTATTATTACAGCAATAAATCCACACACTTGCTGGGTGGGGAGGATAAGGTGATAGCAACAGGCTGGTGAAGAAATCCGAGGATATATTCTTACTCTGCTTGACAAAGAACCATTGCTAATGTGAAAGAACTTCAACCGAATTAGTAGTTATACTTTACCATTTGTTAGGCTACAATGTGGCACTGCTCTACTGTACTTCTGTCACCTGCTATATTCTCAGTTGTACCGTTGAATTGCTCAGGAGGACAAACCAGATTTCATTTTCTTTTTTTTCATAGGCATGCAACTGCCACTGTGTCACACCACTAGTACCACCGCTATGAGGAAATTTTATCCGACCAAGATTGCCAACGTTATTCGGTGTTTCCCGTGGAGCCAGCCCTGGGTCTAGCCCTACTTTCAAACACAAATTACAGGTAAGATAAGCGTTTGGTGGTTTGGGGGTATAATGGAGTATTAGTACGAGAGACGAGAGACTGAAGGTAGTACTACTAAAGTCCTAGGACTCTTGGATTCACTTCACTTAGTCTGTGAGAGGCACTTAGTGTTGAAAACATTTGGGCATTTACACTTAAAGGAAGAAAATGGAACTAAACTTTCAGGAAAACAGTCAACGTTAAACCCCCACCCACCAGGCAAGCAGTAAAAAACAGGTATGCTCAGATAAAGTTTGAAAAAGTATATTTATATCCCTAACAAAATAATCTCCCGCAAGACCCTCCCTAACCCCAACGATTGTCCTTCAAAAGTCCCCAAAAACCCAACTCCCAATTCCCACCCCCCAAAAGTCTCTAAAAAAGGGGCAAGGGACACTATGGGTGGATGCTGTTAACTTTTTGGGCCAGGGCATCATGCTCCTCGCGGAGCAAGGCGAGCTCCTGCTGAAGGCGGGACACCATCAGGGTAGTGCGGCGCAGGCGTGCCTTCACTGCCTTGCAGGTGCAATGCCTGTGAGAGGCAGCTGTTGGCCTTGCTGCTCGGCGGTGGCGTTTGCCTTTGGCAGCCCGGCTCAGTCTGGGTGGACCACTGTGCTGGGTGGCAGCCCGTGGGGCCACGGAGGCCGATGCAGACGACGTTGTTGTAGTTGTCGACCGCACACTTTCCACGTCCTCCAGGGCCACCAGCCGCCGATATTCCGCAACAGTGGCCTCGATCCTCCGTTGCCGGGCCGCTCTAGCCAGCTCCTTCCTCCTTGTTCGTTTGGAAGGAGAACCTATATGAAGAAAGAAAGACATAGTCTGTAACCAATGCTCTTTAAGATTAACTCAATCATTCAGCAGAAATTTGTGTTGCAGTACAACTAGCAACTTGCAAGCGCATTACATAACTATTGAGGCCAGTATCTATCTAACCTCACACTTCTTCATCCTTGCTCTAACATTAGTGGGAGTTTAAGGAACAAATTCTACGAGCACTGTGGACTTCCATTGGAGTCGACTATGAAAGTACACCAGTCTTATTCTTCTTCTTATCTCTTGTTTTGGAAAATTGGTACGTTATTTTCTGCAAGCCGGCATAATGCCAGCGCAGTAAACTTGCACCCGAGAAAAAGAGACGCACGCCATGAGGAGTGACCTAGACTTGCGTTGCCGTTGCGTTACTGTACCCGTCCAGTACATGCAGGTGGTGAAGCTCTTACTTTTCTATTACGGGTGGCACTGAGAATACTCTGTTACAACTCAAGGGCTACTGCTTAATTAATTTAACTTTCACCCTACAGTGGAAATGAGTACTAGAAATGGAAAATTGAAGAAGATAAATAATCTGATTATCTATCACTTCACATGGGATGTTTTTGCTTATATATGGGATGACTTTAGGTGCTTTGCTTTTTATTGAGTGACCAGTGATACATCCACACATGAATGACTGAGTACTACTAAACTTATTAAGAGAGGTAGGGAGTGGCCACCATAATAACCGGATCTATGCAGTGCTTGCAATACAAACTACTGCTACTATTTATGGTAGTATTTGGACAAAATTAAAAGTTCTTTTCCTTGCCTTTCCTACACTGGAACGGACGTGCGGGTGCAGTGTTACATGCTCTTCAAAGTTACACTTAGTTCATCCACTGACCGTCTACTCTCTCTAGATCATGGGTACTCACAAACTTTCTCTCAGGGGCTACATTTACAGTGTAGTTTGGGGCCGAGGGCCGCACTGGTGGGGGCGGAGTCAGAGGGGGCGGGGCTAAAGCAAAACGATAACTTGTGACCATGAGGTTGCACACAGGTCCCTGCAGCAGATGCCCTCATCCACTGAGCCACCAGACCCAGCATTTACATACATCTCTCTCCCTCCTGCTCTCCCTCCTGCCCTCCCTCCATCTCTCTCTCCCTCCTGCCCTCCCTCTCCCTCCCCCTCTGTCATCTCACTGTGTGTGTGTCTATCTGTGTCAGCCTTCAGCCCGGGTTGAGACCGCTTCCTCAACGCGCACACACAGACAACAACACCAAAGTACTTAACAGGTCTTTAAAAGACCATTAACATATTATTGAGGCTTTGTTTGTTTTAGCGCCCCTGCTTCTCCACCCTGACAATCACTGCTTGCCCGGCCCCACAGAGCAGAGGCTTTGTTCTATTTCACCTCTTTGTGGCCTTGCATCTCCACTCTGCTCTGTGGGGGCCAGGGGAGCAGTGATTGTCAGAGTGGAGATGCAGGGGCGCTAACAGGTGAAATACAAAAAAGCCTCTGCTCTGTGGGGGCCGGGGGAGCAGTGATTGTCTGCAAGGTCTGCGCACCGCCAAGGAAGGCTTGCCGGGCCACCACCGGCCCGCGGGCCGTACTAGGAGTACCCCTGCTCTAGATACACATATGCTATCTAAGAGTCAGATAGTAGCATGATCCAGGTATATGGACACATACAGTTTCTGTGTCACCCACCCAGGCTGTTGTCCTTCCACCCATCATTGCTTCATCATTCACCCAGCCATGCATCTCATATTCTTGCCTTCCCAGCTAGTCTTCAATCTCAATAAGTAAGGAATATATAAGAGCTTACCTCTGGCCGCCACCACCACCGTCTCAACTCTCACAGCCGCCGCCGCCGCCTCCTCCCCTGAAGAATCGGCCTCCGCCTCCGTGTCGAGCACCACCACCTCCACACTGGCCCCGCCACCAGATGTTCCACCTACAAAGTACATTTAACAATGTTAGAATAAAGCACTCACTAGTCACTAGTATTTGGTCTAGGAATGAAGACATGTGAAAACAATGTAATTTGTGACTGTCTACGTTAAAGTTAAAAAAAATGTCCCTTTTTCCAGGGAAGGTTGTCTTGCTGCACTTTTTGGCACAACTGATGAAGGCTGTTTTTTTAACACGCACCATTTTTCTCCACACAGACAGAAGATGGACTTCTAACAACAAGATCAAGTTGAAACCAGGTGAGAGCTCCGCTCGACCACAAGAAATGTCTTCAATTAATCGTCAGCACTAACCACTTTTCCATTATCAGTTAAACGTTTAGTTTTATTATGACTTCATTTTAATAAATGTGTTTACTTTTAATAAAGCTTTTAAACTTAAATACAATCTGTGTTTTTTGGTCCAGACTAGAGTGACTGAGCGAAAGGTTTTGCAATTTTTGCAAGCATGAGTCCAGATAGAACACTTCAAAAGACATTATGGACAATCCCAGAGGACTGCACTAAGTTGATAGAGCTATTGCTGACTAGAATCATGGGAGTTTCGCCAACCGTGCAATCTTAGTTAGCTACACAGACAGACTAATAAGAATAATCTAGTAATACCACAGGGAGTCATAGTAGAGGCAGGATAAGAATTTAGATACAGTCTACAAGAAGAGCAAAGACAATTTTGAAAAAAGTCAAATGAGGAACGCTAGGAAAAATAGGTACTAGTCTAAAATGAAAACTTACTGGGGCCAGCAGAGGAGCCCTCGCCTGCCCGATCCTGGCCCTGTTGAACAGCATCCGCCGCCTGCTGCTCCTGTGTCCTCCTCTCGCCCCTGGGGGGAGCTGACGTACAACATGAAAGAAAGAACAGAAAACATGGATGATTGTTGCTTGTCAATGTCAACCAAATCAAACATTTCAAAAGAACAATAACAAAATATTTCCGCGAAATTATATTGATTATGGTTACTTTTCATTTATTTGCGGACCTGTGACTTCGAAAGTCACGTAACTCACTAAACAAAGTACTGAAACGTTCACCTAGGACTGGCAGTCCGCAGTCCGCAGGCAAGATGCAAAGTGACAGACAAACTCCATTGTGATTTCAGTCAGATCAGTGACAACACTAACAGTTGCCTGCTACATTACCAGTCATTTAAATAGTCAAACTATCAATCCACCGCCACTATTTTTCTTATTGTCAGGGTTACAAAGGAAGGGGCAGATTTAAGCCCTTGCGGCTCTTTTGCGCCGTTCTTGCGTGACTTTTGTGACGCAGCAGCTAAACAAAAAAGGGCGCCATGGTGCGGCGTATAATATTATAACAACGTGACGCATTTGGGAGATGCATCCCGTTATGAAGCCCTGCGCCATCAGGGGGCGTTCCGGCGCAAGCGAGGGCATTCCTGCGCTGGAACACATCCTAATAGTGGCTGAGGGAAATCTACAAAATATCAATCAGTCACCTTTAGGACAATGATGCGTCACACAAACCCTGCACCTGCTTGAAGCAGACGTACGGCTTGACCCAGCATTGGGGAGATAGGGTACCCCAGAGCATTGATGGAGCTGCGCCATCGTTGCGACGCAACTCCAGCAGTAAAGCTTCGGTGACGTTTTGGGCCCATGGTGCGCCGCATTGCAAATACGGCGCACCATGTTTGGTGGTGGTAGCGGGCCGCACAATTAATGGCGCATCCCTGCTACTTTGCAGGGATGCGACGGTAATTGCAATTCTGCCCCTTAGGGGCATACTTACTTACGCGTTCTGGCGCATCTCCAGAGATGCGCCAGATCAAATGCGTCACGCAAAACTACCCTTGCGACACGGCAGATGTGCCTCATTTACAATGCGGCGCGCCCTGGCGCAAGGGTAGGCACTTGCGTGACGCATCTCGTCACGTAAGAGCGGCCCATCGCTGGAGTCACGTCGCCAACGCAATGCAACTCCAGTAATGCTCATGGCCACCCAATACTTAACATGCTGTGTCAGTCCTTTCGCCTGCTTCGAGCAGACATAAGGAATTGAATTGACGTAGCAGCGTCGCAGAAGTGCCTGCGTTAAATCTTGTACATTTCACGCAGGCAATTTTGCGAGGCGCACAGCCGCTGGACCGCCCACCCTGCGTACTAGGAACGCACCCATTGTGGTGCAGGCCCATGGCTTTATAACGTGACGCATCTCCCTAGATGCGTCATGCTGTAAATGACTCGCAGGGATGCGGCACGTTTACGCCGCTGTTGCGTCACGCAAGGCAACGTAAACGTGGCGCAAGGGGCTTGTAAATGTAATCTGCCCCCTAGTGTCTAGCATTACGCAGTTCTGTAAAGTACACTCATACATAATAGTTACTCAGGCCAATGAGACCACGAAATAGAAAACAAATAAGCATAGTAGCAACGCCACTGAGCAGTGCACCTGAAATGCACAGAAGATTTTGAAATATAATTTAACTACAATGTAATCGTCATCAGCGGCATTATTGGCTTGCTCCATGTAAAAAACAAATATTTGCAATACAACAACACAGAGCAGGAGAAAACATCATAGTAGTGAGTGATTAAATGGCTACTACTACTCACCAAGCCCGGGGATCTCCAAGCCGAGCTGGTCCAGCAGGTCGCGCTCGCGGTCCAGGAGGTCCGTCCAGCAATGGGTGACCTGGCTGTAGGTGCGCTGGACCCCGTAGAGGTTAGATATGGCCCAGCACACCTTCTCCCGCCGCTTCCGGCGCTCCCGCATGTTGTAGCCGCCGGCCGCGATCCTGCCGCCTCCCGCGATGGTCCTGGGCAGGCGGCGCTGGACGAAGTAGACCAGCGCGCCCACTTCCTCCGGGCTGAATATCACCTGCTCCCCCCTCAATCTCCCTGCATGCTGTCCTGGCACTGGGTCCAGCACTACTCCCCGCCGCCGCTGCGGCCCTCAAGTGCCTGGGCAGCTTCACGGCGCCTGGCTTGACCATGGTCTGGGCAGGTAAGGTAGGAAGAAGTAGAAAATTAAGAAAGAATAGGATAGGGAAGAAGAAAAGAAAAGAGTTTAAAAAAGTAGTTTAAAAGTAAAGAAAAATAGCAGAAAAGACAAAAATATACAGCTAGGAAAAGAGAGGGATAGATAAGAAGCAAAATCGTAAAAAAAAAACTGAAAACAAGCAAAGGATGGCAAAGATACCAAGAGGATTAAACACCATGCCCAGACACAGGAAATGAATGAAAAACAAGATGGCCGGCGCCCGTTCACGAGCGCGAAAGTAAGTTCGCGCGAGATTTTCCTCGCGATCTCGTGCGAACCTCTAGATTTCCCGCGCGATCTCGTGCGAACGTCTACTCGCAATGCGCTTACTGCGCAAGATTATACATAGCGGGCGGAAACGGAAATACGTCACGCAAACAAAATGGCCGCGCCCGTACTTGACCTTGGGGTAAATTCGCGTGTTGCGCTGCAAGCGGCTCGCGAATACTGCAAAAAAACTCGCGAAACAACAAGCCGCAAAAAAATAAAATGCTCATTCGCACAAATTGGCGGCTTCCGCGGTCGGTTTCGCACGACGCCGCGCCCCGCGAATAGCGCGAAAAAAACCGAAAAACGATTTCAGCAAAAGCAAAAGCAATGAGCAGGTGCAAAAGGTCAACCTCATGATTTGTAACGATTCTTTGTAGTGCTTCCTGAGGGGGCCCTCCAGAATTCGGTTGCCTGCTTGCAACTATTTTGTGTGACCCTGCTCTGACCTTAACTGTATGCCACAAAGGTCCTGATTTACAGCTAAAGGAGCAGACAAGCAGGTGCCAGGCTGGAACTTTAAATTCTTTCAGTGACACATTAATTAGCCCCTAATTCATTATTGTCAGTTGGGGCAGGGCAGGTGTTGTTAATAAACTAACCCCAAATTAATTCATGTCAGTTCAAGCAGGGCAGGTGGGCTTGCTTTTCCCCCCCATCTTCTACAGTGATGATGAACCAGAGGGTGGCATTGATGTAACAGAGGGTGGCATGGGTCAAAGAGAGGGTGCCAGTGGTAAAACAGAGGGTGCTGGGAGGCTGTGATGATGAACCAGACGTAGAAACAACATAGTCGCGACCGTTGCGAGCCGACAAGTAAGTTCGCAATTGCGAACTAGTACCAAATCCTCGCGAACTGGCAGAAACAATTGCGAACACACAAAAAAAAAATCCGCAAATTCGCGGGAATTCGCGGATTTTGCGGATTGCGGATTCGCAAATCCGCAAAATTCGCGAACGCGAGATCCGCAAAATTCGCCCATGCTTAATCTACAGACCACCCAGACCCGACCACAATTCAGCGACTCCATCGCCGACCTCGCCAATACCCACGCACTCGCCTCCACAGACTACATCCTCCTCGGGGACCTGAATTTCCACCTCGAAAACAATGACGCTAATTCCGCCACCCTGATGGACAACCTCGGCCTTGGACAACTCGTCACCGCACCCACCCATGCCGCTGGCCACACACTGGACCCGATCTTCTCCACAGGCACCCACGTCGCCTTCAACCACACCACCGAACTCCACTGGACCGACCACCGCTGCATCCATTTCACCTTCAACAAACCAACCACGCACCACCGCACCCAACAGCTGCCTCGCAGCTGGAGCAAAGTCACCGAAGACCAGCTGATCACCACCCTCGACCTGAACCCACCCACCGACATCCCCCCACCAAGACGTCGCAGCCCACAACCTCAGACAGTGGATCCACAACTGCGCCATCACCCTCGCCCAGCTCAAGAAACCCTCCTACAACCATGCCTGCAAGAGAGCCTCCTGGCTCTCCGACGAGCTGCAGACCTTCAAAAGCGCCTTCTGGAAACTGGAGAAGATATGGCTTCATGAACGCACTCCACAAGGATGCCACCAGCAGACATCACCACCTCATCAGATTAGCCAAGAGATACTCCATCAAAACCACCTGGATAACAACGCACACAATAGCAATGAGCTCTTCAACATTGCAGCATTGTGAATGAACTCTCCAACCTCAGAGCCCAAAGCCAACGCCAATGACATACCGCCCTCATAAGAACTCTGCAACTCACTGGCCATCTTCTTCCACCGCAAGATCGCTGACATCCATGACAGCTTTAACACCATGACCACTCCGACTACGCCAGACCCCACCTCCCCTGTAAACATCACCAGCGGCAACCGCCTGACCTCCTGGTCCAACGTCAACGACGACGAGACACGCAAGGTCATGAACTCCATCCACTCAGGAACAGCGACATTCCCGGAAAGCTGGAAAACACGCCAAAATCAGTGACCTCCTCAAGAAGCCCAAGGCAGACCCCAAGAACTTCCAGCCCATCTCCTTGCTCCCGTTCCCGGCAAAGGTCATCAAGAAAATTGTCAACATGCAACTTGCCCGCCACCTGGAAGACAACAACATCTTGGACCAGTCCCAGTCCGGGTTCAGACGAAACCACAGCACCGAGACTGCCGTCATCGCCGCCACAGACAACATCAGGCGCCAACTAGACAACGGCGAAACATCAGCCCTCATTCTCCTGGACCTGTCAGCCACCTTCGACACGGTCTGCCATCGCACTCTAAAGACACGCTTCCTAGAAGCCGGAATCCAAGAGAAGGCCCTTGACTGGACCACGTCCTTCTTCTACGGCAGAACCCAGAGCGTCCGCTTCCCGCCCTTCCGATCCGAGGCCACCGACATCATCTGTGGCGTCCCCCAGGGCTCATCCCTCAGCCCGACACTGTTCAACATCTACATGCCCCCCTCGCACAAGTGGCCCGCCAACACGACCTCCAAATCATCTCCTATGCCGACGACACCCAGCTCATCCTCTCCCTCACCAAGGACCCGCACAAAGCTAAAACAAACCTCCACGAGGGAATGAGCCCATTGCCGACTGGATGCAGAACAGCTGTCTGAAGCTAAACTCGGACAAGTCGGAGGTACTCATCCTCGGACCCACCCCCTCAGCCTGGAACGTCTCGTGGAGGCCAACCACACTGGGAGCAGCACCGACAACCACAGACCATGCACGAAACCTAGGATTCATCCTCGACTCCTTTAATTGATTGATTGATTGATGCATGAATGCTGAAGACCAGTGAGTTATGAATCGAGATAAAATGGACTTTGGGGATAGCCTTGGAGGGTAGCCATGTTTTCAGATCTTCCTGAAACTGAGTTCCAGACTCGAAATTGTGATGTGACTGTAGAGATTCATTGGTCTCTTTAGAAGAGGAGGCACAGTCATTTGCCAGATCCTGCCCGTCTGTTTCTTTCAGGGGTCCTGCCAATCAGGTTGCCAGGGTTGTGGGACGAGAGGAGATCTCTTTGACCATGACTGGCCCTCAGTTCTCTTGGCGCTGCTGCTCCAAAAAGCTTGTGTGTATAAGAAGTTTGGGGCATATTATCAAGAACGGCGTTAAAATTATCACTGCTTTAGCGGCAGGAAACTGCTGCTAAAGCAACGATAATGGGCTTGATAATGTCCCCTTGTGAATTCCCATAGAAGCCCATGCTCTGGTGTGAACCTGTGCTTCTATTTTGAGTCTCTGTGAGTAAGAGGCTGACAACCCTACCACACCTTCTTGCTGTCACCTAAACAGAAATAGCCTCATTCACAAAAAAACAAAAATACAAAGTTGTTAATAGTTTAACCTGAGCACACTTTTAAGATTTCTTTATTCAATTCACAAACGTTCCCCGGTGTATGCTTGGAAAGCTGCATAGGTTAATTGAAAGCATGAAAATATATATATCTTTTGTAAAATTGGGAAGATATTGTTTAACCAAGAGGGAGATGTAGTGTCTTGCGAGTTAACAATGATGTAACTGTTTTGCCTCCTGATGGACTCCATAGAGATATGTCATAATGGATGGGGTGTATTGCAGTAAAGGTTGCTTCAGAATGTTGAGTTTGCAGTTACAAACAGACAAATAAACACGTGTGATACCAAGCTCTGTGTCTGGCATAGTCCTTGGCTGGTAACCCAGCTGGGAAGATGCTACATCCTTTATGGTACGATCATCTTCAAGGACAAATTGGGAAACTTGCTAGAGATGTGTTGGATATGGCCCTTTTGGCAGGTTCACCCCGAAACGTTTGCATTCTCCAAGCCTTTTTCTGTAACCTGGTGCTGGTGATTTTAGGCCACTGAGCACTTTAGCACTGTGGGCCACTGTAAAGTGCGTGTGCTCTGTGTGTGTGTGTGGTGATATTGGCCTGCCCTCCCATAGGAATGCATTGGGGTAATGTGTGTCCATGGTGATTCCTGGTATGAGAGGAGTGGTGAGGTCGAGTTTAGTATGTATGAACTTGTGAGGATAAATGCTGCGCAATGGTGTGCGCAGATTGATGGTGACTGGTGGAGAAATGCCACTTTTAGAAGTTGGCATTTCTGTGTGCTTTGTCTCTGCCTGCCTGATGTGAATTGCATGTCTGGCTTGTGAGTGACAGGGGCTGAGAGTTGTGGGTGTCTCCAGGAGGAGCAGCGTGAGTCAGTGCTGAGCTGAATGGGAGACCTGGAGGAGGAGTGGTGGAGGGGTAATCCCCTGACTCTGAATATGGTGGTGCTTTGCTAGTGAATGCTAGCTCCGCCCCCCTGTGGTGTGTCTGATGGCGAGATCCCACCTAACAATGGGGAAGAGGATCCCTGTCAACAGAGTCCTCCAATTCCCCCTTGAACCAGTTTCTGCTGGTTCCCCAAGCACTGTGTTGGCGCAGACAAAGGAAAAGGGTGTATAAAAGAAGGGGCTGTGACCCCATAATGTTAACCCATTCAGTCTCAGACTTAAATCAATGGAAACTGTTTTAGCAGAGTATTCCGATTTGTAATAGGCAACCTGGGATATGGAACAGAGGAAGCAGCCCATAGGTGAAGGCTGTTATCCCTTGGAAATGCAATCCTCCATTTGCTTATAGTGTAAAAGGGGATTCAAGTTTGATATTTATTGGGGTTAGAGTTTTACTCTGTCAATTTCATGTGTCTATTTGTGACCCATGTAGAAGTGATTGCAGGTGGCAAAGCCCATCACCTAAACTGCTGGCCACCATCTTTTTCCCCATTGACTTTTCAAAATAGAGCCCTGAGTGCTTCAGCACCCCACTTGGCATGAAGCAGTACTTTTCGAAATGTAGGCACTTGCTGGATGGAGCTGCTTGTTGGCTTCTTTTGGAAACAGTGATCCTCGCCTCCTCCTTTGGCGATGTCACTAGTTCATTCCGCGTCTCGATGACCTGCCCTGGCATTGGGTGTAAGCGCAGTTTTCTCAACAGCACGCTCAACAACACTGTTGTCACAACGTATGCAAAGCGATACAAAAGGGATGATGGACGGAGCGTTTGAGCAAATCAAACACTCACCCCCAGTCAACTGATCTGGGTTTAATCCATCACCATTCTTTAGCTCATTCCACCACCCCAGTTCAGACATGGCCATATGCAAATCAGCCTGACCCTGTGATTTGATTTGATTTGCTCAAACGCTCTGTCCATCATCTCCTTTTGTATCGCTTTGTTCGCCCTAAGTTGGCAGGGTATGCTCAGACGTGAGTCCCTTGCTCACTTGGCCACTGGATTCAAGATAGCCTGGCTAAGGAGGATTATGAATCCGAACCCGGTCCCAGGATGCTTGATTCCGGTCCAGGGAAGACATGGCTTGGCAGTTCGGGCTGGACTGTTCCCATGAGGCACAGGGTCAGACTGATTTGCATATGGCCATGTCTGAACTGGGGTGGCGGAGTGAGCTAAAGAATGATGATGGATTAAACCCAGATCAGTTGACTGGGGGTGAGTGCTTGAAATGTTCAACATTCCGTCCTTCAACCCCTTTTATATCACCACCACGTATGCAAACCTCAACTCAGGGCACTCCTGACTCCCCATGAAGCCGAGCAAAGAAAGGCTTTTCCGGGCAGACTCATCGTGAAACCTATCAGGATCAAATCTGTAGGCTGAGGGTCAGGCTGTGAGGTCCTGAAGCACAGCACCAATAGCATAAAGCACCAGGGTCTCTTTGGGAATGACATGCAGGTCAACTCTGCCTTCCAGGTCCTGAAGCCGTGCCGCAATGGGTGTCAGTCTAGCTATCCATACTGTCTCACAGAGAACTTGCCGGCAACACCTGAGCTGCTCAACTTTCTCCAGTGTGATGGGGGCCTTGCCTAGTACTTGGGCCATCTCCTTGTAAAGCTTCTCCTGAGCGTCCTCCGATGTGGTGAGGAAATATAAAGCCCATGTACACAAGTTAGCTGTGATAGCACATCCTGCCAGTGAGAAGATCATGCTGTCCTCCAGCACCTGATTCTCGCTCAGGTTACCCTGCAACAAGGCATCCATGAAGATCTGTCGAGGGATGCTCTTACTGCGCCTTTCTCTCGCCAGCTTCTTCAGGACAGATTCCATCTCCATCAGGGCGTTCTCATACAGCTTTTTCCTTGTTGTGCTCTTGTCAAGTGACCCATCCAGGAAACGTTTCCCAATTTTTTCCCAGCTAGCGGTTCTTGCGGAAACGGATCACCTCCTGTTCACCCTCAAAGCTATTCCCCATAGTGTCTTTAATTTGATCAAGTCTTGTTAATTCTCAGTGTTTTAATGCTTCACAAAGACTAAAAATCCGAAGAAGGCTCTGGGAAATTTATTGTGCAAACATGCACACTTCGGAAGAGGTGGTATCCCTCCAGAACTGAACAATCAAACAAAAATACAAGTATAGTCGGGGGCTGGCTCTACTTCATGTCCACAATACCTGTGGAGGCAGGACTGTGAGGCATTTTTCACCCTACCTCATTTCCTCAGGGCTTCATGAACCTTGACATCATGAGACTGAGACTCACTTTGTCTCAACTATCATTTATCTTTTACTTACTTCTCCCTCTTCTACTATCTTGGTTTCTGAGACCCTGGCCTATTTCCGGGGGTCTTGAAAGGATGACTATTCATACTGCTGTTTGTAACAAGCAATAATAGCCCTATTTTTATATCTTTACAATATTTACCAGCACTTTTAACATAAAATCAATCAAATGGAGCCCTCATAAATAGTATATTTTCACATTTCCATCACTGCGTATTAATTTGACTTTCTTTTAGTTCTAATCTGTCCACCCCTCAGATACATTTAGTGACCTCTTCTTAGAAAGGGCCACAACCATGCAGTGTTGATTCTTTTGTCACCTGTGTTGGCAACAGGCAGCCATGGGCAAGTGGTGCTGTCTGCGCTTTTAAACGTGCAGAGAGTCATGTGGCCTTTCAGCACATGAGCGGTACAAGCACAAACGCCGCAATCTTTGATTGGTGGGGCAGCTAAGGACGCTTCTTTGAATACTTCCCCCTGCGTGGAGTTTGACGACAACACCTGAGGGACACAACTAGCAGCCTCCACCACCAGTGTAGCACTTGGTTGTGAGGCACTAGGCCACTGGTGCTCTCTAGAGCTACTCTGTGTGGATTGAAGAAGCTAGTGAGAAGGAGATGCCCTACCCCTGGGCCTCGAAGCACTGGTTTTCACATTATGGGCCTTATTTAGAGCGCAGTGGACTGGGTACTCCATCAATAATATGGCGGATGTATTGTAAAAGTGCAATATTCTCACTACTTACTGATGACAGGACTTCTGTCACATATTGGCTGAATACATTATCTGCTAAACTTTAAATAGGACCCTTAGTTTAATGGGAACTGAGATTCATCCTACGGTTACTGCAAAACTGGCCACATCACGATACAGAGGAGTACAAAACAGCTAACACTGTGTTTAACACCTTGGCTGCTAGGGGGTTTTCCACTCCTGTGCTGCTTTCTAAGTTTTCCCATTGTTCATGACAAGGTCAACTCATCATAAGCACAGCTCAACCGTGCCTCATGACGAGCTGGCCTTGTCATGAGCATGGAAGGGGTTAATTCAACTTTACTGATTGACGTTTCCACTTTCTTCAGGGCAGCTTACTGGGGACACGGGCGTAGCTATCAAAACTGCAGCAGGTGCAGGTGAACTGGGTGGTGTCCTAGTTGGATGGCCTGCGAAAATGGAATTTGCAGCATCCTATCTTAATACAGCACCCTCAATAATTTCCGCATTGTAAATGGGCAAACCGACCTGTAGGTCAACTTAGTGTCAAATATAGTTCTTGTGTGATAGGAGCAATGTGTGTTTCAAATTAACCACATCATTAAATATGAATGCACCTCACGCTTTGACCATGTACATGAACTATATGTTGAAGATAATACCTGCTCACGTCACCTTCATACAGCCTCCGATTTCGCAGGCACTTTTTAGAAATCGCAGGATTTTTACAAAAGTGCCGATTTCGCTGGCACTTTTGTAAAAATAGCTGCATTTTTACAAAAGTGCCGATTTCATGGCTAACCGCGAAATTGCGAAATCCTGGAGGGATATGCCATCATGGACACGCAAACTGAAAGCCCCCCAAACAACGAACGTGCAACTTGAGCACTAAAACAGTCCCTTACCCCCAACAATCTCCCCACCCACACCCCATACCTCAAAAACTCTGAAGTACCTGTTGCGGCGGGGTTGGTCGTTCGCCCCCAACGGGGAGTCGAGAGCCTCCCCCGCCAATGGATCCCCAACTGACAGCCCTTTAGTCTCCGGGCCCATTCTCTCCGGGCCCACCCCCCCAAGAGTCAAACTGAAAGGGAAAACAGCCCACATAGCAACTCCCTCCCCCACAGGTCAATCATGCATTCCGTACAGGCAAAGAAAACACCATTCTGCCAGCAAAGGTCAAGGGTCTGTCACCGGCTGTTCAGGAGCAGGGCCACCCCCGGGAAGGGCCCCGGCATGACACGGAGCGCCTCCGGGAACAAGATTGTCTGTTCCCTCTCAGATGTTGCCCTCGTGGACCCTTCAGAAGCGCCTCATTCTGTGAGGATTCCGACTGCAGCCCCGGCGGAGTGTGTGGCCGCTCCCGCACAGTTTTATCAGTCCATTTAAAAACTTCCTCTGTGGTATAAAAGAAGTGGGCGGTTGATTGGAACACCACTCGTAGGCGAGCCGGGAACAATAGAGCATATGGCAGATTGAGTTATAGCAGGCGGGCTTTGGCTGCCATGAACGACTGGCGCTGCTACTGCACCAGCCGTGTGTAATCCGGGAAGATCAGGATACGGTGATTGTCATACAACAGTGGTTCCTTCGCTCGGGCCTGCTGCAACATAACTTTGTGGTCATGATAGTTCAGGAGTTTTGCAATCACTGCCCTTGGGCGGGCACCCACTGGAGGCTTTTGAGCCAGCGCCCTGTTGGCCCACTCTACGACGAAGCACTGGGACACAACGTCGGGGGGAGCCAGCTTTCCAACCATTGCGTGTGGAAACGTTCCATACTGCCGTTCTCACAGCCCTCTGGAAAGCCAACAAAGCGTAGGTTGTTTCGCCGGGCCCACCCCTCCGCGTCCTCGACCCGTAATGCAAGGCCCTTCTGAATATTTTCCATGTTTGCTACCTTCTGTTTCAGGGCTGTGACGTCGTCTTCCAAACCGGAGATGCGGGTCTCCGTTTCGGTGATACGGGCTACAGCATTCCTTAGATCCTGCCGCAGCAGCATGACGTCCGCGCACACCGCGCCAATCTTAGCATTCAGCATGTCCCTTGATTGGGTGCTCGACGCCATCAAAGCTGTGTTGTCCGACCCTGTCTCCTGCTGGCCCCCGGTCGCGCCTGTCGCCGCACCCGGGCCGGTAAATTTATCGATAGGCCCATGCTTGGTGGCGCCCCCGCCTCCCTTGTCTCTCGTCATAGTTGCTTGTAATAAGCGCTCCACAAACTGAAATCCGGCCGGACCTGCCGCCCACTTGGTAACCCCCCCTGCACATGCAGCCCTTCAGACACTGTTCAGCTGAGAGAAAGACTGCCCTAATCCAGGGCCCGTGCACCTCCGACGCTGGCCCCCACAACCACCCAAGAGTCTGCTGCACCCGATCACGGGTGCCGTCCTCAAGGACCCACCACCGTCGACACAAACACCACCAAGAGTAGAGGTAGCAACGTCCACTGGCACTCACCCCCGTGGTCCGATCCTACCGCTGACTCCCCGGAAAAAAGGGGGGGGTTTCCCCAAAGAGCCGCTATACAGATGGGCCCCTGGCTACCACAATCGGGCCTTCACCGCCCGCACAGCACTCAGCTACGCGGGTGCACGCCCACGGAGCTCCACACCAGCCCCCTCTCAACTCACCTCACGGGGTCCGCACCGCGCAGCAGCAATCAGACCCCACAGCCGCCGCCTCTGCACCACCGGGACTCCGGGGTAGTCCAGGCCTGGTCCACCCACCCGTCAACAGCCCCGTTCCACCGCAGGATATTGTTCAAGAGAGGGGGAGACAGGCGCTCACCGCAGAAAATGGCGCAAGGAAACTTCCAGTCCACAGCAGCGCCCCCTGTAGAGTCTCACCGTGGCTCGAGTGCACCGCTGAGCTCTACACTCTGACAACGGCCGGGGGGACACCGCCGAGGGCCGCCCCACTGACTGCGCCCCCACCTGCTGATACTCCGGTACACACTCTGGCTCCCAGGGCTCCTGGGATGCGGACCGCCGCTCTCGTACCAACTCCCCACGCTGTGCCCGCACTGCTCAGGCAACCACCTGTCCCGGCTCTCTCTTTGGGGGCCAATCCGCCCCCTCGACCTGCGCTCGCAGGAGCCGCCTCCCAGCGGGTGTTCAAGGTCGCCCTGGATGCCCTCAGAGGAGAAGAAGCGGCGCCCACGGCCTCTCCACTGCCCAATGTCAGGCACGCTCAACTTTACACCCCGGCTCCACTGCACAATGTCAGGCCTCTCCTTGTGGGGACCCCAACACACAGGGTCCAGCCGACATAGGTGCTGATTTCTCACGTCGGAGCGCCGCCACCGAGAACAGCAGCTCAATTATCACCTCCCAGACCTCGGGGGAGCCAAGGGAGTCAGAATACAGGTAGGATATCTGGCGGGCGGAACCAAACTTAGCTAGCACACGTCCGAAATGTTGGCCTGCCTAGCCACGGGCCCTGTTCTGAGTTCTTTGGTGTACCAACTGGTATTTTTTGAATATTTTCTCTGGATGTTTCTCCTGATGGGGACGATGTTGTCTGCGGAATTGGTGATCTAGGGGTTGAAGTTTTCACTCCCTGTTCAAGGTTGGTGGCGTTAGCAGGGTTGAAGACGTTGAGGCCATTCGCCCAGCTGGTCTGTGAGATTTTGTTCCACCTCTGGTAGGGGCGTTGGTCATCTTGGGGGTGGAGATGTGAGGGCTGGAGGTGCTGAAGTGGACGATGGAGTGATGGCTTCATGTGAGTTCTGTGTCATGGCTGTATTTGACACTGTTGCTGGAGGTGAAAATTGGGTACAGTGTGTGACCTCCGGTGTGTTCAGGGTTGTGGACGATCTGGTCATACTATTAAGGAGGTGTGCAAAGTTTTTGACATTGGGGTCATCTATGTAGGATGTAGTTCTTGGAGCTCAAAGCTAGTGGCACCATGCAGTCTGGGATGGTCTTCCAGAAACTGGTGTGTGTGCCTTGGGGTCAGTCTGCAAGGGTGACTCTTATGGCTGTCTTGTCCATGTGGATCTTAAAGTTGAGATGTTCCATAGGAGTGGTGATGATTCACTTTATGATCTCTTTGTGGATGATGGCTGTTCCTTGTCCTCACTTGTTGGTGTGGTCCATATAAGTTATTTTATATCCGTTGAGCATCGCTGTGACAATGTCTGGGGCAGATGTGAATTTAGGTCAGTTCTCAGTGAGGTAGACGATGTTAAGTGCAAGGGTGGTGATGAGCTGATGGGTGGAATGCTTGCATTGTGAGCATTTGTTGAGAAAAGTTCATGAGAGCTGGTGCTTTTATTCGGTTGGTCTCTGTGGTGTGTTCAGGGTGGGGCAGTCAGTGGGCTGGTGTGTATACAGTGGCAGGTGCAGTGGCAATGGGTGCAAGTGAAAGGTCCAATTGTGAAGCCTGGGTTTCCATGGTGGCAGTGTTTGTTGCAGCATCTGGGATTGAGGGTGTAGAACTCAGCAATGGGTGTATCTAATGGGGGCTTGTGGGCCTAGGATTGTGGTGCTGGGCGTGGTCCAGACACGGACGGGCACAGAAGGGCTTGACTTCGGTGTGCCTTTGGCATGCTGAACATGTGCCCACTGCATGAATAGACTGTGCAGTGGTGCTACAACATGTATTAAGTAGGTCATGGGGTTGGTGGGGCTTCTGTTGGTGGCAAGAACAGGGGGGCAAATTTACAATAATTGGCACATCCCCAGGGATGCGCCAGTTATTGTGCGCCATGCTGCCGCCTCAATGGGTGCGCCGCATTTACAATGCGACGCACCATGGGGAAAAAACGGCACAGATGCGTGACGCATCTGTGCCGTAAAGGCGGCGCATTGCTGGAGTTGCGTCGTAAGCGTGACGCAGGTCCAGCAATGCTCTGGGGGGCCCTATTCACACAATGCTGCGTCAATCCTTACGCCTGCTTCAGGCAGGCGCAGGGTTTTGATGCAGCATGGGCTCAAAAGTGACTGAGTGAAATCTTGTAGATTTTACTCAGCCACTTTTAGGAGGCGTTCCTGGACCAGAACGCCCCCCCCCCCCCACTGTGCTGGCACGCCCACATGTGTTGCAGGGCTTTACAACGTGATTCATCTCCCAGATGCGTCACATTGTAAATACCCCGCACCAAGGCGCATCTTTTGCGCCATCGCTGCATCACAAAAGTGATGCAACGGTGGATTAAAAGAGGCGCAAGGGGGTTGTAAATCTGCCCCAGGGAGTGTAAAATTCCAGTCTGGAAAACCCCAGCGGGAAAACCTGGGATGCTGCGGTGTCACTGGATCAGTTTGGAACAAGCAGGAACTGGAGGCCACAGGCAAGTGGCAGGCTAGGTGTCCAGGTGCCTATCATGCGGGTCACACTCTAACATCCAAAAAGTCTGAAGTGCTTGTATTGGATGCATTCACAACATATGTTTTTCTGTGGCCAGAATGTTTGCTACCCTGTGCTATGTACTGTTTTGGCCTTTGTCCAATGGACCTATGAGGCCAGGGATCCCTAGAGCATGGGCTCCAGGGGTCAGTTTTAGCTCCCCAATGAATTCCTGACTCATTGGCTGATGGAACACTGGCTTACTCTGCAGATATCCAGATGGAATCTTCTATTGCTTGGGCGGGAGGGGGTTTGCTTAGGCCTGCAATCATGTGGTGTGGAACCGGGGACTTAGCCTGACAACAACCATTCTCTGAGCCTGGAGGAGAAGAGGAGAGAAGATGCTCTTGGTGAAAAAAACTATAGCTGTGACCATACCCTAACTATACCTGTGACCATACCCCTAGCACTTGCCTGTCTGAAAAGCATGGTTGGAAAATGGTTTAGTAGTAGTGATAAGCAGTGACCTACCACTAGTAATAAGGGCACAGACACAATAAAAGGTTCAGTCAAGGTCTCAATAAATAATTTCCTTACTCAACCCTTGGTAGCTAGCAACGAGCAGGCAGACTTAGCTTAGGAAACAGGTGTGTAAAGCAGGCCTGGATGTAGTTCCCGGAGTTTGGCTACCTGGAACTGCACGGAGTGACACAAAAATTCACGGAGCTAAGTGATTGGCGGAGTGCAGTGTGAAATGCCATTCACATTGGTCTTCCTGCTGCTCGGGTAAAAATTCTACCTGAGCGGCAGCGTGGAAAACAACTCTGCTGCACTACGTGGAGCGGAGTTTTCTGCACTCTGCGAGTTCTGCGGAGCGCTGAAAACTCAGCAAAATCCGCGAACGGAGCAGAGTTCACTGCCCAGGCCTAGTGTAAAGCATTTAAAAACACCAATAGATTGAATAAGTGACACACAATACACAATAAAAATTCAACACCAATTTATAATAATAGGACATATTTTTTAAAACAAATAGACTCCAAAAAAATAAAAATCCAAAGTAGGCAACTGGATATATACATTTTTAAAGAATAAATACTTTCTAGTACTTAATAAACAATATCGCCAATTTGGGACACCTGGCTGCGATTTAAAGGGACAAATTCATAGTTTGAGGCCGACCACAATGGAGCCCTGGTCGGATACACTACACAGGAAGCCTCTGTCAAATTTTACCTCCGCACTTAGAAACTTTTCTCGAGTATTTTCTCTGGATGTTGAGTGGGCCTCTGCAGCAGGCTGGATTCAAAGAGGCTTCATTGACTTGGTCCAGGATGAGCCCTCAGTGAACTCCTTGCAGTCTTGAGCTCTGGAACTTTCAATGGGATGAACCTGAAATCCTGGCCATCCGGGTCTAAAGGACCAACAATATCCACCCATAACGGCTTAAAGGGAGTCCCTACCACTGGCAGTGGTAACGAGAGAGCCTTTGGATTACCCCAGTCACGACACTGGTCTGACAGGTGGCACAGGAGCTCCAGAATTCCTTCACTTTGACAGAGATGTTGGGCCAATAGCAGTGGTTTACCAACCAGTTCCAAGTCTTATTCTAACCCAAACGATCTGTCAAGGGGATATCATGAATTAAGGTGAGGAGGAATTCTTGTAATTTTGGGGGACTACCAACCTCCTTGTAGCCCCTTCTTTGAAGTTTCTGGCCTTACTATATGGAAATTGCTTGTTGCAGTAGAATCTGTGGAATCCACTGACATCACCTTTCTCTTGCCTGGAGGCAGTCTGCCTCAAGCTCTCAAGGGTGGGACACTCTCTCTGTCCCTGACACTACTCCTTTCTAGAGGGTCCACCGGCTCCAGTTAATTCTGTCAAATCTGACATATTTTACAGGGATGGAATCCCTTCTTCAGAAGTTGGATCCTTCTCATCGGGTCAGATTCCTGCTCACCTCTTGGGCTGGCTCACCAGACCTTTGTCCTAGTCCTGGGATGCTTGTTCCATTGTTCCAGGGTCCAATTTTCCATAATTTCTCTTCAGGATAGTCTCTGACCTGGTCAGAGCACATAACCCACTTGGATCAATCTCTCCACCACTGACCAGACACTTCAAGATCATTTCCCAGAAGACACTGTACAGGGAGTGCATGGGACACAACTTCTTTCTTAGGGCATGCCACACTTCCCCATTCCAAAGTCACCATTGACATGGAATGGAGTTTGGCTCTGCTGTCTTCATAGATTACATGGTGCTACAAACCAGGTCTGATCTGCAGTTGGAGAAACCAGTTTCTCTGCGACCATGGTCACACTGGCTCCTGCATATTTCAGTACCTCAACCTCAGTTCCATTGATATTAGGCCTCTGCCCATACCTCTCCATGCTGGAAGGCAAGGCAGCCAGGCTTGTAATTACCACCCCACCAAGGGACACTAAGGGTGCCTCTGACAAACCTCTCCCCTTCTATGGGACAATCTCCACCCTTCACTTATACTGGCAATCTCCTGGATCTGCCCACAGTGCGGTGCATCTTTGTGCAGACAGCATCTCCTTTCTTGTATCCTGGTCGATTACAGTTATAACACCTCCCGTATTTGAGGTATCAAATAATCTACCAGGTTCTCCCTGATACCCCATCCATTTGAAGTTGGATTGGCTCAGGGCCCCCCTTCCTTACACAGGTATTTGTGGATCTTGAGAGGAATCTTTCTGTTTTTTACCTTCTCTTCCCTGGGGGGGTTCTGTACTCCCATCTTCTGTTCATCCCACCCCCCCCCCGGTGCTGATTGCAAACCCGGGTTCTCAACCACTCATCAGCTAGCACCCCCTGGTCTTTGGGGCTAGTCAGCTTAGAGGTACTGGCGTAACTTCTCTTGTACACAATGAGTCAGGATGTGCTCCTTAAGATTTAAGGTATGCCGCCCCTCATAAGTACCTACTTGGTTCCCATCAATCCAGACCTCCAGTGCCTTCACTGAGATGTTCACAAAGTCCACCCAGGACTAGGTATTTACTTTCTGGGTGTCCCTGAACTTCACCCGGTACTGTTCTGGAGTCAGACCAAAAGCCCCCGGGCCTGCCCCCAAAACTCCTCGGCATGGAGAAAAATTAAACAATAAAAAACTTGCTTTATTCTCATTTTATTTTTCAAGTTTTGAAGCTGCAGCTGATGGCGGTGGGTGATGCTTCTCCCCCATACCAGAGGAGCCACCCGAGGCATCCTCAGCGTAAGGGCGCCACTATATAAAAGATTGTAGCAGATTCACACCTTGTGTCTCGACCCAGGGCCAGGATGTAATCACACTTAACCTAGGAAGGTTAAACAACTGCAGGTTTTGTTTTAAAAATAGCCTGCCTCAATCTATGACCCAATCTCTTAACAGGCCAGGAAAGATCTTATTATTGGTACAATCTGCATTTGGTTTTTAAAGGCACAAATTAATAAAAAAGACATTACCATTACTCGCAGTATTAACCCGACCACAGAGCTATGACACTATTAAAAAAAATTCCAAGTCGGATGCAATTGCGAACGCACCAACTGCATTTTCCAAACGTGATTATAGCCTTAGAGCCTGACCTAGCGGGCTCTAACGGCCACTAAAGGTCCGCTCCAGCGTTAAAGGCTCGAGCCAATGGCGAGGTCCTTTTACAAGGGAATGGACCTTTAATGGCCGATAGAGCCCACTAGGAGGGCTCTAATCCTATTAGAACATTCCGCCTGAGCGGACAGAATGTTTTACTTACAAAAAACTAAGACCTCTTGGAGCACGAGGGGGTTTAAATCTCCTCGGGCTCCGAGAGGCCTTTGTTCACACCAACAGATATGAACAAGAAAACAACATTCAATTGTTGCTCTGCTGGCTTTTACCAGCCCGTAGAAGCCTGGAGCACTCCATTGTATTCAATGTTCCAATATGCCTCATATTTCTATTTGTTTAAAAGGGATAGTTACGTTAAAAAATCTTTCTCTTAAAGTATTTAAAAAATACAACTTATTTCAGAATGAATCAAAACATAAAACTGTCCCAGAGCATTTTAAATAACGTTCACAATAGAGCATGTATTCACAAGTTTAAATGTGGCCTGGTTTATAAATATTGATTTATATATATATAATTTGTTGTTGTTGCCAGAAATTTACTTTTCTATATTTATAAAAACGAATGTATGTCTGTCTGTTTGTCCTTTATGCATTACTACAACATTCATCCAATCGGCATGAAACTTTGGGAAGTTGTCGAGTACACTCCCGCAAAGGTTTCTGACAAAAAAAAATATATATATATAATAAAACAATTGTTAAAAGTTGTTGAGGACACTCCCGCAAAGGTTTCTGGCAAAAAAAAAAAAGATTTAAATATCGTCCCCCCGGTACCCCAGGGCCCTCATAATCTTTCCAATACTGAATGTTTACAGTTTCTGGTGCGACTCGCTTTTGCAATGACCATCAACAAAGCACAAGGACAATCACTGCAAGTGTGTGGACTAGATTTGGAGAATCCGTGCTTCTCACATGGACAACTGTATGTGGCCACCTCACGCGTCGGAAAACCTGATTTATTCGTGTACCTACCAGACGAATAAACAAAAAATACTGCGTATCCACAAGCACTCGAATAAATAAACAGAATTAAAACAACACTTTAAAATGTTTTCCATATTAAAATGAATAAGTTTCAATAAAAATTACACAATGTAAATTGAATGTTATCATAACAATTTTCCTTACATTTTCTTTCTTCTGAGATTGCAGGAACGCGCGACGGGTAAGCTGGTTTTATATAAATGCCTGTAACAGTTTTGTGTCCTAAACCTACCCTGACGGTACATATAAAGGTTGTTGGTTGGGCTTGAAGCAAATGGCCGAAGTAATAGGAAACAGGACGCCACTTACACTGATTAACAATGCCAAAATACAGCTGAACAGAATAAGGATCTTCACGCTGTATTTCCTGCGCAGAGCAACCGGAAAGTGTTATTATAGAAAAGTAAGCGAGGATAATTAAACATAACTTTAACATATAATGCCATGTGTGTAAGCAATGCTCAGTGTGATATGTGTATAGACAGGACAAAATTGTAAAACTCACATACATCATGATAGTAGCACTCAAGAAGATAGAGGATGTGGCCTAACAGCAGGAGATGCAGACTTTGCAGCTGGGAAACCAGGTGTGATTTCATCGCCGGTTCAGATTCAGTGGTTCTGGGAATCATTGCTGTTTGTTCTGTTGTTTACATTTTTCCTCTAGGAGGCTACTGCACCCCTCTTCTAGGTCTCAGGAGGGGCAGGAACAACAGGTCACAAGGGCTTGAGTTACAAGGCGACTGGCAGCGATGCTGGCCAAAGGGGCACAGGAAAGGGGAGGAAAAGAAGATTAAACAAGCTAGCCAGAAAGGCTGCTGCCCACAGGATGCTGCATAATATGGGGCTGAAGCACGTGGCGAAGAGCCCAGAGTTCTCCTCCTCTTCTCCAGACTGTGACGAATACTTAAAAAACAAACAGAGCGCACAGCTCAGCCTGAACAACGTCACAAACAAACATGATTCCTGGCATGCCCTGCGCGCAAAGCACAGGTCCGCGCAACCAGGTAGCAAATTGCTTGTGTGCATGGGCAGGAGGAAGAGGACGAGGGCAGATGTAGATAAAAAAGAGGAAACATGCATCCTCGGGGAAACCACGTCTGACATTTGACCTCGGTCTTCACATTAACAGCAAATGCGACCAGATGAGAATTACAGCCCTGTTTACACAAAAGTTCAGAGGAGTGCTCCCTTGTGTGAACTGCTCTTAGACAATGAAGAAAAAAGCTCCTTTTGCAGTTTCTACAATAGGACAAGTGAAATGATACATGTAAAGGGGCAGTCCTCATGGGAGGATACAAAAGACCAAAAGGAGGGATATTCACCAAACAAAAGCAGGCATTTACGAAGGCCACTAAAAGGAACCAATTAAAAAGATGGGTGGTACTTGAAGCCCATATTGTAGATACAGCATGTCTCGAAGATACAGCGCGCGTGCGCTGCCTAGGCGAGACCTAAAAAATGAATTGTACGTCAGAGAGGGTCTATGGAGAGATGAGGTGCACTTTTGGAGAGTGGAATTGAGGGAATTCATGGAGAAGGAGATTATGGGGGGGGGGCAAAAAAGAATATCATAACAGCCACCCCAGACCTCGAGCTGGCATTGGCTAGGAGACTTAGCGCTCCTGCTGAAGTCCGGCTCTAGGTGCGCCTCTGCCATAGACGCAGGTGGCACTGGCCTGTTGACGCACGCAATGCACAAGGGAGCTGGTCCTGCCAAGGGGCTGCTGCCTCTGTTTAATTACAGACAAGTTTAACTTGAAAATGCGTCCAAAAGGAGGTGAGCTCCTCAGGTGATAGCTGGTGATGTTTGAGTGGGAGGGGCTGAGAGGCTGCCAAGGTTCCATGCTCCCTCATATAGGCTTTAACCCTAGCTACTACGTATTTAAGCAGTTTATTGTGTTTGTTTTTCAAAACACTGCAGGAGGCACCATTGACTGGCAATGAAACTGTTACAAAGAGAAATAAGTCAAATGAATGAGAGCATCGTACAGCTATTGATCAAAGACTGTATGAAGTGTGCCCACCAATAACACTGGTTTGTAATATATGCGCCTCTATGATTCTTGAAACGTATAAATGCCCCTGCCCCTTTCCCCTTCATGCTTCTGTACCTTTAAAGAGCGGCTAGAAGCAGCTCCTCGAACGCAACGCTGAGCTCTGTGGTTGAAAGGGCGATGCTCGGTGGGTCAGAGGTCAGTGCCACATTTAAGGCCCGCTCCTCTTTGAGGGGTCAGACCCAGGCGCCTCCTTGGCCCTGTACATGGTTCAGCTCTATCTTGAGAGTTTTGGAACCCGCCAGAGTGACACAATCTCTGAGGTTCTCATTATCTGATGCTAGAAGCTGTTGATTCATTAATCCATGTATTTGACCTCTGCCAGGGGACACCCCGGAGAGAATCTGTCATATTGTCTGTGAGTCACGTGTTTGTTGTGAGTGACACAGGTGCCTTACACCCCAAGCTTTGCACAGGCTCGTGACCGGTGGTGACAGCGGCACACAAGGATGTGAGTGGTGACAGTGGACACATGAAGGCATAAGAGACACGTGGACAGCAGCACTGTCCCTGGTCAGCTGACCTGAATGAATATTTCAGCCCTTTATGCAGCTGTTTGAACATCTGTTTCAATCACCATCAAACGCAGTAACACCCCCTGCCCCCACCCGCTGCTGCCAAAAAGCTCCTTCTGTGTTGAGTTGTTCCTAGTTCAACCTTTTACACTTTTATGTTGTAGTAGGAATATAAGTTTATTGTATTAATCAAAAGATTGCATTAAAATGAATAAAACATCATGATTGGTGCAAGTATCAGAAGACGGATAAAAGTCTTCTAAAATAATAGTGCTATAAAATCATAGCATAAAAGAGACCCGTTTATGCGCTTGTGAACTTATAACATACAATTCTGAGTATGGATAGAATATTTAAATCACACACAGGCACATGCATCAATGTTGGCTTTTACGATTCCTTAATTGCGTTTTTTAAGGAATCACAATTAACGAATCGCAAAAGCTTATGCATGTAGAAATTGCTTAAAAAATAGCGATTTCTAAACATTCCTTAATTGCGACTCGCAAATTGCGAATTGCAATTAAGGAACACCTTCCCATTCATTCCTATGGGCCTACAGGCCCATAGGAATGAATGGGAAGACATTCTCAATTTGGGATTCTCAATTAGAGAATTGCAAATTGAGAATGCAATTTCAAGGGTGCCAGGGTATCAAAAGGACACCCTGTTGCACCCCTGAAATGGATCTGTGCACATATGTTGCGCACACACATGCGCACACACACGGGCATGTGTGTGCGCAACGTGAACTTTGAAAAATGCACAAAAGTGCATTTTTCAAAGTTTTTGCAAATTACCATGAAGCTCAACTTCATGGTAATTTGCTACTCCTATTAGCGAAATCGCTAATTTTTTTACTTTGATGCATTGCATTTAAGGAATCTCAATTTGGTATTCCTTAAATGCAATCGCAATTTAAGGAATCTCAATTTAGAGATTCCTTAAATTGCGATTTTTGCATTTGGGATGATGCATCCCAAATGCAAAAATACCGGTCGCAAAGGGGCAGATTCTGACAATCTGCCAGTTTGCGACCGGTTTTTAGCTTGATGCATGTGGCTGACAGTTACTAGTTTGTGCGCCTGCTCTCAAATTTTCATTGGCATGGTATTGCACTACTGTCCTTAGGACTAGCACAATGGCAGGCCGATTAAACAGTAGATCTTGTTTTGCCCTCATGGAGATAAAGAAATGGTGGCATTTCATAAATACAACATTTCCGAAATGTACTAACGTCCAGAGACGTATAATTTGCAATCAGTATTTAAGAGCAGTTAGCATGAATCTTGATACAAGCATAGCCAAGCACAGTGTAGACATGTCCATGTTTGTGGAAGATATGCTTTAATAAATCTCGACCAGTAACATCACTAGCTTTAATATTGCACTCTTAGCCCGGACACTTTCACAGTCTAAAGCAGTCTCTTCTGTCAATCTCATTTGATTTACTAGCTGACTTTCAGGGGCGTGGCTAACCGCCGAACATGGCGGACATCTTTAGCTGTACTGCGGGCCGGGCCTACCATCCTGAAGATATAAACAGCATTGCGGGGTCATCCCGGACAGCACACCGTCCATCTGCCACCCGAAACCTCTAGAAAGCTGGGTGAGGAGAGAAGAGCCATGGATCCAGGCACTAGGAGCTGCGCTAGCATACATCCCCGGCTGTGACCAAGCTACTGGCGCGGAGACTGATGCGGGCTGAAATAGGCCTCAGCGGTCCTCCGAAACAGGGGCTCCGTCAAGAGGAGCACGTTGCTGCACCTAGAAGCCGAGAATTTAATAGGACTCCAGCAGGGGGACCAAGGAGTGGCTGGGCGCCGAAATAAGGCGAAGCAACTTACCCAGGCTCAGAGAACACCTGGCACGGCCTGCAGGGCGGCAGATCGGGGATCCGGGCGCAGAAAGAAGTTCCGGGCCTGAAGACTCCAAGCAGGGCCGGGGTGCTGCACCACAACAAGCACTGTCCAGCGGTGAGTGATACGCGCCTGCAAGGCAGATCAATGCGATTGAAGTCTACGATTCGACTGATCCACCCACCCATAGCAGATAGGGAGAAAGCAGAGGCTCCCGGAAAGATGCCTGTGAAAGCGTCAATCACCCAAAATAAAGTGCGCTCACTGCTGAAGCTCTTGCCAGTGCCACGGGTCTCTGGTTCGCTCTTACAGGGCCTTCTCCATTTTCATCACACCTGAACTGCTAAATGAACTGCAGATAGAACCATGCTTTCTAAGGGACACACAATTCCTGTGGCTGTGGAGATGGAGGGGATTGAGCACAGTCACGAACAGGAACTGGCAAGGCCTATGTTTTTCCCTGATGATGGAGGACTTGAAGTGGCGGCCAGTGCTGACGGTCCAAAGTAACCAGGACATAAACCCAGGAGAGTCGGGCGACGGTTGAGAAAACGCCAATGCTTTGATTCAGCAGGGTTTTTGTGAGAACCGTACCACCGACCACCCCTGGGGAGGAGCACAATAAGCAGGGCTGTGCAACACTGAACATTATCCCCTGCTGCCTTTGGTGATCGGAAAACCTGGGCAGTAGCCAACAAACATAAAGACAATGTCTCTTCCACTGCCCTTGTGGAGTCAGAGATGGGCCGTACAGACTGCAGTCCGCCAACGGCCATGGGAGATCCCCCAGATAAACTGGACATTGTCCAGAAAGAAGTCTGCGAATCGCGGAAGGCAATTGATCAACAAATAGGCAAACTAACGATGGGCTTCACGCTGTTAAAGGCCGACCATGCCAAACTGGCCACCACTGTGACAAACTACAAAATGCTGCTCACCAAGATGTTGCCACAGCACAAAGCCCACTTTGAACAGCTGGAGCATCTACAACACCAGGTGACTGGCCTTCAGAAAAGGGTTGAAGATGCTGAAGGCCGGTCAAACAGAAATAACTTCTTTATAGTGGGCCTGCCTGAACGCTGTGAGGGATCAAACCCAACGTAATTTGTGGGACAGTGGCTGTGTGAAACCATTGCCATAGAGGGACTAACAGGTAGATTCATCAAGCATTTTTGCGAGCGCAAACGGTGCGAATCGCAAAAATCGGCCGTTTGCGCCCGCAAAAATGGCATTTGAGATTCATCAATGGTTCATGAACTCGCAATTTGAAAAATTACCAATAATTGCGATTTCTCAAATTGCGATTGCATTTAGGGAATCGCAATTTGCGATTCCTTAAATGCAATTCGTGAACCATTATACACTTGCGAATTCGCAATCTGGGTCCGCAATTTACAGCGAAGTCTGACTTCGTGGTAAATAGCGAAAACTTAGAAAAATGCACTGTAGTGCATTTTTCTAAGTTGGATGTTACAAACACATGTGCAATACCAGTGTAAATCACCATTTCAGGGGTGCTCTTGAAATCGATTCCTTATATGCGATTCGCTAATTGCTAATCGCAAATAAGGATTGACTCCCGATTCATTCCTATGGGCCATTGGCCTTTGGCCCATAGGAATGAATAGGGAGTCATTCCTTATTAGCTATTAGCAATTAGCGAATCGCAAATAAGGAAGATGTAGAAATCGCTATAAATGTTGCGATTTCTACATGCATCCCGCTTTACGAGTCTTTAATAGCGATTCCTTAATAATCGCTATTAAGGACTCGCAAAAGAGGAGCATGATGAATCTGGGGGTAACTGTCTTCTTCAGTTGGGAAAGGGCACACAGAATTCCTATGAGACCACCGATTGCCAGAGCACCACCCCAGCCTATAATAGCATGAATACTTAATTACAAAGACTGCAACACTTTACTCAGGGCCACCAGTAAAAAGGCCCCTATCATGTTGGAGAACCAGCGGATCTCACTGTATCCAGACCTCACATTGGCAGTCCAACACCAAAGAGCCTCCTTCCTGGAAGTCAAAGGCCAGCTTAAAACACACAACCTTAATTATGCCCTGCTGTTCCCAGCCCAAATTAAAGTTATTCACAAACAGAAATCACATTTCTTTGAAGATCCAGAGGAGGCTACTGAGTGGGTAGAAGTCATGCTCTCTACTGGCAAATCGCAGGGGTCAACACAAACCACCAAGCAAAAGCCACAAAAGGCACGAAAAGACTGAACACGCCGAAGGAAACTGAACTGTATGGAGACAAAATCAAGTCCATCTCCAAGTTATGGAAGAACAAAAATCAATTGCTAAGGGCGGCGGCGCTAGGTTAGCGGGACCCACTACCCTCAGTGGAATCCTCTGAAGACACCAACCTACTTTTGGACTCGGAGAACAGTCTTGCTGTCTTCTCCTCCATCACCCTGCAATTGGTGAATGACTACTTGCGATAAGTGTGTCACAAGATAGGTACAAAGTTCCTCTGTATCATGAGTTAAAAAGATCTTGGACATGATCCGGTCAAAGGGTCTCTAATCGACCCCTGTCGTGTGATAAAAGGAGGAGGAATCCTCCTTTTGGAACTAGGGCTCTCACACACCCAGCAAGCTAGGTGTCATGCTTCATCATTTGAGCCTGCCCCTCATCAAGTCGGCGCTGCAATACCTGGCGGGCACCCGGAACCGGGGCTCTTTATCAGGGATCTTTTGTTCCTGCCGGTGGCTGCAGTGGGGGTAAGGGGCCTAGTGTGTGTAGATGTCGGAACAATGTGTATTAAAATAGGTCAGTTAGTCTTATCAAACTTTATTCTGAAGGTAAACTTCCCAATTAAAAGGTGGAGTGGGGCCAAACATAGTCGTCAGGTGTCTAGTGGGGAGTGCCCACTAGACACCTGATCTTGTCTTGTCTTAATTGTCAAACTGATCACAACACTTCTTCAGGATCAACGTCATACTATCTACACTATAAGGTAAGTAGAGACTACATACCCTGCTTTTTTCATAGTAGACCTAAACTGTTCACAATCAACATTTGTTACAGTGGTTGGTGTTTGTTTTGTTAAAATGGGACACCAATTGGGTCCAGCGTATAGTATGCTCACTGCCGTGTGACCTACCCTGCCGCCGACACCGGGATGGTTATCCCAGTGTGACCCAATTGGTGTCCCATTTTAACAAAAAAAAATGCAGAGCACTGTAGCAAATACTGCGGGAAAATACCCACCCAAAAACCAATATGGAGGCTGAAAGCGGAGTTTCTTGAGGACTCCGTGTTTCACAATACTCTGAACACAACTATAGCCAATTATTTTTATGAAAATACAGAGGCCACATCCTCACACCAAGCAGAATGGGAGGCATTTAATACAGTTGTGAGAGGGGTTGCTATCAGTACAATAGTGGGTGCCTGACAAATGACTAATAAAGAACTACAAGACGTAGAAGACAAACTGGGAAGATTAGAGCAGGCAGCAGCCTCAGACACCACTAAGGAGACAGCCCTACAAGATGCACGTGTCAAGCATGCCGAACACCTGGAGTGGCAGAGGGTCATATATCACTGAACATGTACACAAAGGCAGCAGGCGGAAGCCGATAAGCCCGGACCTCTCCTGGCCAGAATCTTGCGAGATGCGCCATCCTCCACCCTCATACACGAGGTTACCACGATAGAGGGCACAACAGTGAATATGCAATCGGACATATACATAGCATTTAGTGATTACTACACAACAATATATGCAGTCTCTGAGGACTTAGGGGAGGAAGGAATAGAAGTATTCCTGGGCGACCCCAATTTCCCCAGTTATTAAACGCTCACCAACCAGGTCTAGCTGAACCGATTTCAAAAACAGAAATCCAGGAAGTGATCAAGGAACTTCCACGCAACAAAACCCCGGGGCTGGAGTTTTATGAGATTTTTTCGACAGCGCTGATCCCCCACTTAGAGCGCCTATACCGGGCAGCATTAGATACAGGATTCCCCCCTGCACCACAATGTATGCACTGTTTGCCCCCTTCCCAAAGCCAGGCAGGGACTTAATGCATATCTTCGGGTACAGGCTTCTCTGATCATTAAACACTGAGTACATAATCTAGGTAAAATACTGTCCCACCCACTACTTCCCCACCTGCCACAGATGATACACATGAATAAATGCAGCTTTGTACCTGGCCATAGCACCAATCCGAATATTAGATGGCTATATCATGTGCTGACTTCCACAGCCTTAGACCACCCTAGATCTGGGTGCATCTCCCTTGACCTGAAGCTTTTGATACTCTTAGCTGGAGCTACATGCTTGCTGCCCTTTGTAAATTTGGTATCCCTCAAGCGTTTATATGCTGGGTTAAATTACTATACACGGCACCCACAGCAAGAGCCCACACAGGAGTCCATATCTCCCAGTCCTACCCTGTAGGCCGCAGCACACGCCAAGGCTGCCCGCTCTCGCCACTGCTGTTTGCATTAGCACTTGAACCATTAGCTATTTCACTCCGGAAGAATGCAGTAAGATATGGCATTAAGATTGGCAATACCAAGCACACCCTCTCATTATACGCAGATGACATTATTATCTACCTAGTATTTTTACTCAGTTCCAAAGGATCTCGGGCCTCACCATCAATTAAACAAAATTGTATGCCTTTTGTATCCACGCTGAGGAGCAAGCAGAGCTAATACATTTTGGCCCCTTAGTACTTCCGATTGCTCCCACCACTTTCAAATACCAAGGTATACAAATATACAGGAGCACACACGAACTGCTGGATGGCAATCTCGTATGGGCAGCCAAGGCACTTAAAGATCAAATAACTTTGAGGGATTTACTACCAGTCTCAGTGGCTGGTAGAGGCGCCATCACAAAAATGGTCATGCTCCCGAGAACGCTCTATTACTTTACAAATTTACCAATGGTGATCCCGACTACTATCTTTAAAACCCTCAACACACCCCTACTATAACTAATATGGGAAAAGGACTGCACGAGGGTGGGTCTCTTGAAACTCCAATTGGGTAGAGACAAAGGGGATATAGGAGTCCGGGACTTCAAGGCATATTGCTATGCGGGTCAACTGCAGTGGCTATCATACTGGACTGTGGGTCATAACCTCCATGAGATAGGGATGACGCAGCAAACATTAGATCGAGGGATCCTTCATACCCTGATGTTGCCCAAGGAACGGATTCCACCTCGGCTCCCACACTACTAAAAGTAGCCCTGGCCTACTAGAAAAGGGCATTACAACACACTAATCAGCTACCCCCCTGCATCCCTAACGTTCCACTAGTAGGGATCCCCACACCTACTGAAGTGATCACAGCCAGAAGCATTTTCGTATGGGCACGGGAGGGATGAACACTGTGGGGATGCTGTTTGGGGAATGTGTGCTACTAGATCACGATAACTTTGCCTGGTAACAGGGTGTCCTACTGTCCCTTTATCTTCCACATGCGAGCATTACTCGATACATTTAATGGAATTGGGCGCTAGACAATAAGGAACCCCCACACACTATACCTCATCGGTAATGGGCGTCAATTGACCCGATGGCTGTATAGGGGTATTCGTTCCCATGCGGCAACCTCCCTGGCAGCGCTTGGAGTAAAATGGAATCCTGGCGTTGGAAGAGACCTGTCGGACAAGGTATGGGGCTCCCTCTTTGAGCATCTCAAGAAGGTATCCCACAACGCCAAATTTAAATTCATGCAATATATGGTACTGCACAGGGCCTACCTTACACCAAACTAAGTAAAATGTATCTGGGGGTGAAGGACTACTGCCCACGATGACTTACACAGGCAGCTGACCTGATGTATATGTCATAGTCCTGCCCGCGACTAGCTACCTTCTGGGCAACCGTAACAAAGATCGTAGGGACTGTAAGGAGTATTATTGGGAGTGGCACAGTGGAATACTACATACCTTGGCTGCAGCAGGACCACAAGAAACAGAAAGTCCAAGCCTGATTTGCTAATTTAGCCTTGATACTAGCAAAACGATCAATCACCATGCGGTGGAAGTCTGCAGCACCCCCTCCCACCCCGCGTGCTCAACTGGCATGAGGAGGTGGTCAGATGGGGGAGGGCTGAAAGCATGGCCATAAGGAGGTGAGAAAGTAGGGGCCTACAGAAAACACCAATCTCACTGGAATGGGATGCAATGCTATAACTATTCACAACCTCTAAACCTCTACCAACATGATATGCCGTATTGTACAAATCTACTGATCATACTGAAGCTGGGTATATAGAAATAGATCCACCCAAGTACTAACACTGTAGGAACAAGCATAGCTGCATGCAGTGAGGTCAAAAATACAGACAAGAACACAACAGAACCGCGCACCTTATTGACCTACGAGATGATGGGAGTGAGTCAGGAAGGCAAGAAAGAAGGGAGGAAATAGAGAATCGAAGCTAGGTGGGAGGGGGGAATGTTATTCTGGCATGCAGACTGTATATATACCTTCTATGTAAGTACTATTATTGTGATAACCATAACAGTAACAACATTCTATATTGCTGTTATATCTATCACAGTACATACATGATATCATGGTTGGTTCACTCCAGCCTGGACCAATGGTATGTACTCCAAAACGAAATATTTTTTGACATGTCAGATGGTTGTGCATAAAAATCAATAAAGTATGCTTCAACAAAATTACTAGCTGTTTTTCCTTAACCATGCAGAAGGGGTGCAAATGCACAAAGTGTGCAAAACGGCATATATACTAAGGCAGGTTGGTTAAAAACAGCTTTCTTAAATCCAGATACAAAAGAGTCAAATCAGGATATATAAACAAGTGATAAAATCATGCAGATAGGGCTTTAGAAGCGTGATCAAAAACTGCTGTTAACTTTATAATTACACTATGGGGCATATTCTCAAGGATCCATCGCAGAGTTATTGGCACTTTAGCGCAGCCAAAGTTGCACTAAATTTATCTCCACCTTCACAAGCTGGTGCAAACAGCCGATATCACCAGTTTACCAACAATAGCAGCTGCAAAACAAATTGCCACAGATGACCCTGGCAACTATCGCTAAAGAGATTCAGAGTAGGCGTTCCCGAGCAAAAAGCTGCAAAAATACCACAACACAACATTCTCAACGACTAGCCAGATCGGCGACAAGACCACAAAACAGGCGATAAGGCGCGTTGACAGCAGGACATTAACATCTGCTCTGACCTGGTGCAAAGTCAGATGACAGCCGGCAGCAGAAAAGGGAGCCCAGCCCACAGCCACACCTGAAAAACAACACATGCCATGGTGCTACTCATCATGCAGCTCAGAGCCTAACAGGGCCGCAACACCCACCGCCACCACTCCCAGATCTTTACCCCAGCCATAGGGGAAGATCACAGAAATGTAGATTGTTACGAACCCCTGTAAGCGTGTGCGGCATGGGCTGGCCTGGCATACAACAGACCTACGATGGGGTGCGAATAAAAAGCACGTAGCACTGGGAATGGTTCTTTTACTGAATGGCCTCTCACCCCACATCTCACACCGCCACAAGGCCGAGGCCATGTGCAGCAGTGCCTGTGAGCCTGGGCGCCTGCCACAGCCCTGGCCGCTTCTCCCCGAACCAGTCTCGTCTGCCCCTGCGCAATCCAGGCCTCACTGCTCACCTGCCGACAACGGCGTATCTCCAAGAGTGCCCACCACATGCCTGTGCTAGCCACAAGCCAGAGGCCGGCGACCTTGGCAGCCTCCTCAGACCATCACAGACTCCACAAACATGGCCCGCAGTATTCCTTTCATGTTCACACACTACTGGCATACACAGCGGACAAGTATGCTACACATTTGGAACTGAGTCTTGATTACACGATGGCAGAGAACATATTTGCGGCATAATTTAAATGTCTATACTCTCTTTGATGTGGTACCACCAACTCTGTGCAGCACGTGTCTGTGGGCCCCGTGAGGACTTCTGCCTTAGGCCTACACACTGGTCCAGCAGGCCTCAGGCAAATCCAATTCCAACCCGTCCCAGGCAGGACAAGGCATCGTCGCAGGGTGCACACCCGCTCAGCTCTGGTGCCCCCACCTCCATCAACCAGGAATCTTCTCCACATGCCATTCCAATGCTGTGTGTTAGAGATCCAGGAAAAACTTCTGCACAGCATTTGCCCCGCGCTGACTGCTGCCTTCAGCACACACTGCGGTCAAGTAGGACACACAATTGAACCTGAGTCTTCATTTGTTCATTGCAGAGTTTATATCATTGTGCAGGCTTTATCACAGACTGCATCCCCTCACAGCTCTGGTGCCACTAACTCTGTGCCACGGGAGTCATGGGCACTCTCCCGTTGAACTTTGTTGGCGTCTGAGTCTGTGGCCAGGGGGTTGTTTTCATCATGTAGCTGATACTGACAAGGTGGGAAAAAGGAGACTGTGGCATTCAACTCCTCCATAATGCCAGTTTATGCTTACTCTGCCCTCTGCATCATGCACTGGATGGACACCTTCCACTGTCCCCCGTAACACTCAGTGACAGTCTCCTTGGTCATCAACGAGGACCTGTGCAGCACTCGTGGCCCTATCTCAGTGCACCACAAGTCACCGTCCATTGCGAGTGTGCCTGTGCTGGACGCAGGGCATCTGGGGCCACTAACTCTGTGCATCACACGTCATGGACACTTGCGGTTTGAACTTGGAATTTCTGATTGTCTGATTACTCTTGTGGATGTTGGCAGGGCCAACCAACCCCTGAGGGGTTGGTTACACTACCCAACACCCATCCAGCACAGGCATCACTGGACAGGTGACCATGGTAATAAAAGGTGACGGGCGCACATGCCTGTAGCGAGCTCCACAAATTCTCTCAGTGTGTCAATGTGGTCATTATGTATGCATGAGGGCCTCTGGCTAAACCACATCACATTGTGCTGTGTACAGCTTGCGCAAGCTTGTCACCTCAGGCAGTGGGGTAGACCTGGGACATGTAGCTGTGCCGGACCAACGTGTGAGCGTAGGTGAGTGGACCGGCGTACCGAAGTACGGCATAGGAGTGTGGTTATTCGACTTGTGGCCCTGAGCATGGTTGAGTGTAGGCCTTGACAAGGAGGTAACTGATGCTTGTGTCTCTGGTGTAGTGTCTGCGCCAGCCATCACGCAATGTGTGATGTTGCTATTTAGCATTCCCTCGGGATCTGACATGCCAACTGTTGCGTGTGTCGCTATTTCCGCAGCATATGCCAAAGGTCTACCCATAACCGTAGGGCGAGTTCAGCCAGGCATGTACTCTACTTCTGTGTCTGCCCAGTCCTTACCATAGATCTACACACATATGGCTGCCCACCTTCAGCGCACAACATCACTGTGTTGTTGTCAGGCTTGTGGCCACGCGCAGAAGGGCATGACAATGGTGTGCCGTAGGGGTGCAAGTGATGCAACCACGCTGCGCACACTAGTGAATAGGCTCGGGGGAGGGAGGTGCAGCAGTGAGGCTACGTAATACACATTGATGATGCTCATTTGCAACAAGTAGTACATGTCATACAGGTATCACAACGTCACAAATATCACACACCAATGAACCAGTGAGCCTGCCAACACATCATGCTGAATCAACTATTGACTCATGTCTCTCTGCGCTGTCACAGGTGACCAAGCATATGCACTCTGCGCTTGGATGATGACATCCCTCTGAGCCCCAAACATACTGGCCCAGAGGCAGTAAAGTGCGGCCCACAAATGCACCAGGAGCATCGTAGAATGCACATTTGGAGTGTTATAAAGTCACGTTTCAGGTGCCTAGACGTCACAAGTAGAAAGCTCCTGTACAGACCTGATATTGTGTGCAAGATGATTGTTGCATGTTGTGTGTTGCACAACATATGTGTACGCAGCAAGGCACCATGGATACCAGTTCCAGAGGCACCGCACGATGATGATGTGGATGAGGCAGGTGGATCACACCCCACTGCAGCCGCAGCAGGAATAGCCCACTGAGACACCATCTTTGCAAATTTCTTCTGATGAGCACGTCACTTTGTGACAGTCCTTGGCAATCATGGGACAGTACGGAATGACCACAAGCACAGCATGTCAAATAAATGCATTTCAAAATGGTATTCCCTAAGTGTATGTCAGTCATATGTACGGGCATATCACTCAGACAAGTGTGAATGCGACATGTGTTGATGACGATTTTCTTATGTGTTCATGGATGGTGGACGTGTCACCTCTGTGGAGGGTACACACACAAAATATAGAATTAAAAATATCGAAAGGACATAATATCGAATCAAAAATATCGAGAGGACAGAATATAGAATAGACATAATATAGTTGGAAATAATATTGACATATAGATAAGTAATATCGAAGGTCATTATATTGAATGCCATTATATGGAATGTCAATATACAATTTTTTTTAATTGCATTAAATGTTAGTATATGTATTGAAAGTATATAATATTTTGAATGTTACATGAATGTTATGTTAATTAATTTTTGCGTATATTAGTTCCATAGCTGGTTGTGGGTTTATAGGGGAGTAGGGAGGGAAGTAATTTAATTTAAAATCAAAAGAATAATAATGTATTAATTAAAATGTATTTTTTAATTATTAATATTGGTAATTAATTTTTGCGTATAGTAGTTCCGTAGAGGGTTGTGGGTTTATAGGGGAATAGGGTGGGAAGCAATTTAATGTGAATTAAAAAAATATTAATTAATAATATAATGGTTAATAATTTATATTGGTAATTATTGTTTGCGTATATTAGTTCCGTAGTGGGTTGTGGATTTATGGGGGAATAGGGTGGGAAGTAATTTAATTTAAATTAAAAAAACAATATATTAATTGATACTTTTATTGTAAATATTTAATATTAGTGATTAAGTTAATTATTTTTTAATAAATATAAAAAAGTTACTAATAAAAGTTTTTAATTACTTGATAATTATGTAAATTGTGTAAATGTGTATTTATTAATAAATTAAATATTACTTGTTATTAATTACTGTATTAATATGTTAATTATGTTCATTTTTTTGTAGTGTGTTAAGTGTTTATAGGAGAGTATTGTGTGTATTAAATTAATTGAAAATAAATGTTTATTAATATTTATATAATATTTAATCAAAGTTATGTTATGCTGTTAATTGTGTTAATCAATTTAGATATCATAGTTATATTTTTTTTGTTCATTGTTATTAGCTATTTAATTAAATGTTAATTAATTATGTTAATTTATTATTATTTTAGACTATTGGAGGTGATATTTATAGCGGAAAATAGTGGGACATAAATTACATTTAAATGATTAATTATTTTTAATTAATTAAAATTAAATTATAGGACTGGTTCTACTAAATTATTCCTCTACGCTATCGAACACTTTCCCTTCTGTTCCACTCATAGGAGTGTGAATAGTAAGTTGTTATCCTCCGGCTATACAACACTTTCCCTACTGTTCCACTCACTGGAGTGGGAATAGTAATGTTTCCCCTCCCGCTATCCAACACTTTCCCTACTGTTCCACTTTATGGAGTGGGAAGAGTCATTTTTATTCTCCCGCTATCAAAACTCTTTCTCTACTGTTCTACTCATAGGAGTGGGAATAGTAATTTTTACCCACCTGCTATCCAACACTTTCCCTACTGTTCCACTTTATGGAGTGGGAAGAGTCATTTTTATTCTCCCGCAATCCAACACTTTCTCTACTGTTCTACTCATAGGAGTGGGAATAGTAATTTTTACCCTCCCGCTATCCAACACTTTCCCCTACTGTTCCACTCACTGGAGTGGGAATAGTAATTTTTAACCTCCCACTATCCAACACTTTCCATACTGTACCACTCACTGGAGTGGGAATAGTATTTTTGACCCACCCGCTATCCAACACTTTCCCTACTGTTCCACTCACTGGAGTGGGAATAATAATTTTTACCCTCCCGATATCCAACACTTTCCCTAGTGTTCCACTTACTGGAGTGGGAATAGTAATTTTTACCCACCTGCTATCCAACACTTTCTCTACTGTTTCACTCACTGGAGTGGGCATAGTAATTTTTATTCTCCCGCTATCCAACACTTTCCCTACTGTTCCACTCATTGGAGTGGGAATAGTAATTTTTACCCTTCCACTATCCAACACTTTCCCTACTGTTCCACTCGTAGGAGTGGGAGAGTAATTTGTACCCACCTGCTATCCAACATATTCTATACTTTTGCACTTGTTGTAGTGTGAATACTATTTGTATTCACTACGCTTTGCAAATTTTTTTATTATTGTTTCATTTAATGTAGTGTAAAATCTAAATTTGCATAAAAAATGTAATATTATTTAAAATGTTGTATATTATTTGTTTTTACATTTATATAATATGTTTTTTGATATATATGTAATTATATTTTTAATGTTTTAAATATTTTATCATTAAGAATGTTAATTATTTTTTAATATAAAGTTAATATACATATGTTAAAACTAATCTTTTTTTTACATTACATTTATTAGTTTTACATTTATTTATTTTTTACATTATTTTAACTACGTTTTATTTAATTGTGTTTATTATGTGATTACTTTTATATTAGTTTTAATATATTTAACAAAATCGATATTTTAGTTACCCATATTTTTAATAACAATATTTTGTACTCAATATTTTGGTACTTACCTGTTTGTAGATAGGTATTCAATATTTATGTCCCTCGATATTTTTGATTCTATATTCTGGACACTCTATATTTTGCCCCTCGATATATAGTCACTGATCCCTGTGGAGAGGAGCTGTTTGGGGTGTCACGTATTCGAAATGCCAGTTCTGAGTGTCACAGTTAGTAGGTTATCCCACTCTTCAGCGTTTCACGTGTGTCCAAGGTCATTCCATTTTGGCTGCCTTTTGTGACCTACAAGTGTCAACACTGCTCCTTTTTGGGTCAGTTGTGTACCACCATGATGCAGGGATGCCCCCTGTGACTCAAGTCCCACAACATGGGCAACATGTACGTGAGCGGGAGTCACTGCCCCTATATTCGTCCATACTGTCATTATTGATTGATCATGGCAATTACATGTCTCTGTACAGTTGGGGTTGCCTGTCCCTATGCAATGTGAAGGGGAGATGTGGTTTCACTGTGTGTTCCATGCATGTCTCTGCATTGGCGCAGTTGACATGCAGACTGTATGTCAATGTACATTGTGATTGTGAGGAGATGCCTATGTGATGCGGGACAATGGGCATTTGTTCTACATCATGGATGTGGGGTTGTGCGTGTATATTGTCATCTCACCGTTTTTGTACTCTGCTTTTATGGTACCTTTTCCCGCATGACGTGTGGGTAATGTAGGCCTATCACTGGTTATCGCTGATTTTTGTATCGCGCTTGGCCTCATCGCATCTTTTTTTGTGTTGGTGTTTCGCATTTTTGCGGCTTCACATTGGTTTTAACGCAGTCATTTTACTCGTTGTTGTTGGTCTATCGCATGGTGCTGCCGTGTTGTGAATACCATGTTAACACAATGTTATTATCCCGCGATGTGAAGGGTTGCGTTAAGCTACTTTTACGATGAATATCACACTTTCTTGAGAATATCCTCCCATCTTCACTAACGTTAAAACATTACCTGACAGTCTCCACAGTTGATCTTAATGTTGCATTGTTGAACATGGGTCGCTAATGCTTTTTTCTTAAATGCAACAGTTTAGGGTGAATATGGCAGATGGGAGTCCATGCCACAGGATGGTACGCCCCCGGGACAGGTGCAGGCCGGATTCGGCCGGTCCAAGCCAGGAACCAGAGGTGGCCACAACTTGGAATATTTTGCAGGCTCAGCCCTCACAGCCATGGGCCTGCTGGGGCAGGCGGGGGGAAGGGGGTCACCTGGGCATCTGGCTGGGGCAGGCAGGGGGGCCTAAATGTGGGGACAACTTTGTCTATTGTCCCCTCGCTCCATGGATGCCCCTGACGGACGACAACAATCCTGCCTTGCAGCAGCTGCCAATGAGCCCTGTTTCTTCAGAACAGGTGGAGGTAATTATTGGAGAGGCGATTAGGGCACAGGGCACAGAAATCTGGGCAGCAGGAAGTGGTTTCAGGCACCACTGGAGGGGAGCTGATGAGTAGCCTCGCCAAGGTGCTGCCATGGCTGTCGCGTCTGAGCACTTGCTGATAGCTTGGGGGCAAGCCCAGCACCTAGCCGGTCAAGTGAGGGCACCACAGAGGCTACTGGTAATTCACCAGGAGAAAGGCCATGAGGCAGCAATATCACTTCATCCCCTCTGGTATCTGCTGCCACTGCATCCACGGCCAGGAGCGAAGGTGAGGAGAGGACATAGTCTAGTGGGCTTGATCAGATTTTGTCCCCCAGAGACAGGCTGGGGTTGCATTTATCAGAATAATTATGAGATAAGAGAAAGAAGGGGACCTATGTAGATTTATTTGAACGCACTGTAGTTAGAACCCCAGAGGAGGAAGGCAAGAAGTCTAAAGATTGCGTCCAAAAATTCAAGAAGCTCAAAGTAGAGGAAACAGATATGAACTGGATTAAGGGTTTTGCCATTTATCAGTGAGTGCTGTTGGATAAATATCCTGATTGGGGCCCTCAGACGACATATATATTTTAACAAAATTGGGGGTGCATACAAGGAATTTTGGGTTGTCTTGTTGGGAAGAGTATCATAGGACATTTAGGCTGAGAAAGCCACAAAACTAGATACGTTTAAGGACCAGGCTGACATCAATGCAAAAGACACACAGTTGATGGACGGAGTGCAGAACAAATCAAAACATTCACACCCAGTCAAGAGAACTGGGTTAAATCTGTCATCCTTTTGCTCACCATGCCACCCCAGTTTGGACTTGGCCATATGCGCTCCATCCATCATCTCCTTCTGTTTGCTTTGTTCGCCTTAAGTTGGCAGGGCATGCGCAGACGTGCGTCCCTTGCTCACTTTGCCACTGGATTCAAGCTAGCCTGGCTGATGAAGGGTGTTACCCAGAAACAGGTCCCAGGATGCTTGTTTCCAGTTCAGGGAAGACCTGGCTTGGCATTTCGGGCTCGAATGTTCCCATGAGGCACAGTGTCAAGACTGATTTGCATATGGCTGGGTCTGAATTGATGTGACAAAGTGAGCTAAAGAATGATAATGGGTTCAACCCAGATCTATGACTGGGGGTGAGTGTCTGAAACATTTCAGATATCCGTCCATCATCTCCTTGAGTTTTCTTTGTTCACCCTAAGTTAGCAAGGAATGCCCAGACATGGGTCCCTTGCTCACTTGGCTACTGGGTTCAAGCTAGCTTGGCTGATGAAGGGTGTTACCCAGAAGCCTGGCCCAGGATGCTTGTTACTGGTTTAGGGAAGACCTGGCTTGGCATTTCGGGCTCGACTATTCCCATGAGGCACAGTGTCAAGACTGATTTGCATATAGCTGGGTCTGAACTAAAGTGGCAAAGTGAGCTAAAGAATGATGATGGTTTCAACCCAGCTCTGTGACTGGGGGTGGGTGTCCTAAAAGTTTCAGCGTTCTGTCCATCATCTCCTTGTGATTTCTTTGACATCAATGCATGGCTACTTTGCATGATGATGCAAAAGCCTGAAGCCAGTGGCCCATCACCCTTTTGATTGGCAAATGGGGAGGGGGTGAAAAGGGGGCGTGTTGGTCATTTAATTAAAAAGCATGTCTTCGAGCTCTGGGCTCCTGGAAACTCAAGCACACTTGCTCCTTCTGTTGTACACAAGGGCATCCTGAATGTAAACGCCTCACGAAGGCCAAAGACAAAAGTGGTCAAAAGTGATGGGACACCACCTTTAGCATTTGTCAGTCCCTCCCAAGTATAATTACTTGCATTGAACCCTTGGCTGAACTTGTATTCCCGCCATGACACATCCTTGCAGTTGTGCTCAGTGTTAGACGGGACCTGGAGGGTCGGCCGAGGACAAGGGGAGAGGTCTCCGGGGAGAGCCGTCTCCAGCGATCGTACAGACAAGTAACTTCCCCCCCACAGATGGACACCACACAAGGATAAGATTTAACATTCTTTATAAGCAATCGTAAGGTACGGTAGAATGGTACAAGGAGGTCTGGACTCAGGGGTCCCCTCGATATTAGACTCTTGGATGGGAAAGGGGGTAGCGGGACAGTCTTATTACCAATGTGGTAGATGCGATGAGATGATGGATAGCTCACAATCCTCGAGCTCGGCGTTCTTAGGAGGACGGGCCGCGGCAGCGCCAGCAGGTCCCGGGTAGATCGAGGTGGTAACGGTCCGCGGCAGCGCCAGCAGGTCCCAACGAAGATGGTAGTTACAACGGGCCGCGGCAGCGCCAGCAGGTCCCGACGAGGATGAAGGTTGCAGAGGGCCGCGGCAGCGCCAGCGGCAGGACGATAGTTCACAAGGCAGGGCTGCGGCAGCGCCAGCAGTCCATCAAGGATGAGTTCTTCACGGTGTCTCTCGACTCCAAGATACAACTGCCTTCCTGCTCTGGAGCTGCCTCAGTTATAGGTCTGGCGCCCTTTGATGTCCGGACCCTCGCACTTGGAGGTCGGGAGGTCCGGGATGAGGGGAGTCCAGACACCCAGCAGGGGGGTGGAGCCAGCGCCCGGGGAGGCTGGGGGCGATCGGCACCTGGCGGGGGAGAGCCATCGACACTTCTTCTCTCCCATTGACCTGCCGAGTGGGCCGTTCACCTCCTGGGTGGATGGTGGTGCCGGGATGTCGGGGCCTGGCCAGGCCCAGGGTTGGGGTCGAGCTGAGGCCATGCGGCCTCGTGGTGCAGTATCCAAGATGGCGGCCGGGCTGGGCAATGGTGCTGATGGTGGCCCGGGCCCGGGACACCGAGATGTCCGGGGGTAGGTTGTCCCGTAGGGGACGGAGTGTGGGTTGCTTCTGGGGGTAGCATCTGAGGCGCCGGGTCCTGGCTCTGTCATGAGGGGGGGGAGCGAGCCCTTCATGTGGCCTGTTCAACACTCAGGCTTTCGTAGCTGTTTAAGAATACCTGCACAGGGCCAAAATGTCCCACGTATTGCAATAATCAGCAGTCCTTACTACTCTGCAGGAAAGTGGTGAACAAAAAGATTGATAAAGAAGTAAAATTGGGGAGGGTGTCCTGGCCATTAGCAGGATTCCTGTTACCAAGGTTTGTATGCTTCCCACTACATTTGATCCCAATGAAGGAGAAAGGAGAATACAGATTGATTCACAATCTCTAAGCACCAAGGGGGTCTCAGTGAATGATGCCATTGACTCATCCTTATATACAATAAACTATGCATCCTTAAACAGTGCCCTGGCCCTGTTACAGCAGCTTGACCTGGGTGCCCTCGTAGCGAAGGCAGATATCGAGCCAGCATTTTTGCTGCTCCCTGTTCACCCGGATGATTACCATCTCCTGGGTTTCCAATTTTAGGGGCAGTTCTATTATGGCAAATGAATGCCCAAGGAGTGCTCCTGCGCCTATTTTGAGCTCAGTACTTTCCTAGAGTGAGTTTTTCTAGCAAGTGTCAGGGTCCAGGTAAGTCATCCATTACTTGGATGACTTCCTTTTCTTGGGGCAGGTGATACGAATTCCTGCAACAAATTTCTTGCTACTTTCCAATGCCTAATGTCAGACTTTGGGATTCCCCTGGCACACGAGAAAATGGCGGGCCAGCCACAACCTTAGTATTTTGGGGGGTTGAGATCCATTCTCTGGCAGGGGAATTCAGACTCCCAGCAGACAAGTTGGAGGCTCTCTGGTCCTTCCCGGAGGCATGCCTTGAAGCCAGAAGGTCACCCTATAGCAGCTGAAAACCTTATTTGGCCAGCTCACTTTTGCCCTACGGATAATACTGAGTAGTAGCCATAACCCAGACCATTGCAAAAACAACAGTTGATGGACAGAATGCAGAACAATGTCATACATTCATCCCAGTACAGAGATCTGGGCCTAAATCCATCGTTTTTTTGCACTCCACACCACCCCAGTTTAGACATGGCCATATGCAAATCAGCCTTGACCCTGTGCCTCATGGGAACAGTCCAGCCCAAACTGCCAAGCCATGTCTTCCTTGGACCTGAATTAAGCATCCTAGGACCGGTTTCTGGCTATCAGCCTTCATTCAGCCTGGATAGCTTGACTCCAGTGATGTGGAGAGCCTGGGACTCACGTCTGAGTATACCCATCCCACTCGGGGTGACAAATGCAAAAACAACAGTTTGATGGACAGAATGCTGAACAATGTCATACATTCAGGCCTTAGAGAAAGACACCATAGGACTCAACTTTCTGGGGATCAGAAGCTGGCTATGAGAATGTGGCTTTCATTTCGGAACACATTCAATGGAACAAGGGTGTTGCTGGCTCTTTGATGTTCTAGCCAGGCGTTCGGTCTATTCCAGGATGCAGCAGGAAATCTGGGTTTTTGTGCATTGCTTGGGGATAAGTGGTATGCACAACCCTGGCCTCAGCCCTGGTTGGATTCTTTTTTGGTGTGCACATCACTTTTAAGGAACTATTTCCCATTGTGGTGGCCTTGCACATTTGGACCAACCACTTCTATACCCAGTCAGTAATATTTGGTCAGATAATATGGCAGTGGTAGAATGTATTAATTCACAGCGGGCAAAGTGCAAAAAAGCTTGCTGGAAGAACTGGTGTGTTGTGTTTAAAAACATCTTTTTTAAGGTTAAACATGTGCCAGGAGTATTTAATGACACAGGCAATGTTTTGTCTAATTTAAAGTAGCAGGATTTCCGGCACTTCAACCGACCAGCAGAGGCGGAGCCCACACACTTCCCAGGACATCTATGGAACCTTGGAACCCTGCCCTCTCTGAACACGTTACAGCCAGCCTTGCGCCAAAAACGTTGCGAGCTTATGAAAGTGCCTTTTCTGCATACAAGGCATACACCCAGGGTAACACTGAAGGGCTCCTTTCTTCACTTAAGAACTGGCTGGGTTTTCTTGGGCATTTACGGTCACAAGATAAATGTTTCGGCATTGCCTTTTTTTGCAGGGTGGGGGGCTCGACCATTCCCACTCTCTCCTTGCTATGCAAGCCCTTAAGGGATGGGAAAGGCTCGAGGGTGCAAGGATTGATCAAAGGCGTCTCCTGGATGTAGATAAGCTGTGGAGGATCATCGAAGTCCTGCGGGAGGTTTACTGTTCTCCGTTTGAGACTGCCCTTTTTACCTACACCTTCTCCCTGACATTTTACAGGGCCTTTTGAGTCTATGAAATGGTGGAGAGGTCTAAGCAAGACGCACAGGGGGGATCCAGCTCAGCCACTAAGCTTGGGTGGGGGGAGATCTGGTGGTGACCATAACCCACTCTAAGACAGAGCAAGTGGGAAAAGATGACCAGGTCATCTTAAAAAAGGTCACCGGTCTTGTGGGGTGTCTAGTAACAACAGTACTCAATTCCCTCCAGATAAGCACTCAGAAGGCAGTCACTGCCTTGCTCATTCATGTCTTGGTTATCCCATTGACACAATTCCAGTTCACCCAGTTCATGCGCAGAGCCCTACAGGTAGCAGGAATCCAGGGCAACTTCAGTTCACATTCCTTTAGAATAGGGGCAGCAACATATGCGGCTGGGGCAGGGCTTAAAAAGAAAAAGTGGTTATGAGTATAAGCAGGCGGAAGTCAGATTGCTACAAGCGCCATGTATGGCTCAACCTAATGTAGTTATGAACAAATTTCCATTCAGACAGAAGTAATGTAATTTCTTTTCTCCCCAATTTTTTGTATTAGAACATATGGTTCCCACCAGTGTGTGGATCGTTGGTTATCACTTTTTGCGATGGGCAGGGACGGCGTTCTTGCAGGGTCATTTCCATACGTGCAGAGTAGCAGCGGATCGTCATCGTCAATTGATTAGTAGGGGCGGTCTTCGTATGGATGGGCTGCAGCAACTGATGGAGGAATCTGTATTGTGGAGGCCTTCGCTGCCAGTATTCATCTTTCTTCACATTGGTAGCAACGATCTGGCAACCCTGGTCAGGAGGACTCTATTTGAGAATACCCAAGAACAGTCATTGAATGGTCTCACATTATCTCCAGGAGGATAGGGAGGTTCAGTCAGTCTGCCAAGTGTCTCAATGAGTCTCCAAGGTGGTTGAATAGTAGGAGGACGCAGTCATTGAATACCGCCTCCTTAACCCCTTCGATGCTCATGATGAGCTCAGCTCGTCATGAGGCACAGTTGAGCTGTGCTGATGACGAGCTGAGCTCGTCATGAACAATGGTATATCTGCAAATGCAGCACCGGGGGGGAAAACCTCTAGCAGCCAAGGTGTTTTAAGGACAATCTTGCATTGTTGCATTTGGGTAGAATCTTTGTTCCACAGAGATCCGGTTCACTTGCCAGTTCAGGGCACTGAGATTATTCTGGAAAATGTATTTGCTTTCACAGTAAAGCATGTCTCACATCTACCAGAGCATGGAGGGAGCCCTGTTTGGCAGTAACGGACCAGGTCTGTGTCGTAAAAAGAGTTATGGTTGACTACAAAATAGATTACCAACCTTGGAACCAGTTATAAGTGCAGGCAAATCCATGAGAGAGTTGGCCTTAAGCAAATGTCCCAATTGGGGCCACGGATACACAATCTGTAGAGAAGGGCGAGTGGCATCTGCTAATGCAAGGGTCCATAGCCCTATCTTACTCTGCCCGGATGGGTTTTTGAGGGATTTGGAGTTCCAGGTATGGTCCAGCCCATCCTTGAATGGTGGGCAGGGGGATATCTTCATGGGTGACCCTGGCATGGTGAACTATGCAGCTAGGACACCAGCTCGAAGCTGGCCTAGGTTTACTCTATACTGATGGGACCGGTGCATCCGCCTTGCAATGACAAGGAATGGAACCCAAAAGGGTTATTTCCTCTGGGTTCAGGACAACGGATATGGATATTGCCACAAGGAATGGGACCTGAGGGGTGATCAAGCGTGACTCTGCCAATGTACTCCAGGCCTCAATGTGTTGGCTCCTTGCAATGCTCTTGCAGTGTAAATTAATTACAATATGTTCCCTTCATTGCTCTTTTAATGCTTTGTTGGTAGGTTCCATGTCATGTTCATGATGAATAATAAATAACGGCCTGAGAATATGATTTCTCTTAGCAACAACGGCATGGTGTATTTTTGTTTTTGTTTTCAAAGACGGAATGTACAATGCGTGGGCTGATTTGATCCCCCTCCATTGTCTCTGGTGTTTCAAAGTTTTTAAAATGGGCATGGGTGATTCCTTCTAAAAGGCTTTCCATTTCAATTTAATTCTCTTTTTAACTATTCATTGTATTAATCTTGATTATTTTATTCTTTTTAAAAACCATAATTGTATTCTATTATAGGCCTTGAGAATGTATTCTCAATGTATGTACTGCTTTTAAGATATTTATGTATCGAAATAGAGCAAATCACTCACTCACTCACAATGCGTGGGCTGATTTGATTGGGAGTGGGGCGGTTGGAAAACCTGACTGGTCTGGATGCGGCCCCTCACCTGAATATAATGTACAGAAGGGATTTGGTTGCATGTGTAATCACAAAGAAGGGGCGAGGGTCAAAGACAATTTATACTCCGCCACCCCGAGACCCCCGATAGAACACTAGTGTACACACGAAAGGGGTGGGAAGAGTAAATAATAATACCGTATATACTAATGTGGTAAAGGTAAAGCTAGCCCCAATAGGGCAAATCGCTCTATTTGGAAAAACTGCCCTCACTCACATACCGAGGTATGTGACATGCTTCATCATTGGGCCTGCTTACAATACGCCCTGGTGTACCCCACACAGGACGGAGCATAAGGGAGGGGGAAAAAATAATGAATTCCACTTAACACAACATATAGTCAAACAGACTAGACAGACACAACACTTAACACATCCACTGTGGTGAAAATAGTGCAAACACCTTGTGTTTTCAAAACCAAAAAGTGCGACAAAGAAATAGTGCAGTATAGGGAGTGATTTGAGACTGATTAAAGGTGTCAACTAGAAAAACAACTTTATTAAATGTTACTTGGCACCTCTACCAGGATTAAAAAGATGAAAAAACAGAGGATGGGAAATGCCTTCAGGAGATAATTAGGAACCTCAAGGCTTCCCTCCTACCACTGCCAGAGTCAACATGTTTCGACCGCTCTTGATGCTCCTGTATGGTCACTCCAGTCTTCGTCAGGACCGTTGCATTCGGTTTCTCTCGGGGTCCCCCCGTAATCTGGGGGAAAGTTATTACCCCTACAGGGAGGTAGGTCCAAGAAATCCTTACCAATCCTGTGTAATCTATGGAGAGTGTCCCCTTAAGTGCGGGAAAACAATCACGAGTTTATGTGTTACAAACACTCGCACTGGTGTCCGCTGTACAGGACGCCAGAGAACACAATCGTTCTGAAGGATTGTCCTCCGCAAGTCTGGTACGACCCGTGGCACCGCGTATTTGGTTGCATGCACATAAAGATGACAAACATTTCTATCTTTAAAAGCTGGGTTCCATTTCCATTCAAATTTTTGAAACGGGATATTAAACAATCTGAACCTTAAAAAATTATCATAAACATATAGGCAAATTTGTCACTAAGTGTACCCTGCAGAAAGTAGGTGTCAAATACTTAGTTCATATGGTTGTATTGTTTGTACTGTGCCAGGTCAGAGACCCTCTGTTTAAGAGTAAAGTTACCCTGGAGTAGGATTTTCCGTGCTGGTCGATTCATCTGCACCAATGTCTGGGATTTAGGTGAATCATACGTTTCTAAGTATGCTGATAAGGCGTGCAACTCTGAGTTTTAGTAATTTGCTTTGCTTGTCTCCTGATAGTTTACAGGCTGTATTTATGTGGCCCTTTGCATCACCAGAATGTCACTTTTTGTGACGTTCTGTGACACAGGAGCCTGCTCCATATTTACGAGGCAGCACTAAGCCTCTTTTTGTTGGCCTTATGCAGTCTCATAAATATCAGACCCTATCCCGCAGTTTTGTGCGTTAAAGGGGCGTGCAGTGGGTGTTGCTGGCGGCGTTCCCAGCAACATCCATGGCTTTTTGACACTGCCCCAGATTTACGAGAAATCGTCAATCTGAGGCAGTGCCAAAAGCTTACGCCTCTCTAGGGGAAGCGTAAGGAAGGAGAAATATCTTTATTCCGCCTTGTTTTTCCATTTTCTATGAGTCTGCAGCACACATAGAAAGAGGGAAAAGCCTCTTGAGATTGTTTTTGTGCAGTAAGTTTTCCCTTCCTGCACAAAAACAATCATCCCCTCAACTCAGTCACCCTTGCACCATGGTGCAAAGGTGCCCATTGTGCGCCGGCGCAGGCATTCCTGTCCTTTTTTTTTGCCGTAGGGCAGTGCAGCAGGAGGGTTGTTGTATTTTATATTTAGCCTTTGTTCATCTTTGCCTGTGCTGCTGGGCTTGTGTTATACCTGGGCTCGTGGACGTGCGTGTGTTCTACTTCTCGAGCCCACGGTTCTGGGATTCGGCGGTTGGCAGAGGCGGTTTTCCCGGCTGAGGTGGTCGGGTTTTCTTTGTCCTCACTTACTTAATAAATTCTCTTAACTCCATATGGAACTGTCTTCACCTTCCTTTACAATATTTTTGGCAATTATCGGAGAAGTGTCCACAGTGCAGTGAACTATGGCGAACAACCCACCACCAATCAAACCTCCGTGAGATATAGCCTTGATCACTGAACACTCATAGGTACCGAGTTACTGAGCTTTACTCTATTGAGGGAAGGTACGTTACGAGTCTCACCACATTTCCGCCTTGGTTCCAATAGTGCACAATGCAGGGATGAAAGTTCTGTTCCAGTCAACAGTGAAACTTCTCACAGCCTAACTATTTTCATTAAAGCGGCAACACTGTAGTTCTAGGCATTAAAGCCGAAAGGGCAACATACGCTCCAGCGCATGTGCATTGTGGGCAGAGTTGTACAGTGAACGCGCTGACTGTGTTAAAGTGAAAGTCACGCTAGCAATCGTCTGCATCCACTGACTTTTCGTCACTTAAAGGGGCCAGGGCTGGACTGGCCATAGCGGGCACCGGGCAATACCCCGGTGGGCCGCACGGGTGTGGCCGGTTTTGGGCCCCTGGGGGCCGTTTTTGTTACAGGGTCGTTTTTGGAGCATAACTGTAAAATCGGCCCTGTACTAAAATAGGCCAAAAACCAGCCCCGGCAAAGACCTTGGCGGCACCTCCCCCCCTCCCCAGTGGGGATTCTGGGCCGTCCAAGCACTTTGCTAGGTCCGGTTGTGGTTCCCAGTCCGGCCCTGAAAGGGGCAACGCCAAGACTGGGTCCCTCTTAGCTGGATTCTGCAGGCAAGCTACACGTTGTTCTCGGTGATACACACACCTTGTGTTTATTGTGTGCCAAGCCTGGTTTCCATTTCTTGATGCACCTGTCTGGCTATATCCTGTTCGATGACACGCACGCCTCATCATTCTTATGGTGTTTCGCAGTGCTGATTGAATTTATGCTACTCTCAGTGACATACACACACCTTACAAGCAATTGTTATGTTATGTTATGTTAACTCATTTTATATAGCGCACAGCTGTCTCAGCAAAGAGGCGTTCCGGCACTGGTAGCAGTGTAAGTAAAGAAACTAGGGACTAAGGGCCCGATGTAGGTACCAAATACCGGTCGGAAACGGCCGATTTCGGCTGTTTCCGACCGGTATTTGGCCTACTGAGATGTAGGGGACCTTTTTTTGTCCGATTCGGTATTTTACCGATTCGGTAAAATTACCGAATCGCAAAAATACCGAATCGGTAATTTTACCGATTTTTTAAATTTGGGATGTAGGTGGGACTACTTTCAGTCCCACAGGCCCTTCAGATTCGGTATTTTAACACCCAATTGGGTGTTAAAATACCGAATCCAGGTGTGCATGCACATGTGTGCATGCACACCTATGCCATGTGACAGACAGACATGCCCTTAGGGCATGTCTGTGTGCCACATGGCTCACATGCCTTTTTTTGGGGTGCTGGAGGGTGTCAAAGTGACACCCCCTGCACCCTTGCACAAATCGGTAATTACCGAATCGGTAATTACCGATTCGGTAATGCCCATTGATTCCTATGGGCTTCAAGGCCCATAGGAAGCAATGGGGGATACCGAATCGGTATTTACAGAATCGGTAAATACCGAATCTTACAGATTCGGTATTTACCGAATCTGAAATACCTACATCTCCCCCCCTCTAATTTACCACTTCATAAATACCGATTCGGTATGATTCGGTATTTATGAAGTGGTAAATGTAGATTTACCTACATCGGGCCCTAAGCCACATAAAAAAGGTAGGTTTTGGTAGCCTTTCGAAATGTCAGCGGGCTATCCAGACAGCGAATCTGAAAAGGCAGGGAGTTCCACAATTTGGCCGCTAAACAGCAAAAGGACCGTCCCCCAGCTCGGAGACGCTTCACTCGAGGGACAGTAACCAGATATTGCCCTCCAGAGCGTAACTGGCATGTAGGTATGTATGGTACCATCAAATTGGACAGAACCTCAGGGAATGAAAGTTTAAAAAATGTTAAAGTCATTCACAGGGTGTTAAATTAGATCCTTATGGTCATAGGCAACTAACGTCGAATAGCCCCCGTCGCAGAGCAGCTTCTGGGAAGCCTCAGCAGAACTCGGGCTGCCGCATTCTGAACTCGCTGCAGACGAATCACCTCTGCCTTATTTGCCCTTAAAAAGAGAAAATTTGCATGGTCCAGTCTAGACAAAATGGCCGCCTGGTCTATCATCTGGCGGGCAGATGAATTGAAGAACCCCAACAAGGGCCTTGATCCCCGGAGTAGGCCAAAGCAAGTGCCTGCTACTTTCTTAGTGTGCTCTTGAAACCTAAGAGTGGAATCCAACCATACCCCAACATTTTTTAATACCAACTTGGGGGTAGGAGCACTACCCAAGGTCTTGGGCCACCATTGCTCACTCCATAGCACCTTATCTCTCCCCACCAACAACACCTTGGACTTATTGGTGTTAAGCTGAAGGCAGTTGGTGGTCATTGACACCACGATTGCTGCCAGGCCGCTCCGCAATTTGGAGATGCCCCACATAGGGTCGTCGGAGAGGACCACCACCAACTGCGTATCATCCGCATACAAGACTATGGTAAGATCATTGTCCCTGGCCACCGCAGCTAGGGGTTGAGCGTGCAGATTAATTAGTACTGGGCTCATGGCCGAGCCCCAAAGAACACCCTGCCCGATGGACTGGGCGCGGGAGAGAAAGGGAGGGGCAGTTACTTGAAATGTTCTGTCCGACAGGAAAGATCTAAACCATTCCAAGGCTAGGCCAACAACACCAGCCTCTTCCAGACGATGTAAAAGGATCCGGCGGAAGACCATGTCAAACGCAGCACTTAGATCAAGCAGCATCAGTGCTGTGGTGTGCCCAGCATCCAGAATGGTCCGCAGATGTTCAGTCACAGCAAGGAGAGCAGTCTCCATGCTGTGACCAGGGCGGAAGCCATTCTGGGACTGATCCAAGAAGCTTTTGTTATTCAGAAAGCACGTGAGGGTGTTATTGGTGTGTGCCTCAGCAATCTTAGCTACCCATGGCAATAACGGTAATTTTGCAGGATCCAGCGTGGGTTTCTTGAGTAGAGGGACTACCCTTGTCTGCTTCCACAGCTTAGGGACAACTGCTGTGGTAAGGGAGGTGTTAATTACCTGGCACAATCGTGCAAGAAGCATAGGTAGGGAATCCCTAAACTGGGCCGGCTTTAAGGGATCTGTAGGAGAGCCAGATTTAACTTTCCCACTTAGTAGGAGAAACTCATGCTGTGAGATGGGAGGGATGGCTGCCAGAGTATGAATGGGAGGAGGGCAGTGCAAAATAGCAAGACCAGTAGTATCCACAGGAAAAGACCAATAAATGGCCTCCACCTTCTTCACAAAAAAAGTAGCCAGGCCCTCATACTGCTGGCCAGACGTGATCACAGAAGTAGAGGAGTCTTTCCCACTTTTAAGATCATTAAGTTTTTAGAAAATACACTTGGCTGGATTATTGCTAGGATTAATTTCATTGGTGAAGTAGGCAGCCCGTGCAGAGTGTTTTGCATCCTGGTAGCATTTCTTGGACACAGTGTCATAATCCCTTCTCCAGGTCTCTTCCAGTTTTTTACTGGATTTGCGTATGGCGGCCAGAGAATCATTGAACCAAGGGTTAGAATTAGAGCAATGGCCCTTAGACCATTTAGCTGGAATGAGGGAGTCTAAATCATGGAGAATCCAGTCGCAAATTCCTTCGTACAGCAAATCGGGGTCACTATACAGAATAGGAGGACTATGTTGCAATAGGGTATGTAAATCCTCCAGATTCAATCTATGCCAACAGTGTCTAAAAGAAGCCTTTGGATCAGCTCTAAACATAGGCTCAGACAGCGGAAGAGACATGGAGACCAAAAAATGGTCAGACCAGCACACCGGACTTGGTGTCTTAACAGTAAGGGAAGGGATGTTGGAAAAAACGGGATCAAGCAGGTGACGAGCAATATGAGTAGGGCCAACAACGAACTGACTTAATTGGCAAAGGAGAAAATCTGCAAGTAAGCTGCTAATTTCAGGGTCAGAAGAGCAGTCAAAATGGAAATTCAGATCTCCTACAATGCTGAAGTTAGCTGCAGTCAATGCCAGGGAGCCAATGGCCTTGATAGGAGTGGGTTTAAACTTCAACGCTGGCCCAGGGGGGCGATACACTAACAGACTTTTCATGGTATAGTAAGCACTAAAGGAGATTCCGAAGCGAACGCATTCGCAGCCAATCACAGCCTCTCTTTTTACAAATGAACAACGGTAGCAAGATTTAGAAATAACAGCGATGCTACCGCCTCTGGATTCCCTATTTAGAGTCAAGATACTAAAACCCAGCGGGAGAGCTAAACCAGGTTCAGCCACCATAACATCGGAAAGCCAGGTTTCAATTACTCTCTATATAAGTGTTCTCATATAAATAATGGTGCATATTGCTTCACCTTCAGCGATGACATGCACATCATAATGGAAAGTCTGTTTTTGTGACAAGTTGATAGTATAAATCAAAGTACGGTGACACATACTCCTTCTACCAGTGTGTACTGTAACCTCCCTATGGTGATACACACTCCTTATAGTTCTTGATTACATAATGTGTAATGTCCTCACTGTGTCTATTATCTGTGCTAGCTTCTGGATATTTTCACAATGGAGATTGCAAATTCAATTTCAGCACCACCTCCTTTCCTTATGTCTGCGGGGGAACCCTCCATGGAGTGGGAGGATTGGTGCGACTGCTTCGATATAATATTCTAGCACTTGATGGTACTAAGTTTTCTGCAGTGCGCAAAAAGGCGTTACTATTAAGTGCCTTAGGGAAAGAGGGGTAACATGTTTTTAATATCTCCCAGCTTCAAGTGAGGAAGTTGATGCTGTTTATAAGGATGCCATTAATAGGCGACTTACTAGCTTTGCAAATTAAGAAAACATAGTCATACGTAGACATAAGATTTATACTCAACATCAGATGCCTAATGAGACTCTTGATGCGTTTGTGTTGAGGTTGAGAGAATTATCCACTAAATGTCGATCTGGCCCAATGCAGGAGGAAATGATCAGGGGCCAACTTATAGCGCAGTACAGCAAGAAAGCTCAAGAAGGCTTGTGAAGGGTTGTGGGCGGCTAGGAATCCTACTTTAAAAGAAGCTATAACCATTGTTAAGGTTGTTGAGGAGTCAGAGAAGTGTCTGAGGGAGATGGAAACCATTCAACAAGATTAAGGGTCTGAGGTTGCTGTCTCACAAATTAACACTGAAGAGGTGTATGCCATATGCACTAAACAAACTAGGGGCATGGTTAGTTGTGGCAAAACCATTTCTTCCAAGGCTTCAACTGTGACCTGGCAAAATGGCAACAACTGCATGTGCCACAGGCGCGGTAGCACCTTTCATCCTGCAGATTCCAAGAATTGCTCTGCCAGTAGAAAGGACTGTCTCAAGTGTGGGAAAAAGGGGCATTATGCACACATGTGTGAGGTCACAAGTAAGAAAGTAGCAGTGGTACATGATGAGGAGGACAACAAAGTGAAAGTCATGGTTGTCAAGGGTGATGGGGTGAATGTTATGATGTGGGTAGGAGCAGAATTCATCCCATAGCTGAATTCACATTAAATGGGCAAGTGTTATCAATAATGGTGGATACTGGTTCTATATACACAATAATTACCATATCTTTATGTCATTCTCTTTGGAAGGATGCTAAATTGCTACCATCAGATGTCATCCCGAGGGGTTACCAGGGTGCTAATATTGGTTTCTGGGTTACTTGGAGGAGCAGATTGCTTTTGAAGAAGGTCAACTAAAGGTAAAGTTCATGTTGCTCCTGAGGGTCTGGCCATTCTAGGCTGGCTTCGCCAGTATGATCTCAACATTGGAGTTGACCATAGGGCTGAACAACCTATGATGTGCATTAATGCTAATGACATTCAACGTTTTTAACGTGTACATGCTAAAGTTTTTGATACAGTCTTGGAGGAGGCTGTTAGATATCAACTGAGAGAGGATGCTGTTCCTGTCAAGCATTGAGCAGGAAGGATACCTCTGTCTGCAAGGGCTCAAGTCAAGGACATCATAAAACGAATGCTTGACTATAACATTATTGAGACTGTGGAGGCTGGGGAGTGGTTGTCTCCGGTTGTTGTTTCTCAAAAGCAAGATGGCTCTCTTCGTTTTGTGGATTTAAGTAGACTAAGCAAGGGTGTTATCATGGATAGATTTCCTCTCCCAAACATTAATAAGATCATTCTGAGCCTGGCTGGAGGTCAAGCGTTTTCCAAACTTGATTTGCGCAGTGCGTATCATCAAATCAAACTTCATACTGATTCAAAGAAGTATACCTCATTTATTACGACAGAAGGCATGTATCGATTTAACAGACTTCCTTTTGGTCTGTGTGCAGCAAGAAGTGCTTTTCAACAGATTATCATTCATATTTTGAAGGTAATTGATTGTGTGGTATTCTTTCAGGATGACATTTTGATTGATTGCCTGAGTACCAAGGATCACAACTCCCTCTTGGGTCAAGTGCTGTCCCGTTTGTCTGCTGCTGGTTTGATTTGGCCTAAAGACAAATGTGCTTTTTTGTGGATGAGGATGACTATCTAGGTTATTATGTTACGAAGGAAGGCATTCGACCTAAACATGATCTGGTCAGTGCGAAAGTAAATCTGCAGGGGCTACCCGTCATTTTAGGGTCTTTCTGCGGGGTATTGTGTTTACCCTTGGGTTGGATCATAAGCCATTACTTACATTTTTGGGTCCTGATGGCTTTAGGGCTTGCTCTGCAGACTTGCTCGCTTAGCAGTTGCTTTGCAAGATTTTGTGTACAAAATAGAATATTTACCTGGTTGGTGTAACAGTGTTGTGGATTGTTTGTCCAAATTGCCTGATACAAAGGCTGTTGCTTCTGATTTGATCACAGAGACTGTTGTTGCCACTTTCGGGGATCTCACAGAGAATCTAGGTAGTGCCATGTCGAGATAGGAGTGGATAGAAGGTTTGCGTAAATACAAAATTCTTCCTGGCGTGGTAAGAATGATTAGAGAGAGGGTTTCCAGGGAAAGTACTGTGTCACCTAGTCTCAGACCCTTTGTGCAGCTACAAGATCAATTATCCACACAAGGGGATTATGTTGTGTTAAGGGGCAAAGATATATGCCACCTGAGTCTGTGAGGAATTGTGTAATTGCCTTAAGTCACGAAGGTCATTTAGGCCAAAGAATGACTGGAAAATGTTTGAAAGAGAGATTTTGGAGGCCTGGAATGGATGTTCAAGTTAAGGAGTGGGTCAAGAACTGTGACAGTTGTATGGAATCTGGGAACAGGCTGCGAGTGGAAGTGGACAAACCGGTTTCATCTCAGCATGTTGTTGGTGTGGAAGGTGTCTGGCAAAAAGTTCTTGTGTATTTTATTGGCACTTTCAATGAACTACATGATAAGGAGAAGCTTGCTTTGGTGTTGGTGGATTCGGCGTCGAGGTGGGTGGAAGTGGCTTTTATGAGGAACATTAATACGGAGTTCACCATTAAAGCCCTCAGTGAAGTGTTTTGTAGGGGGGGTAATCCAGCAACTCACCTCCAAGGAAATGGAGCAATATTCTGTTAAAATTGACTTGAAACATGTGTGTACTTCCATCGTACAATCCACAAGGGAATGGTGTGTGTGAAATAATTAACAGATTTGTGAAGGGCACGATGCAATTAGCATTACCAGCAGGTTCTTTTGTTCAACATCAAAGTAAAGAAATTTTGTGGGCTTATCGCACCACGGCGCATCACGGAATGATGAAATCTCCTTTTGACCTTATGAGGGGTAGGCAAGCTGGTGCAAAAGTGGTTCCCGCTTGGGTACTCATGAATTTACTGGATGGTCCTCTATGTCCGTGTCATCACACGGTTAAGGTGGATGGAGCGTTGACCATACAAACACTTGCCCCCAGTCAACTGATCTGGGTTTAATCCATCACCGTTCTTTAGCCCACTCCGCCACCCCAGTTCAGACATGGCCATATGCAAATCAGTCCGACCCTGTGCCTGATACGCTCTGTCCAGCATCCCCTTTTGTATCGCTTTGTTTGTCCTAAGTTGGCAGGGTATGCTCAGATGTGAGTCCCTTGCTCACTTGGCCACTGGATTCAAGATAGCCTGGCTGATGAGGATTATGAATTTGAAACCGGTCCCAGGATGCTTGTTTCTGGTCCAGGGTAGACATGGCTTGGCAGTTCCGGCTGGACTGTTCCCATGAGGCACAGGGTCAGACTGATTTGCATATGGCCATGTCTGAACTGGGGTGGCTGAGTGAGCTAAAGAACGGTGATTGATTAAACCCAGATCAGTTGACTGGGGGTGAGTGTTTGATTTGCTCAAATGCTCCGTCCATCATCCCCTTTTGTTTCACGTTATATTGTTATATACATTTGAACAACCAGTGCAGAATTCTGTTTGTGGTAATGGTATTACTAATTTTTCTTCTGTTCAATTCCTTAGTTTGTTGAGAAGGTGCCTGGCAAACAGCTCCTCGCTGAAATCTAGGCATGCTTTAAATCTGAAGCTGATTGCATCTTGCTTTTGGCCCTTTTTGTTAATTGGATGCACTATTGCACCTTTCTAAGAGAATGTAACTTTCCCAGACTTGATTACATAAGAAACAAGCATTTGCAATGCAATAGGTTTTGCATTACTGAAAGTTTGAGCTAATGGCGTTGCAAAAGTAAAGCACTGCCAAGAGCCCAAACTTTCATTAATGCAACACTTATTGCATTGCAAACTCTTGTTTGATAGATGTGTCCTGGCTGTAAGTGTCACCAATGAACGGAAAGAAAACACAAGGAGATGATGGACGGAGTTCTGAAACTTTTCAGACCCTTTCCCCCAGTCAAAGATCTGAGTTGAATGCATCCTCGTTCTTTAGCTCACTTCGCTACCCCAGTCAGACACAGCTATATATGATTCAGTCTTTACCCTGTTTCTCATGGGAACAGTCCAGCCTTAACTGAAAAGCCATATCTTCCCTGGACCAGAAACAAGCATTCTGGGACTGGTTTTGGGTTAACAGCCCTATTCAGCCAGGCTAGCTTGAATCCAGTAGCAAAGTGAGCAAGAGAACCACGTCTAGGCATACCCTGCCAACATAAAGTGAACAAAGCAAACACAAGGAGATGATGGACAGAGTACTGAAACATTTCAGGCACTCACAGATCTGGGTTATATTCCTCACAGTTCTTTAGCTCACTTCACCACCCCAGTTCAGACACAGCTATATGCAAATCAGTCTTGACACTGTGCCTCATGGGAATAGTCCAGCCCCAACTGCCATGCCATGGGATGAATCTGTCATCGCTCTTTAGCTCACTTCGCCACCTCAGTTCAGATACAACTATATGAAAATTAGTCTTGCCTGTACAGTCCTGCCCCAACTGCCAAGCCATGCCTTCCCTGCACCATAAACAAGCATCCTGGGACCAGTTTCGGGCTAAGAGCCATCATCAGCCAGGCTACCTCGAATCCAGTGGCAAAGTGAGCAAGGGACCCACGTCTGGGAATACCCTGCAAAATTAGGGTGAACAAAGCAAACATAAGGATATGATGGACGGAGCGCTAAAACATTTCAGACACTCACCCCCAGTCACAGATCTGGGTTGAATTCCTCACAGTTCTTTAGCTCACTTCACCACCCCTGTTCAGACACAGCTATATGTAAATCAGTCTTGACACTGTGCCTCATGGGAACAGTCCAGCCCGAACTGCCAAACCATGTCTTCCCTGGACCAGAAACAATCACCCTGGGACTGCTTTCAGGCTAACAGCCATCATCAGCCAGGCTAGCTTGAATCCAGTGGCAAAGTGAGCAAGGGACCCACGTTGGGGCATACCCTGCCAACTTAGGGCGATCAAAGCAAAGACAAGGAGATGATGGACGGAGCGCTGAAACTTTTCAGACTCTCAACCCAATCACAGATCTGGGTTGAATCCTTCATAGTTCTTTAGCTCATTTCGCCACCCCAGTTCAGACACAGTTATATGCAAATCAGTCTTGACATATTGCCTCATGAGAACAGTTCAGCGCCCTTGGAAAGAGAAAAACACCTTGTTGGATTGTTTCTGTGCAGCAAGGTATGCCTCCCTGCTCAAAAACAATCCAGCCTCCAATGCAGGTATCCTTGCACCATGGTGCAGGGTGCCTGTGTTAGCGCTAGACTGCACTGAGTGCTCCAGCGGAGAGGGAGAGAAGATACGTAGTAGAAATCGGTAAATATTATGCCTTCCTGTCCTTCCATTTGGCGGAGTAGGGGGGCATAAATATACGCAAAGCGCTCTTAGCGCTTTTTTATTTATCACCGTTTATCCCTGTATTATATCGCCATGTTAGAGCATTATTTACAACGCGTTTCCCCAGAGCAATATAATTACCAGCGATAGCGGGGAAATCGCCGTTTTGCAGGGAACATTGCTGGTTTTCCAGCGATGTTCCCTGCAAAACGGTGTTAACCTTGCTGATAGGACCCTGTGGTTGTATCAGCACAGTCCACCCCCTATGTTAAGCACCCCTGTTGACTGGCTAATTCTCCCACCTGCCTGCATGGAATTCCAGCCACCAGAGAGCAGCAGAGAGCTACGGTAGCAGAGAGCAGTAGCAGTGTGGCGAGGCGAGGTCCGGGAGCTGAAGTGCAGTGCTCGCGGACCCGAAAACGCCAAAAAATCGCAGAATAATCGCTGGGAAGAGGCGCTGACTACTGGGAGTGTAGCGCTGCCCGGGGACGGGGGGCCGACAGCTACAGTGCAGTAGCTCATCTGATCCCTTACGGACCTTCTCTGCACTCTCCGCATTTGTAGCGGCTTGCGGCTTGGAGTAGCCTGTGGCCAAACATAGGATAGGAAGCCAGGCAGCTGTGAGCAGTCTGAAGATTCAGGCCGCTACCGGCCAAGTGGTTGCGGTGTGCTCGGCTGAAGCCCCTCTAATCCCCCCAGGGCTTCAATGCCTTAAAGCACTTCAGGCCCCATAACCTCAGGAACGAGGTCGGCTCCGGACCAGACCGGATGGAAACGGTCCCGGAGGTCTGTAAGTTGCCGCAGAATTGGGTATTAGCGGTACCGGACCGGCGGGGCCACCAAGGCTAAGGCAGGACTGGTTGCTGAGGCCAACGCCAGCACAGGCCTCAGGCTCCAAGGTCGGGGAGCTGGGAGCTGGGAAGGAGCTCCCTTACTCCCCCGTGCTATTTAACCAGCCGATCACCGTCCTCTAGGTTCTGGGAGTGCAACGAGCCAGGTGAGACTGCAATAGCTGGGGAAAAGCTGGGGAAAACTAGAAGGAGGCAGATGCAGCAGCCGAGGCAGTGAGGTAGGCAGGGGGGAGGAAAGGACGCAAAATGGGAGCAGAGTTGAACCAGTACGCTGTTTCCTCTGTCCCCTCTCAAGAACAGTGAATACCGTGCACTGTAATTAATTCAATTCTATGTAATTAACTACACCAAGATAACTCAGCCGCCAAGGACCTTCCAAAGGAACCTCCAATAGCCAGAGGTGTCAGAGACAGAGAAAAAAAAAAACTCTAGACACCAGGCACCACTATATATAATAAAAAAGCGAGAGCAATTAATTAGATAATTAGTTACAGCTCCTGAGAAAGCGCTCAGAACATAAGGCACAAGCTGGACCTACCAAAGGGAAAAGCTTATCGTCCGCCAGCAGGGGGCGGTTGCGGAGTGTGTGCCTATATAGCTAATGGAGGCCACCCGATTAGGTTGGGCGCAGCCTGTGGGGCGCCAGTGAGGTCTGCTTGCCTAAAAAACTATAGAGTACAAAGAAACATAATCGCCCAGTCAACCAAGTGTGCGTACAAGGAGTCCATGGGGAGCAGCGGATAAGAGACCAAGGAGAGCAGCGGACGAAGGGGCAGAGCTTCTCTGATAAATTGTGACAAAAGCAGACTCTCCTGCTACAGAGCACACATGACCCCACATGTTCTAATCTGTAGACAATTTTCAGTGGCCCGGGTTCAACCACAAACACAAATAATCAGGTAAATAGACCTGAGTGCTGCTAGTGGGGACAATACAACCAAGCATCCCTGTGGCACAATTTGAGGAGCAATTTAGGTTTTATTGAATACAATAGGGCACAACTGATGAATCTTAGACACATTTATTTCTGACATCCAATTTGATTATCACCAAGGACAATAATCAGTGAGCAGGGCGCCATGAGGTCAGGTAGAGTGCGAAGGGCCCCAATAAAAGCAAGATTACAGACCAAAGCAACAAAACGGAAAAATGATAGCAAGAGTGCGCAAAGAGACGCTAGTTCATTTGATTCTGAATCTGACAACTACAAGATAAAACGAGAAAGACTGGATGAGATAAAGGAAAAGCCATTGGCAAGAAAGTTCCCCAATCCTCACAACACTTTATATTTTAATGCTACAACCAATTATGACTTCGTCAGCCAAGAAGGGAGTAACCCATCTTTAACCACAACAACTGGAACAGCCAACATGAGACAGGGGCCAGATGATCAGGCACCAGAAGATCAGTCCTTAATTCAATTCAATTCAAAATATCTGTATTCGATTGTTTCAGTGCAATCATAAAAGTACAGATAAAATATCATAAATACATGGTTATATAAGATACACATGTTCATTATATTCATTTAAAACCAATAAAAAAGGCGAAAACAGTTTCATTTATAAAGTGCAAGTTAAATGTCCCTACGTTTCCTGATAATTTTTTAAAAACAAAGTTGTTGTTGCTACAGATACATGATTATCTAGGGCTTGAATACTGATCATCGCCACACGACAATGACGAAGTCCTAGTTCTCTTAATAAAGGCAATAAAACAGTTTTCCTCATTTCATCATATAATTTACAAAAAAGAAATACATGAATGGTACTCTGGGGGGAGATGTTATCGCAAGGGCAGAAAGGTAGATCGTGCGTCCAGTTATTGATTGTAGGAAAACTAACCAGTCTGTGGAAGATGTTAAATCTGAAGCGTGTAAGCAGAAAACGCTCATAATTGTTTGTTACATGGATTAAATAGGGCTGAATCTTAAAAGTTGCTAAAACCAGTTGATGCTGCTGGATAGAGGATTTTAGGACCTCCTCGGCAGTCCTATTGGAATCCAAAAGGGCTAAACACTCTTTCTTCAGATCTTTTCGTGGAGTTGCTGAGATATCAGTGGGATTTAATAAGTATTCTTCGCTCCCAATATCTTTAAGGAAATTAAAAACATACTTCACCCATGGGATTTTTGTAGCACCATCCAATTTCAGAATATCTGTCAGGACATCTCTGTTTAGGTGTGTCGCTTCTTGGGTCCAGACTCTATGCTATAGTAAAAATGGCTCTATTTTGATGAGATCAGTAATGTAACAAAGGCCAAGTTCTTAGTGACAGTTGAAATTAGATGAGCTTTTGGGAAGTGCCAGTATGTATTTTAAAAAGGAATTTTCAGGAACCTGTATGGGTGCGGGGTTAGCAAAACCCCAGACCCCACTGCAATAGGTAGCGCCGGCTACACACTTGTAAATTTTAGTCAATTCCACAGGGGGTCTAGTTCCTAGCTTACTGGAAAAGATTTTGAGAGTGGCAGTAGATCTTAAGAGCTCAAGCTTTTTAACAGAAATAGCTTGAGACCACGTCTCATTTTGAGCGAAATGTATCCCAAGATAGGAAAAGTGTTTAGCAAATTCCAATTTTTGCCCTGCTATGAAGATTGGTCTCTTGGATTTATTTTGTTTGCCACAATACATAGTGAAAGTCTTTGATGTATTGACTTTCAGGCCCAACTCTTTCATAAAGCGGCAGAAACTGGGTCGACCATGCGATGTAAGCCCACCTGAGTACGTGCCATGAGTACAGCGTCGTCAGCGTACAAAAGTGCTGGTATTGGGTGGCCGCCTACAAAGGGAGGATCCGAACTATCTTTGCACAAGACACCTGCCAGTCCGTTTATGTACAAGTTAAAAAGGAAGGGGGCCAGGACACAACCCTGCCTGACCCCGCTCCTGATTGGTATTGTGTCCGTGCGCTCTCCGTTTAGGCCAAAACGTACGCGGGCCGACGTGTTACTATAAAAACGTTTAAGATAATAAATATTATTGGATTCAACCCCAAGATGTTCCAGTATAGACCACAGTTTAGAGTGTACCACACTATCAAAAGTGGCCGAGAGATCCACAAAGGCCAAAAACAAGTTGCCCTGTTTTGCCCTCGTGTATTTCCGACCAACATGAGCAGATTCAAACCCTGCTCTACTGTCCCCAGACCAGGGCGAAAGCCATACTGGTGATCAGACAGGACAGAGTTTTCCTCAGCCCATTCCAAAAGTAGGTCTAGAATAATTCTGCCCGCAATTTTAGTAAAGGAGTCCAGTAGGGAAATAGGCCTATAACAGGCAGGATCCTGTCTATTTCCCTTTTTGTAAATCGGGATAATTACAGATTCCACCCATGTGGGCAGGAATTCAGCAACGCAACTAGTGTTGAGCACCTGAACCTGAAGGGGCGCCCACAGAGCTGGAATACTCTTAAATAGGTCTATTGGAACCCCGTCTGGCCCAGGCGCCTTTGCGCCCTTGCTTCTACTCAGTGCCTTTTCCACCTCCTCCAGTGTAAAATACAAATTACTATTAAGGGGATAGTCGTCAAGGGAGGTCGAAGACCCCACTTGACCTTCTTCATATTCTTCTCCTTCGTAAACTCTTTCGAAGTGGCTGACCCAATCTGAGTTGCAGATAGCAATATCTATTTTCGGACCAGTCTCTTCAGTAAGGAAGGGAGTTCGCACAATTTTCCAAAAACTCACACTGTCGTTTGTTGTGGAGGCTGTATGAAGAGCTTCCCAAGCTTCGGCTTTCAGAGTGTTTTTCCTATCTTTAATTGCCTCTTTATAATCTTTCCTAAGTCTGCGAATTTCCTCGGCTGATCTAGGATTATTATGCAGGGCCTTTTTTAGAGTTGCATAAGCCTTGGTGCATCTAGAGTCAAACCATCCTCCCTCCTTCTTCCTATTCTTGAATTGCCTAGTTAGGGAGTTTTTAATTTCATTCGATATTACTAGGAAGGATGCGAGGCAAGTTTCAGGTGATAGATCGGTCTCTAGACACTTATTAATTTCTAGTGAACATTTTTCAACCACTATTTTAATTATCTCTGCCTCGTTTATCATGGCCCATTTTAAAGTATACCCATTGGTTTTGCCAATTGCCAAGTCAGCATCTAAGCTATTGCATTCTCTATTGTTAATTAGTATTGGGGCAGTAGGTAGCAAAATAGACAGGCATAATGGAAAGTGGTCACTCAACGCTATATCAGGAACATTAAAGGAGTGGATTCTGTTGCTGCTGTTATTAGAAATAGTGATAAAATCTATAGTTGTAGAACAACCTCTACCAGAAAATGTTGGAACTACTATCTGAGCAGAAATGCACATTTCATTAACCCTAAGTCAAAGTTGGCTAACAAAGAATTCAATTGATCCCCTAGAAAATTGTGCTTAAAATGAAGATGTCCCTTGCCTTCATCCCGTGCTAGGCCACACCTGTTATCCATAGTTAATTCACACAAATTACAGTTAAAATCTCCTAACATGATTACCATCAGTTTCTGTTTAAACATTTTTTCTTGCTTAAGTATAACCTTGGTCAGTTTCCTCAAGATACTCGTAACATCGTCAACAGGAATACTGTTATATATATTAACCACAACAATCGGAGAATCACAACCCATATCAAGAACCAAAATTTGAAAGTCAATATCTTTAACAGGTTCGATAATTTTCCCACACTTTAGTTTGTTAGATAAATAAATACTCAAACCACCCTTAGGTCTCCCATGGGGGACGGCTACAGCTGGGGTACAAAATGTTCTATAGCCGTTCAAGTGCACTGGTTCCAGGGTCCATGTTTCTTGAAAACTAAGCAGGTCTTGCAATTAAACGAAATCCCTCCAGATAGGGTGATCAATTTTAGATCTAATACCAGCTATGTTCCATGATGAAATTTTGAGAATGGGTGGATCTTTCGAAGGGGTAGACAAGGCTACTGGGGACAGAGGGTTAGGGCTAACATGTAAAGGGGGGACTAGCTGGTTGTCCCCCCACCCCGTGTTCTCTTCTGTCGCCAGGCCTCCCCCCCGAACTGCCCATCTGTACACTTAGTTGACACTGATAGTGATGTATTCTCCACATATACAGCTATGTTTTCCCTTGTGCAGAGTTCATAGTAAGAGTCTTTATCTGTACCTTGGACAATGGGGTTAATAGTAGTTAACCCCAGTCAGTCAATGTTTTCCAGACCGCTAACAGTGTCAAAATAATTAAATGTAGGAATTCCATAGCTTCTAGCCCATGGCTCTTCTGAGTTCCTAATCGGGTAACAGACGGGGGCAATGCGTCTATTTGGTCGAGGAGGAGGGTAAAAGTAGCCAAGGGGAAGAGTATTGACAAGATGTGTGTCGTAAATTCCCATGGCCGCTCTCTCCATCAGTTGAGGGGATCGAAATGATAAGACTACACAATCAGCCCTCAGTGTTTTAGTTGAAGTGCCTATCCATCTTGCTCGTCTTACCATTTTAAACTCTGAGAAAAGATGGATTTTAAGTCCTACCCTGGATGACAAGAAGTGAAGGGATTTATTTCACAAAGTTGCCCAATTTTCATCTGTATTAGGTGAAAGTGGAGGTACGTTTGCCAAGACCACAGTATACAGTGTTGCTTCTGGTGGGAGATTTAAATTAAAGAGGTTCGGCGTTACTCCTTCCTCAAATTGATCTTCTGATGTTCTATGTTTGTGAGGTGGTATGAGCGAAGATGCATTTCGGGCCACAGAAGGTGAGTCAACGGGCCCCTTTTCATGGATAATATTATCTCTTCTTGAAGTACTGTGATCAGGTCGATCAATGGATTTTGAGTTGATGTGTTTAGTCTTAGCTAGCACTTTGGATGGGGCTGATGTTTTAACTGGAGCTACCCCTTTAGGTGGAGCTGGCACTTTTGCAGGAGCTGGGGTGCCAGTTTTAGAACAAGCAGCACTAGGGTGAGGTAGGGGCTTAGTCTTGCTTGGTGACAGCTGTTTATCAAACTTACCCTCAATGTTGGTTAGCCTCAATTCTATGTCTTTGACCTTTAACGTAATCGGTTCCAGAAAAGTCATTAAAAGAGTTTCCATTCATTGCCAGAATGAATCATCTATTAGGTCCCTGTTAATGACTAAGTGGGGGACAGTCATTGGCTGGCCATTATCCTCACTTACACTACTCCCATTTGGATTTCCTGGGGCTTTGCTCTCTTTCGATTTAGTATTCTTTTTATGAGTTTTGTTAGGCTTACTATGTTGCCTTACTCTAGCGGAGTGTTTTTGCTTAGATCTGGCCTTCTGTCCTCTAGTTCTTACACAGGGACTATCACTAATATTTAGGATGGAAGTTGGACTCTCTAGAGTATCGTGTCCCTCGTTTTCTAAATTCTCCTCATTTAGAGGAGTAGAATCATTGTTGTGGTTGCTGGAATGTAAAGAGGGAGTTACAGATAGTCAGGTAGTTGAGGGCAGTAGGATATTAACATCCGTTGAATCCCTAAGAGGCCTATCATTCGTCGGTGTTATGCTATTTCTTCTGGGTAAAGCAACAAATGAGGGGGCTAGTAAGGATTCCTGGGAGTTGGTGGTTAACATAGACATGTTTGGATTAGGTAAAAGGGGAGGGAGGCCAGGTGGCAGAGAGAAACGTCTTTCTGTACTTTCAATAGCAGAGGCGACCACCCCAATTGTCTGCTGCAGCATTCGATCTATTGCTGTAAGTGTCGGTAAGGGGGGGTTGACAGTAGCTTTAGACTTTCCGGTGGTAGGAGTATTTTTCCCCATGTTTTTAAGTAGTTGATCTAGGTTTATATAAAAGAATAATACACTAAGCAAAATATAACTAATACCTTATACTAAGAAGGTACATGTTACTACAGTGATTGCATCAAGAAAATAATAAGAACAAAGATAATACGACATTAACATGAGAAGTCAAATGAGTAATAGTTACTTCTGTGTGAGCCGCAAAGTGAAGCTATTGGGATTGTAGGTCGAAGGGGGGGGTGGCCCAGCCCAGCCTCGGCCAGCCCCGGACGGCCACAGACGGCCCGCCCTTTGCCCGGGCTTAGCCCCGGGCGGTCCCGCGTGCTCCCGCGATGCGGGGGGTGAGAGACCTTTTAGTGCGCCCCCGGGCGCTCTAGTGACGGCGTGAGGGTGCGCCACCGCAGGCGCTAAAATGAGACAGGCGGTGGCGGGAGGACTCGCGGTGCAGGGCGCTGACGGGTCCCATGAAGCAGAAGAAAGTAGGTTCTGTAGACTGTTCCCAAAGCTGTCAATGCAGATTTGTGAGTCTTAATTAGACAGGAAGGGCCCTCACTAAGCAGAAACCCGTGCACCTTCCAACCTAAAATATGTACAAAATATTTCTTCCTGAGAGACCCCACCTCTGCAATTTTCTCCAAAAGTGGGATTATAGAAGGACTGCAATCCCCTCTTCTGTCCTTGGAACTAGGGGGTAATGATCAAATCTCACAACCTTCAATGACCTTACAAACAGTTGCACTAGTTCACTCTTATGAACACCCACCGGAAAAAAACAATAGGAGCATCAAAGAGGAAAAGTCTCATCCTCAACAAAACTGTGAAATGATACAAGAAGCTGAAAACTTAAACGAATCATGGTTAGATGAGAAACACGATCAGGTTCAAGAAGGCCTTCAAGACCATCAACTTGCTCACCAGCCAGACAACATCATCAACCAAATGATTAATTCCCAACTCACTCCCACAATTCCACAGAAAACTATACAGATAGTTTAGGCTTTGAACATAATGCTCAAAAACCTCCCCTTCCCCTTGTCCTCACACACGTCCAAGGAAGGACTGGAGGATTTATTAGAGACAGCTGCTTTAATACGTCGCGAGCAAGGGGAGAAAATGCCAAAACCAAACCCCAAGCATCACCAAACCCCCTCACAACCTGCGGTGACTATTTTTAGTACAGACACCCAAACCTCACAACAAGCAGACTCAAACCAGGGATTTGCCTTAAAATATCAACATAGCCACTCACCCAAAGCAGTTCAGCTGGAAAAACAGGATATAACAGAACAAAAAATAAATGAACAAGCATCACTACTATCAAAGCACTGTTTCCCTCATTATTTACCATCCACTGATCCAGGATCGACAACACCTCGTGTGACCCTTTCAGTATCTGACGCACTCTTTGAAAAATGTACATCACAGCTCACTGAGCTGCCTATCCATGGAGACTTGACCAGCCGTGACGATCATATGACTTTTCTAGCCTCCCAAGACTGGGAGGAATTCCTTCAATACGCAGCAATTGCAACAAGAATGCTCCTGTGCCCCAATAGTGGATAAGCTATTAACCCACCCGAGAATACTACTATCTGTCCTGAAAACAACTGCCATTAACCAAAAAAATTGAAGGAAAAAAACAACTCTTTAGAGAGTAAAACAGCATTGACCTCGCCTCTCAAGACGCCGCCACCATTAAATAATGAACCTCTAATTGAAGACAGTGGACACCCGCAAAACAGTAAGCTAGTACCTTTGGAAAAAGTCACCTCTCCAGTAAAAACTGGGCGTAAGCAAAAAAGGAAAGGAGGAAAAAAGAAAACACATTTCCAGGACCTACGTTCAGCCGCCCTGATTACATACGACCTCGCAAGTGATGGAATGCCAAACCCCCAGCTTCAGCGGATGTATGACGTTACCACGCATACCATTACCACGCATACCATTACAACGCGGTATTTACAACGAATACCGTTACAACGCATAGCGCTTTGAGGTGCTGGATAGTGGTAAGTATAATTTTATATTCCAACTCCAGTCCCCGTGGCTACTAGGGAAGGTGTTGGATATAAAATTAAACTTATTCCCTATCCTAGAGCGCCCCCCAGCGCAATGCGTTGTAATGGTATGTGTGGTAATGCCTGCGTTGTAAGTGTAGTGCGTGGTAAAAAATGCGTGGTAACAGTTGTACACCGCTTCAGCTCTAGCGGAAGACAGGGAAATACAGCATAGAAACTCAAAGACCTTTCCTGAGAATCAAAGAGAGCCAAGCCTCATAGTCAGTGGCACCAATACTCTGCAAGGTAACCAAGAACCAACCAGGACCTCATTCGATAGAAATTTTACATCAATCCCCTCTACTAATGACAGTAACTCAGTAAAAAACTATTTTAACAAAGAATCACATAAAATAATTTCAAAAAGTAAGACTTTAACCGAGAAGACACAAACCATAAGGCGGATGCAGAGCTCAATCGCTCAGAAGAATCAAAATGAACAGAGCCCAAGGTTGAGTCAATCCCTCGAGCGAGTATTAAACAAGCAAGAAATGACAGGGATTCCAACAGTTCAACCAACATCGCCTCATGACAACATTTACCGGGAAATAAACACGGTTAACGCCTCTCCCTTGGAGATTTTTGCCCGTACAGTTATTAAGAGCACTGGTACCTATGCTCTAAATCGGGGGTCTTCTGCAAACACCGCAACTGAATGCGGCAAAACAACTCTTCATAACCTGGAATCGCCAAAAGTAGAAGAATCTGACACTATTATCTTATTAACTCAATATAAATCACGAGGCCAAATTGACATTAAACAGACAAAATGTGTTACGGCTCCTACACTCCATTCCAACTTTAAATGACATTACATCGTCTGACTTGCTGTCAATTGAATTCTTGCCAAACAGTAGCAGTCAAAATTCAGAAGCAACTAGGACCAGATGGGCACGCTCAGAGATCGTAGGCAGAATCTTACAGGAAGGTGATCAACTCCAAAACTGGGGGATCATTCCAAAATTAGTATGTAAACCTTTATACCCAACTCCTTTTTTAAACAACGATGCAAGCAGCTCAAGCTTGACGACGCTCTCCGTCCTGAAGGGAGCAAGGAGCAGTACTCCAGGCACAAAGATCGAGGCAAACCTGTCGATTGCGCTACTACCATCTGCGACTAAATGCACACTAATAAACCCTCCAGCAATAGCAATTGGACGGGCATGCAGCGCGTAATTACATCAGAATGCACAAATTGACAAAAGCTGGCCGTAAAACTACCACCACAAACGGAGCGAGACGGACTTACAATATATGTCTGGAATATAAATGGCTTATCCTCTAAAACAAGTGACCTAGAGATTTTAACCTACCTGAAATCTTTCTATATAATCCTGCTCCAGGAGACCTGGGAAGACAAGTCCTTTGAACTACAGGGTTACATCTCTCATCTACTTCCGGCAACCAAGGGATCTGCTTTTGGCCGCCACACGGGTGGCTTATTGCTCTTAACCTCTATAACAGAAATAGGTAAGACTTCCCTAATAAAAACCTATTTATCACCTCCAAGCAGCATCCAGACCATAAGATTAACCAGTTACCACAGGAAGTAATAATAATAAACATCTATGTACACCCTAAACATAAGCAAAAAACAGCAAAGGAGTTGCCAACGGAATTAGCGAGTCTAATGGAAGAGGAAACAACGGATCTTATTATCCTTGCTGGAGATTTCAATATGCACCTTCTAGGCAGCAATCAAGAAGACAATCTAATTCAGGATCTATCCGACACATGCAGAATTCCGATTTAACCCCAAATTACGGACATCAAGCCAGAGCGAAGCACGAATCACCTGCTTCGGGAACTGGAGTACCTAAATATGAGAGCAGCAAATGGCCGATTCAAGGACGACAACCCACCAGCAAGGAACTATTCACCATCGTCAAGGAGTTCTCCAACCCCAGCACCGGCAACAACGACATTACCCCCTCACAAGATCTCTGCGACTCCCTCGCCTCGTTCTTCCACCGCAAGATTACCGACATCCACAACAGCTTCGGCACACCATCCTCGCACCTAACCGTCGAACCAACGCACCCCACTGCCACCCTCCGCACCTGGACCGCAGTGACCACCGAAGACACAGCCCGCACGATGAACACCATCCATTCCGGATCTCCGACTGACCCCTGCCCCCACCACATCTTCAACAAGGCCGACTCCACCATCGCACCCCAACTCCGAGACGTCATCAACACCTCCTTGGACACCCCCACCTTCCCGGACAGCTGGAAGCATGCCGAGCTCAGCGCCCTACTGAAGAAACCAACAGTGGACCCCACCGACCTCAAGAACTTCTGCCCTATCTCGCTCCTCCCTTTTCCTGCCAAAGTCATCGAGAAGATTGCCAACAAACAGCTTGCTGCCTTCCTCGAGACGAATGGATCCCTCGACCCCTCGCAGTCCGGTTTCAGAGCCAACCACAGCACCGAGACCGCCCTCATCGCAGCCACCGATGACATCCGAGCTCTTCTCGACAACAGGGAAACAGCGGCACTCATCCTCCTGGACCTCTCCGCCGCGTTCGACACTGTCTGCCACCACACCCTAGTCCAACGCCTCAGCAACACCGGCATCCAAGAAAAGGCATTGAAGTGGATCATCTCCTTCCTCGCTGGAAGAACACAGAGGGTCCGCCGCCTCCCCCCGTTTCGTTCCGAGGCCACCGAAGTCATCTGCGGCATCCCGCAAGGATCATCACTCAGCCCAACCCTCTTCAAAGTCTACATGAGACCTCTTGCAGCCATCGCACGCCAACACAACCTCAACAACATCTCCTACACCGACGACACCCAGCTGATCCTCTCCCTCACCAGAGACCCTGACACTGCCAGAACCAGCCTCCACAAAGGGATGAAAGACGTCGCCGAGTGGATGAAGGACAGCCGCCTGAAACTGAACTCAGACAAGACGGAGGTCCTCATCCTTGGGCCATCACCCACCGCCTGGGACGACTCCTGGTGGCCCCCAGCCCTGGGCACCGCCCCCAAGCCGACAGACCACGCACGCAACCTGGGCTTCATCCTGGACTCCTCCCTCTCGATGACCAGACAAGTCAATGCCGTCTCCTCTTCATGCTTTCACACCCTCCGCATGCTCCGCAAGATCTTCCGATGGATCCCGATCGAAACCAGGAAGATGGTCACCCAGGCCCTCGTCACCAGCCGGCTGGACTACGGAAACACCCTCTACGCCGGAACCACAGCCAAGCTGCAGAAAAGACTACAACGCATCCAGAACGCCTCCGCCCGACTCATCCTAGACATCCCTCGACGCAGCTTCATCTCCGGCCACCTGAGGAACCTGCACTGGCTCCCCGTCAACAAGAGGATCACGTTCAGGCTCCTCACCTACGCACACAAGTCTCTCCACAATCCTGGGCCCCAAGTACCTCAACGACCGCCTGACCTTCCACACGCCCATCTGCCAGCTACGTTCCGCTACCCTCGCCCTCGCCGCCGTACCACGAATCCGAAGAGCCACCGCCGGAGGCAGATCCTTCTCCTACCTGGCGGCCAAGACATGGAACTCCCTCCCCATCCACCTTCGGCTGACCCTTGACCACCTCGCCTTCAGGAGACAACTCAAGACCTGGCTGTTCAAGCAGTAGCGGCCCCCCTCCCCCAAGCACCTTGAGACCCTTCCGGGTGAGTAGCGCGCTATACAAGTGTTATGATTGATTGATTGATTGACCAGCGGCCACGTTTCATCCAACTATAGCATCGTCTCACTTAGACTATACTTTCACACTTTTAACACTGTTCAACTACATAGTCACTTTTGAGATCGTAATAACGAACTAAGTGACCACATGCCACAAGAATTAAGCCTCAAAGCAAGTTCAAGTCAGATATTCCCAATCCCCAAAACTATTGTGCAAAATGAAACCAGCAACCTCAAAAGAATAAGGTGTAACTCCCCAAATATAGAGGGAATATCATCTATTGCCAAAGATGTGTACAAGCAAGGGGGAGAACTGACAGGCCAGCCTTTGGAGTACTGGAATAATTTTGTCACATCGCTTGGGGAAACATTTTTAAACAGGCAAGTCCGAAACAGCGGAATGCTTCACAAATTCCTACCAAAATGGTAAAAAGCCCAGAGTCTAAAAAATTGAAGCAACTCATAAATCATACATTAAAACAACTTCGCAAATTCCCAAACAATTCGAGCCTCCAAAGTGTCCGCCGGGAAGGTAAGAAATCATTAAAACAGAGGAGATGGGCAATTAAAAGAACAAAAGATGATGGTATATGGGTGAAACTTTTCCACGATGCAAAACTGAAAAACAGTGCCAAATTTTGGCAAACAGTTAATAAATGACAGAGGCCCAACATCCTGGTATTGATTCTAATATCACGGAAGTGGTTTGGAATGAACATCTATTTAATCACTTCAATGACACGAATCAAAAAATAAACAACTCCATTTACCGGAGCAGCACTAGTAACACCGGTCCAAAAAACGAAGCAGCTAACCAAGATTGTTCCGGCAAAGAGAGTATACCAACAGTTCTTGGCCGACACAGTGGGAGAAAGACATACGAAGCCAAAATTGCTTGCCCAGCGCAGCAGATGAGTACAATAGCCCCGCGGCATTGGCCATAATGAAACAAATAGCTAGAGGCAGACGGGCGGGGGTCCCCGGCCCAAGCAGCATTCCACCAATGCTGTTTAAACATGACCCAGAATTCTGGAGTAATGCACGGGTACCAGTCTTAAGATTTGCTTTAGGAGCTTCTACGCTTCCAGAATCATGGAGAGGCTCAATTATCAGCCCAATATATAACATGGCGAGAGGCCCACCCCAAATAATTATCGTCTGATAGCCCTCATAGACACTGAGGCCAAGTACAATGCAGGGTTCATCTTAAAAGAAATAGCCAATTGGGCCTCAAAAAACAAAATCATTCCCATAACGCAAACAGTATTCTGTCAAGGCCAAGGCACAACAACTAATATCATGGCCTTGACCATGCTTATGGATGCTGCAAAGGAGGGCAAATACCCCCTGTACCTCTGTTTCATAGATTACACAGCAGCGTTCGACCATGTTGATCGCACCAGGCTCTGGCATAAGCTGGCCAGCTTGGGGATACCAACTTCTCTCTTAGATCAATTTAGACTCTTGTATCCCAACACGTGGATCAGGATAAAACTAGGAGGCGGGACGCACCTCTCAAACAGAATTCCCACAACTAAGGGACTCAAACAAGGGTACGTCCTAGCCCCACTGTTATTTAACCTTTTCCTAGCAGACCTACCAGGGGAACTGGACAGTTGTTCATCACATGCACCGAGGCTAGGAGGCACGACATTGACAAATTTGTTATATGCGGACGATCTAGTCCTGATCAGCCGAATCTCTATTAGTCTTCAAACATCTCTTGGATGTGACTTGTGACTTTTCTCAACAGAGCGCCTTAAAAATAAACCTTGCAAAAAGTAAAATCATGATGGTAAACTTCCACAAAAAGGCAAGTCCCAGCGGGTATCTTGACGGGAAAAGCCTACAGCAAGTAACAAGTTATAAGTACCTGGGCATACTTTTAGACCATAACAACTCCTTCAAGCCGCAGCTGGAGTCCTTGCGAAGGAAAGGTGCAATGACCTACCTGGCACTTAAACCCTTGAAAAAGAAGTTTCCCGACTTGTCACTAGACCCCTTCTTAAAAGTCCTGCGGGCTAAGTTGCAGCCCACAATCACCTACGGGAGTGAGTCAATGAGAGGAAGAGATGCAGCAACTTTAAACAGCATAATAAAAACTTCCTTCCGAGTGATATTTCAGCTCCTTAAATAAGTTTCTCCGGCCCAAATATGGTTGGAATTTGGCTTACAAAATCAGGCGACAGAGAGAATGGGAGCCTATGTAAAATGCTGGCATAAAATCAGAGCTGCCGAGATGGGTTCCCTAAATAACCATCTCTGGGATGAACTAACGCGTACAGGGAAATCAACACCTAACAAATACCTTTTGTCCTCCGTCAAAGCTCTAAGGTCTGACTGATCTTTGGAATACCCCGACGGCTCACTGTGTGTTCAAAAAACTACTCACAAAGTCAACGAGACTTAAATCTATTGTTGAGGATTAGGAAGTATTATCGAAGCGAGCACATGGTTGGGTAGTGCTCAACTATTACGAAGCCTGCAAACCCCAACCCTACCTTAATGCAGCCATAAAGTTAACAACTAAAGAACATTTCTTAAAACTTCGCCTGGGAGTTGGTTCAATTAACCCATTCTTACCACCTTGGGAAAGCGGAGGAGGTGATCAGCTACGCAGGCTTTGGGCCCGTGGAGTCGAGAACCTCCTCCACATCATTTGTATTTGCGACAAACTTAAATACATAAGGAAAATATTATTAAAACCCTCTTTTAATCAGCACGGCATCAGGTCCTGCAGGCAGGCGGAAAACCACTGCTTTAATCCAATCTCAGTACAGTTGAATTGCTGCTTCATAAAATTCCTTACGCTCACTGACCAGAGACTGAAAAAAAGCATCCTTGAAGGCAACGCCCTAGCTCTACAAGTTGAGCTATAAGGGGATCCCAAGGAGAAAAAATAATAATACACAGAATAAAAACTTTGACAAAGATTCGAAGGACTGTTTAGATACTCAAGGGGGCGCACCAAAAATGAGAGTCCAAATAGAATAAGTAGAAAAAATGTTCTTTATTTATCTTTGTTCGGCAACAAAAGGCATATCAATAAAATAAGCAGTGAGATCAGATTCGAAGGACTGACTGCGTAATAATGCAAAGTACTTGAGATGGATTTTTTACTTGATTAAAACATTGAAAGCGTTATACAGTTTTATGTAAATCACAATGGTTAATCCCTTTTTATAGGGAATTATTTTAGCACTGATTAACTCTTGTGTAGTAGTGGTTTGATTTTAAAGATCATTTAATGTATGCAACGGTTTTAATTAATCATGCATAATAAAAACCTTACCTTACTTTACTCTGCCAAACGGTGTTAACCTTGCTGATACGACTCTGCGGTTGTATCAGCACAGTCCACCCCCTATGTTAAGCATAGGTAGGTCAGGATTTTAGCAGACATTAGTTTTTGTCGAAAACCACCTTTTTCGCCAAAATCTAACGTGTGCTAAAATCCTCTGGGCTGCCTTGTAAATGTTGCGATGTGAACATCAGCGATATTTCCATGGTAGTCCATCCGGGGTACGCCCAGTGACGCCCACTTTGCATCTCATTAGAGATGCAAAGGGAGGCGTTGAGGAAAAGGGTGCTAACATACGATTATGCATGTTAGCACCCTCTTGTAAATAGGGCAATAGTATTATCTCCGCTTTTTTGGCATTTTAAGCTGAAAAAACAGAGATAAAGCCCTTGTAAATATGCCCCAGGGTGTCTTGCTGCGTTGCACTGAGTGAAATAATGACACATCTGTTCATCTGTTTTTTATATCTAAGGCTTATTTGTCCTCGTTGGATCAGAGCAAGGGTGAGAGGCATGCAGGCTCTAGAAGGAGGAGGAGAAAGATAGGAGTGCCCTGACGAAGGGAAAAGAGAGGGATGAAAAAGAAGTGACGTTGAGGGTCAGGGGGCATAGAGCGGTGGAAGGAGGGAATCATATCTGGGTGTTCAGCAAGCCCAACATTCTGCTCCTTGGAAACACTTGGGGGCCCTGCACTTATTATGTTGAATGACGCAGCGCCAATGTCCTTGCACCAGTGTGTCAGCCTCGTGACTCAAGCATCTTGTGAAGCCTTCACACTTTCTACCTCGGAGGCAGTGGTCTAGACCTCCTCAGAGGTCAGAGGTCAAGGCTGGCCCCATGGATGTGGTGACCATCCCAAGAAGGTTAAGGGGGGCCCTGAAGCCAGTACGCCTCGGCCAAGGGGGCTAGAAAGTGCCACCCCTGTCTGGGCAGGCCCCAGTCACTGGGTGATGGGGATCAGGACAGCCAGGGCTCGAAGGCCCAGCTGGTGGCCCAGGCCAGTGAGAGAGCCAGCCCTGTGGCCTCGGGAGCAGGCTAAGCCCATTCACATAGCGCCCACTAGCATCGCCTCACGGCACTTGCGCACCAGGCGGGAAACAATCAGACCAGCCAAGGAGCCCGAGGGTGCCAGCAGGGGAGGGGCAGGGCTCAGCTTAATTTGTAAAATATGAAGTGCAGGGGCTCAAATTATTTTTAGGAGGCCACACCCACTTCCCTAGGCTCCACCCACTTCCACCAGTGGCTCCACCCACTTACTCTAGTAGCGCCACCCACCTCCTCAACTGGCACTGCTGCCTACTTGGGAGGTCATTTTCTTCTGTGGATTATGGCCTGGGAGGCCCAGGCTACTCACTGCACCTTTGCTCTCCAGCTCCTCTTCACCCCTTTTTTTTTCAGATTATTATAATGGTTTGCATGAGCCCCAGTCATGTGACACTGCTTGATAGGCACGGGCGGATGACGTGATTTGCCCAGAATCATGGGATGTTGAGCCGACCGAGAGACTCGAAGCCGGACCTGGTTTCCACATTCCAAAGTGGGCAGATGTGACCATTATGCCACATCCTCTTCCCTTGACATGGAATCAGCAATGCTCCTTTCTGTCCCCCAGCACTACCACAGTGTACATTACAACGCATGCTATGTTTTGTTCTCACGCTCTTCCCAGCTTAGATCACAGACAAAATATCGACCTACAAAATATAGACCTACAGGAATATCGAGTCAAAAATATCGAAGGCAAGAATATCGACATCCTATCTACAACATGGTAAGTACAAAAATATCGATAAAATAATATAGTTGTTAAAAATATCGATGTTAAAAATATTGTTTTTTTTCTTTTAAAATATAAATGTAAAATAAAGCAAATAACACTAATAAATAAAATCTACATAGTTAAAAGTATCTAATAATGTTTAAAATTAATAAATAATACATATATAATAATAATACATTAATTAAATATATACAGTAAATATATAATATATGTGTACTGAACAATAAGTTGTAATAATTATTTTACTAATTTATAAATTAATAAAAAATATTCTAAATTACAAATACATTTACAAACATAAAACAATAACATAAATAAAATGTAAAAAAAAAAAAAAAAAAAATACACTTTTATTATATTTAAAATTAATTATATAAAACGTTGGATAGCGTAAGGGTAAAAATTACTATACCCACTCCAGAGGGTGCAACAGTAGGGAAAGCGTTGGACAGCGTACAGGTTAAAAATTACTATTCCCACTCCAGAGAGTTCAACAGTAGGGAAAGCGTAGGATAGCGTAGGGGTAAAAATTACTATTCCCACTCCAGAGAGTTCAACAGTAGGGAAAGCGTAGGATAGCGTAGGGGTAAAAATTACTATTCCCACTCCAGAGAGTTCAACAGTAGGGAAAGCGTAGGATAGCGTAGGGGTAAAAATTACTATACCCACTCCAGAGGGTGCAACAGTAGGGAAAGCGTTGGACAGCGTACAGGTTAAAAATTACTATTCCCACTCCAGAGAGTGCAGCAGTAAGGAAAGCATTGGATAGCATAGGGGTAAAAATTACTATTCCCACTCCAGAGAGTGCAACAGTAGGGAAAGCGTTGGATAGCATAGGGGTAAAAATTACTATTCCCACTCCAGAGAGTGCAATAGTAAGGAAAGCGTTGGATAGCGTAGGGGTAAAAATTTAAGCATGGGCGAATTTTGCGAATTTGCGATCCGCGAATTTGCGGATTTGCGAATTCGCAATACACAAAATTCGTACAAAAAATGTATTACCAATTAAAAACATTAATTACCAATTAAAAATTGTAATTATCAATGACAAACCTTAATTATCAATTAAAAAAATGATTTGCCAATTAAAAAATGTAATGACCAATTACAAACCCTATTTACCAATTAAAAAAATTAATTGCCAATTAAAAAATGTAATTAACAATTACAAACCTTTATAACCAATTAAAAAAATTAATTACCAATTAAAAAATGTAATTACCAATTACAAACCTTAATTACCAATTTAAAAAATGTATTGCCTATTAAAAAATGCAATTACCAATTACAAACCTTAATAACCAATTAAAAAAACTAATTAACAATTAAAAAATGTAATTACAAATTACAAGCCTTAATTACCAATTAATCAACTTAATTAGCAATTAAAATATTTAATTACCAATTAATAATTAATTAGAAATAATATATTTATCAATACCATTAAAAAATAAATCATTTCTTAATTACAATTAAATTACTTCCCCCCCTATTCTCCTATAAACCCACAACCCGCTACAGATCTTAAACACAAAAATTAATTAAAATTAATTTACAATTACTAAAAACATATAAATAATTTAATATAATTATATTACTTCCCACCCTATTCCCCTATAAACCCACAACCTGCTCTAGTACTAAAACATAAAATAAAATTAAAAATAAAATTTTTAATATATAATATATAGTAAACATATCATTTAAAACAAATAAACTACTTAACAAAAACATATAACACATACATATAAAACACATAATAAAATACATAACAACAAACAAATTTTGATAATAGTAACATCGAAATTAGTGACATATATATAATTGATATCGATATTACTAACTTCGATATTACTTACATCGATTTAAAAAAAATGTATATTACTTACCCTAGGGTCGATATTCTGTCCAAAGATATTCTTGATCTCGATATTCTTCACCTTCGATATTTACAACTCGATCTTATTGTAAGTCGATATTAGGGATTGGATATTTTGACTGTGCCCCTCCCAGCCTCTGACTGGACGTCCAGGGCCCTTCCCAGGTGCACTCGTCTCTCTCCATCATAAAAGAAGCCACTGAAACCCCCGGGCAGGACTGTTCTGCAAATACCACCCGGGACAGTGCTGTTAGGCCACACCCTAAACAACGAATACCATGAGATGTATCAGACGGGCACAACACAAACAGAAGCGGGTGGAAAGGCCTCTCGGCCACTCTTAGACACGGATGGGCCATCGGCCCTTCTAGCGTCCAGTCAATCAGAGATGCCCGTGTGCAAACATCATGTCACAAACAAAGCGTTCCTTACAGCTTGCAAGGATTCATTTTGTACGTTTTGTGTGTGTTTACTATCATAACATTAAGTGCTGTTTTTGAGGGCACATTTGAGGCCAGTCACGCATTGAATCCTGAGGCCAATCGATGCGAAAACGCAGAGCCAACTTTTCAGGGTCATTCAAGCTCTCTTTGCTGCCGGAGCTTCTGCAGGTGTTCAGCTTTGAAGCATCTCTGCTGCCAGGATTAACCTCCAGAAAGACCCTGCACCGCCCGACCTTGTCCGAAAGGCTGAAGTGGTTTCTCAAGGCAGACTCTTGTATTTAGACGGCACAGGAAGTATTTTAAGAATACCTGCTTTAAAGTCAGCTGGCAGCGCCCAGGGCGGCAGCGGAGCAGAGGGTCCGTCCCTGTTCAGGTCTAATATTTAAACTGTGTTAAACAATTGAGTAAATAAAACCTATGCACAAGCAGCCTCGCAGGGTGGTGAGGAGTGAGGACACAGAGGGGACGATTCACCCAGGAAGCCAGACATGCTCTGCAATAAGTATCCCCCATGAGTTACCCGCCCATTCCAGCTCCACACAGATCTTGCATCCAGTCTGACACTCTCCTAGGCTACCCGAGGGGTTCTGTGTTTGTCTCGAACCAAACGGATCTGTTGTACCCTGGCCGTCTACTCTGTGGACTTGTTCAAGTTCAGCATCTGTGCCCCCGCGTGCATCAGAGCATCGCCATTCCCGCACCACGGAAGAGGTTCACCCCCCAACCCTGCACTCACCTTGGGGGGAGCGGCCTCGCGCCCCTGCTCCGTGCGCCCCTGCTCCGCGCGCATCCTCCTGCATCTCCGGGCGGAGGAGCCTTTCCTGGTTGGGCGCGTCTGAGCCCGGGCACCGCACGCAGCACCTGTACAGCAGCTCCAAGAGGCGCACTGGAGCCAAGGAGAGCTGGCACGCTCCCATCCTTCCATGGCATCTCAAACAAGCATTGTCAAAGAGCACCAGGAGGGGTGGAGGTCGGCAGCCATGGATGCCGGGCTCTGAAGCCCCGGTGCCCCCGTGTGCCCAGCTCCTCCCGGATCCTGGCACCTGCCTTTGGTTCACCTGTAATGACCGCCGCTCCCTGGTACCCATGGCCAGCCCCAGCCTGGCTCCGGTGGGGGATGAGCTCCATCAGAGGGTCTAACCTCAGGGGGGGGGGCGTGGGGAGGACACCTCTCCCTTGTAACCATGGCCAGCCCCAGCTCCCGCCTGGCTCCGGTGGGGGCTGAGCTCCATCAGTGGAGCTAACCTCAGGGGAAGGGGGGGGGGGGGGCGCCTCTCCCTTGTATTCATCCCCCCTCTGATCCCCTGCCCACACTGTGAAAATAAACAGGAGGGTTCCCCTCCATCTTCCACATGCACTCCGAGTACATACTCCCTAATGCTCCTGAACTGCCGGTCCCTTCCTAAACATAGCGTCGAAATACACCTGCTATTAGAGGAATTTAGTCCTGATGTCCTGTTTCTGACTGAGACTTGGCTCTCGGAGGTCTCAGGTCCGGATATTGTTAGGGCCTTGCCCCATGGCTATGTGATAATCAGGCTTGATCGTCCCTAGGGCAGGGGCGGAGGCATAGATATTATCTGTAAGGACTTTCTCAAATGTCGTACTGTGGATAACCCGTTGCCAGACTGCAAAAGTCTGGAATTCGCTATTTCCTTCTCCCCTACCTGTACACTCTCGGGCATCCTACTTTATCGTCCACCAGGCCCTTGCAATGGCTTTTGTAATGCCCTTCTTGAAAGAATTTCTCACCCTAGCAGTACCTTTTCAAATTTCTCTATTATCGGGGATTTTAATATTCATATTGATGACCCTGAGGCACTGATTCCGCAAACTTTTTTGGAGGGAATGGGGACTTTAGCATTGAAACAAATTGTGGAGGGAGCCACTCACTCTGCTGGCCATCTGATTGACCATTTTTACACCAATCTCACTGACATGCGGTGGAAGGAGTCGCTACCTATCCCATGGTCAGACCACGCACTACTCTCATTTGCATGGACGCCCATGGATGCTGTCCATCCTTTTACAACTACAACCAAGACTGGTCGGACTTGGTCAAAACTGCCTGTGTCAAAGTTAGCAACTGTTTTAAAAGACTCCATTCCGTTAATTAAGAAGGATAATCCGATTGAAGCTTACAGTTCCTTTAATAAGTGGCTAGAGTCCTCTCTTGACCTCACTCGCCCTAAACACAAAATAGTGCACCGTGGAGGCTCCAATAAAATGCACTGGTATACTGCAGAATTGAAATGTCTCAAACGGAACTGTAAGAGGCTAGAGAGGAAGTGGAGAAAGAACTTCACCCCAAAGGATAAAGCGGAATACAGAGCTACTCTTAGGAACTATAAGACCCAGCTAAAATTAGCCCAAGCCTCTTTTTACCAGCTTGAGATATCTAAAGGCGCTAACTCCCCTAGGGAAATGTGCAAAATCTTCAAGTCTCTGGTAACTCCGCCTAGTCCCTTGAATGAAGTGGCCGATCCCCTAAAACGGTGCGAGGAGCTAGCCAATTTTTTTTAGCTCAAAGGTTGCTACCATCTACTCCTCCTTCTGTGTGAAGGAAGCTACAAATGATCTTGGACACCCCATTGAGGCCACTACTCGATTGATCTCCTCACCTACTCTGGATGTTCTGCCCCTGATAGATCATTCCACAGTAGAAAAACTTCTGCAGAATCTGAAATCAGGCTCTCCTTCGGACATTACCCCGCCCTCTGCCCTAAAACAAGTCTCTGAGGTGGTAGTGTGAGAAGTTGGCCCGATATGCAGCGTTCGCTATTCTAGCGACCGCTATGTATCGTACCAACGACCCTTATGGTGTTTGGTTGTAAGTCAACCTATAGACCAGCTATCCTAGTAGCGTGGATACGAGCAGTCTAAGGCTAAAGACTCGAGAGGGCACGTTAAGCCAGCTGTTTACCACACATGTACCCCTTGAACACCCAGTGAAAGAACACCACACAAGTGTTATGAAAATAAACAGGATATTTATTAAGATTCACAACAGCCCTGGACTCTTTATGAGGACAGGGTACTAAGCACAAACCAAATCTCTTAGGAAAATACTTCAAGTGCACAATTAAACAAGTGTCCGAGGACACGGAAAGTTTAAGGTCTCGGGCGGACCCGATAAGGCAAGTCGGAAGCGAGGGACTCGGGACCCTAGAGTAAAGAGACTATGCAGGCACCGAAATGCCGAGTTATCTAGCCACGAGGGCTGCGGCTGCACAAGTCTTACAGGCGTCGGGGTCTTCGCTGACGAGCCAGGAGCCGGAAGAAAAGGAGTTGCTGGCCGGCGACCAGTGATGGATAGTTCGTAGAGATCCAAGCCTAGATCAGAGATGGATGATACCTGAAAGCAGAGGGGACCAAGTTCGTACTACTAGCCAGTACTCAGAGGGTACCAGGAAGGCACCGGTTGGCCGTCACCTCGACCAGGTGAGTGGGCGACGCTAGGCTCTGCAGTCTCACGGACCAGGAGGCGTTGTCGGCGACCACGGTGGAGGTGCGAGCTGTCCCGCGAAGGATGATGCTGTCGGCGGTGCTGGGCCCAGGATGGGGCAACAAGCCTTGGCAGATCTCAGGGCCACGTGGTGGGCCTAAGATGGCGTCTTGAGTGGACCAGGAGGGTCCGGGGTGCTTCTCGCAAAGATGGAAGCACGGGCCAGTCTGGAGCAACCAGACCAGCAGTGTGGATTGTCGGACGTCGTCACAGAAAGGCACAAGCCAGCGGCTAGTGACCAGACAACGTGCTGAGCAGCGAGCTGAAGGGCCCCACGCAGATCGTGGAGATGCTGGGAGGCTGCACTTCGGTGCTGGAGCGGCTCAGGGTCGGGGCTTCTCGGACCCCAGAGCACTCACCAGAGAATTACTTCGATGGTCGTGCTGGTTAAGAAAGCGTGCAGGTTTTGATGATGGCCGGTCCCTCGAGGTCTCGTCGCACCCACAGATCACAGCTGAGCTGATGACGTGGATAGAGGTCAGAGGTGCCAGGGAAGCCGGTTCTCGTCGAGCTGGTCCATCGGATTCCTTGAGGAAGGACTTACAGCAAACCGCAGAGTTCTTAGATGGTGCCCGCTGATGCGGGGTGACTACTCCTTAGTCACAAGGGAGAAATCTTGAGAAGAGTCTCGAAGGTCCTTTCGTAGAAAGTAGTTCTTGATTCAAAGATGATCTAATTTGGAAGGGTCCCCGCTCCGGTCTTTATCCTAAAGAAAGGGGCGGGTACATGACTAGGTCCTGCCCTAAGGGTGGGACCAGGAAGGGGGGTAGTTACACCCCTCTCCCCCTGCTGGACTTTCCCCAGGTCAGGGGCTGGCGCCCCTGGAACTGGTTCTGACCGGCAGATGCGTAGTGAGCACCGGGGTGCCACTCCGCAGTCACCTTCTTGCAAAGCCCTACCTACCCAGAATACACAAACCCCGTCTGGGACGGTGCGAACACCGCCCTTGACAGGAAACCCTTTGTCCGAGCTCTCCTCGCTGGAAGGTCTCCCAGCAGCAGGAGGTCAGACTCGTGTCTGTGGTGGCAGCATCCATTTTGTGGAGCTGAGGCTTTAGTTAACTTTAACCGGGGTTCACGGTTACGTACATGTCGTGTCCCTCTAGAAGGGCGGAATGCTAACCTCGTCGCCAGAATTGGTGAGCGGGCAGCATCCCGATTCGTATGACACCTTACTCGACATGCCGTGATAACGCGACACCGAAGTTACCGATGTGGTACGCGTTATCATGGAACAGCCATTGGGTCTTGATTCCGCAAGCTGCAACCGGGCTCGGCTCGGGCCAGAACCTAGTTCACACGAGCCCACGCACTCTGCCTTCAGGATTGTCAAGGCCTGCCATAGGAGTGACTGATAGGAACTCGGGTGTCCATTGTATGGTTAGATATAGAGCTACTATACCTAAAGCAAAGGGTGATTACACGACTTTGCCCCAGCTGTCATGCAGCCAGTTGTGTCAAATTTAGGAGGCCAGCCAGGGGTGGCATAATACATGCTGCAGCCCCTGGCGGCCCTGGGTACACCTATGCCCTGCGTTACGGGGTCTGATAAGGTGGCCCAGCACCAATTGGTAAATGCACCTAGGGTACATATCGTAATTTAGAAAGAGAACAGCCAGTCTGTGGGTCTGATTGGCAGGCCCACAGCCAGAGAAAGTCGTAAACCAGTGAAACAAAAGCAAAAAATCTGGGTGATCATAGGATTGCAGACCCTACTCTCCTACATGACCCCCCCCCAAACGTCGGAACAATAAGCTAACCTTGACCAGGTGAGTCTTCTTGTTCTAAGTGGAAATATCTGGAGAGCCCATCGGCATTGCCATGATCAGTACCAGGTCTATGTTCCACTGTAAAGTCCATCCCCTGTAGGGAAATGGACCACCTAAGCAGTTTGGGGTTTTCACCCTTCATCTGATTTAGCCATAAGAGGGGCTTATGGTCGGTCTGAATCTTGAAGTGAGTGCCAAACAAGTATGGCCTCAGCTTCTTCAGGGCCCAAACCACAGCAAAGGCCTCCCTCTCAATAGCTGACCAATTCTTCTCTCTAGGGGTCAGCCTTCTGCTGATAAAAGCAATGGGCTGGTCTTGACCATCAAAATTCAGTTGAGAAAGAACAGCTCCCACACCCAACTCAGAAGCATCTGTTTGGACAATGAATGGTTTGGAGTAGTCCGGACTCTTGAGGATAGGCGCCGTGCACATGGCCTGCTTTAGGTCATCGAATGCTTTTTGACAGCTCGCTGTCCACTGAACCTTTTTTGGCATTTTCTTACTTGTCAGTTCATTTAATGGTGTCACAATTGAACCATACTTCCTGACAAACTTCCTATAGTAACCAGTCAGGCCCAAGAAAGCTCGAACCTGAGTCTGGGTGGTTGGAGGAGCCCAGTCCCTGATTGACTGTATCTTGCTCTCCAGTGGCTGAACCTGGCCTCCACCTACAAGGTGGCCCAGGTATACAACCTGTGTCTGCCCTATCTGGCACTTGGTGGCCTTGATAGTGAGGCCTGCTGCTTGCAGAGCCTCTAACGCTTTCCGCAGGTGGACCAGGTGATCCTCCCAGGTGGAGCTAAAGACAGCAATATCGTCAAGATACGCCGCACAGAAGTCATCCAGCCCAGTACCCAGTAAGGACTTGATTCACCAACCTTTGGAAGGTGGCAGGTGCATTTTTCAGACCAAAGGGCATCACCACGAACTGATAATGCCCACCAGGGGTTGAAAATGCGGTTTTAGGCTTGGCGTCCTCAGCTAACCTGATTTGCCAATACCCAGCTGTCAGGTCAAACGTACTTAAGTAGTTGGCCGAAGCCAATCTATCGATAAGCTCGTCTGCCCTTGGTATGGGGTGGGCGTCAGTCTTAGTGACTGCATTGAGACCCCTGTAGTCTACGCAGAACCTCATCTCTTTCTTACCGCCCGGGGTGTGAGGTTTCGGCACTAGAACTACGGGACTAGCCCAAGGGCTATCCGAGGGTTCAATGACTCCCAGCTCCAACATTTTCTGCACTTCACTCTTGATGCAGTCTCTAACGTGATCAGGCTGCCGGTAGATTTTACTCTTGACGGGCAAGCTGTAACCAGTGTCAACCTCATGGGTGCACCAATCGGTCTGACTGGGTGTTAGAGAAAACATATGTCTGAAAGACTGAAGAACCTGTTTACAGTCTTTCTGTTGATGTTCGGAGAGGCTGCCACAAAAGACAACACCATCTACCGATCCATCATCAGGATTCTGAGTGAGCAGGTCGGGGAGAGGGTCACTCTCCTCCTCCTGTCCCTCATCTAGGGCCATGAGCAAACTCATGTCCTTCCTGTCGACATATGCCTTGAGCCTGTTGACATGAAGCACCCTGTGGGGGCTCCGGGGAGTTCCCAGGTCGACCAGGTAGGTGACCTCTCCCTTTTTCTCCAGGATGGTGTAGGGCCCGGACCATTTGTCCTTGAGTGCTGCTGGGGCCACTGGCTCCAACACCCACACCTTCTGTCCGGGCTGGTAAACAGTCAAGACAGCCTTTTGGTCATGCCAAGCTTTTTGGAGTTCTTGGCTGGCCTTAAGGTTTTCAGATGCCTTCTCCATGTATTCAGCCATCCGCGAGCGGAGGCCAAGCACATAGTCCACTATGTTGGCTGCAGGCTTTTTGAGAGGTCTCTCCCATCCTTCCTTCACCAAACACAGGGGTCCCCTTACAGGATGCCCGTACAAAAGTTCAAAAGGGCTGTAGCCAACCCCCTTCTGTGGGACTTCTCTGTAGGCGAACAAGAGGCAGGGGATCAGGACGTCCCATCTACGCCGAAGGGTTTCCGGTAGTCCATGAATCATCCCTTTCAGGGTCCTGTTGAATCTCTCAACAAGCCCATTGCACTGTGGATGATAGGGTGTAGTGAACTTGTAGTTGACACCACATTCCTTCCACATAGCAGTTAAGTAGCTCGATATAAAGTTTGCACCTCTGTCGGAGACGACCTCCTTAGGGAAGCCCACTCTGGAGAATACTCCAACTAGGGCTCTTGCCACAACAGGTGCTGTAGTGGTCCTAAGGGGAATAGCTTCAGGATACCTGGTGGCATGATCCACTACCACCAGTATAAACTTGTGCCCTGATGCTGTTGGTGGTTCCATGGGACCGACGATGTCGATCCCCACCCGTTCAAAGGGCACCCCCACCACAGGCATTGGTATAAGGGGGGCCTTTGTCGTGCCACCCGACTTACCACTGGCTTGGCAAGTGACACAGGAGCGGCAAAACTCCTTGGTATCTTCGTTCATATGAGGCCAGTGAAAGTGTGAGACAAGCCTGTCCCACGTTTTCGTCTGGCATAAGTGACCTGCTAAGGGAATCTCGTGGGCCAAGGTAAGTAGGAAACCACGCTGAGACAAGGGTACAACCAGCCTCCTGGTCATGCCAGGCTTGGGGTCTCTTGACTCAGTGTACAGGAGTCCATCTTCCCAGTATACCTTGTGGGTACCTGTGGCGTTCCCCGCAGCCTCAGCAGCAGCCTGCTGTCTGAGGGGTTCAAGAGAAGGGCAGTCTAACTGGTCCTTCCCCAGGTCTTCCCTTGAGGGTCCCCCTGAACCCAAGAATTCAACTTGATCAAGTTCGAACTCCCTAGGCTCAGTTTCCCTCAACTCCTGTAGGTCAGCCTCCTCTGAGACTTGATCCACGACCTGGGGCAAGGGGGAAGGCACAGCCTTAACCCTACCGCTCTTCTTCTTGGGAGGTGTCTGGTCCGTTGTTCCAGGATCCAGCACCGGTTCAGTGGGGCATTTCCTGACCTGTGACCTGGTCACAGCGAACACATGTGCTGGCAAGCCTAACATTTCCATGTGAGTCCGGTGCTCCACTTCTGACCATTGTGATGACTCCAAATCATTGCCCAACAAACAATCCACTGGGAGGTCTGAACTAACTACAACTTTCTTTTGGCCAGTTACCCCTCCCCAGGAGAAAGCTACAATTGCCATACTGTGATTGGTAGTGACATTGCTTGCATTGGTCACCAGGAATTCCGTACCTGGCATGATCTGTCCAGGGTCCACAAAGTTAGGCGTCACCATGGTGACGCTGGCACAAGTGTCCCTATAGGCCTGAGCCATCTTTCCATTTATGAAAGGCGTCTGTCGGTATTTGCCCAGGGTATTGGGACTTACGTCAGGGGACACGTCCACGTCCCCTGTACTGACAAGGACAGCCTGAGTGAGTGTGCCAACTAAGTTGTCACGCCCCTCAGAACCCAGGGTTAACCCTACTAAACCCTTGGGAGGTGCACTACCACTGCTGGCTGTACTAGGGGGCACAGGTGCCTTAGGGGCTGCAGTGGCAGGAGCTTGCCCTCCTCCTTTCTTGGTGCACTCACTAAACCAGTGAGATTTACTTTGGCAGTACTGGCACCATCTTTTGGATTGGCCTTCTTTCTTCTTTTGGGGAGCCTGACCCCCACCCTCTTTGGGTTGTTGGGGACCTGTCGAAGACTTCTGGTCATTTTGTTCCCCCTTAGAATCTTTACCCTTCTGGTCTGCTTTCTTCTGACCACCTTGATTTTGGCCCTGGTTCTGTTTAACTCTTGTACGAACCCATCTGTCTGCCTTCTTTCCCAATTCTTGGGGAGAGGTCAGATCCGAGTCGACAAGATGCTGATGCAACAACTGGTTCTGACAATTGTTTAAAATTTGTTCTCTCATCATCAAATTATACAATCCTTTGTAATCAGTAACCTTACTGCCCAGCAACCAGCCCTCAAAAGCCTTAGTGGCACAATCGACAAAGTCAGACCAATCTTGAGACTGCGTTTTCTGGGTATCCCTGAACAGCACCCTGTACTGCTCAGTGGTTAGGCCGAACCCTTCAACGAGTGTATTTTTCAAGACTTGGTAATCGTTAGCGTCCTCTACCCTTGTGGTGAGGAGCTTGTCTCTTCCTTTCCCTTCAAAGGAGAGCCACAAGATAGCTGCCCACTGACTCTGGGGAACACCCTGCACAGTGCAGGCCCTCTCCAAAGCAGTTATCCACTTGTGGATGTCGTCCCCTTGTTTAAAGGGGGGCACTATCTTACCAAGGTGTTTCGTATCAAAACTCCTTTCCCTATTGCTAGGTACATTGCTGCCACCAGTGGGGACTACCCCACTTAACTGTTGCTCTCTAGCAAAGGCAAGCCTTTCTTTGGCCAGGGCAAGTTCTTCCCTCTCAATCCTCAGATTAGCTGCCCTTTCCTTAGCTTCGTACACTCTCCTCTGAGGGGACGTCATCCCTCTTTGCGAAGAGTTGTGAGAGCCATTGGTTTGAAGGGATCTGCCAGAGTCTCTTGACAGAGATCGGGCTCGTCCATTCCCAATGTTAAGCGGACCTGACAGTAGCGCTGGGGGTCCCCCGGTACCACTATCATGTTTGCTTAAGTTGGACCTGCTTAGTCTAACGACTTCTACCTGTCCCTTATCTGCCTCATCCCCAGAGGGATCCTCATCCTCATCCTCCTCCACATCTTCGTTCTCAGTTGCGAGGTGGATGAGGTCAGGATCGTCTCTGGTTCCCTCGAGGGGAGGCATGTCTCCTTCTGGATTAGAAGAGCTAAGACGGGTCTCAGCTTTTCTGGCATCATAAGTCTCCAAGAGACCAATCAGAAAGGACGTTGTGGGGTTAGACCCCTGCTTGATCTTCCTGGAGTGACACACCTGTCTTAACTCCTTGAAGCTCAGCGCAGTATATCTTGAAGGAATGACCTGTGGAAGGTCAACTGACACAAGGGGAGACTCAGAGTTTCCTCCTTTGTCCGACATACTGTTTCTAGTGTGGTGTAAGTGATGCACCTACCTACACTATGTGTTTACCTACTATTCCCTTGCTAAGAGTTGCAGCCAAGGTGTGCTAAGCCTTGAGGAGCTGCAACAGCTGGTTCAGTAGAACTCAGAGTATTCTAAGCTTTAGTTATATGTACTAACAGTACTTATGTGATCTTTCAACAAGATATTCTTAGGATACGTGTGGTAAAACAACAGCAAGCTCAAATCCCAACCGCTGCTCACCAATGTGAGAAGTTGGCCCGATATGCACCGTTCGCTATTCTAGCGACCGCTATGTATCGTTCCAACGACCCTTATGGTGTTTGGTTGTAAGTCAACCTATTGACCAGCTATCCTAGTAGCGTGGATACGAGCAGTCTAAGGCTAAAGACTCGAGAGGGCGCGTTAAGCCAGCTGTTTACCACACATGTACCCCTTGAACACCCAGTGAAAGGACACCACACAAGTGTTATGAAAATAAACAGGATATTTATTAAGATTCACAACAGCCCTGGACTCTTTATGAGGACAGGGTACTAAGCACAAACCAAATCTCTTAGGAAAATACTTCAAGTGCACAATTTAAACAAGTGTCCGAGGACACGGAAAGTTTAAGGTCTCGGGCGGACCCGATAAGGCAAGTCGGAAGCGAGGGACTCGGGACCCTAGAGTAAAGAGACTATGCAGGCACCGAAATGCCGAGTTACCTAGCCACGAGGGCTGCGGCTGCACAAGTCTTACAGGCGTCGGGGTCTTCGCTGACGAGCCAGGAGCCGGAAGAAAAGGAGTTGCTGGCCGGCGACCAGTGATGGATAGTTCGTAGAGATCCAAGCCTGGATCAGAGATGGATGATACCTGAAAGCAGAGGGGACCAAGTTCGTACTACTAGCCAGTAGTCAGAGGGTACCAGGAAGGCACCGGTTGGCCGTCACCTCGACCAGGTGAGTGGGCGACGCTAGGCTCTGCAGTCTCACAGACCAGAAGGCGTTGTCGGCGACCACGGTGGAGGTGCGAGCTGTCCCGCGAAGGATGATGCTGTCGGCGTCGCTGGGCCCAGGATGGGGCAACAAGCCTTGGCAGATCTCAGGGCCACGTGGTGGGCCTAAGATGGCGTCTTGAGTGGACCAGGAGGGTCCGGGGTGCTTCTCGCAAAGATGGAAGCACGGGCCAGTCTGGAGCAACCAGACCAGCAGTGTGGATTGTCGGACGTCGTCACAGAAAGGCACAAGCCAGCGGCTAGTGACCAGACAACGTGCTGAGCAGCGAGCTGAAGGGCCCCACGCAGATCGTGGAGATGCTGGGAGGCTGCACTTCGGTGCTGGAGCGGCTCAGGGTCGGGGCTTCTCGGACCCCAGAGCACTCACCAGAGAATTACTTCGATGGTCGTGCTGGTTAAGAAAGCGTGCAGGTTTTGATGATGGCCGGTCCCTCGAGGTCTCGTCGCACCCACAGATCACAGCTGAGCTGATGACGTGGATAGAGGTCAGAGGTGCCAGGGAAGCCGGTTCTCGTCGAGCTGGTCCGTCGGATTCCTTGAGGAAGGACTTACAGCAAACCGCAGAGTTCTTAGATGGTGCCCGCTGATGCGGGGTGACTACTCCTTAGTCACAAGGGAGAAATCTTGAGAAGAGTCTCGAAGGTCCTTTCGTAGAAAGTAGTTCTTGATTCAAAGATGATCTAATTTGGAAGGGTCCCCGCTCCGGTCTTTATCCTAAAGAAAGGGGCGGGTACATGACTAGGTCCTGCCCTAAGGGTGGGACCAGGAAGGGGGGTAGTTACACCCCTCTCCCCCTGCTGGACTTTCCCCAGGTCAGGGGCTGGCGCCCCTGGAACTGGTTCTGACCGGCAGATGCGTAGTGAGCACCGGGGCGCCACTCCGCAGTCACCTTCTTGCAAAGCCCTACCTACCCAGAATACACAAACCCCATCTGGGACGGTGCGAACACCGCCCTTGACAGGAAACCCTTTGTCCGAGCTCTCCTCGCTGGAAGGTCTCCCAGCAGCAGGAGGTCAGACTCGTGTCTGTGGTGGCAGCATCCATTTTGTGGAGCTGAGGCTTTAGTTAACTTTAACCGGGGTTCACGGTTACGTACATGTCGTGTCCCTCTAGAAGGGCGGAATGCTAACCTCGTCGCCAGAATTGGTGAGGGGGCAGCATCCCGATTCGTATGACACCTTACTCGACATGCCGTGATAACGCGACACCGAAGTTACCGATGTGGTACGCGTTATCATGGAACAGCCATTGGGTCTTGATTCCGCAAGCTGCAACCGGGCTCGGCTCGGGCCAGAACCTAGTTCACACGAGCCCACGCACTCTGCCTTCAGGATTGTCAAGGCCTGCCATAGGAGTGACTGATAGGAACTCGGGCTTCCATTGTATGGTTAGATATAGAGCTACTATACCTAAAGCAAAGGGTGATTACACGACTTTGCCCCAGCTGTCATGCAGCCAGTTGTGTCAAATTTAGGAGGCCAGCCAGGGGTGGCATAATACATGCTGCAGCCCCTGGCGGCCCTGGGTACACCTATGCCCTGCGTTACGGGGTCTGATAAGGTGGCCCAGCACCAATTGGTAAATGCACCTAGGGTACATATCGTAATTTAGAAAGAGAACAGCCAGGCTGTGGGTCTGATTGGCAGGCCCACAGCCAGAGAAAGTCGTAAACCAGTGAAACAAAAGCAAAAAATCTGGGTGATCATAGGATTGCAGACCCTACTCTCCTACAGGTAGTACCAATTATGAGGGACGTAATCAACTCCTCCCTTTCCACTGGAGTGGTTTCCCCACTGTGGAAACAGGCCAGAGTTAAAGCTCTTTTAAAAAAAGCCAATCTTGACCCTAAGGACTGGTCAAACTACCGCCCTATCTCCCTGTTGCCAGGGTTGAGTAAAATCACAGAAAAGCATGTCAATCTTGCCTTATCCGCCTTTATCGAGAACGAGGCTGTACTTCACCCAACTCAAACTGGCTTCAGAACAAAACAGGGCACCAAGACCACCCTGGTGGTGGTAGTGGAGGAAGCGAGGAAGATTGTAGATGCCGGAGGCTGCGCTGCGGTGGTCCTTTTGGACCTCAGCACTGCCTTCGATACGGTCAACCACTCCCTGTTGATCAGCCGCCTCGGCGAGGCTGGCGTCTCCGGTGTTGCTCTTAAATGGCTTCAATCTTTCCTAGCAGAAAGAACATTCTCTTTTTGAAGGGGAGCACACTTCAAGACAGTTCCCCCTTCACTACGGTGTTCCCCAGGGATCCTCATTAAGCCCCACCTTATATAATATCCATATGAGGCCCTTGGCCGAGGTGGTTCTTCCCTGGGGAATAAAACTGGTCACCTACACCGATGACACCCAGCTGGTGGTTTTTGTCAAAAGGAGGGAGGAAGGAAAGGTGATCACTTGATCAGCGGACACTATTTACCACTCAGGTTGGTGGAAGGTCCAGTCACAGCGTGTGTCCGTACCTGAGAGTACAACAACGAGGGGTTGCTGGACTGTTCCAATAAACAACTAGGGAAGATTTAACTGGCGTGACCAAAGGTGTAGGAGTAACACCCTGGGGCATACATTTTGTTGGATGGATTTGCCTCACACACCCAGAAGGGTGTCATGCTTCATCATCGGCGGTTGCTCCTCGTCGGGGAGGCGGTGCAATCCCCGACGGGCTCACCTCAAAGAGGGGCTCTTTGGCGGAGATCTTTTTATCCAACAGCCTTATGGTGAGGTGTGGGTGTGTGGGCAAGGTGGTGTGTGATAGTGAAATGGGATATTAAAATGTAGCTAGGGGTACCGGAATTCACTTTATTCTGGGGGTCCCCTGGCTGCAATTAAAAACAAGGGACTAGCTCACTAGGTGTCAACAAGTAAGGTCAGGTGACCCTAGATGAGGCTAGGGGTGAAGATGGTCGACATGTTTCTCGCAATGGGTAATAATTGCCCGCGATTCATCAGGACCTAAAAAAGGTGAAAAACAACATGCTAGTGTCATGTGTGTAGTGGTGTATGTTTACCTCTGTGGGTTGTCCTATGCCTATACATAGGGAAGAGATAAACAACAAGGGTTAAAAACAAATTTGCAATATGAAAAGTAGGTCACGTCATGAAAAGGATCTGTGAACAGTGTGGCATGCTGTTGGTATTATTGAGCATTAAACAAAAACCACTGCATGCCTTGTCAGTTGTATGTGCATAGTGTAAATGGTGGGGCACACACAACAACCACTGAGCTGGTGAGGGGGTTTGTGGGGTGGGGGAGGTTAAAAAGGTTAAAAAAGTATGTACAGCAGCTATCCAGGCTAAAATCGCTGTCCACCTGGGTTCTTACCATGTGCAGGCATTGTATATAGATAGAGAGAGACACCGTTTGTAACTTAAGGTGGCTAGGTGAAAACACACACACAAACTCTGTGACTAGAGGAGCTAAAGATATGCAAGGCTCGTATCCCCTACTCACCTATTAGTCAAGAACTAACAGCCACATGAGGGGTCGGCGGGACTGAACTTCAAGGATGAGCCCTTGGGTTTTAGCTGAAGTTAGGACAAAAATTACCGCCAAAGGGTTATTAGCAGGTGAACAACTCCGAAAAAACCAAGGGGCTCCTATCTTCCCATCCCTCGTTTACCGCTCTAGCACTCACCTCTAATCTCTTGTGTCCGGGCTACATGACCTACCCTTCTCCGCCGAGCTCGAGTAGATATGTGAGCTCGGCGGTCAGGGTTATTTAACCAAAACACAACAAATCGGCGTGTATCACGCGTCTCCGCCTTCTATGACGTGTCACGTGATTTCGACCGATCGCGACGCGGCCATCTTGGACTAGTGCATCGGCATATCAAGGGTTGGTCGCTTGTAGACGTTAGCTCTGTTTAGCAGTAACCAATGTCTCGAATACGGGTGAACCTAACCGGCAGTCCAGCCTACTGTATATGGCATTTGAAGGACTTTATCTTATTTTATTCGGACTTGGTGTATTATGTCTCGCCGGGGCGGCTTTTGTGACGGGTAATATCCCATAGCGTTGCATTTGCGTGATATAGACCGGTATAATGGCGGCCATATTGGACTGGTGCATCGGTGCCTGTGATACTGAGTTTATCTAAACTCTGCTTAATGTTATTAAAAAAGTGCATAGTTTGGGAGGTATAGGCGGTGTGGTGACATCAGTAGTTTGGCGCTGGGGGCTCAATTGGCGTCCTGAATAAACTGGGATAGATCAACTGTCTCGATTGTGTCAGAAAGACAGCGACCCAGACGCAACCGGCATAGGGATTACACAGGGTCGTGGAGTGGCTGAGTGAGTGGCAATCAGTATGGCCATGGTGTCACAGAGGTAGGGGAACCATATAAAGTGTGTGTGTTGTTCACTGGGAGGTATGGTCCCAGCGGGGGAAGGTATTGACTCAGAGTGCAGCCCAATGATGGTTGAAAGGCTATTTAATAATGGTGGCAACAGTATTCTGGTTGGGACTGGATGGCTCAAAGAGAGTGCCACGGGATGTCTTCGTTGAGACCCTGCTTATCTGAAGACAAACGATGGACCCATCTCTGTTCCTTCTGAAAGAGGGCATTTTTCGGGCAGTTGGGGGTAGATTCTAGTACTACCCATTTCATAGATTCTTCATCATGGCCGTGGTCTACATAATGTTTGCACATTTTTGTGTGAGTCTTCTTGCAGCGAAAGTGTTGGACAGGCCACATGAAGGGCCCGCTCCCCCTCTGCACAACCGAGCCCAAGCCCGGCTCCTCGAACATTACCAGCCACCACTCCACGCTTTCCGTCCCCTCCGGGACCCCTGCCTCAGAACATCGTGACCTCCCGGACCAGATTCCCTACCGGCCCTCGCGCCCGATCTGGGCGCCATCTTGGACACTGCCCCACTTCATAGATTCTTCATCATGGCCGTGGTCTACATAATGTTTGCACATTTTTGTGTGAGTCTTCTTGCAGCGAAAGTTGCTGCGATGTTCAATAATTCGGGTTTTAACGGGATGGGTTGTCATCCCGATATATTGTAAGCCACAAGGGCACGTGAGTAGGTATATACAGTGTGAGGTGTTGCAGTTTGTGTGGTGTCTAAACTCCCATGTGAAGGTCTCAGAGAGCTGTATGGTTTTGACTGTCATGGTGTATCTACAGACACCACACATTCCACAAGGATAATGGCCCGTGACCGGAGGTAGATGCCACAATGTTAATTGGGTTTCCTTTCTGGCTCTCTTGGGTCTGGTGCTGATTAGGATATCCTTCAAATTTTGCGATCTCTTAAAGGCGAACCTAGGTTCTTCCAGGGTCATGTCACCTGTGTTTAATATGTCCCAATGATGTCTGATCGTGTTCCTGATTTGATTAGACAGTGGGGTAAATGTGGTCACACAAGTAATAGGTTGGTTCTCGACAGGGACTCTTTCTTGTCGCTCAAGCAGTGCCTCACGGTTGTTGTTCCTAGCCCGTTTTTTAGCTTTCAAGACCTCGCTTTTAGGGTAACCCCTGTCGAGTAGGTTCCTAGACAGGATTGTGGATTCCTTTTTGTAATCATACACAGCACTACAATTACGCCTTATCCGCAGAAATTGGCCGAAAGGCAAGTTGGTGCGTAAGGCCTTCGGATGGTGGCTTTTATAGTGTAGGAGACTGTTGCGGTCGGTGGGTTTACGATACATGGTCGTGCTTATGGACCCTTCATCCAGTCTTATCGTTAGATCCAGGAAGGCAATCTCCTTGGGTGAGGCGGCCATAGTGAAGTTTAAATGGGGGTTTAATGTATTGACCCACTCCAGGAAAGCTTCATGTGAGGTTGTGGGGCCTTTCCACAAGATCAGGATGTCATCAATGAAGCGTTTCCACATTTTGATGTTGTTCCGAAAAGGATTGGACTCATGGTGTATGTGTGTACTTTCAAACTTGGCCATGTACAGACAGGCCACCGAAGGGGCAAAAGTACTGCCCATAGAGGTGCCTTGGGTCTGGTGGTAGTACTTGCCCCTAAATTCAAAATAATTTTCTGTCAGTGCTAGGGTGGCGCATTCCATGATGAAAGTCTGTGGAGTGTTCGAGTTCCAAGTTTCCAAACCTAGTCTCTCCTCAATTACCTCTAGAATGGCCCTCTGGGGAATGTTCGTGTAGAGGGCCTCAACATCTAGGGTAATCAAGAGATCAATCTCCCCTGTGTTCTGGATAATGTCCAGAATGCGTAATACATCTGTGGTGTCCTGGATGTAAGAGGGGATGCTTTTCACAAGGGGTTGCAGGAAGTGGTCACAAAATTGTGAGAGGGGCTCCAAGACGGAGTCTATCCCTGAAACAATTGGTCTCCCTGGTACCGGTCTGGTTGCTTTGTGGATCTTAGGCAAGATGTAAAAATATGGAACCCTTGGGTCCTTTTTTATAAGGAAGTCTGCCTCTTTCCTTGTGATCCATTGGTCGCACTCGGTGCTTGTAACCAGGCTCGTGATGGTAGTCTGCAAGCGCTGGGTTGGATCGTTAGTGATGGGAGTGTAGTATTTATGGTTACCCAGTTGTCTGTTGCATTCCAACTCATAGTCCTTAGTATTCATTAGAACCGTGGCACCACCTTTGTCTGCTTGTTTTATAGTAATCAGTGGATCATCCGCCAATGATCTCAGTACAGCCATCTCGTCCCTAGAGATGTTGCATTGAGGTGTTTGTCGGTTCAATTTAGAAATATCTTTCAGTACTGCTTGTTCAAATGTGAGAACCTCATGTGGGACCATTCCGTTGTGCGACTAGCAGATGCACTTCTGGTTAAAATACAAGCAGCCGAGGCTGCCCTGAAAACAGCGGTACAAAATCCAGGCTTCAAAACTAAATTAGCTGAGATTAATAAAGAGATGGCGGAACATAAAGAATATCTTATGAACCAGAAGGTAGCTAAACTACAAAAGGACATCAAGAAATTCTCAAAGGAGAAAGTCTATCCATACTTAAGGGATGACTATGTCCCCCCGGGGACCAACTACAATTCAGACTCCAGTACTAATTCCTCCAGAAGGGGCTCCAATAGTGGCTCTGATAGTAGCGGAGATAATAGTGCGGCGCAGATACCGCCAAGGGCTAGAAGAGGAAGGGGACGTGGACAACAAAACTTCCCTAACTATCCGAACCAGGGACCACCAACAGGGCCACCTTTCTGGCAATATCCACATTCCCCCACTTCCAACCCCCGTTTGCCCCCCAATATCCTCCATTTTACCCCCCTCAAAACCCTACACACCCTCCTTTTTTAGGCAGAGGTTGGGGCAGAGGGCGAGGGCGAAAAAGAGGGAACGTACCGGAAAAGAGGGTACAATGGGAGGAAGCACGCCCACAAGGGATGGACACGAGGAGCACGAGCCGGTCAGGACCACAATAAGCCTGGTGGTCAATCTCTCTGACCGCCTCCTCACACAGAGAGAGGAGGATGTCCTACAGAAAGGTTTGGGTTTCGTACCCACGCCCAAAATTGATCAATTCCAACAAACTAGGGAACTCAAATCATTTTTCAGAAAAATTAGGTTGAAAGCCTTTTTTGAAGGAAAGCCCTGTGAACCCACGGATGACTCTGGACTACATAATCCATCAACTTTCACACCGCACAATGGAATGGTCCCACATGAGGTTCTCACATTTGAACAAGCGGTACTGAAAGATATTTCTAAATTGAACCGACAAACACCTCATTGCAACATCTCTAGGGACGAGATGGCTGTACTGAGATCATTGGCGGATGATCCACTGATTACTATAAAACAAGCAGACAAAGGTGGTGCCACGGTTCTAATGAATACTAAGGACTATGAGTTGGAATGCAACAGACAACTGGGTAACCAAAAATACTACACTCCCATCACTAACGATCCAACCCAGCGCTTGCAGACTACCATCACGAGCCTGGTTACAAGCGCCGAGTGCGACCAATGGATCACAAGGAAAGAGGCAGACTTCCTTATAAAAAAGGACCCAAGGGTTCCATATTTTTACATCTTGCCTAAGATCCACAAAGCAACCAGACCGGTACCAGGGAGACCAATTGTTTCAGGGATAGACTCCGTCTTGGAGCCCCTCTCACAATTTTGTGACCACTTCCTGCAACCCCTTGTGAAAAGCATCCCCTCTTACATCCAGGACACCACAGATGTATTACGCATTCTGGACACTATCCAGAACACAGGGGAGATTGATCTCTTGATTACCCTAGATGTTGAGGCCCTCTACACGAACATTCCCCAGAGGGCCACTCTAGAGGTAATTGAGGAGAGACTAGGTTTGGAAACTTGGAACTCGAACACTCCACAGACTTTCATCATGGAATGCGCCACCCTAGCAGTGACAGAAAATTATTTTGAATTTAGGGGCAAGTACTACCACCAGACCCAAGGCACCTCTATGGGCAGTACTTTTGCCCCTTCGGTGGCCTGTCTGTACATGGCCAAGTTTGAAAGTACACACATACACCATGAGTCCAATCCTTTTCGGAACAACATCAAAATGTGGAAACGCTTCATTGATGACATCCTGATCTTGTGGAAAGGCCCCACAACCTCACATGAAGCTTTCCTGGAGTGGGTCAATACATTAAACCCCCATTTAAACTTCACTATGGCCGCCTCACCCAAGGAGATTGCCTTCCTGGATCTAACGATAAGACTGGATGAAGGGTCCATAAGCACGACCATGTATCGTAAACCCACCGACCGCAACAGTCTCCTACACTATAAAAGCCACCATCCGAAGGCCTTACGCACCAACTTGCCTTTCGGCCAATTTCTGCGGATAAGGCGTAATTGTAGTGCTGTGTATGATTACAAAAAGGAATCCACAATCCTGTCTAGGAACCTACTCGACAGGGGTTACCCTAAAAGCGAGGTCTTGAAAGCTAAAAAACGGGCTAGGAACAACAACCGTGAGGCACTGCTTGAGCGACAAGAAAGAGTCCCTGTCGAGAACCAACCTATTACTTGTGTGACCACATTTACCCCAATGTCTAATCAAATCAGGAACACGATCGGACATCATTGGGACATATTAAACACAGGTGACATGACCCTGGAAGAACCTAGGTTCGCCTTTAAGAGATCGCACAATTTGAAGGATATCCTAATCAGCACCAGACCCAAGAGAGCCAGAAAGGAAACCCAATTAACATTGTGGCATCTACCTCCGGTCACGGGACATTATCCTTGTGGAATGTGTGGTGTCTGTAGATACACCATGACAGTCAAAACCATACAGCTCTCTGAGACCTTCACATGGGAGTTTAGACACCACACAAACTGCAACACCTCACACTGTATATACCTACTCACGTGCCCTTGTGGCTTACAATATATCGGGATGACAACCCGTCCCGTTAAAACCCGAATTATTGAACATCGCAGCAACTTTCTGTTAGACGGACCGGGAGGGTCGGCCGAGTACCCAGGGAGAGGTCTCCAGGGAGAGCCGTCTCCGACGATCGTACAGACAAGTAACTTCCCCCCCACAGACGGACACCACACAGGAGTAAGGTTAAACGATACTTTATCAGCAATTCTTTAAGTACGGTAGAATGGTACAAGGAGGTCTGGACTCAGGGGTCCCCTCGGTTCTGGTCTCTGGTTGGGAAAGGGGGTAGCGGGACAGTCTTGTTACCACTCGGGTGGATGAATAGCTCTCAATCCTCGAGCTCGGCGTTCTAGATGATCGGGCCGCGGCGGAGCCAGCAGGTCCCGAGATGATCGAAGATGGCGACGGGCCGCGGCGGAGCCAGCAGGTCCCGGTGAGGATGGAAGCACAAACGGTCCGCGGCCACGCCAGCAGGTCCCGGTGAAGTTGGAAGTACAAACGGTCCGCGGCCACGCCAGCAGGTCCCGGTGAGGATGAAGGATGTTGCAAGTTGCGGCAGCGCCAGCAGGTAGGACGATAGTTCACGAGGCAGGGCTACGGCAGCGCCAGTAGTCCGTCACGGATGAGTTCTTCTCGGTGTCTCTCGACTCCAGGATACAACTGCCTTCCTGCTCTGGAGCTGCCCCAGTTATAGGGCTGGCGCCCTTTGATGTCCGGACCCTCGCACTTGGAGGTCGGGAGGTCCGGGATGAGGGAGTCCAGACACCCAGCAGGGGGGTGGAGCCAGCGCTCGGGGGAGCTGGGGCGATCGGCACCTGGCGGTGGGAGAGCCATCGACACCTCTTCCTCCCATTGACCTGGCAAGTAGTCCGCTCACCTCCTGGGTGGATGGTGGTGCCGGAATGTCTGAGGCCCGGCCAGGCCCAGGGTTAGGGTCGATCGGAGGCCACGAGGCCTCGTGGGGCAGTGTCCAAGATGGCGCCCAGATCGGGCGCGAGGGCCGGTAGGGAATCTGGTCCGGGAGGTCACGATGTTCTGAGGCAGGGGTCCCGGAGGGGACGGAAAGCGTGGAGTGGTGGCTGGTAATGTTCGAGGAGCCGGGCTTGGGCTCGGTTGTGCAGAGGGGGAGCGGGCCCTTCATGTGGCCTGTCCAACATGCGTCCCCCCCAGCTGAAGGCGGGGAGAGTCACCCATCCTCTTGGGGACTCTCCTCGTCGAGGCGGAAAAAGCGTGACAGGCCATCCGCGTTGGCGTGGTCTTGCCCAGGTCGATGCTCCACAGTGAAGTCCATCCCCTGGAGGGAGATAGACCAGCGTAGTAGTTTTGGGTTTTCCCCCCGCATCTGCATCAGCCACTGCAGGGGTCCATGGTCGGTTTGCACCCGGAAGTGGGTGCCGAAGAGGTAGGGCCGGAGCTTTTTGAGGGCCCATACTACAGCGAAGGCTTCCCTCTCGATGGTGCTCCAGCGTTGCTCTCGGGGCAGGAGTCGCCGGCTGATGAAGACCACTGGCTGATCACGGCCTTCGGGGTTCAGCTGAGACAGGACCGCCCCAATACCGTGGTCAGAGGCATCCGTCTGGACGATGAATTCCCGGCTGTAGTCGGGAGCCTGAAGTACAGGGGCGGAACACATGGCGGCCTTCAGTTGCTCGAAGGCTGTTTGACATTCAGGGGTCCAGTTGACCTTCTTTGGGTGATTCTTGGATGTGAGTTCCGTGAGGGGCCCCACTATGCTACCGTAGTCCTTTACGAACCGCCGGTAATAGCCCGTGAGCCCCAGGAAGGCGCGTACCTCTGTCTGGGTGATGGGGGGCTGCCAGGACTGGATGGCGGCGATCTTGAGTTGCAGAGGGGCCACCAGGCCGCTTCCCACCTGGTGTCCGAGGTAGGTCACGGACCCCTGACCAATTTGGCATTTGCTGGCCTTGATCGTGAGGCCAGCTCGCTGAAGGGCCTGTAGCACCTCTCGGAGGTGGTGGAGGTGGTCGGGCCAATGGTGGCTGTACACAGCGATGTCGTCTAGGTAGGCGGCACTGAATCCTTCGAGTCCGGCCAACACTTGATTGACTAGTTGCTGAAACGTTGCTAGGGCATTCTTCATGCCGAAGGGCATGACCTTGAAATGATAATGGCCGTCAGGAGTGGAGAACGCAGATCGTTCCCGGGCCCGGGATGTGAGGCCGATCTGCCAGTAGCCCGCCGTCAGATCGAAAATGCTGAGGTAGCGGGCAGCTCCCATGCGGTCGATCAGTTCATCTGCCCGGGGGATGGGATGTGCGTCCGTTCTGGTGACCGTATTCAAGCCCCAGTAGTCGACGCAGAACCGAAGTTCCGGTGTGGTGCCGGGGGCGGCCGCTTTGGGGACCAGTACGACTGGGCTGGCCCAGGGGCTGTCTGAGGGCTCAATGACCCCGAGCGTGAGCATCTTGGTCACTTCTTCTTGGATGCAGGCCCGTACCCGATCTGGTACGCGGTAGGCCCGGTGGCGGATAGGGGGACTGTCCCCCGTGTCCACGTCGTGCACACACCAGGAGGTGACCCCTGGGGTGAGGGAGAACAGGCTGGCGAACTGCAGCAGAAGGTCTCGACATTCCTGTCGTTGTTCCAGGGTGAGGGCCTCCGAGAGCCGGACCCCGTCCACGGAGCCGTCTTTCTCCCGAGTCCGTAGGAGGTCAGGGAGGGGCACGGAGTCTTCCTCGGCTCCAGTGTCTGTGGCCATCAGGAGGCTGAGTTCTGAACGCACAAAATGGGGTTTCAGTCTATTAGCGTGGAGAACCCGGAGGGGGTTCCGTGCAGTTTCCATATCGATGAGATAGGTGACAGGGCCCTTGCGTTCGATCACTTTGAAGGGCCCCGTCCATTTATCTTGCAGGGCGCATGGCTCGGTGGGGGACATTACCCATACTTGTTGGCCGGGTTCAAACTCGATGGAGGAGGCATTTTGGTCATACCACTTTTTCATGTCCTCTTGACTGGCCTCCAGGTTTGCTTTCGCCATCTCCCGGAATCGTCGGGTCTGGTTGCGGAGGGTTAAGAGGTATTTGAAGACATCCGGAGGGTTCTTTAGCGGGGGCATTTCCCAGCCTTCCTTGACTAGGCTGAGCGGCCCCCGGACTGGGTGTCCATACAACAGTTCAAATGGGCTGAAGCCGAGGGACTTCTGGGGGACTTCTCGATATGCGAAGAGGAGGCACGGCAGTAGCACGTCCCACTGGCGACGGAGGGGCTCTTCCAACCCCCCAATCATCCCTTTGAGCGTGCGGTTGAACCGCTCAACGAGTCCGTTTCCTTGAGGGTGATAGGGGGTCGTGAATCGGTAGGTGACCCCACACTGTTGCCAGAGGGACTTCATATATTTTGAAATAAAGTTCGTGCCTCTGTCGCTGACGACTTCTCGAGGGAAGCCCACACGGGAGAAGATCCCCATCAGGGCCCGGCCGACTACCGGGGCTGTCACGGTTCGCAGGGGAACAGCCTCAGGGTAGCGGGTGGCGTGGTCCACCAGTACCAGGATGAACCAATGTCCTTGTGCGGTACGGGGGTCGAGGGGCCCCACAATGTCAATCCCCACTCTCTCAAACGGGGTGGTGACCACTGGAAATGGTTGCAAGGGGGCTTTCAGTTTGCGGCCGCTCTTCCCACTGGCTTGGCACGTGGGGCAAGATCGGCAATGCTGGAGGACATCATTCCTCATCTTAGGCCAGAAGAAGTGGGTCACCAAGCGGCTGTAGGTTTTATCTTGGCCCAGGTGGCCAGCCAGGGGGACATCATGGGCCAGGTTTAATAAGAAGTCTCTAAAACGGAGGGGCACTACTAGCACTCGACTGGCTCCCAACTCTGCGATTCTTTGTTCACTGTATAGTAGATCATTGTCCCAATAGACCCAATGGGTTCCGGACGTATCCCCTGCGCTCTGAGCGAGGGCTTGTTGGCGGAGTCCCTCGAGGGAGGGACAGGTCTTCTGCTCTTGGCGAAACTGCTCCTGGGTGGGCCCTCCCTCGTGATGCCACTGTTCCAGGCCGGAGAGGTCCGGAGGTTGGTCGAGTCCCTCGGGGGCTTGTTCTAGGGGGACGGCACAGTCGGTGTCTTCTACTGGAGCGACCGGGGGAGGAGGTGCCGGCCATTCAGGTTCCTCTGGCCGGAGATTGGCACGGGCGGCCATGGACCGGGTGGTGACACACGCCCAGTCCGGGACGCCTAACATCCCCAGGTGTTCCCTTCGTTCTACAGCTGCCCACGGGGAGCTTTCAAGGTCGTTTCCTAGGAGGCAGTCTACGGGGGCGTCATCTCGGACCGTCACCTTCAACATGCCGGAGACCCCTCCCCATTCGAAAGGGACGCAGGCCATCCGACATAGACTTTCCGAGTTATCAGCTGAACGGACAGGACAGAGAATATTTGGTAGGATCTGTTCCGGGGTCACCAGGTGACAGCGGACGGCTGTTACACTGGCCCCGGTGTCACGGAGGGCCTCGGCCCGGCGTCCATTGATGCTCACCCATTGACTGTACTTCCGGGTGTTAGCGGGTAGGGGGACCCGCGGGACCATGTCTCTCCCCCCTAAACAGGCTAGGGCCATAGCGGCTGGCTCCCATTCTTGATGCTCCTGCTCATATTCCTCCTGTTCCTCGGAGATCTGTTCTTCCCCCAGGGCAGCCGCGGCCACCTGGCGGGGTCTCGGGCTCTGGGCCTGTGGGCAATTTGGGTCGTTTGCGTAGTGGCCGACTCGCTGGCATCGGTGACACGTGACATTGGCTCTATATCCCGGTCGTGCCGGGGTGCTGCCCCGGTTGGCTGGGGGGGTGGTGCTGGCAGCGGGGGCGGTCGGAGCGCTGTCTTTTCCTCGTCCTTGGCCCCATCCTCCTCCTCCTCGGGGACGGTGCTGACCGGGGTAGTTCCGTTTCTGTTCATAGGTCCCCGGTCGGCCCACTCTGGTGATCTCCCACCGGTCAGCCTCGGCTGCGAGCTGCCGTGGATCAGTTAGTTTGCTGTCGAGGAGGTGCTGTCGGAGCTCGATGAAGCAATTGTTTGACAGATGCTCCCACACCATAAGATTAAAGAGCTGTTCGTAAGTTGTGACATTGCTGCCTTTAATCCACCCTTCGAAGGCTCGGCTGAAATAGTTCTCGTATTCTACCCAAGTTGTACCCGGGATGCGGGTGCAGTCTCTAAACTTCTGGCGGTACATCTCGGGTGTGAGCCCATAGCGGGTGAGGAGGGCCGCTTTCATGTGGTCGTAGGAGGTCATTAGATGGTCCGGAAGCTGTAGCAGGGCGTCGCGGCCCTCATTGACGAATCTCCCCCATAGACCGGCCCCCCAGTCGCTTCGATCGATCCGGTGGGAGGTCATAGCTATTTCGTAGGCCTTGAACCATTGTTGGATGTCGTCGTCTCGGAAGTATTCTCGAACGACATCCTTGGGGATGTGCACTTTCTTATCTGTTGCCCCTGGGGTGCGAGGTTGCTCGGTCACCCCTGATTCCTTGTTCTGCTTGCGTAAGTCTATCTCAGCTAATTTGCGCTCGTGTTCATATGCCAGTCTCTTTTCCTCGAGTTCTATTTGCCTCTGTTTCTCCTCTCGTTCTTCTCGGAGCCTCAGGTGTTCTAAGTTCAGTTTCTGTTCGGCCAACTTGAGTTCCCCATCCATTTTGAGCCGGGCCATTTCTAGTTCATGCAGTCTTGTTCTTTCTCGTTCCTGGATCTCGTCTTGCGAGAGACCCGTTCTTCGCTCCTCGGGAGCCGTGGTGTCTTTCTCTGTTACTGCGGCATTTTGGTCCGGGGGTCTGACGGTACCGGTTTCTGCCCAGGACTCCAGGGCATGCTTGAAGTCGTCCTTGGTACTCAGACCGGTGGTAGCGATACCCAGTTCGATGCAGAATTGTTTCAATTCACGATGGCTGTATTCCTCTAATTTCTCCATCTGGAATTTCTCAGCGGACATTGTGGTTTTGTCGTGGGGTGAGCTACTCTCTGTACGATTATGCGTTGATTCGGATCGCGTCGCTGGCCACCAATGTTAGACGGACCGGGAGGGTCGGCCGAGTACCCAGGGAGAGGTCTCCAGGGAGAGCCGTCTCCGACGATCGTACAGACAAGTAACTTCCCCCCCACAGACGGACACCACACAGGAGTAAGGTTAAACGATACTTTATCAGCAATTCTTTAAGTACGGTAGAATGGTACAAGGAGGTCTGGACTCAGGGGTCCCCTCGGTTCTGGTCTCTGGTTGGGAAAGGGGGTAGCGGGACAGTCTTGTTACCACTCGGGTGGATGAATAGCTCTCAATCCTCGAGCTCGGCGTTCTAGATGATCGGGCCGCGGCGGAGCCAGCAGGTCCCGAGATGATCGAAGATGGCGACGGGCCGCGGCGGAGCCAGCAGGTCCCGGTGAGGATGGAAGCACAAACGGTCCGCGGCCACGCCAGCAGGTCCCGGTGAAGTTGGAAGTACAAACGGTCCGCGGCCACGCCAGCAGGTCCCGGTGAGGATGAAGGATGTTGCAAGTTGCGGCAGCGCCAGCAGGTAGGACGATAGTTCACGAGGCAGGGCTACGGCAGCGCCAGTAGTCCGTCACGGATGAGTTCTTCTCGGTGTCTCTCGACTCCAGGATACAACTGCCTTCCTGCTCTGGAGCTGCCCCAGTTATAGGGCTGGCGCCCTTTGATGTCCGGACCCTCGCACTTGGAGGTCGGGAGGTCCGGGATGAGGGAGTCCAGACACCCAGCAGGGGGGTGGAGCCAGCGCTCGGGGGAGCTGGGGCAATCGGCACCTGGCGGTGGGAGAGCCATCGACACCTCTTCCTCCCATTGACCTGGCAAGTAGTCCGCTCACCTCCTGGGTGGATGGTGGTGCCGGAATGTCTGAGGCCCGGCCAGGCCCAGGGTTAGGGTCGATCGGAGGCCACGAGGCCTCGTGGGGCAGTGTCCAAGATGGCGCCCAGATCGGGCGCGAGGGCCGGTAGGGAATCTGGTCCGGGAGGTCACGATGTTCTGAGGCAGGGGTCCCGGAGGGGACGGAAAGCGTGGAGTGGTGGCTGGTAATGTTCGAGGAGCCGGGCTTGGGCTCGGTTGTGCAGAGGGGGAGCGGGCCCTTCATGTGGCCTGTCCAACACTTTCGCTGCAAGAAGACTCACACAAAAATGTGCAAACATTATGTAGACCACGGCCATGATGAAGAATCTATGAAATGGGTAGTACTAGAATCTACCCCCAACTGCCCGAAAAATGCCCTCTTTCAGAAGGAACAGAGATGGGTCCATCATTTGTCTTCAGATAAGCAGGGTCTCAACGAAGACATCCCGTGGCACTCTCTTTGAGCCATCCAGTCCCAACCAGAATACTGTTGCCACCATTATTAAATAGCCTTTCAACCATCATTGGGCTGCACTCTGAGTCAATACCTTCCCCCGCTGGGACCATACCTCCCAGTGAACAACACACACACTTTATATGGTTCCCCTACCTCTGTGACACCATGGCCATACTGATTGCCACTCACTCAGCCACTCCACGACCCTGTGTAATCCCTATGCCGGTTGCGTCTGGGTCGCTGTCTTTCTGACACAATCGAGACAGTTGATCTATCCCAGTTTATTCAGGACGCCAATTGAGCCCCCAGCGCCAAACTACTGATGTCACCACACCGCCTATACCTCCCAAACTATGCACTTTTTTAATAACATTAAGCAGAGTTTGGATAAACTCAGTATCACAGGCACCGATGCACCAGTCCAATATGGCCGCCATTATACCGGTCTATATCACGCAAATGCAACGCTATGGGATATTACCCGTCACAAAAGCCGCCCCGGCGAGACATAATACACCAAGTCCGAATAAAATAAGATAAAGTCCTTCAAATGCCATATACAGTAGGCTGGACTGCCGGTTAGGTTCACCCGTATTCGAGACATTGGTTACTGCTAAACAGAGCTAACGTCTACAAGCGACCAACCCTTGATATGCCGATGCACTAGTCCAAGATGGCCGCGTCGCGATCGGTCGAAATCACGTGACACGTCATAGAAGGCGGAGACGCGTGATACACGCCGATTTGTTGTGTTTTGGTTAAATACCCCTGACCGCCGAGCTCACATATCTACTCGAGCTCGGCGGAGAAGGGTAGGTCATGTAGCCCGGACACAAGAGATTAGAGGTGAGTGCTAGAGCGGTAAACGAGGGATGGGAAGATAGGAGCCCCTTGGTTTTTTAGGAGTTGTTCACCTGCTAATAACCCTTTGGCGGTAATTTTTGTCCTAACTTCAGCTAAAACCCAAGGGCTCATCCTTGAAGTTCAGTCCCGCCGACCCCTCATGTGGCTGTTAGTTCTTGACTAATAGGTGAGTAGGGGATACGAGCCTTGCATACCTTTAGCTCCTCTAGTCACAGAGTTTGTGTGTGTGTTTTCACCTAGCCACCTTAAGTTACAAACGGTGTCTCTCTCTATCTATATACAATGCCTGCACATGGTAAGAACCCAGGTGGACAGCGATTTTAGCCTGGATAGCTGCTGTACATACTTTTTTAACCTTTTTAACCTCCCCCACCCCACAAACCCCCTCACCAGCTCAGTGGTTGTTGTGTGTGCCCCACCATTTACACTATGCACATACAACTGACAAGGCATGCAGTGGTTTTTGTTTAATGCTCAATAATACCAACAGCATGCCACACTGTTCACAGATCCTTTTCATGACGTGACCTACTTTTCATATTGCAAATTTGTTTTTAACCCTTCTTGTTTATCTCTTCCCTATGTATAGGCATAGGACAACCCACAGAGGTAAACATACACCACTACACACATGACACTAGCATGTTGTTATTCACCTTTTTTAGGTCCTGATGAATCGCGGGCAATTATTACCCATTGCGAGAAACATGTCGACCATCTTCACCCCTAGCCTCATCTAGGGTCACCTGACCTTACTTGTTGACACCTAGTGAGCTAGTCCCTTGTTTTTAATTGCAGCCAGGGGACCCCCAGAATAAAGTGAATTCCGGTACCCCTAGCTACATTTTAATATCCCATTTCACTATCACACACCACCTTGCCCACACACCCACACCTCACCATAAGGCTGTTGGATAAAAAGATCTCCGCCAAAGAGCCCCTCTTTGAGGTGAGCCCGTCGGGGATTGCACCGCCTCCCCGACGAGGAGCAACCGCCGATGATGAAGCATGACACCCTTCTGGGTGTGTGAGGCAAATCCATCCAACAAAATGTATGCCCCAGGGTGTTACTCCTACACCTTTGGTCACGCCAGTTAAATCTTCCCTAGTTGTTTATTGGAACAGTCCAGCAACCCCTCGTTGTTGTACACCCAGCTGGTGGTCTCACTCACAAGGTCTGAAGACGGGACCTCTGGACCAAACAATCTGTCCCCCTGTCTCACTAAGGTCTGTGAATGGATGGAAGCCTCATTCTTGTAACTAACTGGCACCAAAACCGAGATCATGATCATGGGTTACAAGGCTCCTCTGAACCTTAATCCATGGTGGCCGAGTTGCCTGGGTCCCCCTCCGACCCCAAAGAAACAAATCAAGAGTTTTAGAGTCGGGCTTGACCCCTCCCTCGGCTTTCAAGTGCAGGCAAAGAAGGTAGCCGCAACATGCTTTGGCCTGATTAGGACATTAAGGAAGGTTATTAACCTCCTTCCTCCCGATTCCAGACGGCTCCTGGTCCAGTCTTTGATCATCTCCCGATTGGATTACTCCAATGCACTCTATCTTGGCACCCCGATAGGTACTATCAAAATTCTGCAGTCAGTCCAGAACTGCGCTGCTCGACTTCTGGTCAAAGTCCCCAGACACAGCTCGGTTAAGCCTGCTCTGCGTGCTCTTCACTGGCTACCGATTCAGGAGAGGATAGGTTTCAAGGCCATGTGTATGGTCCATAAATCCATCACAAACAACGGTCCAGATATTCTATACCCTCTCTTCTGTCCTTACCGACCCTCCAGAACCCTTAGGTCCAGTGAACTCAATCTTATGACTGTCCCTAGGATCAAAAGATCCCATACGGGGGGTCGGGGGTTTCTTTGCAAGCGGCCAATTTCTGGAATAATCTTCCTGAGAGCATCCGACTCCTACCGAACCATCTCATGTTCCGGAAACAACTAAAAACCTTTCTTTTCCGATGAGTGATGGTGATGTTACCTGGGTCAAAGCGCTGGGATGCCTTAGGGTAGCCATGCGCTATGGCAAGTACATTTTCATTTCATTTCATTTCATCCATGGCCAGCCCCAGCTCCAGCATGAGTCAGGTGGGGGCTGAGCTCCATCAGTGGAGCTAACCTCAAGGGGGGGGGGGGGGACACCTCTACCTTGTATCCATGGCCAGCCCCAGCCTGGCTCAAGTGGGAGCTGGGCTTCATCAGAGGGGCTCACCTCAGGGGGGGGCGGGGGACAACTCTCCCTTGTACCCATGGCCAGCCCCAGCCTGGCTCCAGTGGGAGCTGGGCTCCATCAGAGGGGCTGATCTCAGGGGGGGGGGGAGGGGGGCGGGGCAACTATCCCTTGTACCCATGGCCAGTCCCAGTTCCCGCCTGAGTCAGGTGGGGGCCGGGCTCCATCAGTGGAGCTAACCTCAGTGCGCCTGCTGTCTCTTGTGTGCAGGACATGAAGACTAAGCCTGCTGTGTAGTACATCATGAGTGACCCCCTCCCTCTTCCTGGCAGTGTTTTAAGTATGCACGAGTGTGTGTGTACAGGTGAGTAGGGGATACCGAGGTAGGGATGCCACTACTAGTCTGCAGCCCCTAAAGCTGGGGCTGCTCCAGGGGAGTTCATGTCTCATTCTGCCTCTGTATGTTGCCCCCTGCTGGTCCTCTGAATGCCGCCACCTCCAGGATTCACCAGGAAACCAAAGGCCTCTCTGAATCTGGGTGTGCACAGGGAACGAGGGTGGAAGGGCCTCTCTGACTCTGGGTACGCACAGGGAGCGAGGGTGGAAGGGCCTCTCTGACTCTGGGTGCGCACAGGGAGCGAGGGGGGAAGGGCCTCTCTGACTCTGGGTGCGCACAGGAAGAGAGGGTGGAAGACCCTCTCTGACTCTGGGTATGCACAGGGAGCGAGGGTGGAAGGGTCTCTCTGGGTGCACACAGGGAGCGAGGGTGGAAGGGCCTCCCTGACTCTGGGTGCTCACAGGGAGCGAGGGTGGAAGGGCCTCTCTGACTCTGGGTGCGCACAGGGAGCGAGGGTGGAAGGGCCTCTCTGACTCTGGGTGCGCACAGGGAGCGAGGGTGGAAGGGCCTCTCTGACTCTGGGTGCGCACAGGGAGAGAGGGTGGAAGGGCCTCCCTGACTCTGGGTGCCCACAGGGAGCGAGGGTGAAGGGCTCTCTGACTCTGGGTATGCACAGGGAGCGAGGATGGAAGGGCCTCTCTGACTATGGGTGTGCCCAGGGAGCGAGGGTGGAAGGGCCTCTCTGACTCTGGGTGCACACAGGGAGCGAGGGTGGAAGGGCCTCTCTGACTCTGGGTGCGCACAAGGGGCGAGGGTGGAAGGGCCTCTCTGACTCTGGGTGCGCACAGGGAGCGAGGGTGGAAGGGCCTCCCTGACTCTGGGTGCGCACAGGGAGCGAGGGTGGAAGGGCCTCTCTGACTCTGGGTGCGCACAAGGGGCGAGGGTGGAAGGGCCTCTCTGACTCTGGGTGCACACAGGGAGCGAGGGTGAAGGGCTCTCTGACTCTGGGTGCGCACAGGGAGCGAGGGTGGAAGGGCCTCTCTGAGTCTGGGTGCGCACAGGGAGAGAGGGTGGAAGGGCCTCCCTGACTCTGGGTGCGCACAGGGACCTAGGGTGGAAGGGCCTCTCTGGGTGCGCACAGGGAGCGAGGGTGGAAGGGCCTCTCTGACTCTGGGTGCGCACAGGGAGCGAGGGTGAAGGGCTCTCTGACTCTGGGTATGCACATGGAGCGAGGGTGGAAGGGCCTCTCTGACTATGGGTGTGCCCAGGGAGCGAGGGTGGAAAGGCCTCTCTGACTCTGGGTGCGCACAGGGACCGAGGGTGGAAGGGCCTCTCTGGGTGCGCACAGGGACCGGGGGTGAAAGGGCGTCTCTGACTCTGGGTGCGCACAGGGACCGAGGGTGGAAGGGCCTCTCTGGGTGCGCACAGGGACCGAGGGTGAAAGGGCCTCTCTGACTCTGGGTGTGCACCGGGAGCGAGGGTGAAGGGCCTCTCTGACTCTGGGTGCGCACAGGGACCGAGGGTGGAAGGGCCTCTCTGGGTGCGCACATGGACCGAGGGTGAAAGGGCCTCTCTGACTCTGGGTGTGCACCGGGAGCGAGGGTGAAGGGCCTCTCTGACTCTGGGTGCGCACAGGGAGCGAGGGTGGAAGGGCCTCTCTGAGTCTGGGTGCGCACAGGGAGAGAGGGTGGAAGGGCCTCCCTGACTCTGGGTGCGCACAGGGACCGAGGGTGGAAGGGCCTCTCTGGGTGCGCACAGGGAGCGAGGGTGGAAGGGCCTCTCTGACTCTGGGTGCGCACAGGGAGCGAGGGTGGAAGGGCCTCTCTGACTCTGGGTATGCACAGGGACCGAGGGTGGAAGGGCCTCTCTGACTCTGGGTGCGCACAGGGAGCGAGGGTGGAAGGGCCTCTCTGACTCTGGGTGCTCACAGGGAGCGAGGGTGGAAGGGCCTCCCTGACTCTGGGTGCTCACAGGGAGCGAGGGTGGAAGGGCCTCTCTGACTCTGGGTGCGCACAGGGAGCGAGGGTGGAAGGGCCTCTCTGACTCTGGGTGCGCACAGGGAGCGAGGGTGGAAGGGCCTCCCTGACTCTGGGTGCCCACAGGGAGCGAGGGTGAAGGGCTCTCTGACTCTGGGTATGCACAGGGAGCGAGGATGGAAGGGCCTCTCTGACTATGGGTGTGCCCAGGGAGCGAGGGTGGAAGGGCCTCTCTGACTCTGGGTGCACACAGGGAGCGAGGGTGGAAGGGCCTCTCTGACTCTGGGTGCGCACAAGGGGCGAGGGTGGAAGGGCCTCTCTGACTCTGGGTGCGCACAGGGAGCGAGGGTGGAAGGGCCTCCCTGACTCTGGGTGCGCACAGGGAGCGAGGGTGGAAGGGCCTCTCTGACTCTGGGTGCGCACAAGGGGCGAGGGTGGAAGGGCCTCTCTGACTCTGGGTGCACACAGGGAGCGAGGGTGAAGGGCTCTCTGACTCTGGGTGCGCACAGGGAGCGAGGGTGGAAGGGCCTCTCTGAGTCTGGGTGCGCACAGGGAGAGAGGGTGGAAGGGCCTCCCTGACTCTGGGTGCGCACAGGGACCTAGGGTGGAAGGGCCTCTCTGGGTGCGCACAGGGAGCGAGGGTGGAAGGGCCTCTCTGACTCTGGGTGCGCACAGGGAGCGAGGGTGAAGGGCTCTCTGACTCTGGGTATGCACATGGAGCGAGGGTGGAAGGGCCTCTCTGACTATGGGTGTGCCCAGGGAGCGAGGGTGGAAAGGCCTCTCTGACTCTGGGTGCGCACAGGGACCGAGGGTGGAAGGGCCTCTCTGGGTGCGCACAGGGACCGGGGGTGAAAGGGCGTCTCTGACTCTGGGTGCGCACAGGGACCGAGGGTGGAAGGGCCTCTCTGGGTGCGCACAGGGACCGAGGGTGAAAGGGCCTCTCTGACTCTGGGTGTGCACCGGGAGCGAGGGTGAAGGGCCTCTCTGACTCTGGGTGCGCACAGGGACCGAGGGTGGAAGGGCCTCTCTGGGTGCGCACATGGACCGAGGGTGAAAGGGCCTCTCTGACTCTGGGTGTGCACCGGGAGCGAGGGTGAAGGGCCTCTCTGACTCTGGGTGCGCACAGGGAGCGAGGGTGGAAGGGCCTCTCTGAGTCTGGGTGCGCACAGGGAGAGAGGGTGGAAGGGCCTCCCTGACTCTGGGTGCGCACAGGGACCGAGGGTGGAAGGGCCTCTCTGGGTGCGCACAGGGAGCGAGGGTGGAAGGGCCTCTCTGACTCTGGGTGCGCACAGGGAGCGAGGGTGGAAGGGCCTCTCTGACTCTGGGTATGCACAGGGACCGAGGGTGGAAGGGCCTCTCTGACTCTGGGTGCGCACAGGGAGCGAGGGTGGAAGGGCCTCTCTGACTCTGGGTGCGCACAGGGAGCAAGGGTGGAAGGGCCTGTCTGACTCTGCGTGCGCACAGGGAGAGAGGGTGGAAGGGCCTCTCTGACTCTGGGTGCGCACAGGGACCGAGGGTGGAAGGGCCTCTCTGACTCTGGGTGCGCACAGGGAACGAGGGTGGAATGGCCTCTCTGACTCTGGGTGCGCACAGGGAACGAGGGTGGCAGGGCCTCTCTGACTCTGGGTGCGCACAGGGAGCGAGGGTGGAAGGGTCTCTCTGGGTGCACACAGGGACCAAGTGTGGAAGGGCCTCTCTGACTCTGGGTGCACACCGGGAGCATGGGTGGATGGGCCTCTCGGTTTCTGGCTGCACACAAGGAGCGAGGGTGGAAGGGCCTCTCCGACTCTGGGTATGCACAAGGAGCGAGGGTGGAAGGGCCTCTCTGACTCTGGGTGCGCACAGGGAGCGAGGGTGGAAGGGCCTCTCTGACTCTGGGTGCGCACAGGGAGCGAGGGTGGAAGGGCCTCTCTGACTCTGGGTGCGCACAGGGAGCGAGGGTGGAAGAGCCTCTCTGACTCTAGGTGGGTGTGCACAAGGGGCGATGGTGGAAGGGCCTTTCTGACTCTGGATGCGCAGAGGGACCGAGGGTGGAAGGGCCTCTCTGACTCTGGGTGCACACCGGGAGCATGGGTGGAAGGGCCTCTCGGACTCTGGCTGCACAAAAGGAGCGAGGGTGGAAGGGCCTCTCTGACTCTGGGTGAGCACAAGGAGCGAGGGTGGAAGGGCCTCTCTGACTCTGGGTGCGCACAGGGAGCGAGGGTGGAAGGGCCTCTCTGACTCTGGGTATGCACAGGGAGCGAGGGTGGAAGGGCCTCTCTGACTATGGGTGTGCCCAGGGAGCGAGGGTGGAAGGGCCTCTCTGACTCTGGGTATGCACAGGGACCGAGGGTGAAAGGGCCTCTCTGACTCTGGGTGTGCACCGGGAGCGAGGGTGAAGGGCCTCTCTGACTCTGGGTGCGCACAGGGAGCGAGGGTGGAAGGGCCTCTCTGAGTCTGGGTGCGCACAGGGAGAGAGGGTAGAAGGGTCTCCCTGACTCTGGGTGCGCACAGGGACCAAGGGTGGAAGGGCCTCTCTGGGTGCGCACAGGGAGCGAGGGTGGAAGGGCCTGTAATGGCTGCCTTTTGGCCCCTTTATGGGGGAGGAATGATGGAGAGTGACTCCAGCCCATCACCCCCGTAGTATAGGGATTAGAATTATAGAGAGGATCCCTGTTTTCCATATATTAGAGCATTTTCGTGTCACTCTCCTTAGAGCAGGGTGTATGAATTTAAGTTAGGGGTTAGATATATAAGTATTAGTCATGATTTGCCCATTTGCTAATATGTTAGGATATCTTCTATGGAGTTATGCGTATTGTGGGCTCTGTAGGCCTTAAACGAGACAGACTCCATCTTGCTTTCTGCCCGGTAGCTTGCGAGGCCTTCTAGGTGAAGTGTAATGTTTTAGTTTCAAGCTGTTGTTCGCTTGGAAAGAACCGGCTCAGGCTGGCCCTTATCGAAGGAATGTATTTTTCTCCACTCCGAAGACACAACTTCAGGCCGGCCGGCTGGGAAAGTGTCCTTGGTACGGGGAGGTACAAGAATTTGGTGGGCGGCAGGTTACTGGCCGTAGCTTTCCATGAAGGAACGGGCTTTGATATTAGCGAAGGAGTTAGAGAGAAGTTAGTTAGTTCATAGGCGGCATTCAGCCGTTAGCATCTCTGCCATTAATGATCTTATGGCGGACAGTCGCCATCTTTGAAGTCCGAGAAAGATTTAAGACCGTAACTCTCTGAGAAAGACTGAAGGAGAAATAGCGCGGAGCGCATTCATACAGAGAGAGAAAGAGACGGTAGCTTATAAACAGCACGGTTCCGGTGCCCTGGAGGGAAGCAGACGAGGTTGAGCCTAGCGGTGCAGACGTGTACTTGTGACGGCTGGGGCGTGACTGCGAGACGAGCCAGGACACAGAGACAAAGAGGGAACCAAGATGACTGCCGAGTCCCGACTTCATATTAACCAGGTGACCTCCGTCCTTTTCCCAATTAGCGCGCATTCTAATCTTTATCTTTCCTGTGTAGAAATTATTGTTGCATAGTAATGTGATTTGCATGTGGTGTCAATAAATATCCTAATTCGTATAGAATTACCGTGTGCCTTGTGTTCCTGTTCCATCTTGGTAAATGCATCTCCTAGTTGAGAGTTGTTTATGTGAACGGATGTGAAATCCCGATCAGGTAAATGGTGATCGAACAAAGAGGGAGTGAGTGGACCTTTGATGCCAAGAACAGGAGGTACTGAATATAATTTGGAAACCATACTAAAAGGTCGTAACTATAGTTTTATCCTGAGTAGATAACTAAGACATTGTCCCATATGAGTATCCATAGGAAGGTGATCGTCGACGTTAATGAGAGCGCTGGGGGGTCGAACCAGCGTGTAGGTCTGACAGGATTGTTGACCGGACGAAAATGAGAGCATCGAGTTCTGCAGGCTCAATGTATAGTCGCACCGGATTGTGCGCGATATCTGCCCTGGGGTAGATTGGTCTGGGCCGAGGTGGCCGCGAGACCTCTGGTTGTGAATAAGGTATTATAGATTGTAAAAATATTTGTATATGTGTGCTGTTATTCCCCATTCTTAGGTCTGATCTATCCAGTGTAAATACATCCTAAGGAGGGAAGGTGAGTACGTTTTGGCTGGGTCACAGGGGCCCCTGGGGGCTGATCCTATCTAAGCGGAAAATCCGGCCATTACATCTGGCGTCACGAACCGTTTACGAAGCCTGTGTGCGCTGTATTGTTTTGATCTTGTTGGTTTGCGCTCGGCTTGTACGTGTAAAATTTTGTTTATAATTGTATATATACTTTTTGTGTGTGTGTCAACATGTTTAATAAAAAATCATCGTCGGTTTTTAAGTTACCGATTCAGATTCCCGGCTGGGAATGTACCCCTTACGAGAACTTGGCCCGTGAGTGGGCTGATTCTACTGGTTTGAGTGAAAATTGGTCTTCATGCTTGGAGCAGGTGGAGCCTGCCGATGTGGTGTCATGCTTACAGAAAGCGCCAGTAGTGAAGGGTGATGAGCTTCCTATTTTAGGACGCAGGGGTTGGATTGTTCTTAATGCATACAGAATACTGCATGAGAGATGTGTTCAGTTACAAAAGCAGTTTAAGGACGTGGAAGGACAGTGTGTTGAATTGCAAAATGCGCATACTCTTTTGCGTTGTCAAAATAAATTGCTTGCCGACAAACTTGAGACATATCAGATCATTGCCGAAAGAGCTGCGGTCCGTATTGCACGATATAAGTATAAACATCGTCGTGGTCGTGTATCTACACGCAAAGTGCGGATGGTTGTAGCTAAAGCTGGAATGGATTGGAACCCCGATGAGTGGGACGGTAATATTTGGGATTCTAATACTTCTAACTCCTCGGCGGAGGAGGATGACAAGCGCGAGTCTTCTCGCCCCGGACGTGATTGTAAATCTACTTCATGTACTGATACTGGTCCTCACAACGACCGTGCTCGTTCTTCCCGCTCGGATGACGTATCTTGCTCTGATTGTTCTACTAAATCTAAGACGCGGGCTTCTTCGGAAGCTCTTCCTGAAGTTTCTGCTCACCCTGTTTTTCGACGTAAATTACAACAAGCTCCTGGTAACCCGGCTGGTATAGCTTTAGATTGTATTGAAGATTTTACTCAGCAGGAGGTTAGTGACATTTTGCAACGATTCCGACAACGGCCTGGTGAGGCCTTGCTTACCTGGATAGTGCGTCTTTATGAACTTGGCGCTGCCGGTATTATGCTCGATGCGGTTGATTGCTTACGATTTTGCTCTTTGAGTTCTGATTCTACGATTCAGGATCATTTCCGAAACTATAATGGTGCTGGGCAAATCACTTTGCTCCAGCTTGCGTCTGACGGCTGTAATCATAAATATCCAACTGAATCTGATTGGCCCACTGATGACAAACCATGGTACACTTTACGTGATGCGTCTCAACGTTTAAAGGAGGAAATTATGAAAACGTGTATCTTTCTTAGCACCGCGGACAAATTGTTGGATGGTATTTTAACATCTTCTGTGCGTAATCGTATTATCCGTGCTTCGCCTGTTGCTTACAAGCAGGTTATGATGACTTTATTGATTAATCAAACTGGTAATCCTTTGTCTGCTGTGCTTGAGTCTGTTCGTCAGCTTGGTGAGCTGGGTGAATGGTTTAAACCTGAAAGACAATCTCGACCTGAGGGTCGTACTGGTGGGGACTATAAGTTCTCTAGACGTGACATGTTTTTTGCTCTTATTGCTGATGGTGTTAAAAGGGAGGACATTGACGGTGAGCCTAATAATCGCTTATGGGAGATGTTTCGTAAGCGTGGGTTAGATCGGAAGGAGGGTGCCCGTCGTGTGCGAAAGAATGAGTATGAACGTGCTTCGGATGACAGTGAAGATGAAAGGCGACGTGTGAATTCTGATCGCCATGATGGTCGGCGCTATGAACGTGATGTATCCCCTCATTGTACCGGTGTGAAAGGAAGAGAGGATGATCGTGGACGTGGAGGTGATGATCGAATGTCCGATCGACGTAGAGAGGAGAGACATCGTTCCCCTGAGATGAGAAGAAGGGAGGATCGTGACAAACTTTCTGACCGTAATTCACAACTTTTTGAACGTGACACTAATCCGTTTCGTACTGGAGACGGATATGAACAGGACATTTTAATACCGAAGAGAACTGAGAGCATTTATCCTGATTTGTCTTGGTTGACAGAACGAAGGAAAAATGACTAGGAAATAGGTCAAGCTCCGGTACACAGGTGGGCTCACAGAGATAATAGACCCTATGTAGATATTGAGATTTTCTGGAAACATCGTAATATCCAAAGGGCCCGAGCATTAGTTGATACTGGGGCGGAGGCCACTTTAATTCATGGTAAGTCGAAGAAATTTCATGGACAATCTTTTACAATTACTGGTTTGGGTGGTAAAGAAACGCCCGCAGTTCAGACTGCACTTGAAATTAAAATTGGTAGGATTCCTCGTAGAGAATACTCTGTGTTGGTTGTGCCACTTTTGGAATTCATAATTGGAATTGACATTTTGAAAGGAATGACTTTGCACTTAGATGATGGTTGTTATCGGTTTGGATCTAGACAATACATTTCGACCAGACCCGTACGGGTTGGCCGTTTACGCATGCCACCTATTAAAATACCTTTGGCCACGAAGGTGATTTCACAGAAACAATATCGTATCCCAGGTGGTCATGAAGAGATTACTGCTACTATTCAGGATTTGGTTGACGCGGGAGTCATAACTCCGGTCACATCTGCATGGAATAATCCTGTTTGGCCAGTGCGCAAAAGTGATAATTCTTGGCGCATGACTGTTGATTACCGAGAATTGAACAAACATACACCTAAATTGACTGTTGCGGTACCTGACATTGTCACGTTAATTCAGAGAATTCAAAAGCATCCGGGTACGTGGTATGCTTCCATTGACATTGCTAATGCTTTCTTCTCAATACCGATTGCCCCTGAATGTCAGGAGCAGTTCAGTTTTACATGGAATGGACGTCAAATGACGTTCCGAAGTCTTCCTCAAGGTTACGTACATAGTCCAACAATCTGTCACCGGCTGGTGGCAGAGCATCTTTCTGAAGTGACTACAGATCCACGAGTCCAAGTCTGTCATTACATTGATGACGTTTTGATTCAAGGTGAAACGCAAGACATGGTACAGTCGCATTTAGATCGAATCCTTGACTGTTTACGAGCAAAAGGTTGGGAAATTAATCCTGATAAGTTGCAGGGTCCATCCCAAAACGTGAAATTTCTGGGGATTAATTGGCATGAAGGTCACAGAGAGGTGATCCCACAGGTGAAACGAAAAATACTCGATTTTGCAGTCCCCAGGAACAGGAAAGAGGCTCAATGCTTTATTGGTTTGTTTGGCTTTTGGCGTCAGCATATTCCCCATCTAAGTCAGATCCTGGCTCCATTATATCGAGTCACTCGTAAAAAGAATGCGTTTGAATGGGGTGAGGCTCAACAGACTGCGTTTGATTTGGCTAAAGAAGCTATTCAGTATGCTTTGGATTTGTGGCCCGTGAATGAAGGTGATGTTGATTTGAATGTGTCCGTGGACGGCCTGTATGCCAATTGGAGTTTGTGGCAAAAGCAGGGCAGACAAAAAGTGCCATTAGGGTTTTGGACTAAAAAATTACCTGATGCTGGTGAGCGTTACTCACCCTTTGAAAAACAGTTACTTGCTTGTTATTGGGCTCTGGTGGATACCGAGCAACTGACTCTTGGCCATACTGTGATTTTGAGGCCTGAAATTCCCATTATGCAGTGGGTTTTGAGTTCACCGAAGTCCCATCGAATTGGACATGCTCAGGAGGCTAGTGTAATTAAATGGAAATGGTACATTCAGGACAGGGCACGCGTGGGTCCGAAAGGTGTGGCGGTTTTGCATGAGCGAGTGGCGCAGGCGCCCTCTGCTACGACTGACAGTGAGTGTTCGGTTCCCGTGGTGCAGGAGTCTCCCGTTAAGTGGGGTAAATCATTTGATGATCTGTCCGTGGAGGATAGAAAACATGTGTGGTTTACGGATGGTTCAGCGAAGTTCATTGGTGACAAAAGGCATTGGAAGGCTGTTTCTTACAACCCGATTACACAGAAATTATTGAGTACAACTGGAGATGGTAAGAGTAGTCAGTATGCTGAACTCTATGCAGTTTACCAAGTTTTGAAACAGGAATTGCCTGGCACATGTCATATTTTCACTGATTCCTGGTCCACTGCGAATGGACTGGCGGTATGGTTACCAACATGGCATTCTCGTAATTGGGAATTGCATTCCAAAGAATTGTGGGGCAAAGAATTGTGGCAAGAAATTTGGGAACTGCTCCCGCAGAGTACTGTAACAATCTTTCACGTGGATGCTCACACTCCAATTAACTCCCTTGATAAATTTTTCCATAACATTGCAGATGAGAAATCTAAAATTGCTGAGGCAGTGGTGGATATGCAAGATTCTGATTTGGCGGGATTGGCGAAGTGGGCCCACCAGAAAGCAGGACATTTTGGAGAGAAAGCCACTAGCAGGTGGGCTGCCGATAGAGGAATTCATATTCCTTTCTCTTTGATAAAAGATGCTATTCTACATTGTCCCATTTGTCAGCACTCTAGGAAAAAAGAGGTACCCCAGATTGTGAAAGGCCACCTACATCGGGGTAAATTGCCCGCTCAAATTTGGCAGATTGACTATATTGGTCCGCTCCCTATGAGCAGAAATTGTCAATATATTTGTACAGTAGTTGACACTTACAGTGGCCTTTTGGTCGCTTTCCCTTGCAAGAATGCTACTCAAGTCAATACCATTAAAACTTTGGAGCTAATTATTTTATATTATGGTGTCCCATTCCAAATTCAATCAGATAACGCATCCCACTTCCGTGGAAGATTGGTGCAGGAATTCTGTGCGGAAAATAATATTGATTGGGTGTTTCACATTCCTTATTACCCACAAGCTTCAGGTTTGATTGAGAGGATGAATGGTTTGTTGAAAGAACAGTTGCGCAAGTTGACTGATGGTCGATACGGCCAGTGGAGGGACGTCTTGTTTCAAGCTTTGTTGATTCTGAATAATCGTCCTTTATTACATGCTGATCCCCTTTGATGCGTTTATTTCCTCCAAATGTTGATGTGAAACCTAATTCTTTATCACATACTGTCATGTACTGGGAAATTACCCCTGGTGCTTTAGCTCCATGTAGAGCGCCCCCAGGTTCTGCAGGCCTCGACCTGCATGCTTTAAATGATGTACAATTTCCAAGTAAAGATCGAATCATTGTTGAAACTGGCATTGGTGTTTCGATACCTGCCGGTAGTTTTGGTCTGATTGCCCCTAGATCTGGCCTGGCTCTGAAAGGTGTACAAGTACTCGGAGGAGTAATTGACAGTGACTATCAGGGAGAGATTAAGATTCTCCTGCTTAATAGCAGCGAGACTGATTTGTTCATTAAAAAGTCTGACCGTGTTGCTCAGTTACTGATTATGCCTGTCTTCAGTGGTGAGATTAAAAAAGGCCCTGCCCCAACGTTGCTAACTGTGCGAGGACAAAAAGGCTTCGGATCATCTGATCTTCCTGGTGCTAAAATATGGGTGCAATCGCCTAAAAATCCTCCTGAACAGGCTGATATTATTGCGACCGGTCATGACAACACCGTTTTGGTGATGAAGCCAGGGAAAGATGGCTGGGAAGCTGTCCCAGCTGATAAATGTTACTTACGAGAATGATTAAGGCCTGTGTTTGTATGTTTTCAGATCATTCTCTGGACTGCTGCTGCAGGATGTGTCGGCGCTGGACTCCTTTTGGCCTGCTACGCCGGGAGAGGAGAGGATCCACCGACGCCGGCTGATGGAATACTTCGATTCCCGAGGTCCGCGTGGACCTCCTCTTCTAACTTTTGGATTACACTCGCGAGGCGGGTGACGAATTCCCCACATTTTTGCCTTACACCTATGAAATCTGTTACTGACATTTTAGCGACCTGTTTGGTTGCTGTTCCCGCTTCGACTGACACTTTACGCCACATTTTTAATATCTCGAGAACACGACCCAATGTTATTTTGGGCGACTTTGCAGCCCATGAATTGTGTCCCTCATGTACAGTTCTTTCAGATCCTGATGTTGTTATTAATTCCCGAATTACTACCTTCAATATTACCCCTGGAGATTTATGTTTTATGATGACATGTGATCCTAAAGCTATCACTGAATGTGTGCGTCTAAAATTACGGGCTGCTACTTCTTTTTCAGCTCACCAACGATTACTGTGTTTACAGAGACTTCCAAATTCATGCCTTTCTGTGAAGAACAATATGACATGTCAACGTTTATTAGTGGCCCCTAGTTATTATCACTCAATATTATTGCCAGCCGGATGGCTGTTCTCTTGTGGGAATTCATCCTGGCCTTATATTCCTGCGAATATTACTGGTGGCCCATGTGCTATCACTAGATTGAGTTTATTAATGTTTTCTTCGCATCCCACTGAACATTCCCGTATTGTCCGTGATTCAATGTCCTTACATGAAGATTGTGATTCCTCTGTTCATCTTTATTCTAAATACGAATACCTTGGTTTAGCCTTTTCAATTATTGGAGTGCCTGCATTGGCTGTCTATAATGCCAAAACGATCGGCAAGATGGCCTGTTGGATGGTTAAGTCTATCAATCAAACTTCTACTGTTTTATCTGATCTTCTATTAGATGCCCAAGGTGAACGTAGAGCTATATTACAAAATAGAGCGGCAATTGATTACCTTTTATTGAAACATGGACATGAGTGCTCTGAATTCGAGGGCCTATGTTGTTTTAATTTGTCTGATCATTCTAAATCTATCCAGTCCCATATTGACAAACTCCATGACTTGACTGCAGAAATTAGACAACACATAGACCAGGGTTTCTTTGACTGGCTTTTTAATTGGTTACCTGACTTGCCTTCCTTACGACAGATTTTAGGGGGAGTTATTGTTGCTATTTGTGTCCTGATAGCTATTTGTTGCTTTATTCAGTGCATCCCTTCCTTGCTCCAATTTCTTAGACTTAGTAAGAGACATAGATCAGTTAATTTCGTTTCTGTTGGACAGGCCACCTGAAGGGCCCGCTCCCCCTCGGCACGACCGAGCCCGAGCCCAGCTCCTCGAACATTACCAGCCACCACTCCACCCTTTCCGTCCCCTCCGGGACCCCGGCCTCAGAACATCGTGGCCCCCCGGACCAGATTCCCTACCGGCCCTCGCACCCGCTCGGGGCGCCATCTTGGACACTGCACCACGCGGCCTCGTGGCCTCCGATCGACCCTAACCCTGGGCCTGGCCGAGCCTCAGACATTCCGGCACCACCATCCACCCAGGAGGTGAGCGGACTACTTGCCAGGTCAATGGGGGGAAGAGGGGTCGATGGCTCTCCCACCGCCAGGTGCCGATCGCCCCAGCTCCCCCGAGCGCTGGCTCCACCCCCCTGCTGGGTGTCTGGACTCCCTCATCCCGGACCTCCCGACCTCCATGTGCGAGGGTCCGGACATCAAAGGGCGCCAGCCCTATAACTGGGGCAGCTCCAGAGCAGGAAGGCAGTTGTATCTTGGAGTCGAGAGACGCAGAGAAGAACTCATCCGTGACGGACTATTGGCGCTGCCATAGCTCTGTCTCGTGCACCATCGTCTTGCCTGCTGGCGCTGCCGCAACCTTCGTAACCTTCATATCCTTCATCGTCGTCGGGACCTGCTGGCGTGGCCGCGGACCGTTTGCAACCACCATCTTCATCGGGACCTGCTGGCTCCGCCGCGGACCGTCGTTTCCTCCATCCATCTCGGGACCTGCTGGCTCCGCCGCGGCCCGATCATCTAGGACACTGAGCTCGAGGATTGAGAGCTAGTTTCATCTTTTGGTAACAAGACTGTCCCGCTACCCCTTTTCCCAAGCCAGAGACCAGAATCGAGGGGACCCCTGAGTCCAGACCTCCTTGTACCATTTCATCGTAACTTAAAGAATTGCCTATAAAGTCTCGTTGAACTTTAACCTTGTGTGGTGTCCGTCTGTGGGGAGGGAGTTACGTGTCTGTACGATCGCTGGAGACGGCTCTCCCCGGAGACCTCTCCCCTTATCCTCGGCCGACCCTTCCGGTCCGTCTAACATTGGTGGCCAGCGGCGCGATCCGAATCACCGCATAACCGTACAGAGAGTAGCTCACCCCACGGCGAATCACGATGTCAACTAAAGAAAGCGGATCAACGGAGAAACTCCAGATGGAGAAATTAGACGAGTACAGCCATCGTGAACTAAAGCAGTTCTGCATCGAACTAGGTATCGCTACCACCGGTCTCAATACCAAAGACGATTTTAAGCAGGCCCTAGAATCTTGGGCAGAAACCGGGGCGGCCGGAACCCCCGATCAAAGCATCACAGCAAAAACCTCCACGGCCCCTGAAGAGCGAAGAACGGGTCTCTCGCAAGACGAGATCCAGGAACGAGAGAAAACCCGACTACACGAGCTGGAAATGGCCCGGCTCAAAATGGACATTGAACTTAAATTGGCCGAACAAAAAATCAACTTAGAGCACCTGCGTCTCCGAGAAGAAAGAGAGGAGAAACAGAGACAAAGGGAGCTCGAGGAAAAGAAACTGGCATATGAGCATGAGCAGAAACTAGCTGAGATCGACCTACGCAAGAATAAAGAAGTAGGGGTGTCCGAGCAACCATACACCCCAGGGGCAACAGAGAAAAAGGTACACATCCCCAAGGATGTCGTTCGAGAATACTTCCGAGAGGACGACATCCAGCAATGGTTTAAGGCCTATGAAATCGCTATGACTGCACACCGGATCGATAGAAGCGATTGGGGAGCCGGTCTATGGGGGAGATTCCTCAATGAGGGCCGCGACGCCCTGCTGCAACTCCCGGACCACCAGATGACCTCCTATGACCATATGAAAGCTGCACTCCTCACCCGCTATGGCCTCACACCCGAGATGTACCGTCAGAGGTTCCGAGACTGCACCCGCATCCCGGGTACAACTTGGGTGGACTATGTAAACTACTTTAGCCGAGCCTTCGAAGGCTGGATCAAAGGGAGCAAGGTCACAACCTACGAACAACTGTTCAATCTTATGGTCTGGGAGCATCTGTCGAACAATTGCTTCATTGAACTCCGCCAACACCTCCTCGACAGCAAGTTAACGGATCCCCGGCAGCTGGCAGCCGAAGCTGACCGGTGGGAAATCACCAGAGTAGGCCGAAACGGGTCCTACGAACAAAACCGGAACAACAATGGTCAACACCGTCCCCGAGGAGGAGGAGGAGGCCAAGGACGCGGAAGAGACAACGCACCGGTCACCCCCGCTACAAGCACCACCCCCCCGGCCAACCGGGGCAGCACCCCGGCACGACCGGGATATCGAGCCAATGTTACGTGCCATCGATGCCAACGAATTGGACACTATGCAAATGACCCAAACTGCCCCCAGTACCAGAGCCCAAGACCCTGCCAAGTAGCCGCTGCGGCTCTAGGGGAGGAACAGATCTCAGAGGAACAGGAGGAATACGAGCTTGAACACCATGAATGGGAGCCAGCCGCCATGGCTCTAGCCTGCTTAGGGGGGAGAGACATGGTCCCGCGGGTCCCCCTACCCGCTAACACCCAGAAGTACAGTCAATGGGTGAGCATCAATGGACGCCGGGCCGAAGCACTTCGTGACACTGGGGCCAGTGTAACAGCCGTCCGCTGTCACCTGGTGACCCCAGAACAATATCTACCGAACATTCTCTGCCCGGTACGGACAGCCGATAACTCGGAAAGTCTGTGTCGGATGGCCTGCGTCCCCTTCGAATGGGGAGGGGTCTCCGGCATGTTGAAGGTAACGGTCCGAGACGATGCCCCCGTGTTGGACAGGCCACATGAAGGGCCGCTCTCCCCTGGCTCAACCAGGCCCGAGCCCAGTCACGCCAGTACCACACACCACCATTGCACGTCCTCCGTCCCCTCAGGGACCCCGGCCCTCGAACATGTTAACCTCGTGGGTCCGATCCACTGCCGGCCCACGCGCCCAGCCCGGGCCGCCATCTTGGACACTTCACCACGAGGCCGCCTGGCCCCCGATCGACCTCAACCCTGGGCCTAGCCCGGCCTCAGACATTCCGGCACCACCCTCCCCCCAGGAGGTGAGCGGGCTACTTGGCAAGTCAATGGGAGAAAGAGGTGCCGATGGCTCTCCCCCGCCCAGGGCCGCTCGCCCATCGCCTCCCCGAGCGCTGGCTCCACCCCCCTGCTGGGTGTCTGGACTCCCTCATCCCGGACCTCCCGACCTCCAAGTGCGAGGGTCCGGACATCAAGCACACCAGCCCTATAACTGGGGCAGCTCCAGAGCAGGAAGGCAGTTGTATCTTGGAGTCGAGAGACGTAAAGAGGAACTCATCCTGGACGGACTACTGGCGCTGCCGTAGCTCTGTCCTGTGCACCATCGTCCTGCCTGTTGGCGCTGCCACAGCCGTCGTAACCTTCATCTTTCATCGTCGTCGGGACCTGCTGGCGTGGCCGCGGACCGTTGTAACCGTCATCTTTCACCGGGACCTGCAGGCTCCGCCGCGGACCGTCGCCCTTCCTTCATCCATCTCGGGACCTGCTTGGCTCCTCCACGGCCCGATCATCTAGAACGCCGAGCTCGAGGATTGAGAGCTATTTTGTACTCATTGGTAACTAAGACTGTCCCGCTACCCTTTCCCTCAGCCAGAGATCAGAACCGAGGGGACCCCTGAGTCCAGACCTCCTTGTATCATACCATCGTAACCTAAGAATTGCATATAAAGTCTCGTTAACCTTCAACCTTGTGTGGTGTCCGTCTGTGGGGGGGAAGTTACTTGTCTGTACAGTCGTTGGAGACGGCTCTCCCTGGAGACCTCTCCCCGTAATCTCGGCCGACCCTCCCGGTCCGTCTAACATTGGTGGCCAGCGGCGCGATCCGAATCACCGCATAACGTACAGAGAGTAGCTCACCCCACAACGAACCACAATGTCAACTAAAGAGAGCGGATCAACTGAGAAGTTCCAAATGGAACAACTAGAGGAGTACAGCCATCGTGAACTAAAGCAGTTCTGCATCGAACTAGGTATCGCTACCACCGGACTAAGCACCAAGGACGATTTTAAGCATGCCCTAGAATCTTGGGCAGAGACCGGGGATGTCGAAGCCCCCGAGCAAAGCACCGCGAAAAATACCAACACGGCCCCTGAGGGGCAAAGAACCAGTCTCTCGCAAGACGAGATCCAAGAAAGAGAAAAAACCCGACTACACGAACTAGAAATGGCCCGGCTCAAGATGGACGTAGAACTCAAGTTGGCCGAGCAAAAAATAAACTTAGAGCACCTACGTCTCCGAGAAGAAAGAGAGGAGAAACAGAGGCAAAGGGAGCTCGAGGAAAAGAAACTAGCGTACGAGCACGAACGGAACCTAGCCGAGATCAACCTGCGCAAGCAGAATAAAGAGTCAGGGGTACCCGACAGACCACGCACCCCAGGGACCACGGAGAAAGTACACATCCCCAAGGATGTTGTCCGAGAATATTTTCGAGAAGACGACATCCAGCAATGGTTTAAGGCCTATGAAATCGCGATGACTGCGCACCGGATCGATAGAAACGATTGGGGAGCCGGCCTATGGGGCAAATTCCTCAATGAGGGTCGCGATACCCTGTTACAGCTCCCAGACCACCAGATGACCTCCTACGACCATATGAAAGCGGCCCTCCTCACCCGCTATGGCCTCACGCCCGAGATGTACCGTCAGAGGTTCCGAGACTGCACACGCATCCCGGGTACAACTTGGGTGGACTATGTAACGTACTTTAGCCGAGCCTTCGAAGGCTGGATCAGAGGGAGCAACGTCACGACCTACGAGCAGCTGTTCAATCTGATGGTATGGGAGCATCTGTCCAACAATTGCTTCATTGAACTACGCCAACACCTCCTCGACAGCAAGTTAACCGATCCCCGGCAGCTCGCAGCCGAAGCTGACCGGTGGGAGATCACCAGAGTGGGCCGGAATGGGTCCTACGAGCAGAACAGGAACAACAATGGTCACCACCGATCCAGAGGAGGAGGAGGGGGCCAAGGACGAGGAAGAGACAACACTCCGGCCGCCCCCGCTACCAGCACCACCCCCCCGGCCAACCGGGGCAGCACCCCGGCGCGACCGGGGTACAGAGCCAATGTTACATGTCACCGATGCCAACGAGTCGGCCACTATGCAAACGACCCAAGCTGCCCGCAGTATCAGAGTCCAAAACCCCGCCATGTGGCCGCCGCGGCACTAGGGGAAGAACAGATCTCCGAGGAACAAGAAGCAGACGAGCAAGAGTATCAAGAGTGGGAGCCAGCCGCCATGACTCTCGCGTGCTTAGGGGGAAGAGACATGGTCCCGCGGGTCCCCCTACCCGCTAACACCCAGAAGTACAGTCAATGGGTAAGCATCAATGGACAACGGGCCGAAGCCCTTCGGGACACCGGGGCCAGTGTGACAGCCGTCCGCTGTCATCTGGTGACCCCAGAACAATATCTACCGAACATTCTCTGCCCTGTGCGATCAGCCGACAACTCGGAAAGTCTGTGTCGGATGGCCTGCGTCCCCTTTGAGTGGGGAGGGGTCTCCGGCATGTTGAAAGTGACGGTCCGAGACGACGCCCCCGTGGACTGCCTCCTCGGAAATGACCTGGAAAGCTCCCCGTGGGCCGCCGTGGAGCGAAAAGAACACTTGGGGATGTTGGGCGTCCCGGACTGGGCGTGCGTCAGCACCCGGTCCATGGCCGCCCGTGCCAACCATCACCCGGAAGAACCAGAATGGCCGGCGCCACCGCCTCCGGTCGCCCCAGCCGAGACCCCCGACCATGGCATCCCCCTCGAACTTGCTCAACCTTCCGACCTCGCTAACCTTGACCAGTGGGCTCAAGAAGGGGGACCCACACAAGAACAATTTCGTCAGGAACAGAGGACCTGTCCTTCCCTCGAGGGACTCCGACAACAAGCGCTCGCCCAAAGCGCAGGGGATACCTCCGGAACTCATTGGGTCTACTGGGACAATGATCTGTTGTACAGCGAGCAACGAATCGCCGAGCTGGGGGCCAACCGAGTACTAGTAGTGCCCCTCCGCTTTAGAGACTTCCTGCTGAATCTGGCCCACGACGTCCCCCTGGCAGGGCACCTGGGACAGGATAAAACCTACAGCCGCCTAGTGACCCACTTCTTCTGGCCCAAAATGAGAAACGATGTGCACCAGCATTGCCGATCTTGCCCCACGTGCCAAGCCAGTGGAAAGAGCGGCCGCAAACTAAAGGCCCCCCTGCAACCCTTTCCAGTAGTCACGACCCCATTTGAGAGGGTCGGAATAGACATTGTGGGACCCCTGGACCCGCGTACAAGACAAGGCCATCGCTTCATCCTGGTACTAGTGGACCACGCCACCCGCTACCCTGAGGCTATTCCTCTCCGGACCGTGACAGCCCCAGTGGTCGGCCGGGCCCTGATGGGGATCTTCTCCCGTGTGGGGTTCCCCCGAGAAGTCGTCAGCGACAGAGGCACGAACTTTATCTCTAAATACATGAAGTCCCTCTGGCAACAGTGTGGGGTCACCTACCGCTTCACGACCCCCTATCACCCCCAAGGAAACGGACTTGTTGAGCGGTTCAATCGCACGCTAAAAGGGATGATCGGGGGATTGGAAGAGCCCCTCCGTCGCCAGTGGGACGTGCTGCTGCCGTGCCTCCTCTTCGCCTACCGGGAGGTCCCACAGAAGTCCCTAGGCTTCAGCCCATTCGAACTGCTATATGGGCACCCAGTGCGGGGGCCGCTCAGCCTGATCAAAGAAGGCTGGGAGATGCCTCCGGCCAAGAGTCCTCCAGATGTCTTCCGGTACCTCCTCACCCTCCGCAACCAGTCCCGGCGGTTCAGAGACCTAGCAAAAGCCAACCTAGAGGCCAGTCAAGAGGACATGAAGAAATGGTATGACCAGAACGCCTCATCCATTGAATTCGAGCCGGGGCAACAGGTATGGGTAATGTCCCCCACGGAGCCATGCGCTCTCCAAGACAAATGGACGGGACCCTTCAAGGTAATCGAGCGCAAGGGGCCTGCCACCTATCTGATCGATATGGAGTCCTCCCGGAACCCACTCCGAGTCCTCCACACCAACAGGCTGAAGCCCCACTTTGCACGAACAGAACTCAGCCTACTGATGGCCACAGACAATGGGGTTGAAGACGACTCCGAGCCTCTCCCTGACCTCTTGCGGACCCAGGAGCAAGACGGCTCCGTGGATGGGGTCCGACTTTCGGAGACCCTCACCAGAGAACAACGCCAAGAGTGCCAAGCCCTCCTGTCACGGTTCGCCAGTCTGTTCTCCCTCACCCCAGGTGTCACCTCCTGGTGTGTGCACGATGTGGACACCGGAGACAGCCCTCCTATCCGCCACCGGGCCTACCGCGTACCTGATCGGGTACGGGCCTGCATCCAGGCGGAAGTAGCTAAGATGCTCACGCTCGGGGTCATCGAGCCCTCAGACAGTCCATGGGCCAGCCCGGTCGTACTGGTCCCCAAGGCAGCCGCCCCCGGAACCACACCAGAACTCCGGTTCTGCGTCGACTACCGGGGCCTGAATGAAGTCACCAGAACGGACGCACATCCCATCCCCCGGGCAGATGAACTGGTCGACCGAATGGGAGCTGCCCGCTACCTCAGCATCTTCGACCTGACGGCAGGTTATTGGCAGATCGGCCTCACACCCCGAGCACAAGAACGTTCTGCCTTCTCCACCCCCGATGGCCACTATCATTTTACGGTCATGCCCTTCGGCATGAAAAATGCCCCAGCGACTTTCCAACGGCTCGTCAATCAGGTCCTGGCGGGGCTCGAAGAGTTCAGCGCCGCCTACCTAGACGACATCGCTGTGTACAGCCACCATTGGACCGAACACCTCCACCACCTCCGAGCAGTGCTGCAAGCCCTTCAGCGAGCTGGTCTCACGATCAAGGCCAGCAAGTGTCAAATTGGACAAGGGTCTGTGACCTACCTCGGACACCAGGTGGGAAGCGGCCTAGTGGCCCCTCTACAGCTGAAAATTGCCGCCATCCAGAACTGGCAGCCCCCTATCACCCAAACCGAGGTACGAGCCTTCCTGGGCCTCACGGGCTACTACCGAAGGTTCGTGAAAGACTATGGTACCATAGTGGGGCCTCTCACCGAACTCACGTCAAAGAATCAGCCCAAGAAGGTGAACTGGACCCCAGAGTGTCAAGCGGCCTTCGAACAGTTGAAGGCCGCCATGTGTTCCGCTCCTGTGCTCCAGGCCCCAGACTACAGCCGGGAGTTCGTTGTCCAGACGGACGCCTCCGACCAGGGCATTGGGGCGGTCCTGTCTCAAGTGAACACCGAAGGCCTTGATCAACCGGTGGCCTTCATCAGCCGGAGACTCCTACCACGGGAGCAACGCTGGAGCACCATAGAGAGGGAAGCCTTCGCTGTGGTATGGGCCCTCAAGAAGCTCCGGCCCTACCTTTTTGGCACCCACTTTCGGGTGCAGACTGACCACCGACCCCTGCAGTGGTTGATGCATATGCGGGGGGAAAACCCAAAATTGCTACGCTGGTCCATCTCCTTGCAAGGTATGGACTTCACAGTCGAACACCGGCCTGGGTCAGACCACGCCAACGCGGATGGCCTGTCCCGGTTTTTCCGCCTCGACGAGGAGAGTCCCCAAGAGGATGGGTAACTCTCCCCGCCTTCAGCTGGGGGGGACGCATGTTGGACAGGCCACATGAAGGGCCGCTCTCCCCTGGCTCAACCAGGCCCGAGCCCAGTCACGCCAGTACCACACACCACCATTGCACGTCCTCCGTCCCCTCAGGGACCCCGGCCCTCGAACATGTTAACCTCGTGGGTCCGATCCACTGCCGGCCCACGCGCCCAGCCCGGGCCGCCATCTTGGACACTTCACCACGAGGCCGCCTGGCCCCCGATCGACCTCAACCCTGGGCCTAGCCCGGCCTCAGACATTCCGGCACCACCCTCCCCCCAGGAGGTGAGCGGGCTACTTGGCAAGTCAATGGGAGAAAGAGGTGCCGATGGCTCTCCCCCGCCCAGGGCCGCTCGCCCATCGCCTCCCCGAGCGCTGGCTCCACCCCCCTGCTGGGTGTCTGGACTCCCTCATCCCGGACCTCCCGACCTCCAAGTGCGAGGGTCCGGACATCAAAGCACACCAGCCCTATAACTGGGGCAGCTCCAGAGCAGGAAGGCAGTTGTATCTTGGAGTCGAGAGACGTAAAGAGGAACTCATCCTGGACGGACTACTGGCGCTGCCGTAGCTCTGTCCTGTGCACCATCGTCCTGCCTGTTGGCGCTGCCACAGCCGTCGTAACCTTCATCTTTCATCGTCGTCGGGACCTGCTGGCGTGGCCGCGGACCGTTGTAACCGTCATCTTTCACCGGGACCTGCAGGCTCCGCCGCGGACCGTCGCCCTTCCTTCATCCATCTCGGGACCTGCTTGGCTCCTCCACGGCCCGATCATCTAGAACGCCGAGCTCGAGGATTGAGAGCTATTTTGTACTCATTGGTAACTAAGACTGTCCCGCTACCCTTTCCCTCAGCCAGAGATCAGAACCGAGGGGACCCCTGAGTCCAGACCTCCTTGTATCATACCATCGTAACCTAAGAATTGCATATAAAGTCTCGTTAACCTTCAACCTTGTGTGGTGTCCGTCTGTGGGGGGGAAGTTACTTGTCTGTACAGTCGTTGGAGACGGCTCTCCCTGGAGACCTCTCCCCGTAATCTCGGCCGACCCTCCCGGTCCGTCTAACACCCCGTAGACTGCCTCCTGGGGAATGACCTTGAAAGCTCTCCGTGGGCAGCCGTAGAACGAAGAGAACACCTGGGGATGTTAGGCGTCCCGGACTGGGCGTGTGTCACCACCCGGTCCATGGCCGCCCGTGCCAACCCCAGCCCAGAGGAACCTGAATGGCCGGCGCCACCACCTCCGGTCGCCCCAGCCGAAACCACCGACCGTGACGTCCCCCCAGCACCAGCTCAACTTCCAGACCTCGCTAACCTCGACCAGTGGCCTCAAGAGGGGGGACCCACGCAAGAACAATTTTGCCAAGAACAGAAGACCTGTCCCTCCCTCGAGGGACTCCGCCAACAAGCACTCGCCCAAAGCGCAGGGGATACCTCCGGAACGCACTGGGTGTACTGGGACAATGATCTGCTGTACAGTGAGCAAAGGATCGCGGAGCTGGGGGCTAGCCGAGTACTGGTGGTGCCCCTCCGTTTTAGAGACTTTCTGCTAAACATGGCCCACGATGTCCCCCTGGCGGGACACCTGGGTCAAGATAAAACCTATAGTCGTCTGGTGACCCACTTCTTCTGGCCCAAAATGAGGAACGATGTACACCAGCATTGCCGATCTTGCCCCACGTGCCAAGCCAGTGGAAAGAGCGGCCGCAAACTAAAAGCCCCCCTGCAACCTTTTCCCGTGGTCACCACCCCGTTCGAGAGGGTCGGTGTAGGAGAGTAGGGTCTGCAATCCTATGATCACCCAGATTTTTTGCTTTTGTTTCACTGGTTTACGACTTTCTCTGGCTGTGGGCCTGCTAATCAGACCCACAGCCTGGCTGTTCTCTCTCTAAATTACGCGATGTACCCTAGGTGCATTTACCAATTGGTACTGGGCCACCTTATCAGACCCTGTAACTCAGGGCATAGGTGTACCCAGGGCCGCCAGGGGCTGCAGCATGTATTATGCCACCCCTGGCTGGCCGCCTAAATCTGACACAACTGGCTGCACGACAGCTGGGGCGAAGTCGTGTACCCACGCTTTGCTATAGATATAGTAGCCCTATATCTAACCATCCAATGGACACTCGAGTCCCTATCAGTCACTCCTATGGCAGGCCTTGACAATCCTGAAGGCAGAGTGCATGGGCTCGTGTGAACTAGGCTCTGGCCCGAGCCGAGCCCGGTTGCAGCTTGCGGAACCAAGACCCAATGGCTGTTCCATGATAACGCGTACCACATCGGTAACTTCGGTGTCGCGTTATCAAGACATGTCGAGTAAGGTGTCATACGAATCGGGATGCTGCCCTCTCACCAACCCTGGCGACGAGGTTAGCATTCCGCCCTTCTAGAGGGACACGACATGTACGTAACTGTGAACCCCGGTTAAAGTTAACGAAGGCCTCAGCTCCACAAAATGGATGCTGCCACCACAGACACAAGTCTGACCTCCTGCTGCTGGGAGTCCTTCCAGCGAGGAGCGCTTGGACAAAGGGTTTCCTGTCGAGGGCGGTGTTCGCACCGTCCCAGACAGGGTTTGTGTATTCTGGGTAGGTAGGGCTTTTGCGAGAAGGTGACTGCGGAGTGGCACCCCGGTGCTCACTACGCATCTGCCGGTCAGAACCAGTTCCAGGGGCGCCTGCCCTGGCCTGGGGAAAGTCCGACAGGGGGAGAGGGGTGTAACTACCCCCCTTCCTGGTCCCACCCTTAGGGCAGGACCTAGTCATGCACCCGCCCCTTTCTTTAGGATAAAGGCCGGAGCGGGGACCCTTCCAAATTAGATCATCTTTGAATCAAGAACTACTTTCTACGAAAGGACATTCGAGACTCTTCTCAAGATTTCTCCCTTGTGACTAAGGAGTAGTCACCCTGCATCAGCGGGCACCATCTAAGAACTCTGCGGTTTGCTGCAAGTCCTTCCTCAAGGAATCCGACGGCCCAGCTCGACGAGAACCGGCTTCCCTGGTACCTCTGACCTCTACCCACGTCATCAGCTCAGCTGTGATCTGTGGGTGCGACGAGACCTCGAGGGACCGGCCATCATCAGAACCTGCACGCTCTTAAAACCAGCACGACCTACGAAGCAATTCCCTGGTGAGTGCTCTGGGGTCCGAGAAGCCCCGACCCTGAGCCGCTCCAGCACCGAAGTCCAGCCCCCCAGCATCTCCACGATCTGCGTGGGGCCCTTCTGCTCGCTGCTCAGCACGTTGTCTGGTCACTAGCCGCTGGCTTGTGCCCTTCTTTGACGACAACCAACAACCAACGCTGCTGGTCTGGTTGCTCCAGACTGGCCCTTGCTTCCATCTCTTCGAGAAGCACCCCGGACCCTCCTGGTCCACTCACGACGCCATCTTAGGCCCACCACGTGGCCCTGAGAACTGCCAAGGCTTGTTGCCCCATCCTGGGCCCAGCGACGCCGACAGCATCATCCTTCGTGGGACAGCTCGCACCTCCACCGTGGTCGCCGACAACGCCTCCTGGTCCGTGAGACTGCAGAGCCTAGCGTCGCCCACTCACCTAGTCGAGGTGACGGCCAACCGGTGCCTTCCTGGTACCACTCAAACTACTGGCTAGTAGTACGAACTTGGTCCCCTCTGCTTTCAGGTATCATCACTTTCTGATCCAGGCTTGGATC